>NC_059342.1:6250000-6875000 GCF_018350155.1 Leopardus geoffroyi | reverse complement strand
CAGAAGATGTGTATCTTTTATCCTGTAACCTTGCTAAATTGTTAGTTCTGGGAGTCTTTTTGTAGAGTCTTTGGGATTTTTTTTTTTTTTTAAGTTTATTTATTTTGAGAGGGAGAGAGAGTGTGTGTGTGTGTGTGTGTGTGCAAGCTGGGGAGGGGCAGAGAGAGAAGGAGAGAGTATCCCAGGCAGGCTCCATGCCGTCAGCACAGAGCCCAACTCTGCTCAGTCTTACAAACCATGAGATCATGACCTGAGCTGAAATCAAAAGTCAGGCCTTTGACTGACAGAGCCACCCAGGCACCCCTTTCGGATTTTCTGTGTAAACAACCATGCCACCTGCAAATGGGAATAGTTTTATCTTTCCGAACTTTATGGCTTTATTTCCTTTTCCTTACTGCGCTCGCTGAAACTTCTAGCACCGTATTAAGTATGCAGTGAGAGCAAACTGCCTTGCCTTGTTCACTGTCTTAGGGGGAAAGCCTCCAGCGTTTGGCTGCTAAGTGTAATGTTAGCTGTGTGGGTTTTGTTTTGTTTTGTTTTGTTTTGTTTTGTTTTGTTTTGTTTTGAAGACGCTTTCCATGAAATTGAGACAGTTCCCTTCTATTCGTATGGTTCTAAGAGTTTATCATTATTATGAATGAGTGTTGTATTTTGTCAAATGCCTTTTCTACACCAATTGACGTGATTGTATGATTTTTCCTCCCAATGTGTTTGTAAAGAAAAGGACTACAACTGAAGAATTTATATATAAATGGGAAACTTGGAAGGTCATAAAGCAGTATAAATCAGAGAGTTAAATTTTCCTCTGTTAATTTTATTTCTTTTACAGGTTTTTGTATAAACACCTGAAAGTATGGGACAAAAAAAGTAATCTTCAGTGTTTGTTATTATAAATAAAACAGCAATAAAATTTTTTGTATCTATCTCCTAGCATACTTCTATTTCTGCAGGATAGAGTTCTAGATGTGGAATTGCTAGGCCAAAGACAATGCTTTCTTAAAATGTGGGGTCAAATCAAAGTATGTGAAATCCTCTTGCCTAATTGGTAAGCTAACTTTTCCCTTAATTGTGATTTCTTCCTTGTATTGACACCTTCTGCATTTTTTTTTTGAGATGTATTTAATGGTATTTCTAGCATAGCAGATTAGAAAGATGATTGGATTTCTTTGCGTTTTTCATATTTTTTAAAGGTACTCTTTCTTTGAACTTGGTTTTTATTTTTTAAAAATGAACTTTTACCAAAGTGTACTACACATTGATAAAAGTGCAAAGATCATAAATATATAGCTTGGTGAATTATTACAAAGGGGATATACTCCCATAGCCATTATCCATGCCAAGAATTAAAACAGCAGCCCTGAGATCCCTCTCATGCTTGTTTTGTCACATCATTTTCTCCACCTGCACTGTAAGTAATAAACTGCCTTTTTGAACCATAAATTAAATTTCTGAAATGTTAACCGTAATTTATATATGTGGTCTTATAGAGTCTGTATTTTTTTTTTAATTTTTTTTTTTTAATGTTTATTCATTTTTGAGAGACAGAGCGAGACAGAGCATGAGCGGGGAAGGGGCAGAGAGACAGAGAGGGAGACACAGAATCTGAAGCAGGCTCCAGGCTCTGAGCTGTCAGCACAGAGCCTGACGCGGGGCTCGAACTCACGAACTGTGAGATGGTGATCTGAGCTGAAGTTGGGTGCTCAACCGACTGAGCCACCCAGGCACCCCGAGTCTGTATTTTTTGTGTATGTCTGGTTTCTTTGTTCTGTATCATGTTTGTAAGATTCATCTTTGTTGTAGCAGCAGTAGTTGATTTTCATTGCTATAGCGTGCTATCACATTTTATGAATATGGCACAATTTTTGGCTTCTGTGTTAAAGTATTGCAAATAACTAGTTCCATTCTGTGACTTGTCTTTTCACACTTAGTGGGTTTTTTTGATGAGCAATAAGTAGTATTAATGTCGCCCAGTCTATAAATCTTTCTCTGCCCTGTAAAGAAATCTTGGTCTACCCCAAGGCCAATGAAGATGTTCTCCTTGAACTTCTAAAGAGGCTTCTGTTTTTATCTGTAAAAGTCTGTTACAATAAATAAATTCATTCTTCATACTTTTTAAAACAGAATTTTGCTGAAAAATAGATATTGAATTTTAACAGATGCCTTTTTAGTAGTAGTTAAGCTAGTTACCTGATCCCCCCTCTCCGTTTTTGTATTTAATCTTGTATTTAATAATGTCTTCTTTTTTTTTTAAAGTTTATTTATTTATTTTGAGAGAGAGAGCACGAGTGGGGGAAGGGCCTAGAGAGAAGGAGAGAGAGAGAGGGAGAGAGAGAGGGAGAGAGAGAGAGAGGGAGGGAGAGAGAGAGGGAGGGAGGGAGAGAGAGAGAGGGAGGGAGGGAGAGAGAGAGAAAGAGAGAATCCCAAGCAGGCTCCACACTGTCAGTGCAGAGCTGGATGTGTGGCTCAACCCACAAACCTTGAGATCACGAGCTGAGCCAAAGTCAGATGCTTAACCGACTGAGCTATTCAGGTGCCCCTCATTTGTTCTCATTAAATGAAGTTAGTTTGGGGGCACCCAAACAGTTAAACATCTGACTTCAGCTCAGATCAGGATCTCACGGTCCGTGGGTTTGAGCCTCGCGTCGGGCTCTGCTGATAGCTCAGAGCCTGGAGCCTGCTTTGCAGCCTGCTTTGGATTCTGTGTCTCCCTCTCAGCTCTGCCCCTCCCCTGCTCACACTCTGCCTCTCACTCCCAGAAATGAATAAATGTTAACAAAAAAAAAAAATTAAAAAACATAAAAAATGAACAGAATAAATTGGTTTGTAATTTTTTATTTTGCATGTGATGTTCTTAACTGTTCCGTGATTGAAGCCATCTCTCTGTGCTTTTGTTGTTGTTGTTGTTCTTTGGAATACGTAATATAAGAATTATTTTCCTTTGAATGTCGGGAAAACATTTGCCAGCAACTTCATCAGTGATCTTTTTGATTTATTGATAAATTTTCTCCTTCCCTTAGTTTTAGATGTCTCTTTCTGTTTATCTGTTTATCATCTTTTTACATAGCTATATTAATTTCAAATGTATCCATAGAGATTATAGTTTCTTTTTAATTATATTTTTTATTTCTGATTTTCTTAACTCACATTTTATTTCTTCTTACAGATGAATGAGACTATTGGTCTGTGTTGTATTTTTTAAATTAATTAATTGATTAATTTTTAAAGCAGGCTCCATGCTCAGTGTGGGGCTTAAACTCACAGTGTGGGGCTCGAACTCACAACCCTGAGATTAAGAGTGGCATGCTCTACTGACTGAGCCAGCCAGGTGCCCCTGTGTCGTATTTGTTAAAATGAATTAGCTTGATTTTTTTTTCTGCTATATTTTCCACTTTTAAAATCTTCTTGAGATTATTTTGTCATTTACTTTTTGGCTTGTAAATCTGTTCCGTATCTGAAATCTCAGTTCGTTTCTTCTCTTTTCCTTTTTTTCATACTATGTTTAGTATGGTAAACTTGTTTTTGGTAGACTCCTGTGGATTCTGATATAATTAATATTTCTGTTCAGAATATTTTATTATGTTGTGTAATTTTTTCTGGACATATTGACAATTTAGGAAAGATGTTATATGCTTCAGTTAAAATATAATTTATCATTTGTCACATAATGTATTACTACATATTATACATAGAATATGTGTATTTTGAATTTTTTTTTTTTCAACATTTATTTATTTTTGGGACAGAGAGAGACAGAGCATGAACGGGGGAGGGGCAGAGAGAGAGGGAGACACAGAATCGGAAACAGGCTCCAGGCTCTGAGCCATCAGCCCAGAGCCCGACGTGGGGCTCGAACTCACGGACCGCAAGATCGTGACCTGGCTGAAGTCGGACGCTTAACCGACTGCGCCACCCAGGCGCCCCGAATATGTGTATTTTGTACATAATGACTGTAGTATTTAGAAAGATCTTTCATAGGCTATTTAATGAAAGTGGTTTTGTTGGCTATTTAAATTGTGTCACAGTACCTTTATTTGTATTTTTTAATTTAAATTTTATGTATTTTAAAAAATATACACATGGCATGAAATTCAGAGGGAACAAAAAGGGTTTATAAGATGGGCTTTTGCTTTGTGAAGCAACCAGTGTTACTAGTTTGTTGTGTTTCTTTCCAGGGCTATTTTTTACATAAATAAGCAAGTACGTATGTATGTTGTCCTCTTTCACACAAATGGCCATCAGCATCCTACTTTTTTTTCACTCAGCATACCATGCAGATGATTTATATCAGTATATAAGAAATCTCTTTAATTTTGATGCTATAGAGTGTTCTGATATATATCCTGTATGTATGTATATCTAACATTTATATATGAATGTTATAAATAGATATAAATAAACATCCTTATTTGAGACAGAGTTTGCCATTCTTAGGAGTGGGTCAGGCTGATGACTGCCACTGTTTTACAGAGTTACTGGCCCCTTAAAGAAGTGGTGAGCTCACTTCCCTTAAGGAGGGGAGTGCATTAGGTATCAGAGGCAGTATTTAATGAATTCTGAGATTGAAGGTCCTAATAATATAAATTTTTAACAAATGTTGACTACAGTAACATAACATGCGTAAAACATAAAAGTGGTGCTTAAAAGGTTATACAATGAACACCTGTGTGACCCCATCCGCGTCAAGAAATGGAACATTGCTGACCTATGGGGCCGGGCATCTTCCGGTAGAGACTCCCTTCTCTGCTGCTGCTGGCAGTCCCTCTCCTGACCACTATGGTATTTGTGCCGATGGTCTTTATAGCTTTATCACCTAATTACGTATTCCCAAGCAGTGCAGTAAACTCGTGCCTATTTTTGGATGTTTTTCCCCAGTGTTTTTAGATACTTGAAACTGTACCCCCAAGAGCAGTCTTGAGGAGGAAGAGTCACAAAGGATGTATGGGAAGTGAAAGGACAACGAATCCTACACATCTTGCCTTAATGAAGTCTGCGGACTTCAGTCTTACTATTATTAGGTGAACTTGAGATCTTTCTCATACCACGTGATGGAGCTATATCTTCGCTGTTGCCAGGATTCTGGAACTAGCTCTTGTGTTTGGTTCTTTGAAGTACTGTTTCTGAGGCACCTATTTGCTGTGACCAGGGGATGGTCCAGCCTGGAGGTCTCTCTACGTGCCCATTCTGTTCCTGCCTGTGCCCGTCTGCTGGGCGTTTTAAACTGTGTTGGTGTGTAAGTGCTCCCGTGGATTGCAGAAGAAAAAAAAAAAAATGGAAAGTTAGGCTTTTTTTTTAATGTTCTTTTTTCTTTCCTAATCTGTAAGAGCTATGCAGTGTAATCTTGGACTTTATTCATGAATTCTTGTTCCTCAATCCCCTTTAGTCACCTCAAAAACTTGAGCAAATCAAGGTTTCCTTTTTTTGTGCAGAGCACGTGGCGTTTGCTAAAAATACAGGCAGAAAGTGGTGCTGTGGTCTTGATCATGCCCGATTTTTAAAACCAGAATATTCTAGGGGCGCCTGGGTGGCTCAGTTGGTTGAGCGTCCAACTTCAGCTCAGGTCATGATCTCGCAGTTGGTGGGTTCGAGGCCCATGTCAGGCTCCGTGCTGACAGTTCAGAGCCTGGAGCCTGCTTCGGATTCTGTGTCTCCCTCTCTCTCTGCCCCTCCCCTGCTTATACTCACTCGCTCTCTCTCTCTCAAAAATAAATAAAACTGTAAAAACTTTAAGAACTCTATATAAAGAGGCCATAGAAATCATTTTGTAGTTGAGTTATTTTCAAACTTTGGGATGCTACCTAACACCACAACCAAGTATGCATGCAGATATTTGTAAAGCATTAAGGTTTCACCAACAGTTAACTCCGTACAGTTAACTCTGACATTGTTTATTCTATTCTGGTTTCATTAAAAATGTTGATTGGGGACCCATTAAATGGTCTGCAGGACTCTGCGGTAGGTCAGTGCCTACAGTTAAGAGGTACCGTGATTTTCTGGAGGAGGTGGTGGACTCAGGATTAAACGGAGTTCGGCAAAGTGGCGTCCCTGGTTAGTGTGGACCGTGGAGAAGGACAGGCTTGCCCTCAGCCCCCGGCTTCATCACTTGCTGGTCCTCATTCTTGGGCCGCAGCCTCCTATAAAATGGGAACAGCCCTCCTGCCGTGGGGATTTGAGGATTAAATGAGAGAATGTCCGGCTGTAAGGCATGCTTTGATGCACACCTGCTGGAATTAGCCGTCATTCCCTGTTCAGGGCTCGCCGGAGTCTCTCTGACTTCTAGCCCAGTGTTCTCGGTACGGATTGCAGCATCTACTGTGACGGGGGTGCGGGGGCAGCAATAAGTAACTGCACAGGTGGACGGGAATTGCTCAGCCCTCTGGATCAGTTCAGGCGGCTGCTGGGGTCTGTGCTGGAAACTTCTGTTAGTGTATAGAGGGGTGCAGACTGCCTAAATCGCCAGGTGGTGGCCATGCCTTTGGTGCAGAAAAGTTAGTCTTCCTGTCCTTGTTCACGGGCACAGGTTGACGCCAGAGAGGGAGTGAGAGAGAACGAGTGTGTGTGTGACCCACTTACGGGAAGGCACGGGACTTACAGGAAGTGCTGTCCTGCCTGAGTCTTCATTCTACCTCCTCTCCTTTTTCACATTTAAAATCCATTTCTTCCCCCTCTGCCCACCCCCCTTTTAAGTAATGCCCACTTTTTATGTCTTAGACGACAATCTGTCCGTAAAAGGAATTGAAGCAAATATGTACATCAAGATTTAAATAAGAAAGTTAAATTCGTACAGTGTCCTACCATGAAGAGAAACCCATTCGTTAACACGTGGCGGTTTTTCTTGCAGTCTTTTTTTCACACATTAAAAAGAAGGTGATGGTAATATTGTACACTCAAGTATGTGTGTAATGAAATGAAAAACTAAACTGGGGTGATAGCTCCAGGTGAGTAAGAGGCATGATGAGGGGAGAGAAGGGACAGTGTTGAGTGGAGGAAACCAGGACCCCTTACTGCTTCGGAGACTGGAGGGTGGCCTGCACATTCATCTGCCCTCTCAGGTGGGGAACAAATACGAAATTGACTTTAAACCTCCTCCCTCCTTTCTGCTGCTTCTCCCTTGTTTGGCATGCACGCCTGAGGTCAGAAGAACAGGCCTTTATGGGTGTTAGGCTGCTGAAATTAATACCCCATTAGATGCAGGTAGAGTTGCTGTTTGTCGTGGAATATGAAAGCCGAATTGTTTCTCATAGTTCCACTAAGCATAGACATGCCAGTCGGTGCTTTTCTGGTGCTTCGGTTTCCTCAGCCAGGGGTCCCGGCCCTGTCCTGACTCGAACCCGGGTGTGGTGCAGGGGTCACGGACCTTCCACTGCAGTTCCCGGATGAGACCTCTTCTCTGGAAACAGTGACCAGTCTGTGTTCTCTTTCCCCCGCAGACTTTGAAGCCAGCTTCATAAGGCTGTTGGACAAAATAACTAATGGTTCTCGGATCGAAATAAACCAAACAGGTAAGCGCTCTCTCTTCCCATTCCTGAAAGCAGCCACATGTGCTGCTGACCCATTCCTCTACTTCTCGTGCCTCTTAACGGGATAAATATTCGGGTGGGAAGACCTGGCTTCCTGCCTGTGAGAAGTTGACTGGAGACGTGTGTCAGATCTGCCAGCGTGAGGGGCGCACCCTTGACTGAGAGAAGTTAGAGGGCTGAACGTTTCAGCTCAAGCAGGCACCGCCTCTGCTTCAGCAACAAAAGTACTTTACATCTAAAATTGATGTGCGGCTTTTCAAAGTCCGATTGTTTATTTTGTCACAATAAAATTTTACAACAAAGTCTGTGGGATAGTTGAACGCGCTGAATTTTATTTTATTTTTGTCTTTTAAAAGAAGCACGCACAAGCGTATGCAGAAGATGTGAAAATCCCTTCACCTGTTTCTTCTTCCAGCCCCTCCCCGAGGGGCCGCCGCGGTCACGGTCTGGGGCGTGTGCCCTGGTCTCCTTTCCACGCATTTGCTTGCACGGCGCTTCCGTATCTGAGACCAGCGGGGTCATGCTCTTCATGTTGTTCTGCAGCCAGCGTTTTTTTCGCTGCCACCGAGGTCTCCGAGAACTTTCCCTGCCAGGCATACGCAGATCTATCTCGATATTTCAGTGTACCTAGTAGGGTATTCTGGTGTGGGGATGCATGATCATTTATTTGATTGTTCCCTACTGATAAACATTTAGGTTCTTTTTAGCTGTTTGTTTGCTGTTAGAAACTCTTCTCGACCTTGTCAGGGAGACCATGGCAAACATCCTTTGGCCGGCTCCACGAGCTGTTCACCTTTGCACACGTATTCAGCAAAGGAAACCATGACCTTTCTCATGCATTGGCTCTCTTAAGAAAGAAGACCAGCTTGGCCTGATAAGTGGCCCTTGTGTCACAGGAGATTCAGCGGCCTGTAGCCGCATTCAGCCATGCCTTACGGAGAACAAGTTTCAGGCGTGAGACCTCGGGCTCGTTGCAAGCTGTCATTCCCTGAGTTCTCCTTGGCTTGTTTACTTGGAAATTGCTGGAGATTTTTAAAAAATTAAAAATTTTTAATATTGTTTTGCTGGAGATTTTTTTTCAGCAATTTTTATCGGTGATTCAGAGGGTGCGTAATTCTTTTCTAGTCCTCTCTTCAGCTCAAGTTGGGAAGTAAGACATTTTACATGATCCTGCTTCCACCTCATGTGCCCTGCGCCCACCAGCGTAGAAGCCTTCAATTCTGATAATCTGACCCATTTGTCACCCTGTTAATTTGCAGGCATAAACAGATTTGCAGAATTTAGTGGTTATATATATATTTTTTTGTTTTTTTGTTTGTTTGTTTTTGGCTTTTGACCTAAAGGATTGGTTTTAGACTAATCTAAAATTTAATTTAGACTAACTGATGTAGACTCTTTCCCACTTTGATCAGAACATGATTCTGATTGTGATCATTGGGATTTTGGCTTTTAATTTGGTATAACCTACATTTATTTTATGAACCTCTCAAGAGTGGCTTTCCTTGTGAGGGACTGAGCGTAAATCTCTTTCCTCTAATGTTAAATGTATTGGTAAATTATGCCAGGAGACACTGACAAAAGATTTTGAGCAGCAGCAATACCGTGTTCAGCCATTCATGCCCTCCCCCCAAAATCTAGAATATTTTACTTTGCTTTTCCTCTAATACGTACACCCAGTAAGAAACATTTTGAATGATACGGATATGGGAAAGAGTGAACGAAGATAATAGAGTTTCCACCAAAGCTATTCAATAATTTAGATCTTTCTATTTGTTGTTATTAAATTTAAAAAGAGCTACTATTAATGGAATTAAGTGCCATGAAGTACTTGCCTTCTCTAGGAATCCTGTTGATGAGTGCAGTTTCTGGGAAATCTCGTTTCAAGGGCCTGGAAAGAAGCTGGTTGCTGATGTGACGATTTCAGCACATCATTTGCAGAGCCCTCCACCAGCAGGCAGAGTGTGCTGTTGGAAGCCCATAGCGCCCGTTGGGATCTCTCCTCTGTGCCCTGCCACGACTTTGGCAATTCAGATGCTTAGGGAGGGGTTTAATTTATTACTGTTTATTAAATTACACTCACAGTTTATTATTGTTACAGGGGCTTGACAGTAATGAGTCAGCTTTTGGAAAAGTTAAGTGTGGGCTCTTAGGAATGGCATTTTGAACTTCTTGGATGCCCTTGTCAGACTTTCCCCTTGGGACTCACTGCTTTTGTTGCCTTTTTGACACTTCATGGTTTTTGTTTTTTTGTTTTTTGTTTTTTCGGCTGAATGTGGCTCTTCCTCCTCCGGTATAAGGAACAACCTTGTATTACCAGCCTGGCCTCCTGTATGGCGGGTCTGTGGAACATGACTGTAGTGTCCTTCGCAGCATTGGCTACTACCTGGAGAGTCTTCTTTGCCTGGCTCCGTTTATGAAGCACCCGTTAAGAATTGTTCTGCGGGGAGTAACCAATGACCAGGTTGACCCTTCGGTGAGTAGTGAATAGTCTCGTCTCTTGTCACAGCCCAGCTTTTGAGAAGCAAGTTCCTGACAAAGCACAGGTTTTATTGTTGAGGGTCTCTGTTTTGTTATTTACCTTGAGATTTAGACATTAATCACCCCGGGAAGCAGACGAACCAAAATTTGCAATCATCAAATGCTGTGATGACTGTTAACATTCATCAAGGTGCCTTTCGCTGTTGTGTCTAAGAACCTTCAGAGCAGATGTGTGCAGTCTCATCATGGTTGACATGAAAAATGGCTCTGTTGGCTCCAGTGCTTGAGCGTGGAGTCTTCCTAAGGTCACGTGGTGGCTGCGGCTGCAAGGCAGCAGACCAAAATTTCAGACAGAAAATAATAATATCTCCTTGGCATTGCTGTAGCATTATCTTGAGTTAACTCAGATTTTAACCATAAATTTTAGGGCTTTTCTTCTTCTGAGAAGAGTTTGCAGATTTAGAAAAAGGACAGGGGCAGGGAAGGTATACGCGAACTCTGATAGTTTGTGGGCACCAGCGACCTCCTTATTAAGCATGCTAATTTTCCTGCGTGTGTGGGGAGGATAGTTTAATATATACCTGGAATTTTCGTTGTGGCCACCACAGCTGTCTTAGAATCATTCAAGGATGGGTTTTGTCGTGTGTGTGTGAGAGAGAGAGAGAGAGAGAGAGAGAGATACTAGAACAGTTCTGTCCAGGCCTGCCTTAGACCTTTCTTGCGGGGAGGGAAGGATCCCCTGCTCTCCAGAGATGGTATCTGAAAACCCAAGGCCATGATGTAAAGTTCTTACCAAGGACGCCTCACCAAAGTTCACCTCTACCGACTTGGGACCGGGACCTCGGAGAGGGTGGCTCCGGAGGCGGAATGGGAAGTGTGTGTAGCTTTCCTGGCCAGTAAAGACCAGTTAGGTGGCGCGTTGAGCCCCAAAGCGGAGACCGCTGGTGTTCACCAAGACGTCTTCTAGGGTGGAAACGTGGTTAATGTGTTGCTAGGCACTAAGACACTTACTCCTCAATTCTTGGGAGTTCAGACTCTTCCGAGGATCCTGAGTACAGTGCAAGACCTGAAATTGTCAGCTGTAAGGGAATGTGCACAGCCTCTTTAGAATTTTAAACTAATTTCAAATGATTCCTTTTTTACTGCATTTTCTGACGATTCTAGGAAATGGGACTTTCAGTTAGAAATGTGACAGGAGGCCTGTCACTTCTGGATTGGGGCGGGGGGAGCAGGAGCCTTGCATAATGGGAAAAAGCTCTGAAACATGAGGAAACTTGGGTACTGGCTGCCTCAGTTATGTACTCTTTTTTTTTTTTTTTTTTCTATAATTGCCAATAATCTTAAAAGCTATTTGCACTGGCGTTATTAAAAAAAAGTTTTGTATGGTAACAGTGACAAAGATTAGTTGATGAATTCCCCAAAAATAATACTTAACTCTTGTGTGCAGAGTATTTAAAAAAAAAAAAAAATCTGTTTTCAGGTGTGGTGGGGCTCTGCTTTTTCTAGCTTCACGACTAAAGTGACCTTGGTGAATACTTGACTCCAGCCTAGGATAAAAGAAATACACCTAATCCTGGATGAAGAGTAACTTCTTCAGCCTGTGGCTTCATTTCAAGCTTTCTCTGTGATGTGTGGCTTCCCCGATTCACGTCCGTGCCCACTGTGTGCACACAGGATGAACTCAAGGAGTTTTGCCCTTCGGGATCTTGATCTCCTAAGGTGGACGGCTATGGAGGCAGCCAGGGGGGCTGCGAGGGTACCCTTATCAGAGGTATAGGCAAAATGCTGAGGGCTGGGAAGGAGGCCACAGAGTCAGTCTTGGATTTTAGGAAGATGACTCCGGAGGCCAAGATGAGGATGAATTGGAAAGGTCTCAACTAGTTTGAACATCATGGAGGTGGAAGTAGAAAGGAAGGGACAGATCTGAAGGACATTGTGGGGGCAGAGGTTTCTTAACTTGACAGCTAATTGGAGATGGGACAGGAGGAAGGAGTTATAAATAATTCCATGATTTCTGTCCTGGTTGACTTGAAGGGTAGAGATCAGATAGCATTTGATATGGGGAAGAGGAAAATTGTGGTAGGATGATGGATGATGTGTTTAATTTTCATCCTTCTCTGGGATGTTGGCAGGATATCCACAGAGGTTGTCTAGCTGGCAGTTAGAAGTTATTGTCTGGGGTCTCAGAGATAGGTCACCAGAATCTTACCTATTGACAGGTAAATCCCTAGGAGAGTGAGATGGACCAGTGCGGGGGTTGAACCCTGGAGGCTTTTTGACTGAATTAATCCTACAGGTGTTCCTCCTCTGGGCTGCAGTGTGCTGGTGTGTGTCTCTGAATTGGTGGTTCATGTTTGAGACCCCAGGTTTTACGTTACAGTAGGTCGATGTGGCGGCGCTGGGTGGCCATCAGCCCGACCTGAGTGGCGTGGTCCTCTGGATGAGACGTGAGCTCTCCAGTTGGACACAGGCCTTAGCTGACCTCATCATTCATTTAAACTCTCTTTCTGACCTCCATGGGCATTTGGGTTTTGCCCCATGGTCCCAGAGGCTGAGAGTAGGGGAAGGAGAGGAAGTGAATGAGGTGTGAGCAGGGAAGAGGGGCCAGAGACAGTGACCGTGGACATAGGAGGCAAGTTCTAAGAAGCGGGGGATGACTCCCAAAGCCAGTCTTTGCAGGAGCCGACTTAGGGCTGGGTGGGGGGTTCGGCAGTGAGAAGTTGTACTGACCTCGAGAGAGCAGTATCCTTATTATTTTAAGTTTGTGACATACGTTTAGCTTCAGTATTGAATGACATTAGCTAATCTTTAATGAGTTTTCCTCGTAACTGCTTCTGCCCCACCTGATCCATTCTGACCAGGTTCCTAGGCTTTAGAGGTCATTTCTGCCCCGGGTTAATTTTGCGGTATCAGAATATTTAGTTGGGGCTGTTCTCTGCTATGAAGGCTTATTGGAGTATCATTCTGTTGAATCTCAGCATGTTAGAGTTGGTGGCAGCTCAGAGAGAGACAGGCTCAGAGCCCCAGACCTTAAAGACCAGGAAATTCAGACAGTTGGGATTTTCTGACTAGAAGCCACACAGCTAACAGGAGGTGGAGCCTGGACCGAGCCGCCCTGCCCCTGCCTGGGGGTCACTGGCCCCTGCAGGCTGGAGAGCAGCTCTGTTCAGTTGGGAACAAGTAAGGGAGTGATTTTGCTTTCCTTCCCGAGTTGCTGTTGAGACAGCATTCACTGACTTGTTCGCCAACCTGATTTGAATGTCATCTTTATTCCCTCTGGGGCATCCACAAATAAGTAAGCAGAGGAACCCAGGCCCCCGAGGAGCTCTAAGGGAGGAGGTCATAACAGCCATGCTCGGCACAGCCCTGCCATCAACTGTGGGCATTGTCATTGCACTGTGGGGCTTCCCTGAGTCCAAGCCTACCTCCCCCGGCCTACCCCTTTGTGGACTACCCCCTCCTGTGACTGCCTATGTGGCACCCGCAGGACTCCCAGGTAGCCCCTGCTCAGGTTGCAGGCTTCATTTGGTTTGCTTTGGCTTGGATTGCCACCAGCTCTCAGCACTAAACAACCATGTTGGAAAAAGAATAATAAAAAAGGCTGATATTTTCTTCTGTAACGCTTAGGCCTCTAGGAATGAGCAGAAGTCCCAGTTTGTTTTCTGGATGGGCCTAGCCATTTCTTGATGCTTTTTGCGTGATGCATGTGATACTCACGATGACTCACAGGGTAGATGTATGCTGTTATAAAGTGAGAAAGAGGGGCTCGGAGAAGCCAGCAGCTTGTAAAATTGCAGTCTTATTTGGGAGCAGAGCCGGCCCATGCCCTCAGTTGTAAGCCCGCGTGCTGCCTCCTCGCAGGACGACATCGTCTGCCCGGTTGCTGAACCTCATCCTGCTTTGTGGGCTCTTTGTTCTTCCCACTTCTCAAGGTTTAATTAAACTTTTTTTTTTTTTCCTGAAATAATTCCACAGGTTGATGTTCTTAAGGCAACAGCCCTCCCCCTGTTGAAACAGTTTGGAATTGACGGTGAATCATTTGAGCTAAAGGTAAGGATGCGTGTACCTTGTTGGCTGTATATATATGTGTACAACATATTCTCTTGTGAACTCATGGGAAGAGCCGTGTGACTCAGTGTGTCTGTGTGTGTCACATCGAACGTCTCCATTGAGAAGACCCACGGGAGTCATGACCCCAACGTTACAGATTTGGAGCTGGAGAGGGACTCTTGAGTAATGACAGTCATAGTGGCCAGTTACTCACACTTACTCTGCAGTAGGTGATGGTGTGAGTGCTGCACATGCGTCAGCTCCCTTATTCCTCGTGGCATCTCCACTAGTGAGCAGTGGAGCCAGGGTTCTAGCCACACGCCCTCTCTGGTCGAATCATCAAGATGTAATTTGTCTCCAGGGCCTCCCAACCTGGATGCCCCTGTGAATGTTCAGTGTTTTCAAAACCTAGTAGAAGTAATTTAAGCATCTGTTTAAGCAGGGTTACATCAGTAACACTGGATATCTTAAGCTGTTTAGCATCTATTTCTTAAGTTAATGTTTTAAAACGGGGGAAATGACTTCATTTGTACTGAATAAAATGAGTTTTGATAGATCAGTTCATTGCACAGGAGGAGAAGCGGGCTCCTGACGGGTGAGAAATGGGATGAGCCGCTGAGCTGGGTTAGTTGCTCACAGTTAGGATGAGGGGACAGGCCCTCGTGATGAAGTGGCTTCACTGTGACGGGGACGTGCTGGCCCGGAGTCACCGCTCAGCACGTGCCCTCTTGGCGCTAACTTAAGGTGCTGTCGGCATTGAAGGGGTTGACGAGGTGGGTACGAAAGAGCTCGCTGCCTCCCGAGGAAGAGCCCCTTGGCATATAGCAGCCAGGTTGGGTGTCAGGGTCACGTGCTCCGCAGCATCGTCACCTCTTCTGTCTTTCCACCCGGGCAGGTTGTGCGACGGGGAATGCCTCCCGGAGGAGGAGGAGAAGTGTTCTTCTCCTGTCCTGTGAGGAAGGTCCTGAAGCCCGTTCAGCTCACGGATCCAGGGAAGATCAAACGTATTAGAGGAATTGCGTATCCTTTTGTTTGATTTAACTTCCTGTTCTTTGACTTGCCTCTCGAAGGGAAGAATGACTTATGACTTCCAACAGCTTACCTCTTCGCAGAGTTATTTACTTTTAGACAGCAGTCTTGGGGAAGTCTTAGCAGTGCAAAATGGTAATTGTTGGCTGAGATACGATGTTTTATTATCCGTCTCACCATGACTAGACTGGTTCCTTCGTTCTTTTTTAGTTCACGCTCAAGCAAACAACTCCAGGGTATGTCCTGCTCTCCTGGGGGCTTTGGTTTAGGGACCACCAACACACCCCTGATGAGGGGAAACCTACACAAACACGTAATTCTGATCTAATGTGTAAAGTGGTGTAGACAGATACACAGCAGGTTGGGGGAGCTAAGATACAGGATGGCACATTTTGTCTGGAGGATGTAGGAGGGCAGGAATAATACCTGTTTGTTTGTTTATTTATGTATTTATGTATTTATTTTTTAATATTTATTTATTTTTGAGACAGAGAGAGACAGAGCATGAACGGGGGAGGGTCAGAGAGAGAGGAAGACACAGAATCTGAAACAGGCACCAGGCTCTGAGCTGTCAGCACAGAGCCTGATGTGGGGCTTGAACCCACGGACCGCAAGATCATGACCTGAGCTGAAGTTGGACGCTCAACCGACTGAGCGCCCCAGGTGCCCCAGTAATACCTGTTTATTAAGTGATTACTTTGCATGCTCTGTGATAATATAAGGGTATACTTGCTTTTCTTTTGTTTTTAAACAACCACTTTATTGGGGCACCTGGGTGGCTCAGTCGGTTGAGCGTCTGACTTTGGCTCAGGTCATGATCTCATGGTTCACAAGTTTGAGACCTGCATCTGGCTCACTGCTGTCCGCGCAGAGCCTACTTCAGATCTTCTGCGCCCCCCCCCCCCCCACTGCCCCTCCCTCATTCATACTGTCTCTCTCAAAAATAATTAATTAATTAAAAACCATTTTATTGATGTATGATTTACGTACAAAAAGCTATACGGATTTAATGTGTACAGCTTGATGAGTTTGGAGATTAGTATATACCTGCGAAACCAGTAGCATAGTGCCTTAAACCTATTCGTTACTTCCAAGAGTTTCTTTCTGCCCTCTTGATTTTTTTTTATTTTTGCACTTTTTTTAGATTTTTATACTTTTAATTTTTTGTGGTAACATTTGATATAGGTCTACTCTTTTAGCAAATTTTTTTTAAAAATTATTTTTTAAATTCCAGTATAATTATCTTAGCAAATTAAAAAAAAATTTTTTTTTTTTAACATTTATTTATTGTTGAGAGAGTATGAGCAGGGGAGGGGTAGAGAGAGAGGAAGACACAGCAGGCGAAGCAGGCTCCAGGCTCTGAGCTGTCAGCAGAGAGCCCGACACAGGGCTCGAACCCACAAACTGTGAGATCATGACCTGGGCGGAAGTTGGGTGTTCAACTGACTGAGCCACCAAAGACCCCCAGCAGATTTTTAAGTATATAGTGCAGACATTATGGCATATAGTGGATTTGTAGGACTTAATCATCTTGCATAACTGAAACTTTGTACCCTTTTACCAGCATTTCCACCTTTCCCTTTCCTTCCAGACTCTGGCAACCACCATTTTCTCTGCTTCTGTGAGTGTGACTATTTTAGATTCCTTCTATAAATGGAATTATGCAGTATTTGTTTTTCTCTGTCCTGTATCTTTCACTCAGTGTTATTTCACTTAGCACGCTGTCTTCCTTATTAAATCATGTCACAAATGATAGCATTTCCTTTTTTTTTTTTTTAAGGCTTAATAATACTCTACTGTATGTATATAAATACTACATTTTCTTTATTTATCTTGCATTGGACATTTAGGTTGCTTTCATGTCTTGGTTATAGTGAATAACACTGAAATGAATGTGGGAGTGTATTCAGTTTCTGTGGATATGTACCCTATGTGGGATTGTGGGATCAATTTTACATTCTCACCAACAGTGTGTAAGGATTCCCTTTTCTCCACACTTTCAGCCATACTTGTTATCTTTTGTTTTTTGTTTTTTTTTATAATAACTGTTCCAACAAGCATGAGGTGATAACCCGTTTTGTTTTTTTTAAGATTTTAATGTTTATTTTTGAGAGAGAGAGGGAGGAGGGGGAGTCGGGGAGGGGCAGAGAGAGAGGGAGACACAGAATCTGAAACAGGCTCCAGGTTCTGAGCTGCCAGCACAGAGCCCGACACGGGGCTCAAACCCACAACCTGGGAGATCATGACCTGAGCTGAAGTTGGATGCTCAACCAACTGAACCACCCAGGTGCCCCTAACTCATTGTGGTTTTGATTTGCATTTCTCATGATGAGTGATATTGAGCCCTTTTTCACATGAATGTATGAACATATCTGGTTCTTCTTTGGAGAAGTGTCTATTCGGGTCCTTTGCCCATCTTCTAATTGGATTATTTTTAGTTTGTTGCTGTTGAGTTGTATGAGTTTTTACATATTTTGGATATTAATCAGAGATATGAATTGCAGACATTTTCTCTCATTCTGTGGATTGCCTTTTCACTTTGTTGTTTCTTTTGCCCTTGTTTTGGTGCTGCATCCAATAAATCATTGTCAATGCTAAGAAACTTTTCCCCTATGTTTTCTTCTAGAATTTTTATGGTTTTAGGGTCTTATGTTTATCTTTAATCTATTTTGAGTTGATTTTTGTATGTGGTGCGTCTGTTGAACAGACTTGTAGGGGTTTATTTCTGGGCTCTCTGTTGTGTTCCATTGGTTTTTGTGGCAATACCATGCCTTTTTGATTACTGTAGCTTTGTGATATATTTTGAAATCAGGAACTCTGATGCCTCCAGCATTGTTCTTGTTCAAAGTTGCTCTGGCTTTTTTGAGTCCTTTGTAGTTCCATATAAATTTTAGGATTGTTTTTTTCTGTATCTGTTATTTTGGAAAAAAAAAAAAAATCATTGGGATTTTGGGGCGCCTGGGTGGCTCAGTTGGTTAAGCATCTAACTTTGGCTCAGGTCATGATCTCACAGTTCGTGGGTGTGAGCCCCGCGTCGGGCTCTGTGCTGACAGCTCAGAACCTGGAGCCTGCTTGCTTCAGATTCTGTGTCTCCATCTGTCACTGCCTCTTCCTGCTTGTGCTTGCTCGCATGCTGCACGCTCTCTCTCTCTCAAAAATAAAATAAATAAACATTAAAATAATATATCATTGGTCGTTTGATAGGGATTGCATTGAATCTGTAGTTTACTTTGGGTAGTCTGGACATTTTAAGAATATTAATTCTCTCAGTCCATGAATGTAGACTGTCCTTCCATTTATTTGTGTCTTTTAAAGATGTTTTTCATGATTGTTTTATACTTTTCAGTATACAGTTCTTTCACTTCCTTGGTGAAGTTTATTCTTACGTTTTTAGGTTTTTTGGATGCTTTTGTAAATAGGATTATTTCCTTGATTTCTTATTCAGATACCTTATTGTTAGTGCACAGAAATGCAACTGATTTTTGTATGTTGAGTTTGTATTCTGCAACTTTTAAAAATATTTATTCCAGTAGTTTTTTTGTTTGGGGGGTGATATCTTTAGGGTTTCTACGTGTAAGATCAGGTCATCTGCAGTAAGATAATTTTACTTCTTCCTTTCCAGTTTGGGTTCCTTTCATTTCTTTTTCATGCTTAATTTCTCTGGCTAGGATTTACAGTACCATGCTGAATAGGAATGGAAAGAGTGGCTATCCATGCTTGATTCCAAATTGTAGAGGAAAAGCTTTGTTTTCCATCATTCCTGAGGATGATGTTAGCTGTGGTCTTTTCATGTATGTCCTTATTGTGTTGAGATAAGTTTCTTCTATACTTAATTTGTTGAGAGTTTTTAATTGTGGAAGAGTATTGAATTGTATCAGATGCTTTTTCTGTGTCTATTGAGACAATCATGTGATTTTTATTCTTTATTCTGTTAATGTGGTTTATCACGTTAGTTGATTTGCATACATAGAGCCATCTTTGCATATCAGGGATAAATCCCACTCGGTCATGTTATATGAACCTTTTAATGTATTGTTGAATTTAGTTTACTAATATTTGTTGATAATTTTTGCAGCTGTGTTCATTAGGGATATTGGCCTGTAGTTTTCTTTTTTGTAGTGTCTTTATGGTTTGGCTTTGGTATCAGGGTGACACTGGTTTCATAAAATGAATTTGGAAGTGTTCTCTCTTTGATGTTTTTGGAAGTCTAAGGATTGATATTTGTCATTTAAATGTTTGGTAGAATTCACCAGTGAATTAATCGTGAAGCCATCTGGTCTTTGTTTCGAGGTTTTTGATTACTGATTCAGTCTCCTTACTTGTTATTGGTCTGTTCAAGCTCTATTCTTGATGCAGACTTGGTAGAATTTATCCATTTCTTCTAGGTTGTCCAATTTGGCATGTAACTGTTCATAATAGTACCTTATTTATTTATTTTTTTTTACAAATTGTGGCATCACTCGGGGCGCCTGGGTGGCTCAGTCGGTTAAACGTCCGAGTTCAGCTCAGGTCACGATCTCGTGGTCCGTGAGTTCGAGCCCCGCGTCAGGCTCTGGGCTGATGGCTCAGAGCCTGGTGCCTGCTTCCGATTCTGTGTCTCCGTCTCTCTCTGCCCCTCCCCCGTTCATGCTCTGTCTCTGTCTCAAAAATAAATAAAACATTAAAAAAAAAATAAAAAAAAACCAAAACAAATTGTGGCATCACTTAGAATGTCTGTTTTCATTTCTGATTTTATTTACTTGAGTCTTTGCTCTTTTTTTCTTAATCTAAGGGTTTGCCATTTGTTTATCTTTTCAAAAAACTGATTCTTCTGTTGATTTTTTTCCCGTTGGTTTTTGCTTTTCTGTTTCACTTGTATCTACCCTATTATTTATTTCCTTCTGCTAACTTTGGATTTTAGTTCTTCTTTTCCTAGTTCCTTGAAGTGTAAAGTTCGGCTGTTTATTAGAGACCCTTCTTCTTTTGTAGAAAGAATGTAGGTCCTCATCACTATAAAATTCCTTCTTGGTACTCCTTTGCTCAGTCGCAAAAGTTTTGGTATGTTGTGTTTTCATTTTTGTTTGTCTATAGATTTTCTAGTTTCCCTTTTGATTTCTTTGACCCCTTGTATGTTCAAGGATGTGTTCATTTTCATCGGTTTGTAGATTTCCCCATTTTCTTGCAGTTATTGATACCTACTTTTATTCCATTGTGGTTGGAAAAGGTAGCTGAGGTGATTTCAGCCTTCTGAAACTTGTTAAGACGTGTCTTGTGACCAACCTTGTGATCCTGGAGAATGTTCTCTGTGCAAGTAAGAATGCGTGCCCCTCTACTGTTGGGTGAAATGTGCTCTGGATGTCTGTGAGTTCCATTTGGTTATGTTGTTCAAGTCTTCTGTTGCCTTACTGATTTTCTTTCTGGATGTTCTATCCATTGTTGAAAGTGGGTACGAAGTCTTCAGTTGCTGTTGTATTGCTCTTTTTTCAGATCTGTTGATGTTTACTTTATATATTTAGGTGATCTGAGTGAGTGCATATATAATTGTTACATCTTTCTGTTGAATTGACCTTACATTGTATGATCAACTTCTTTATCTCTTGTGACTTTAAAACATTTAATTATTTATTTTTATTTATTTAGAGCATGAGTGGAGGAGGGGAGCGGAGGAAGGGAGAGAATGTTTTCTTCTTCTTTTTTTTTTTTTTTTTTTGAGAGAGAGAGTGTGAGTGAGTGGGGCAGAGAGAGAGGGAGAGAGAGAATATCTTAAGCAGGCTCCACTCCAGGCTTAGCGTGGAGCCCTGTCTCTTGTGACCTTAAAGTCTTGTTGGACTTAGTCTCTTTTGTTTGATGGAAGTTTAGTCACTCCTACTCTCTTTTGGTTCCCATTTGCACGGAATATCTTCACTTTCAGCTTATATGTGTGCTTATATGTTAAAGCGGGCCTTTTGTAGACAGCATATAGTTGGGTCTTGTTGTTTTACCCATGCAGCAACTTTTGTTTCTTCCGATTGTGAAGGTTAATCCGTTTCCATTTTAGACACTTTATTTTTAAGCCTCAAAGTGACTTCTGAGTCTACTTGCATTCTGTTTTGCAGATGGGGAAACTGAGGCAGCACCTTATGGAATTTGTATCCACATAACACTGCTCATGACGGCAGAGCTGGGATTTGAGCTCTGTCTGATCGCAGCCCAGACTTTTAACCTCTGCCTTTTCCTATAGGGAGGGAAGAAGGCATTGGGACTGAGCTTTGAAGACTGGAGGCCTGTGAAGCAGGGCAAGGAAGGAATGCTTGTGCACATGTCATAGTGCACAGTGGTTCTGGGAGTGGCAAGCCGTGCAGTGTGGCCTCAGTGCAGGTTGCGCAGTGGTGTTTGGTAGTAGAAGATGGAGATAGAAGAAGTGGATGATGGGGCGGGAGCCAGTGAAGATCAAAGACCACGTTGAGGGAGTTGGCTTTTATTCCAAAGTCAGCAGTTATCTAGAGAGAGAATTTCCATGTTAAGACCATAACTTTGGTGATGCTAAAAGACTTTTGGCTGCTTTTTAGAAGGTTCAAGTAAAAAAAAAAAAAAAAAAAAAAAAAAATCATATCACCTAGTGGTGACCACTTACAGGCAAAGATACTAGAGAGTCATTGTGCCCTGAAGAGCCTGGGTGAGGGTTGCTGGTTTACAGAGATCCTGGGGGCAGCATACGGGGGATGCCATCACCACCTGGCTCTGTGATAGGGGGACAGGGGGGTCCTTGAGGGCGGTTCTGATGTGTCTCCTGGCACCTGGATAGAGATACACGTTCTGACAGTAGCTGTGTGTTTGGCGGGGGGGGGGCAATGAGGATAAGTTCAGTTTTATTCCTGCTGGGTTTGAGGGCCCTTCGTGTGGTTACAGGGAGATAGGCCTAGAAAGGAAATTAGAAATGCACATCTGTAACCTGGGGGCCAGGTGAGAGCCCAAAGTGGGTGATTTGGAGTTGGCTACTGTGTAGTGTGCAGGAGAGGCGGGTGGCGGGTGGATCCCTGAGAAGCCACTAAGACTCGAAAGCAAAAGCAAAGTGCTCCCAGGGCACCTCGGGAGCTTAGTTGGTTAAGCATCCAACTCTTGATTTCAGTTTAGATCGTGATCTCATGGCTCATAAGACTGAGCCTCATGTTGGGCTCTGTGTTGACAGCGTGGGGCCTGCTGGGGATTCTTTCTCTTTCTCTCTCTCTCTCTCTCTCTCTCTTTCTCTCTTTCTCTTCCTCTCTCCCTCCCTCCCTCCCTCCCTCCCCTCCTTCCTTCTCCCCTCCCCCACTCATGTTCGAGAGCACGCACTCTCTCTCAAAATAAACCAAAAAAAAAAAAAAAAAGAAGGCCAAGTGCTCCCGGGAAGGGGGACCAGGGAGAGTCAAGGGGTTGAGAGGAGAATAAAGAAAATGTGGCTTCTTAGAAGTCCTGGTTGGACGCCCCCCTCCCCTGCCCGAGGAGCCCAGAGGAGTCAGCCTGAGGCTGGAGAATGCTCTGGGCAGCTCACGGCCAAGGAGGAGCTCCTTCCAGAGAGGAGGAGCCAGCCCCAAGACCAGTTCCCGGCTGAGGGGTGTGACCCGTAGGGCTGTGGTGCAACATGGAGGTTGCTCTGTCAAGAGTCTTGACCAGAAAGAGAAGCAGGAGGAAAGATAAGGCAGTTACTTGCCATATGGAGATGGAGAGAGTTGAGAAGATTCCCTCCCTTTCCGAAGAAAAGGTTGGTGCTGATCTGAGTACTGCTGCTGATCGGGTAGATCTCTGGATGAGAGGGAAGCTCATGCAGCAGGGTAGCAGTGATAAGGTGCTGGGATCAGACGTGAGTTCCGACTCTGGCTTTGCCACTCAGGTATGACAGGATTTCGGCCCAAAGCCTTGGTTGACCCGCATGTCACTGGGCACTTTAGAAACACCGTGTGGGGCTGCAGGGAAGGTTGAGTGAGGTGATAGATGCATAGTACGAAGCACTGGGCTGGTGTGTGAGTAAGCATGTGGTAAGTTGCAGCTACTGTTATTTTTATTATTATTGGAGAGGGTGTGGGTTGAAGATGGCAGGTATGCGGTGAGGACAGCTCTAAATCGAGCCGCCTGAAGGTGGTAGGAAGGGGGTTGGGAACAGTTCCGTTTTCAAGAGTTAGGATGGGATTGAGGACAAGGGCATTAGCAGAGGTATGATGAGGCAGTGTGACAAGTGTCAGGATGTGCTGTGGCAGTGGGGTGCAGTGACTGAGGAGAAGAGCAAGTCTGTGTGACAGCAGTGAGGGCTCAGCCCAAGATGGTGACCATTATGGTGTCGGCTTTGTGACTGTGTGGCCGTGTCTGGCGGCAATTGGCAGCCTGGAGGGCAGAGAAGAGAAGGCCAGACGGCCACTCTCAGCTAGGGCTGAGTGTGGATGACGGGCTGAATGACTGGGGCAGGGGATAGGTTAGAGGGACTGGGGGGGTGGGTATTGTTGCAGTGACAGACGGGTGCTCCTGGCCGAGTCCTGTGGCAGGGGCTGGCCAGCCTGGAGAAGGCAGGCGGTCAAGGGGTTGGAACCCTTAATGGATTTAAAGGTTGAATGTAAATAGCCCTAAGGGTTGAGTGGAAGTAGGTGTGTGTGCCGGGTAGAAGAACAAGAACTTGTGTGTGGGGAGTTGTCTTTTGGGGTCTCAGATATTAAAAGTAGTACGATTCCAGAGGCCGACAAGATCTGGGTCAGGGCAGGCATTGGAGGCCAGAGGGCTGGATGGCTTGCACAATGACTTTCCTGGTGGGAGTTTGACAAAAGGGAGAGATCAGGATGTCTTCTTCCCAGGGGTGGGATAGGTGCCTAAAGTCAAGTTTTATGTTTCTCAGGAGGTTTGGGCATAGTCCTCCTGGGAGGAAAAGAAACGTGGTGTGGACTGACTCTTCAGAGGCCTTGATTAGCTTGAACAGTGAGCCGTGAGGACTCGGATTAGCTGGGGAAGCTGTTGTTGAGACAGAGGGTGCCGCCCGGAGTTCTTTGCAGGAGCCCTCAGGACCAGAGGAGCGTGTCACCGAGCCTCCCGCGCTGTGACCTGTTCTCTCTGCGTGGCTCCCCTGGGGCCCATCTCAGGGCCACGCCCAGCACCTCTGTCCCCGGAGCCCCCAGGTTGGTGCACAGTTGTATGGCGTTTCTAAGGTGATGTTCTCTGTGGAGAAATGGAGATGCCGTGCAAGTAGGAAGGTTTTTTTAGTTTTCTCTTTAACCAAATACGCATGCACTTTTAGCTCAACCTTATTCTTGTCAACAGGCTCCTGTGTTTTGCCATGTAAATAACCCAGAACGAAACCCTGCTGGTGGCCGTTTGCCTCTGTTGCTGGAAAGTGCGGCAGTCGGTGGCCTTGTGCGTGAACTCCTGCCCACATTCCGGACCGTTTCAGTTTGATTTTTCTCATTTGAGATCTGTGTCCTTCATGCTGTCTCGTGGCAGTGAGCCCTGCTCGGGGCCCATTCTCTGTAGTCTGGAAATGTGATTTGCAGAGTGTGCTGTTTGTTTTGACACAGTCTTGTGGTAACGACATGGGTTCCACGGAGGCTGTCATGCTGGGGTCTCTCCGAATGGTGTCCCGGGTGTGCTCACGCCCTGTGAGTGAACCTTTGATGAGGACACTGGGAGGTGGGGAAGGCTCGGGGGTTGTGCAGAGGAGACGGAGAAAGCCGGAAGAGCCCCAGGCGGCCGGCTGTCCCTTTGCTCCTCCCTGCTTCTCCCTCCCGTGTTCTTTGAGCCTCCCTGTATAGAACCGGCGCCAGGAAGACCCCGAGGAACTCCTCGTGTGGGGCCGGGGCTGGGACCCCTGAACCCTCCTCCCAGCTCCTCGGGGAAGGAGCCACAGTGCCCTTGCTCAGATTCCTGTCTGCAAACCAGATGTGAGCTGCCCCTCTCAGGGACACCCCAAAGGAATGTGGGTTTGAACTGAGATCGCCTTCCTGGCCAGTTTTGGAGCCTGGGAAAAAAAGAGCCGCCTTCGGCAAAACGCTCTAGCTGGTTTTGTGGTTTTTGTAGTTGCAAGTCCGGTTGACTGTGGGTCTGAGCTTGGAGGTTGTATTCCCCATGGGAGGGCCGGGGTTAGAAGAGCCGGCCCTGCTCTTGTGGCTTTAACTGAGAGCGCGTCTTTTCCCTCCCTGACTGGCCAGGTCCTGGGCAGGAGCTGGTGTGGGTTCCTGCCAGCAGCTGTGACTGTGCAGTTACCTTTTATTTAATGCCACCCACCCTCCTCTCCCCCTGCCTGAGGGGGGTGGTGGGGAGAAGGGGGACGCTCTGTTTCCAGTTTGTGGCGCTGTCCCAGAAGCTCATGATTTGGTACCTAAGAGTCAAATGAAGAAGCTGGGGTAGAGGCCCAAGATGGCAGTGAGTTAGAATTTGTAGGACAAACTGGTTTCCTTTCTCTGGTTGTAGGGAAGGTACGTAGAGCATCAGTCTGCGTCTCTCTCTTTCCACACCCACACTCGTGTGTGCCTTCTCTGACCTGGAACGCCAGTGAGGGATAGTAGGGCCTAGAACTGTGAAATTGTCTCTCTCGGTTATGGGAGTTCTTAATATGGTATTCACGTATGGGCTTCAGAAGGTTCACAGTCTCCTGAAACTGCCTGCAAAATTACGTGGGCATGTTTCTTGAGGGAGGGGCCGTAGCTTTCATCAGGTTCCCAGAAGGATCTCTGATTCCTGAAAGGATAGCAGCCTCTGCTTTGAGATTTGAGTCTTGGGCCTGAAAAGCAGTGACTGGCATTCGTGGGGTTCCCACCACACACAAGGCATCGCCAGGCATTCACGTGCATTCTTTCTTTTGAGCCTCTAAACCCTGGGGTGGGGGGGGAGAGTATTTTGATTATCCCTGTCTCACTGATGAGGAGGTGGGGCCCCTCATGTGTCTAGCACACTAGACACAGAATGATGGTTCACTGGAGCTGGGACTTGAACACAGATGGTCCGATTCTGGAACTCAGCCTCCACACCGCGCTAGGTGGTTCCACAGTGACTCTGGGGTGTAGCCGCCCTGTCCCTCTGCACTGCCAGGATTCTGATGTAGGACTCCACTGGCCCTGAGTTGGAACAGTTACCCACCTGGTTTCCACATCTTTGGAGGGGCTGGAGGGAGGTTGTTGTCCTTGTGAGGTCAGATCTGTTTAATTTGTATCTCCGTTCTGTGACTCGGTTGTCCTCAGTGTAAGCTCCGGAACTAGGAATCCATGGCCCTGGCCCCTGGGGTCCCCGTGAGCATAAGATCAGTTATTAATGTACCTGAAAGGATTTTGGATGCCGTGGGATTATGTCAGGACAGTGGCGTTGGCGCTCTCCTTAGGAGAGTGGACAGCCTCGGGCTCAGAAGGACAGCACCTGCCCAGTCCAAAGGTAGGAGACCCGGCACTGTTTATCTCAGCTGCCTGTGGTCAGAAGTACATTCTGGACAGAGGTGGTGATGTAACCGGGCTTGGTGTGGGTATTGAAAAATTCCTCTTTGCTCTTTCCCCATTTTAGGTTTGCCCTTTATGTCAAGTCAAATATTTATCGAGTGTTTCTGAGTACAGAAATAGGGTGTGAGAGTCATCGGAGAGCTCTGCTCTGTACAGAAGCAGAGCCCCTCTCCTTATGAAATGCATGGTCTTGTTGACGGCAGCACGTGTGTAGATGAAGAGAGGCGTACGGTAAGGTCAAGAGGAGACCACAGCCCGGCAGGGCTGGAGGGTGTTGGGGAGAGAAGGGGAGCTCGGGGCTGGGACAGTGAAGGGAGGCAGTTCAGGTGGAAGAATCTGGACAGTTTGGGCGAGTGGCGGGGTGCCGAGCTGGGGACGAACCCTGAGCAGACTGATCATAAGATCTGGGAGGACCCGGGCTAATTGGCAGAGTCTCACCGCCATGAGGAAAGGTTGATCTTCCGGCGAAGGTGCCGGACGGATCAGAAAGCGGAGCTGGGTGCCAGCCGCGTTCTTTGCAGTCTCTGAGCGTTTTGTTTCTGCAGCTCGAATGGAAATGGAATATGTTATTGACAGTAATTTTTGAGCAGCTGGGCTGGACTGGGCAGACCACACCCCCTGTTCTCCCTGTTGGAGTTGCTGTGTGGGGTGTGTATTGGGGTAGTGGGAAGATCACATGTCCTTACTCGTCCGTTTCCCTAGGCTCTTGTCCCACGTACGTAGCCACCTCTTGACTGAACGTCGCGCATCGAAAGTGCTCCGTACTGAATTTTTGATTCGTGGGATTGAGGAGAGCCGGTCTCCATAATGAAGTCAAATTTTAGATAATTGTTTCCACTTCCTTAAAAACCAGCCTTTTCGCTTGAGTTGCTGATGTCTTTCTCCTTCTCTCTCTGGGGGGTGCCCTGGTGTAAGAGTGCCAATTATCAGTATTTTGACTGTAAGGTAGCAGTTGTGAGGAGCCTGTCTTGTCCCCAAAAGGAGTAATTGATACTTAAATAATTGAAAATAGGCTCTGTTACAAAAACACCCTGTTTAGATCTTTATAAACAGCTACTGTACGGTCTTTCACTGATCTTTTTCTGCTTTTCCTGTCAACAGAACGAGGGGCGGGGGGGGGGGCGGTGGATTGGGATTGGCCCCGGTGAGCCCCAGGGTGGTGTCTGTTCTGGCCTCAGGTTCTCAAGGGACAGACACATCGGTTCCAGCAGTGGGGGGTGGTCAGACAACAAACACTTCAAAGCGAGCTCGGCTCATGCCAGACAGACAGGCGGTCTTCTTCTCTTGTTCCAGAATTGAGGTGAACCATTTCTAGGGGAAGGGAGGGGCATTGGGTAGGAAGTCTAGAGCAGGGTTGGGAACTTGTTATTTTATACTTTCCAACTCTCTGTATCTGGGTGTTTCTCACTGTGATCTTTTTATATAATAATAATATAAAAGTTATATACTAATACGATAACAATTGACGAAAATGCTCTAAAAGTTGAGTTAAAGTGTTACCAAGCTAAGCGATTAAGGACAGGTGGAAAGTAGGATGGCATTGGGAGCCCCGATGTGTTACAGTTCCGCAGATAGCTGCTGGCTTCAGAACTGACTTTCCTCTGTCCTGGAGTGTGAGCAGGACGCACCCTTAACTGCAGACTGCAGGTACTCCGTGCGTGTGTCCCCGCAGATGGCAAACCGGATCGTGGATTCTGCAAGGAGCATCCTCAACAAGTTCATCCCCGATATCTATATTTACACAGACCACATGAAAGGAGTCAGCTCTGGAAAGTAAGTGTGCACGTCTAGAGCCTAATTCTGCAGCTACCCCAGCCTTTTTCCAGTCCTGTTCTGATCGAAATGACAGCTGCCAGCTGTGCTACAGGGCAGCCAGAGGGGAATGATTTCTGAGTTCATTTCCTCCCGACTTACTGCCATTGTCACCTGCAGGCATCTTTGGAGCGCCTGCCACATGGAAAGTGTCACAGTGGCCAGTGCTGGAGATGAGGGGTCCAGACCCTGGCCTGGGGGAGTTAAAACCCAGGTGCTTCCAGCTTTAAATCACATCTGTTCCCACAAAAAATTAAACGAAACAAGTTCGGGGCACCTGGGTGGCCCAGGTGGCTGAGCGTCCGACTGTTGATTTTGGCTCAGATCATGATCCTGGGGTCGTGGGATCGAGTGCCAAGTTGGGCTTCTTGCCGACAGTGTGGAGGCTGCTTGGGATTCTCTCTCTCCCCCCTCTCTGTCTCCCCCTCTCCTGACTTGTGCGCGCTCTCTCGCGCGCTCTCTCTCACTCTTAAAAAAAAAAAAAAGTTTATAAAGTAAACAAGTTCTCCCACCCTGAGTAAATAACAGTTTAGGGGAAAATGTCCTCTGCCGCTGGTCCCAGCCAGTTGGCTTCCCTCTCCATCGAGTGGAACAACACTCTTAGAGCCAGAGAGGGTTGTTATTGCAGATTGGAATTGGGTTTAATTAAACCTTTGTAGAAAACCTCACTTTAGAAAATAAAAAGTTAATGATGATCTGTGTAATGAAAATACTTGTTTTAGGCTTTTGGTTGTATATTTAGAAACCAGTAAGTTAGGCGAGCAATTAAGAACTAATTTTTTTATTATGGAAATGTTAAATACACAGAGAAGTTGAAAGGCTAGCACAGTGAACACCTGTGTATTCCTTCTACTTCTAGTTAGCAGTGACTGTTTTGCCAAATCGGCTTTACTTGTGTGTGGGTTTTCTGTGTTCTTGTTTTTGCTGAATCATTTCAGTGTGAACGACAGGATCACTAACGCTGGGGAGTCTGCAGCTTGTAGGCTGTGTCTCCTAAAAATAAGAACATCAGGGATTGACTTGTGAGTTCAGACCTCGGTGTTTCTCTGAGCAGGAAGCAGCACACACCCACCCTTGTCCGCGGCCCTTGCATCTGAGCTTTGTTTTGACTTCGGCGGAAGAAGGAGAGAGCAAAGGAGGGGTGAGGGTGATGTGGCATTTCTGACCTTGATAAGGCCCACGGGAGTGACGAAGGTGATTTCAGCCACGTGGCGGTGGCTCGTGGTTCAGCGCTGCAGAGGTGAAGACGTCGGAGGCTGTGGTTGGGAAAGGATTTGTGTGCACAGCTGGCCCTTCCTCTGGTAGTTGGGAATGTCAGTGATGGTCCCGGACCCCTTTGGGGCACTGCTCCGAAACCACCGGTGCCTTCCTCACTCGTATGGTGGGAGTGATGGTGCCGGCACCGTTAGGTCACCGTAAAGATGGAGCGATCACCCGCGTCAGCCACTAATGCAATGGCTGGCACGTAGTAGGTGCTGCAGAAAAGGTTCCCTTTCCCTTCCCTTCTTGGCCATTCTCCGGGGAGGGGGATCACAGAGCGGTGGGGGAGGATCAGTGCAGCAGCAGCTGTCTGAGGGGTCTGGCCTCTGGCTCCACCAAAGGGTGGCTGAGAATAGAGCGGAGCGGGCTTGAGGCCATGCTGCCCCCGGCTGTGGTGCAGCTGTTTGTAATGCCATCGACTCAGCTGACCCCCGTGTGCAGTTCAGTCCTGTCCTTGCTAAGGGTGAGTAGGAAGCTCACACAGGGATCAAGATGTGGGCGTGATGGAGATTCGTGGGTCATCAACTCCAAGCCCCACTTAAAAAAATTACGTGTAAGAGCAATACATAACATCAGGCGAGTGTTTGTTTTCTACATCTCAAGCTGCAGAGGACTCATGGTGACCTTCCTTGTCTGTAATGGAAGTGTAAAGCCACGGGGGGGGGGTGTTCTCCTCTTCGAGTTCAGCGGGGGATCCCTGTAGTGAGGTTTGCTGACTCTAAGGCTGAGAGCGGTGCTGAGGCCCGGAAGCCCGGGGACCAGAGGTTCCGGGTGGTCTGCGTCAGCTTGTTGGCCAGCGTACGCATTTGCCCGTTGGCCCATTTTGATCCTCGCAGTCAGGACCTTAAAAAAATCTAGTCCTTTACCAGCTGGGAAGTTTTGGAGGCTGTCGCTTGCAAACTGTACTGATGCGGATATTCAGTGAGGTCGCCTGGTGACCAGCTGCTCTGTCAGCATAACAGGCCCGAGGACACACACTCCCCAGGTTGGAGGGGAGATACTGGAGGAATGCACACGGAGCTTCGTAGGTTCTCGAGTCCTTTGTTTTTCCTACAACAAATACAGCGTTAAATGGAGCAGTTTCGATTAAACCTGAAGTTTATTGGAACAACAACTACACACACTTCAAAAATTTCAGAGATGGAAGAGTCTAGAATTCTTGGGAACTGCAGGTGAGTGGGTTGAAGCAGGGATGGCAGCATGTCTTCTGGTTCTGCGTCCCTCTGTTTTCCACTCTGCAAGCTCTCGTGGCTCCGCCTGTACCGCTGAGGGAGCTGGTGCCGCGCCTTCCTCCTGGTCAGGTGACTCGAAGGCCACTTCAGCTTGTCCCGTGGCGTGATGGCTGGGTGGCGCGGTGTCCACTCATGACTCAGTGCGCCCAGAACCTTTGTTCTCAAAGGTGTTAGTAGCCCTTGGCTGCATAGACACCATTTTCTTTTAAGAAATTAAGGACTGACCAATATAGTTCTCTCATACAGTGAGCTCACTTAGTGCGTTTGAAACACTATTAATTTTATGATTTTATGCACAGTTTTTCTGAAGCAGGTATCTTGGCTAGTCTTGTGCCGGACACGTGGAAAGTGCTTCAGGAACACATGTGTTGAATTGGGTTAAAGGAGGCACGTGGGTGCCGTGATTGCATGTGGAGTGTACGTCTGGGAAGTACACATTTAAAAGGCACCGGGCAAAGTAGACATCTGTGAGATGTTAAATTTGGAACTTTTAGGGGAGAGAGACTTGTTTTTTTTTTTTTTTATAAATTATATATATATTTTTCAACGTTTATTTATTTTTGGGACAGAGAGAGACAGAGCATGAACGGGGGAGGGGCAGAGAGAGAGGGAGACACAGAATCGGAAACAGGCTCCAGGCTCCGAGCCATCAGCCCAGAGCCTGATGCGGGGCTCGAACTCACGGACCGCGAGATCGTGACCTGGCTGAAGTCGGACGCTTCACCGACTGCGCCACCCAGGCGCCCCGAGAAAGACTTGTTTTTATTGTTTGTGGACCGATTTTGTTTTGTGTCAGACTGGTTGTCGCTGAGCTCTCTAGGAGCAGGAACACTCGTGTACGTGGTGCCCCACGTCCTGGCCACAGAAGCTTTCCCCCACATGTTTGTTGGGGTGCGTGAACAAATGAGTCAGCAGTGATTCTGGACAAGAAGGGCGTTAGCTTCTGGCTGTTGGTAGTAGAAACACAGCGGAAGAGGACGCGGTGCTAGCTGGTTATCTCAAATGAATTCTGAGGTGGGGATGTTCCTTCATCCGAGGCGTGCCATCCCTGGGCCTCTTCTGGCTCGTGTGGTACTTCCTCATCATGGGGGATGAACAGCCTGATGTTTCAGGTGGCCTCCAGGCCGCTCCTTCCTTCTGGATTGGTTGAGGGCCCAGTACTGTGGGTAGAGAACTCTCGTAGGCTTTGGAGTCTGGAAGACCTGCCTTCGAAACGCGTCTCGGTCACTTGCTGGCGGTGTGGACTTGGTGCAGGTTGCTTTGTTTCTCACGTGTTACATGGGATGGTAATACTTACCTTGCAGACTTACAGTGTCAGACCCCTAGCTCAGAAATTGGCCACCAGTAGGTGCTCGATATCTGGTAGCCCTTGTTAACGCTACTTTATACGTCAGTGGTGACAAACTCTCACAGTGGGGTCTCTCACAGGGTAGGCGTCGGGAGGAAAGAGAGGGAAGGCAGGGCCGGTAGGAGAAGCAGTGCAGACTCGGGCCTCCTTTGGTTCCGCCCTGCATGCTCTCCCTAAGTCATTTGTATTTCTAGTGTAAGCCGGTGGGAGTGCTGGCAAGGTTTGGTGTGGCCAGACAGAAGGCCATCAGAAAGATGTTTCTGTTCTCTTTCCTTTTGCGGGGGGATGTGCACCCCCCACTCTATCAGCCGTACTCACGTCCGTGCCTTTGAATCTCCAGGTCTCCGGGTTTCGGGTTGTCACTGGTTGCGGAAACCACCACTGGTGCCTTCCTCAGTGCCGAGCTGGCCTCCAACCCCCAGGGCCAGGGGGCTGCCGTGCTTCCGGAGGACCTCGGCCAGAACTGCGCCAAGCTGCTGCTCGAAGAGATCTATAGGGTACGTCTCGGCCTCTGCAGGTCTGGGAGCGGTGCCATCAGGGAGCGGTTCGCTGTCTCTCATTCTTACTCCTTAGCAACTTTCTTCTCCTCCGAGGGCTTGAGCCAAGGAATTAACTTCTTCCTACGCATTCAGCAGTTTAGCATTAACTAGTTTACTAGATTAGGTAAGCTAGTCAGTGAGCAGAGATCCAGCCCCTGTGGTTTGGGATACAGAGCAGGTAAGTTTAATGGGGAGAGGAAAGAACTGGAACAAGAGAGAGAAGGTAAAAACGGAGCATGTTTGGTGGTGGCTGGCCAGGTGAAGAGCAGACACTGCCTTAACCACACAGGTGCCATCTCCCGGCTCCCCCAGTCCGGCCATAGGGGAATGGGGGTGCGCTCTTCTCAGATTTCTCAAGAGAAACTGGAAATCTGGATTCGTATGTGACAGTTCAGATAGAAAATACTATCAACAGGCCGCATTGTGCAGCGTGCTCTCGAGCACAGAAGAATGTCTTGGGAAGGCAGTCCTGCATCCAAGCGTGGTCGGGGCTTGGAAGGGTCCGCGCACAGGACGGCGGGAGTGGGACATGGCCTGCCCTCTCTGTCGCCACGGTGCTTTCTCTGCCCGTCCAGACAAGCAGCACACACGCTGTGTGCTCCCACGCTGTTCCCTAAGATAGTTGAGGTGACCTCAGAGAAGCAAGGAAGAAATTAGGAAGGAAGGAAAAATGATGGCAGGAGAAAATAAGATGAAGCCACCTGAAAATACATTCTTCGTGACCTTACACGCTTTATTTAGTGGGGAGTCCCAAATCTGGCTCCAGGATTTGTTATCCTGCACTACCTTTTGTCTTGGCTCCATGTCAGGAAGCCCAGGCATTCCCTCTGACGTGCAGAATCCAGGCTCTGAGGGACGGTCACTGCCCTGCTGTGGATGCGAGGGCCCACGTTTTAGAACTGAGCACAAGTGGGAACCATACTCTGGGGTGATATGCTACCAGATGGCGTGTAGCATTTGTAACCTGTCTTTCTTCTCTAGCTGAAGGGCCTTGCGTCTCTGTATTTGTCTGTGTATTTATTCTCGGACACTAGACATCTCTGTGGTACTTTTCTAGAGTCTCCCGGGGAAGCTTTGCCGTGTTTAAAGCAGCAAAACTCACATGGGAGCCCAGTGAAATAAGACCAGTAAGGCGGGTAGAGTGGTGATTTTTTTTTTTTCTTTCCTTTCTTCCTTTTTCCACTGTAGCTGATTAACCTCTGAGGTAGGGTGATGCTTGGGCCATGGGTATTGATCCCTGTACAGGCCTCACTAAGGAAAACAGCTTATTAACACCGTCTACTCCTCTGATCCAAGTCAGCATTCTTGAAAATATGTTACCGGTCCCAGGGTGGAACAAGTAAGAATGAACTGTTTCTTCAGAGTTGATTGAAATTTCCAGGTCTGAAATGGCTCTATTTAACGTCCATCTGATTAAAATGGAGGACAGACTGTACCTGTCTGCGTCGGAGTGCCTCGATCGTCTGTACACAGCGATTCAGCTGGGAACTAGTGGAGGAAGGGAATCACCCTGTCGGATGAAATCCTCCCAGAGGAGGAAGTATCTCAACACGGTTCTTGTGCGGCTAGAGTCTGGCCTCCGCTTTTTTGATGCTAAACCAGCCCAACGTTTGGTGCTACATTCAGTGATTTTTGAAAGATGGGTGGTAACGGGAAGCTGGGAGTGAATGATCGAGAGCTCGCTCTGCCTGTTACTTAGTTCAGGAAGATTGTCATCTCGGCATTTACGAGGGAAGACTGCATCCTGTGGTGACTGGCAGGCGCTCTCTGTGACTGTGGGGACGCTGCTGTCTCTTTCCAGCTGACCTGGGGGCATCAGAAGCATCACGTTACAGAATAGCCCAGTGGGGGCCCATGAACACAGCTGGAGTGTATGTTACCTCCCTGTAAAGAGCAGATTGTAAGCCTCTGGGTGAGAGCACAGCCCATCGTCAGTCCACCCGAGAGGAAACGTGCAATCTGGATTAGGTTATTTTATTTTATTTTTTCTTTACGCTCCAGTTAAGTTCTGTTTTATACCATCGCCTTATGCCTGGACCAGGTTTTTTGCCTTTGTTTTTAATCATTGAGAAAACTGTGTGTGTGTCTGTGATCCTTAATTGTCAAAAGGATGAAAACGCTTTATGCTTTCCTGAATAATTTTTCATAGGTGTGTGATATGATATGGTTTAAATGAGTCATAAAATCCATCCCTTGGGGGCACCTGGGTGGCTCGGTTAAGCGTCCAACTTCTTTTTCTCGATATCAGCTCAGGTCACGATCCCATGGTTCGTGAGATCGAGCCCTGTGTCAGGCCCAGCATTCCTGTGCAGACAGCGCGGAGCCTACTTGGGATTCTCTCTCCCTCTCTCTGCCCCTCCCCTGTACACACACAGTCTCTTGTCTTTCTCAAAATAAGTAAATAAACCTAAAAAAAAAAATCCATCCCTTGGAGGGTCCCGCTTATTTTTTACCAACGTTTTAACCCTCTGGTCTAATCCCTCGTTTCATTTATGTCTCCTCTGTTCCCAGGCCCCCTTGATTATGCCACAGGCTCTCTGGGGCTGCGTTTCTCGTCTGCCTTTCGTTGCCACCACCTGCTGCCCTCCTCACGTCCGTCCGCCTTTCTCTCTAGCATCTTCTGTAGATCAGGTCTCCCCCTGAGATACTGATCTGATCGATTCACCCCTGTGCTCAGAGACCTTCTCCAGCTTCTCACTTTCCCAAGATAAAGTCAAAACCCTCAACTCAACCTGGTTAGAAAAGCCAGTCTGTGTACATCCTCTTCTGCCCGCGGTCTCGCCTTCTCCTCTGCAGAGAGCAGGCAGCCCCTTCGCTGGCCTCCTGGCTGCTCCTTGCTGGCCCTGGGTCCAGTTTCCCCCATCCTCCTGCTGTCCCCTCCAGGGCCAGCTCCCGTCCCCCTCCCCAGAGCCTCCCTCTGCTGCCAGCCGGTGACAGCCCTCTCCTGCTCGCCTTGGCAGCCCCAGTGGCCACACCCCCCTGCTGCATAGCACTGGCTCCACTTGAATTGTCCCTATTCCTGCCCCTGTGTCATCTTTGCCACAAGACCAGAGCCACTCAGCACAGGTTCTACACCCCGTGCCTCGGGGGTAGCCCCATCACTCCCTCCGTGGTAGCCTGTGCACAGACCCTGACGTATTTGTCGCACTAAAATATCAGTGTAGCGCGTGCTAGAAGTCCGGGAGGATGGTGGAATGGCAACACAGTGATAAGAAGGAGAGACCGAAGAGAACACTTTAACTTTAGACAGTCGTGAGAGGGAGCAAGTTCCGCCAAACAGAGTTCATTTCCTTGGGCCTCCTGTTCTCCGCGTGGGTCAGGTTTTCCTTTGTAGATGGAAATACATATGCAGTAACTCTTAAAATTTGCTAAACGAGGTGAATATTGTCCTTTACTATCTCCAGTGGTTTGCGAAGAGCAGTGGATTTTCATAAAGGCCAGCTGTAGCAGAAACCCCTTTATTTTCTGACTGTTGTCACAGAGTGTGACGCAGAGAATGTCTGTGCCTGAAAACTGACTTATCCGCTACCCTGCCCCCACTAACAGAGGACAGAGGCGTACCCACATAAACAGTGGGTGCACAGTCCAAGAGAGCCTCGCCTCGGACAGGGATGCACTGTGTTAGAAACCGGGTTTCTTATGGTGACGTGTGCCAAATACATAGAGATCCAGGGTCATCCTGCTTTCATTGTGGACAATGTTAAGTTTGAATGGTTCGAAATCAAATTACCCCAGGAGGAATGATGAGAGATCAAGACAAATTTAAGGGCACAGATGTCAACAGCTGTCATGCAAGCCTCCGCTGAAGCAAAATGGCGGCAGAGGTGGACAAATTCAAGAGCGAAAGAAGGGCAACCAAAGCAGTTGCACCTCAGGAGAGAGTTTTGTTCTGCGTTCTGATATGGAAGAAAAGGAAGGAGGAGTTGGGGGGAGGGGAATAACGCACCCTCAGTAAGAACCGAGGGGGTGATCGTAGTCGTTGCCCAGGTTTAAGGCGTGCACAGGGAGAGGTGGAGGCCCCTGGAGCGTGGCCGGCCGTTTCTGAGTGTGACAGAGTGTGTGCACAGGTGGTGCCCGTTAACTGTGGTGCTCCGTGACAGATCAGATCAGTAGAAGCAACCTTCATTTAGCCCTAGGTATTCAGCTATGGAACCGAGTGCACGGTTTTGCCCATATGTCCTGCCGCGGCTTTAGTTACAAAGGCAGAGTGGCGTTTTTCACTAGATGCACCTCAGTAGACTTGAGTGTCTATTCATTCTCGTAGTCTCTGCGGTTGCAGTTCTTTTTTTTTAAATTTTTAAAAATTTTTAACGTTTATTTATTTTTGAGAGAGAGAGAGAGACAGAGTGCAAGCAGGAGAAGGGGCAGAGAAGGAGACACAGAATCCAAAGCAGGCTCCAGGCTCTGAGCTGTAGCACAGAGCCTGTCGTGGGGCTCAAACTCATAAACAGTAAGATCATGACCTGAGCCGAAGGATGCTCAACCGACTGAGCCACCGAGGTGCCCCTGCAGTTGTTTTTATTAACTGTTTACCCCCTTGAAGTTAGTTGGTATAAGGATCGTTCTTACAAGACCGGTATTGTGTTTCATTATTGCTTGAACTTTGTTGCCTGCTCTTCCGTGCTTCAGATATTCTGGGTGTCTGTGGTTTGTTTCCTTCTCTCTGTTTTGTTGGTTTTCCATTTTCTGGTTGGTAGAACGATTAATCTTGAAAGTGTTTGTGTTTACAGGGTGGATGTGTTGACTCGACCAACCAAAGCCTGGGTCTGTTGCTCATGACCCTTGGACAGCAGGATGTCTCCAAAGTCCTGCTAGGACCGCTGTCTCCCTACACGTGAGTCGTTTTTCTTCCACCTTGCGCCGTGCCATCCAGTTCAATCTTGCACAAAACCACCCGGGTGTCGTACTGCGTATAGTGTGTCGCTGTGAACGCTTGCTCGTACCGTTGCTTACGTGAACTGGAGGTTGTCACCCTAAACCCAGTATTTAGCAAGGATTTTGCTTCACATCCTTTCTTGTAGCTTCATCATTCCTGTGTGTCATTCCCATGATAATGAGAGTTACGTGAGAAATACCAGACAGTTCTTTTGTCTGTGCTTTAGATTTTGTTTCCATTTTAACTAAGCTGGTTCTGTTAATAGCTTGGATTTTGTTGTTCTTTAAATCCCTCTTTTCCTTAGCTGTGGCAAAAAGGACTGTCTTTTTGTCCAAGATGGTAGGGTGTGAGCAGGCTGGAAAGCCGGAGGAAGAGACAGAGTTCGTAGGCATGCTGCTGGACTAGCGGGGAAGTTAGAGAGGTGAGTTTGAGGCTGTGGGTGTCCTCCAGAGTTGACGGCTAAGGCATTAAAGCAAGCACTCTCCAAAAAGAGCAGCTCTCAGAAGACTTCAGTGATACACGGCACAGGGGGAGAAGCATTTCCCACTGATAGTACTTGAGGTTGCCGTAACAGCCTGTTGGAGCGCTGATGTTTGCGAGTGTGTACTTATCCACTCAAGATCATTCGTACTCATCTGTGAGTGGGGAGCAGGGCCGGCTGGGCCTCATGGGAGGAAGTTTTCAGGTAGATATGAGACTGAACTGTCCTTTTTCGGTTATCATGGTACCGATGCTGTATGTCTGAAAGGTACAGTACTGTGATAACTGAAGAATGATGGTGCCATCACATTGAGAGAGGGGGCGAGCGCAGCCATGGGGTGCTGCGTTCTCCGCCATGGCTCCAGGGGCCTGGAGACAAAGAGCTCAAAAGATTCTTAAGGAGGCTTCTTTTTTTTTTTGATTAATGGGGGGAGGTTGTTTTGAACAGGGAGGTGGAAGAGAGAGAGAGTCCATTCTGTTAACAGTGGGGGAAGACTGGTAAGCAGGAAGCCAGTGAGGACCACACGGTCTCCCAATAACTCATCTAAAGTATCTCACAGGACATGGGACCCGAAATTGAGTAAATGGCACACTCACACCAGGGGTCAGCATTGCTGAGATAGACTTGGTAATTCAGGCATTCGGAGAGGAGGAGGTCAGGGCTAGGAGCACAGCACCCCCGAGTGCAGAGATTTGCTTCCCGGAGAGAGTTTCCTGGAAGCTGCTGACAGTCTGCGGCTGCCATGGCCCCTTCAGCCGGGCAGCCGTTCTCACCGATGTTGCTTTGCCCACATCTGTCCGCCTCAGGGCAGCAGAAGGCCTCCTGCTCACACAGCACCAGGCCCTGTCTTGAAATGCATGTGGTCGTGGGCCATGGGGTTTGGCAGAACGTGGTGTGAAAAACAGAATGTATATTTTTATTTTTCCTTGACGGTTTTTTTTCTTTTGGAGATTTTTTTTTTTTTCTTCAGTTTGGCTACAGGGCCTTTATAATCTTTTCAAGTCAGCAGCCCCTGCGGAGATGGCCAAGATGTGACTGACATTTTTAAAAGTTCCTGTGTCCTCCTTGACTCACTTTTCACCAAACATTAATTGCAGTGTCCTGTCTTCCAGAAACCTTGCCTAAAATTATACCGTCTCCTAGGAAAACAAAGCGGTCTGCTCTGAATGGAGCTTCAGAGGAATAGGACAGATTGTAAAATTATGTGTTTTAAGACTTGGGGCTCGGACTTACAGGACATTTGTCCTCTGGGTTACCTGCTTCCCAGGGCTTCATGTAAGAGGGGCCGCCATGGGTGGGAAAGGACTGCCTACCTTCTTTTTGGTACTTTCTGGTAAGCTAGCATTAGCGTGGGGGTAAGGAGGTTTATTTTTGAAAGCTGTATTTTTGAAAGGATCTGTTTAGGATCCTTTTTTTTTTTTTTCTTAATTTTATTTATTTGTTTTTGGGAGAACACAAGTGGGGGAGGGATAGAGAGACAGGAACAGAGGATCTGAAGCGGGCTCTGTGCCTACAGGCTGACAGCAGCAAGCCTGACGTGGGGCTCGAACTCACAAACCGCAAGATCATGACCTGAGCCGAAGTCGGACGCTCACCCGACTGAGCCACCCGGGCGCCCCTGTTTGGGATCCTTTATCCTCGTGGAAGGCTCTGGTGGTCCAAAGTGACAAAGGGGCAAAGGTGGAAAGAAATATATGTCCTTCAGGGATGCAGCAGGCGAAGCTAACATTGTACTTGTATACGGTGAAGGGTGGAAAGGGATCGAACCCGCTTTCGGACAGCCACACTTGGGAGGAGCAGTTTATCCTAATCCAGTTCAGGAGCTTTTGAGGTCAAACTGTCGCACTTACTTTTATGCGCAGTTAAAGTCCTAAAAATCCGTTTTCTGAAACCTCAGATTTCTAATGAAAACCAGAAGCAAGACCCTCTTTGGTTTAAAGAAATGTATTCTGGCCCTTTGCACATTTTGATTTTTATAGATAGCTTTTCAAATGTCTGTTGACAGAGCACTGGGAGTAAGGAGGATGTTTTTTCTTGCTTTCAAATCCTTTCTGGAAAATAAGGGTCTCTGTGTTCTTCTTTTCCTCTTCCCTCTGTCTTACTTCATGAGATTGCTGTTGGCTTCCTGTGTTACTTGAGAAAGTAAGTCTGTATGTGTGAAATTCTTCAGGAAGGCCAGAGAGATTTTTTTTCCCCGTAGAATAAAATAGGGTTGGATGGCATGCCGGTACGTGTATGCTCTATTTCTGTTGACTTCGTTGAGTTTTAGATAGTTAGAGTTGGCGGTGGTGGTTCTGCCTTTCCCTCAAAACGCTTAACTTTACAGTTTAGGGGAGGATTTACACTTTATGTGAAAGCAGGTTTAACAGCAAGGAAAATACTAATGAGCATCTTAATTGGCGCTTTTGGAAATTGTTCACGATCGGGGGCTGCGGTTACCAGAGCGTTCTGCGTCCTGCCGGTGCGCAGGCATCAGAGTCCCCCCTGTGTGCGTTTCAGTTCTGGCTCTGCCCTGGAGCACGGGAGACCGTGGACAAGGCACTGAGCGGGTCTGCGCATCTGTGTCCTCGGTAGTGAAGGTGGCTGAGTGGTCCTTGGCCCTGGGTTTGTGGAGGTGGTATGAGGCTTTAATGAGGCCGGGTACCTAGTCCTCCCAGCCGTGCGGTGTGCCTGACAGAGCTCAGTCTGTGCTGAACAGCGAGGTTCCTGCCTCCACATCCCCTCTGTCTGGGAAGTCCAGTATCCCGGTAAGGTCACTTTGGACACCTGGAGGCCTAGTAAACTTGCGTTGGGAATTCTCAGGCCTGAAGTCACCGTAAATTGTCTGTTCAGCGACTCTAAATCTGTGTCCGTTATGAGCAACTTCCTGCAGTTGTTTTACTAAACAAACCATTCCCATCTTAACGTACTATTCCCGAGAATTGGGTAGGGTTGGTTTCTTTAACAAGCACTTACAGTATTTACTGTTGTCCAGATGTTGTTTGAAGTGCTTTCAGAATATGAATTCACTTAGTTTTCATGATGACCCTATGGGGGGGGGGTGATAAAAGCAGGTAGGTACCCTTCGCTGTCCATTTTACAGGTGAGGGGGTTGGGGCACAGAGAGGTCGAGCCACGTGCCTGGAGGCACATGGGCCAGCCGTGGGGTTCTGACCGAGACAGTCTCGTCCAGAGTCCCTGCGTCCCTGACGCACTGAGCTCTTGTGTAAGAGCTGGGATTGCATCCACGTTGCTGGGCTCTACGCACTTTGCTGCCTGGGGCAGGGTGCCACGCCACATCTTTTCAGAGTCCTCGTTTCAAATTCTGCCGTAAAACGATCTCCTTCTATCTTTAGTTCGAAGTCTAAAATAAATCATGCCACTTTGTTTTTTTCTAACTTTAATAAATGACCTCTTTCCGCTGCTTGTGAAGAGCTGGGGAGCGAGAGCCTGGTGTCCCTTTTGTCACTGACTGATGGGGACGGTGGGCTCCCGTCCCATGTGTGGTCTGGCGCACAGCCTGCGAATGACGCCCGGCTGCTTGGGTCCAGTCGCTCAGTTGCTGTCTGCAAGCTGGCAGGGCGCCGCCGCACCTCACGTTTGGGGGTGCTTGCGGTGCTGCAGGGCCCTGGCACTCGTATTATCACACGGTCAGAGCCCCAGCACAGAGCTGGCATACGGGAAAAGCACGCGATATCGTCAGTTTTCCAGATGAAACAAAATTCGGTTCGTAAAGGCAGCAGGAGGCAGGGAGCCAGGCTGGGAGAGATGTGGGTCCCAAGGCCGAGTTCGGCCGAGAGCTCACGTTCACTCTCGGAACAGAGGCCAGCGGGCTTTGGGAAAGCCGCTGTTTGGCCACAAAAAGCACCGCCAGTGTGTTTTTTAAAAGCTGCTGTGTAATGACTCTGGGGACCCCATTGAGCAGGTTCTCTTCCTGTTCCCGGGTCTTTCCCCTCCACTTGCAGAGCAACGCCCGAGGCCTGAGAAGCAGGCAACCCTAATATCGAAGTGCCTTGGTGGAGCAGGAGGCGGGACCGTCTGTCCGGGTTGTGTCTGTGGAGCGGCCCGAGAGAGCGCTGTCCCGCGACCTGTCATCGCCTCCGTCAGGCTTCTGAAGGCAACGGGGGCTGTGTTTAAGAGGTGGGCGAGCCACCTGGCAGGTCCCAGGCACTTGGGGTTCGGTGGGCAGGTGAGCGGGAGCCCATTGGCCTCCACCTGTTGACCAACAATGGTGGCGGAACAGCCCCCACTTGGCAAATAGACAGGAAGACTGCTCTGTGTGCTCCAGGATTCTCTGAAACCTGCTTGTCAGACGGACTGGAGGCTTTCATGGAAAAGGAGGTCGTCGTTTTCGGTTTTGTTCTTCTAAAAACAAATTACTTTTTCCCGAACAACAACCAGAGAAGCTCACGACAGGTACGGTTGTCTAAGTCAGGGGTTTGGACCTTCGCGCGGGGGTTGTGTAGAAAGAATCCCAGTCACCTCTGCAGGTACACGGAGCAATGCAGGTGGTCGCCGCTCCGCTGAGGGACAGGGCTGCCGTGAGCACGCCGCACGTCACTCCCGGCTGGCCGGCGGCCGCGTGATGTGTCCAGCAGGCGAGGGCGCGCGGTGTGCCGTTGGTGTCCGGGGGAGAGGGAAGGGCGGGAGTGGGGCCTCTCGGGCCTGGGCGCGGTCGGCAGAGAAGGGCGCCGGCCGGCGAGGATGTGACTTGGTTAATGACTTGTTTCATCCCTTCAGGAAACCGTTAAGATTTAACGTCGCCTGTGGTTAGGGTCTCGGCTTCTGGAGAACCGGGCCGGAGGCGGGAGGACATTCCGAAGGCTGCCCCAGCCCCTCAGGCGGGCTTCCTCAGCCGGGCAGGCGGGCCGGCAGAACACCTTGTAAAACGTGGACCCCACCAGGTCCAAAGGCCGCAAATACCCTGGAGCTGCAAATATGCAGGCCTGCATCCTTCTCCGGGAGCCCAGGAGCACGCGGGGGCCCCTCGGGGGTTCTGCCAGCTGCCCAGGGGGTCTGGGTTTTCCAGCACAGTCGACTGATTCACGGTGCGGCCGGCTGGGGAGGCCCTGGGAGCGGAGCGTGCCTGGGCTGCATTAGCCCTCAGGCCGAGAGAGAACAGACTGTTTTCTCCTTAGAACCCAGACGGGGTGAGGTGGCTATGCCCTCCCCCTGGCTGCCAGCTGGAAGCTTTGCCCACGGATGCAGCTTGTTGATCCGTGGGTTTGATGTGTTTGTTTTCTCTCCTGGGACAGGCTGGGGGGTGTGGTGAGGCTGGGACAGAGAGCGAGAAACTGAAATGTTCAGTTGGTGAGAAGACCGGGAAGCCAGCAGGGGAAGAAGCGACTTCCCCTCCCTGCCGGGAGTGTGGATGGCACTTGTCAGGACTAGCCCTGGCTCCTGACTTCTGTTTGCTGCCTCCTCACCCAGCGGTGCCCAGCAGCTGGAGTGGCTCTGAGCAGTAGACAAGGTCTTTGCCCTGGAGGTGTTTACCCAAAGGGGACGGGGCAGTTGTGAGCCCATGGCGCACGAGCAGTAATCGGACATCACGAGCAGGGCCGGGAATGCTGTCCTATCTCAGAGAGGTTGCCGGCTGGGGAAGCCTCGCCGGAGAGTTGGCAGATGGGATGTCGCTTTATTTATTTTTTTAATTCCTTTAATTTTTTAATGTTTAATTATTTTTGAGAGAGAGGCAGAGAGCAAGTGGGCAGGGCGTGGGGTGGGGGGGAACAGAGAGAGAGGCAGGGAGACCCAGAATCCGAAGCAGGCTCCAGGCTCCGCGCTGTCAGCACAGAGCCTGATGCAGGGCTTGAAGTCACAGACCGTGAGATCATGACCTGAGCCGAAGTCGGACGCTCAACCGACTGAGCCACCCAGGTACCCCTGGGCTGTCGCTTTAAAGATGGGGATGAAGAGAGAGCCGAGAAGCGAGGGGCTTTCCTGCGAGCGCACCCCACGCCCCAGAACTGCTTTCTGGGGTAGTTACTCTTTCTTCTCTTAGTCCCTGAAATGCTGGTCACGTCAGCCGGACGGGGTGAGGGATTGTCCCAGCCCCGTTTCTCCTTTTTGCCCTTTCTCTCCTGTGTAGGTGGAAGGGCAGAGGGACAGGAGGGGGTGGAAAATGCACCCCAGGAGGTGCCCCGCACTCAGTTGTGTCTACACTGTGTGAGCGCGGGAGCCAGGTTCAGTATGTCTTCTGAACTTCACAAATACCGTATATATGTATTCTAATCAGTGGTGTTGAGATATAATTCACGTGCCACACAGTTTGCCCACTTAAGATGTGCAGTTCAGTGGTTTTTAGCGTATTCACGAAGTCGTGTAACCGTAACCACAAGTTTAGAACATGTTGGGCACCGCAGGTAGAAGCCCTCTGCCCGTTCACAGTGGCCCCTGGCCCTCCCCATGCCTGGCCCGGGCCCCGCGGCCCTGGCCAACCACTGGTCTGCTCTCTGCCTCCAGGGTCTGCCTCTTGTGGCCACTTCACATACGTGGGCTCCTGCAGCGTGTGGTCTTCTGCGTCCGGCTTCGTCCCTAGTGTCAGGTTTTCAGAGTTTGCGCTGTGGCTGGGTCAGTGCCGCCTTCCTTTTCTAGGCCGAATAATCCGCCGTTTTGTGTAGCCACTCAGCAGTTGATGGGCATTTGGGTTGCTTCTGCCTTTTTGACTGTTTTTGAACAATTTTGTCGCAGACCTTTGTGTCAGGCCTTTGTATGGGCGTATGCTGCATTTTTCCTGTGCACGTACCTGAGAGGGGAGTTACTGGGTCATGTGGTAGCTTCTTATTTAGGATTTAACCGCCAGACTGGGAACACACCGTGTTCCCTTCCAGCCAGCAGCGAACGGGGGTTCTAACTGCTTCACATGCTCACCCACACCTGTGTTCTCTCTCTTTTTGATTGTAGTCCTTCTATAGGGTGTGAGGTGGGACCCCATAGTGGTGTCTTCATTTCCCTCATGACTAATGATGTTGACCATCTTTTCACGTGCTTATTAGCTATTTGTAAGGCTTTAGAGAAATGCCTATTCACATCCTTTGCACATCTTTAATTGTATTTCTTGTCTTTCTGTTTTTGTTTTCTGAGTTGTAAGAGTTCTTTATATAATCTCGATACCAGACTCTTATCAGGTATTTGATTTGCAAATATTTTTTTCCATCCTGAGAGCTGTCTTTTTACTTTCTTCATAATGTCTGTTGATGTCCAAAAGTTTTTAATTTTGATGATGTCTCATTTTGTGTGGCTTTTTTTTTTCTTTTATCACTCTGCGTTTGGTGTTGTATTTAAGAAACTTGGGGCGCCTGGGTAGCTCAGTCAGTTAAGCGTCCAACTTGAGCTCAGGTCATGATCTCATAGTTTGTGAGTCTGAGCCCCGCATCAGGCTCTGTCAGGCTCAGAGCCTGGAGCTTGATTCGGATTCTGTGTCTCCCTCTGTCTCGGCCCCTCCCCCACTCACGCTCTGTCTCTCTCTCTCTCTCTCTCAAAAATAAACAACAACACACAGAAACCAATGTCTACCCCAAGATCATGAGGATTTACTGCTGTTTTCTTCTGTGACTTCCATAGTTTTAGCTGTTAGAGGTTCTTAATCCATTTTGAGTTAGTTTTTATGTATGCTGGGAAGAGAGGGTCCAACTTCATCATTCTGTGTGTGGAGTCATTCAGCACCATTTGTTCAACAGATTATTCTTTCCCCATTGAATTATCTTGGCACCCTTTTTGAAAATCAACTCACCATAAGTATGTGAGTTTATTTCTTGACTCTCAATTCTTTCCCATTGGTCTTTATGTCTAGAATCAGTCTTTTGAAAGCTCTTCGCGTGATTCCATAGCAGGCCCATTAGAGGCATCTGGCCAGGATAGGGAGTTTGGATGGTTCATTTGGGGGGCAACACAAGGTTGCTGGATATTTCATTATAGACATGCAGACCATCTTTTTTTCACTAAGCCAGTGTTCCCAAACTTGCCTGAAAAGAATCACTAGGGTTACTTGTAAACAATAGATTTCTGGCCCCTGTGCCCTGGAGAGATGGGGCCTGGTAAGGGGTGGGGAGGGCCTGTCTTTGTGTTGGCCTGTGCTTCCAGGCTCTGCCACTGGACCCTTGTTCCCTACCAGTTGTTAGTTGAGTAAAACCTTCAGGAACTTGTGTGTTCAGTGAACACTCCAGGTGGGTCTTCTGGTTGGGCCAGCTTGGGGAGATGTTGAGTCGGCTAGGGCAGACCAGTAGAAGTCGCTTACCTGTCCCATGGTCCTTCCACGCAATTGCTGTTCCCAAGGTGCTGTTGGGATGCAGCCATCATTCTGTCTTAAAGGAGATGACAGGAAACCGCCCCGTGAAACTCCTTGTCATGTTTACTGTGAGCTCGTCCCTGGCCTCCTGCCATATACACACAAATCTTGTCATATCCAAGTTTCTCCCCCCCACCCCCTCCTTGTTTATTTAAATTTCCATAGTACTTTTAAAGAATATTTAACTTGTCTGCCTCACTAGATTGAACACTTTATGACAGAAGGGATTTTTTGTTGACTGCAGCATCCTCAGCACCAAGGACAGTGCCTGGTACATAGTAGACACTCAGTAAATCTGTGTGGAGTGAATGGAAGGGTTTTGTTGCGGTTGAGGAGCAAAGAGAAAGACTTTGCTCTATTTTGGCATCTTGGTTTTTACCTCATGATGCTGCGAGTCACGGGAGTACATGTTTCTCTGCCTGCGCTGCTCAAGACTAACGCTGTGTTTATGTCCCCTCAACTGCGTGGGACCGAATGACTTCTGTGTCATGTACTCACCTTGGACCTTTTAAAAATGTGTTTATCTTGTATCGTGTGCATCTCTATAGGCTGTCTAAATCCACTTTGGAAACTGGCAGGCTGTGAAGAAATACTGTTCAATGAGCTTTGATGAGCAGTTCTTAATTTTAGATATTCTTGATCTGTGAAAGTAAAAGCTTGGGTTCTATGTGGGGGAAGGAGAATTTGTTTTGAAAATCGAATTCCTTTTTCACTCCTTCCTCCTTTTTTTTTTTTTTTTTTTCCTCCTTTTCAGGATAGAGTTTTTGCGGCATTTGAAGAGCTTTTTCCAGATTATGTTTAAAATTGAAACCAAGCCATGTGGCGAAGAACTCAAGGGTGGGGATAAAGTGCTGCTGACCTGCGTTGGCGTTGGCTTCTCCAACCTTAGCAAGACCCTCAAGTGATACCGTCACAAGATGAGGCCCCACCGCCTACAAACAAAGCAGACGCTTGCCACGGACACCCAAGGGGACCAAGTCCAAATTCATCCAGGACAGGAGAGCCTCTTACCTTAAGGATTTCTTCATTTTCCATTAAAAACAAAGAACATTTAAATAAAAGACCTCTCTGTGTCATGTGGTTTCTAGCCATTTCTGCAGTGGCATTGACATTCCTCAGGAAGCCCAGTCATGACAAGAGCTCCCGTAGCCCACGGGGAGGAAGAACGTGCCTTCAGGACACAGCTGTGTTGCTGGAGCAACCGCGCCCCTGCAGCTCCGCAGGGCTCACTCCGTCTGCATCCCCGGCTTCTGTCGTGGCGCTGTTCTCCAGACCTGCAGGGTCCGTTACAGTTTCTTCTGCAAGGACTGACCGCTTTGAGCCTCGGTTTCTGGGTAGGGATTAAATGAGATCATATGGGTGGAAGCTCTCTATGTGGAACACACGTGTCAAAAATTGATAATGTGAAACTAATTTGTCCCTCGTCTTGTGAACAGACTGATACCTTGGAGGCAGCTACCATTCTTCTCCGGTCCGTCACGTGTATATGTGGGGGGATGAGTGTCTGGAGAGGGCAGGGCTCGATTAAACTTATTGGATATTTTCTGTATCTCAGGTGTGATGTAGATTTTATTATCTTGTTAAGAAAATTCAAGAAGGGTATTTTATTCCATTGAAATGTATAATGTAATGACATTGATCTCCTGATTTAAACTTCTGTGTATAATAGTGTCAGAATCTGGAATTTTACCCTACTTGCGAGCTAATAAGTTAGGTTATTACTGTTCCCGTGGGTGCCAGCAGAAGTCCCGCGAGTCTTGCATCAGAGACAGAGAATTTTACTACCTGGAGCGCAGCATGCAGCATGAGCTTCATGTTTGTGTCGCTTTCCCTGCCCCCTCCTGACGTGGAGGGACCCCAGGTAGACAGATGCCACAGGAGCAGCAGTTTGCATCACAGCCAGTGAGGTCCGCGAGCCTGGAGGCTCCACCTCTTCCGGCGAGCCTCCTCTTCGTTCCCGATGGGGACGTATCTGCACCCCTCAGGATTGCTGGTCCTGCAAAGCTTCCCTGGCAAGAACGTGCAGGAACACCCGGCCCGTGCTAGGATGGCCCTGACAACGAACAGAGTCTACATCTGGTGTGTGTACGGGGTCACGGTTGGTAGGCAGGAGCAGACCTAATTCTTTCAAATCGGATTCCCAGTGTTATTCTCCAGCTGGGGGCGGGCGGCTTTTGAAGTAGGGAGAGGGCTTTGCCCCCTAGTCGTCTTCCATGTAGGCCTGACGTTGAAGAGAGCCAGGCCATTTTGAACCGTGGCATGGCACTTATGGAGAGCTTCCCGTGATCGTTTTCTGTTACCCATAAGACATGAACACGCCCTTAGCAGCTTAGAATAGCGTGCGTATGTCTTCGTGCGTGTATCTTAGAATAGCGTGCGTGGTCCAGGTTGGACGTCCTGGTGGGCCTGATTGGACTCTGCTTAGAGTCTCGCAAGGCTGATGTCAGGGTGTCAGCTGAGCTGGGCTCTGGGAAAGAATGTGCATCTAGCTCGCTCAGGTTTGTGGGGCTGGGCTTCCTGTTTCTGCCTGGCTGTCAGCTGGCGGTGTCCTTTCGCTTCTGGAGGCGGCCGTGTTCCTTGTGACTTGCTTCCCTCCATCTTCAAGCCAGCAGCGGTGCTGTTGCATTGAATCTTTCTTGTGCTTTGAATCTGACCTTTCCTTGTGGTACCAGCTAAAGGAAACTTAAATGGCTCATTGCTTTGATGGCTTTTCAATGACTCCTATCACAGGCTTACCTGCGTAATCAGTGTTAAGGTCACCTGATCATGACGGTACCTAGGTTTGTGTTTGATTAGCTAGGGACCAGGAATCTTGGGTGGTCATCTGAGAGTTCTGCCTACTGCACATGCTGTGGTCCTTTTTTTTTTTTTTCCTTTATGATTAAAAAATGGATTTTTTTTATTGTAGTAAAATATTGATAACATAAATGTTACATTTTAGCCAATTTTTTTTTAATTTACATCCAACTTAGTTAACATATAGTGTAATAATGATTGCAGGAATAGAATCTAGTGATTTATCGCTTACATACAACACCTAGTGCTCATCCCAGCAGGTGCCCTCAATGCCCATCACCCACTCAGCCCATCCCCCCACCCAACACCCCTCTAGCAACCCTCAGTTGTTGTTCCCCTCTCTTTTTGTTTTATTTTTCCTTCCCTTCCCCTGTGTTCATCTGTTTTGTTTCTCAAATTCCACATCTGGGTGAAATCATATGATTGTCTTTGTCTGACTGACTTATTTTACTTAACAAAGTACCCTCCACTTCCATCCATATTGTTGCAACTGGCAAGATTTCATTCTTTTTGATTGCTGAGTAGTAGTCCATTGTGTGTATATACCACATCTTAATCCCTTCATCAGTCCCATGCTGCAGTCCTACTGAGTGCTGCTGATGTTTGAACTCAGATCCGTCCATGATTAAACATAGAACTAAGGGGCCACGTTGCTCTGGACACGACAGGTAACTACCCTGTGGGGCTTTCTATCTCTTGCAGCAAGCTCTGGAAATGCTATCGGTCAATTTAGGTTACAAGTGGACTCCAGGCAGATCACAGCAAGCAGTAGAAGGGGTGTGTGCTGCTGTCTGCCGTGAACGTGGAAGAATCTGGTGGTTTCCAGCCCTCCTCCTGCCGTAGCTGCTTCTGCACTGGGAACTTCTGGTGGCGGTGGTGACGATCTTGCCAAAAAGGAGAAATTTCATGTTGGTATAGCCTGTTACCAGTCCCTTCTTAAATGCTCCAGAGAAGCAGTACTACTCACTGGGCAGAAGTCATTCTGTGCAAGGTGCTGGTGCATCTTAGTGACATTCAGCCCCTCCAGTCTCTGCCTTCTTCCTAGATTAGCTCCTGGTGCATCCAGCTACCCCTGGGGTAGTTTGTTGATTCTAGTATTTTAGACTTGGTTTTCTATCTTGGTCTTTCTGTTCGCTGTCTGAAGACAGACCACTCTGAATTCAGGGAGGCTAGCGATATTTTTTTTTAGGGCAGATACACCTGTGATCTTATTGGGAGTCATGCTTATTGGGAGTCATGTGATCTTATTGGGAGGCAGAACATTGCTTTTGCCTTTCTGTCATCTACCAGGCCCTGCTTCTGTCTTTAAAAACACCCTTCAACTACTTCTGTGTAAGCCCCAGCCAGCGTCCTTCATAATTACTCTACTGTATTCATCAAGGCAGTTGATAAGGGGTGGGAGGAAGCTGGGCTATTGTAGCAAGACCTGCGGATGGGGGAAGAGCAACGGGAGGCTGTATGGAAATTCAAGTTGCCCTCATAGGGCAGCTAAGCTTCATGTTTGTTTGTTTGGTTTTTCAATCTTCTCGGATAAAAAAGTGGTGAAGGACATAACTAATGACAGACCCAACAAAACCACCCAAAAGCTTAAGTTGTGTCATGTGCCTATATTCTCACGGTCACAAAAGCCCATGAGGTGGCCACTTCCTTTTTTTTTTTTTTTTTTTTTTTAATGTTTATTTTTGAGACAGAGTATGAGTGGGGTAGGGGCAGAGAGAGAGGGAGACAAAGAATTGGAAGCAGGCTCCAGGCTCTGAGCTGTCAGCACAGAGCCCAACATGGGGCTCGAGCCCATGAACCATGGGATCATGACCTGAGCTGGAGCCAGATGCTTAACTGACTGAGCCAAGGTGGCCACTTTCTGCTAAGTCGTCTGTTTTGGGAGCATCCTCAGTGAGGCCCATGCTGGCAGACAGTTTTATGTTGAGTTGAGTGGAACTGCAAAGTGCTAACAGCAAAGGAAGGAGTAGGCAGGATGGAGTAGAGGAGGTTGGAAGAAGTGGTAAAATCAAAGGCAGATGGAGAAAAGGAAACACCAAGGGAATACGGAATCACCACAGGGTTGGCCGTGCCCAAGGTGGGGGTGGGACTCACCTGGTTGAGGTGAGGGGGCCAAGATGGGGTGATGAAATGGATTTACTGGGGGTTTTGGTCATGGTGTGAGGATTAGAACCTGGGGTTCCATTGACTTTGCCTGTTGGTACTTGGTTGGAGACCTGTGGATGTACCAGTGGGCAATATTTTCCAGTCTGTGATGAATAGGAAAGCAGGACCACCAGCCGGATGCCCAACCCAGACTTCCACTGTTCCTCACCTGACTCCAGGGTGGAGGAGAAGCAGCCCGCACTCCGACAACCCTGGCCTGTTCTTCACAAGTGACTAGTGGCTCATGAGAATGTGGCAAGCCAGGTCTTTTGGTACTTGAGTTGACTAGGTCTGAGAAGCCATTGGAGTAGAGAATTTATCAGTGTTTGGCATCTTACAGAGGCCAAGCCACATCACTCCTTTACTCAAGCAAATAGAGTAGCTTTCATTGTGTCTGGGGCTGCTCCAATTCCTTGTCACATCCAGTCCACACTTGTCAGACAGCGTGACCCCAAGCCTGAGCATGGGCCTTGGGTTGGCCCCGTTGAAGGGACCAGGTCAGAGTTTTGGCGGATGGGCCCTCTCTGGTCCTTCTGATGCTAGTGGTTCTGGGTGTGGCTCCTGCTCTGTTGAGACCCTTCCGTTAGATGTGCAGGGGAGGGTATGGAATCTCAGGAGGTGAGTGTGGCACACTTGTGTTCTGGTTCAGTATGGCTACTGACCAGCTGTTAGGACGTTACATAATTTACCTCCCCACACTTGGGTTTCCTCTGTGCAGTTGAGGCTGATGTGTGATATGGTGCCAGAAGAATCAGAAAGATGCCCATCACTGCCTCACTGTCCCCTCTAACACTCCCCCATTCTCGTACATGTTTATTTAGGGTGGTGGGTAGCTCAGTTGTTCACGAATTCTCCTCCCTGTTAACCCGTGATGGTCTGGAGTGGGTTCGTCTTTTAAGGTTTGATGTGGCTGTGCTTTTAATGTTATTTTTGAAAGCCTTTATTTTTTAAAAACATTAACTCAGTAATTTCTTAAAAAAATTTTTTTAAGTAGACTCCACACCCAACGTGCGGCTAGAACTCCCATCCCTGAGATCAAGAGTCACGTGCTTTACTGACCCAGCCAGGCAGGCGCCCCTCAGTAATTTCTGAGGAAAGCTTTTAGTTTTTCGGGTTTCAGTAGAGCGATGTCCAATAACACAAGATTAGGAATGAGACCTTTGTGAATCCCAGCTATGTCCGCTGATGCGTGGCATTGGGCGGGTCCTGCACCTGAGGCTAATTTTCTCATCTGCAAAATGGGAATTGTCTACCATCTACCCTGGTCTGGAGAGGGTTTGTACACATAATGGTTAGGTACTAAATGCTTAGGATTCTTTCTAGCTGTTTGATCCCTGGGAAGGATTCAAAGCAGGCTTCGCCCTCCCTGGTAAATGTCAGCATGAGTCACAGGGTTTATCTTCACATCTAGTACTTGGATGTGCTCGGCTAGAAGAACAGAGATGAGATATGGCACCTGCATGCGGGTCAGGGTCAGACTGCCCCATGGCAAATGCTGGAGTTAAAAAGAAGGCCCACAGGCATCTCCATGAAGTTCACCTTGTTCCAGTGCAGAACAGCACGATCTGTCCAGTCGGGGCGAACTAACGAGGTGGGATCTGCCTCAGGGCTGTTGGAGCCTAGAGCTACTACCTATACCCATCCCCCCGCCCCCACCCCCCCCCCCCCCCCCCCGGAACTACAATGTCATCAGAATTCAGCTCTCCCATCTCCGCTCTGCTTTCTTCAGTGTTCACTCCCTTCTCCTGCAGACGTTCTCTTTAATAGTCTATTCTCTCCGCAACCTTAGTGGGTTTAAAAAAAAAAAAAGAAAGAAAGAAAAAGAATCTATAGAAGCGTGTCTCCCTCTGCTGACTCCAGAATGCTTTGATTGACCACATCTGGTCCATTATAGTACTTTCCAGAGCATGTTCCACGGTGCACTAGCATCACGAGATGCTCCCCCTGGAAAGCGCTTGTTAGAGGTGTCGACCATGCCAGAATGTCCAGCCCAGGCTTGGAGCATCACAATGTTCATTAACAGAGCTCTGGGAATCCGGCGGTTGGAACTGCCCTTATTAACCTACCTCTTTTCAGACTGACTTGACTGTGGGACTTTCCATACCTGCCAAATAAATAAATAAATAAATAAATAAAAGTATTACACATAGTGCTCTTATTCTGCAGATCATATTTTGGGTGTTTCTGGCCTAGTGGGATATTTGTCAGGAAAAAAATAAACTCCTCCATTCTTGGGGAGCCTGGGTGGCTCAGTTGGTTAAGCATCCAGTCCTTGATTTTGGCTCAGGTCAGGGTCTCACGGTTCATGAGTTTAAGCCCCACATCTGGCCCTGTGCTCACAGCACAGAGCCTGCCTGGGATTCTCTTCTCCTCTCTCTGCCTGTCCCTCCTCGTGCACGCTGTGCTCTCACTTTTTCTCTGTCTCACAAATAAATAAGCTTAAAACGAAAACAAAAAACAACTCCTCCGTTCTTGACTGGAGTATTTGTGAGAAGCTGAGCAGTTTTGGGAACCCGGTGGGAAATCCAGAGTCACGTCTCACTCTTGCCCCAGCCTTACTGCCTCAGTCACCCACACACGTGAACTTGAAAGCAGCGGCCACCAGCCCCACCCATTCCAATACCATCTTTTCTTCTTGTCTAAGCTCCGAGGTATTGGAAGCGTCAGGTATGTGGATAGGCTGGGATTTTTTTTTTTTTTTTTTCCGTCCTGTCATAATTACGACGTCCTTGGTTTCTTGAGCATAACATTGACTGTTCCTTACTTCTTGGCTCAGAACCTTAACATGGCCATAGAGCTCATTTTAGCCCTCAGGAAGAAGAGGTCAGAACATGTGTGTCGAAGTTCTACTTGTGGGGTTCGGGGCGAGTGCCAGAGCCTATGGCTGGTTAGCACAAGTCTCGCTAAAGGGTCAGGGAGGGGGCACCATGGAGAAGTGGTTGGCCATGCTCTTAGGCCAGCCTGAGCCCCCAGGCACTTGGATTTTCAGAGAACTCTGATGGGGGCATCACCTACCAGCAGGTGTGAAGAGAGAGTTTTTGAGGCAGTGGGCCTGGGAATGGGGAGAGAGAGCTTGGGCTTTTTAAGTGGGCTTTTAAAAAAGAGACGCTTGCACTTAAAATAAGGCCCTGCCACGCCGGCTCCTCTGCCGTTGGGCTCTCTCCAGAAAAGAGCCCACGAGATGTAGAACTTACGTGGATGTTTTTGAAAGCGCTTGACCCTGTGTGTCAACGATAAACTTTTGCAGCTCTCGACAACCTGAGTGGGTGCTATTTGCAGTCCTGAGTTTTGTCTGTTGGGAGTTCAGAAGGTGAAATAGCAGCAAAGGTTCAATCACAGCCCTGAATTTGATCCAAGGGTAGGAGATAATGAAGAGAACTTGAACTTCCTATCCACCTACTTGAGGAGGAGGAAGCGGAGAACAGCCTAACCTCAGACTACAGGAGTGCGTGGTGAGTGCCTTTGTTAATGATGCCGACAAAACAGCTTTGGCAGAACACGGGGGGGGGGGGGGGGGGGGGGGCTGACGGGGGAACAGCAGTGCCCTGGTGCCTCAGGGGCCATCCTATGTGTCTTATCTGTTTACCAGGAATCTGCAGCCCCAAGAGCTCTGCAAACACTGAACACGTAATACGACTGGCACATTCTTGTGTGACTCTCCAAATGCTAAGCACTTCTGCTGTTCGAATAATACACAAATTCGTTGTAGAGCATTCTGGTAAATTCATTCTTGTTCCATTAAACAGCTTCTCAACCCACAGATCCCATCGTGTAGAAACTGGTACGTGGAAATTTTAGATGTTTAAGAGCCGCGGTCCCCATGTTTTCTTGAAAAGGCTGAATGACTGTTAACGTTGTGGAATTATGTTCTCCCCAGTAGTAGTCTCCTGTTGGTCACCTGCTTTGGTCATGTGATCACTCTGGGATGTTCTGGAATGTTTGCTTGTGTCAGAGTAGATGAGAAGGGGGAAGCCTGGAGGTCAGTTACTGAGCCATTCTCCGTCATCATTCAAACAAGGTGACGTGGCGTTTGGCATCACTGATCTGCTGGTACTGAGATGTCCAAGCTGAGGTAAAGTGCTACTTTCTTCTCTCAGGATGTTTTCCTCCACAAAGCCTCAGCCTCCCAAGGTGTTCAGTGTTCAGATAGGCCTCGACTCACAATTGTCACTGTCACATGGATTTCAAAACCCTTCCCCAAACTTACTTTGGCCTCTTGGGCACTTATGTCCAAACTCACAGGAGCTGTAGGACATCCTCAGGGCCACACGGTGAGTGGAGAGCCGGAACCCGAACACAGAACTTTTGGTTCCTAGCTCTGAACCCTGATGTAGGAGTGTCTCCAGCAGGCCGTACCTTGGTGCCCTTTCAAATGGGCATTATTTAAATATTTGCTCGGGATTTATTCAGAGATAAGAGAATGAACTGCTGTGAGGGGAGGGTAGAAAAGGAGCTTCTCAGATTTTCACGTCTGTCCAACAGAACTAGAGCCCAGCTTTATCATCTTTGTTGCCTAAGCATTCCCTAAGAAGTCCTACTCACCAGCACGTTTTGCTGGACCTGAGTGTAAGTGGCTGAAAAGAAGCAAGCTTCAGCAAAAATGGGAATATATTGACACATTTAAAGGAAAAGGCCGGGGCTGCATCCCACTTTGGGCCTCGCTGGATCCTGAGGCTTAAATGATGTCATCAAGACTTGTCACTTTTGTACCATATCTCTGGTCCTTCTCCTGCTCTATTCTCTAGCAGGCAAGAGGCCATTAGGAGTTCTTGTCCGCCCCAAAGAAAGAGTCTAACAGTTCTCAAAAGTATCCCCAAAGAGTTGAGTACCATGGAATTGACTTTGGTCTCTTGCACAACCAGTAATCAATTATTGTAACCAGAGGGATTGCTTGCTGTGATTGGCCCATGCTTGGGTCACATGCCAACATCTCCAACCTGGTGGGGTCCAGCCCCCAAACCACATGCACTGAAAGTGGGGAGGGTGTCCCCCAAGGAAATTAGGATTTTTGGTGCGAAAAGGCAAGGACCTGGATGCTGGGCAGCCCAAGCCAACAGATACGTACTACAGAAATGTCCTCATGTCCCCCTAGCGCCTCACAGCTTATCAGAATATTCCTTTAAACAACATTTGGGCTGTGCCTGAGCAGAGTGCTGATCAGTACAATTTCCCCTATTTCATTACATAATAGATTGGTTCCCTGGGCACCTTCCCAACTGGCTCCCTCTTATTCTAACTCTGTCTTCACCAGGTGAGTGGGGAGGAGAGCAGAGGGACTCAGCCCAGGACAGAGTAGAGTTCAGACCACATCCTGGCCCTGGGCTGCTGGCTTGCTGGAGCCAGTAAGGAGTGTTGACCCTGCCACTTGACGCTTGGGCAAGCCCAGCAGTACAGCTTTGCTTGTCCCATAGCCCACCTGGGTCCTGCCTAGAAGGACATTGGTATGGGTCGTGGCTGTACCAAGGGGTCTCCAGACTTAGGATTTAAGGCAGTTTGACCCGGGGCATTTACACCCTACTTAGGCTCTATGGAGGGTGTGCAGGTGTAGCCACTGCAGTGGACTGTGTCTAGCATTCAAAATATGTTTATCGATTTAGGTAAAAGAACATGCTTTAGAGTCCCCCCTGAGAAGCTGTCTGGAGTAGCCTAGGCATGTGAGATTGGGGAAGGGATGTTCACTTTGCTTCATTTATTTTCTGTTGTTGGAGTCGTTTAAAGGAGGGGGGGCTCTGAGCTGCAGGAGGACATTGCGGGGGGGGGGGGTGGGGAATTACTCTTGGCCTCGATCCCAAGGTTGGAGGGAGACTGCCAAAGTACCTCTGATGGGGAGCTGGTGGGAGATGGGGTGTTGGAAAGAAGACTTAGGACCCAAACACAAGGCTGCCATAGACCCAGAAAAGTTAAGGTCTTCAGAGGACAAGGACTTTTTCTCCTGTGACACTGACCCTACTAGTTGGTGGCACTTGGTACACTGGCTCTAACACTGTCAGGACCCATTGATCAGTGAGCATGGTGATCCCTGGCCTCCCTTCTGGGCAATTTTACAGGGAACAAGAGAAAAATAATGACTGAACCGGCCTAGCTTCACCTTTTAGGTCACCTAGATTTTGGCCTAAAGGTAATTGCCCAGCTTATTAGCCAGGCTTTACTCCAAATGACTTTAGACTCCTTCCTGTTGTCAGATATGTCCTGAAAGGATTTGCTGTTGCTGAGGACATCTAGAATAATAAAGTGTAAATCCTAAAGGCAACATAGAGTTTCCTAAGTATTTATAACAAAGGGCTTCTCTGTTGAACTAAGGATCTCACCTTCCCAGGTGAGATGCTGTTTATTTGCATAAACAGGGATGCCCTTCACCCCACTGACCTGTCTGGTGGCCCCCCGTTGTACTTGGAACTCCCCTTCGTGCTTTTTTCTCCCTCTGCTGATTGCTTCCCAGATGGGGGCCTGGCTCTGTCCCCACCTTTACTTTGTTTCTTCTTTTTCTCTTGTACTAAGTAAAATCTGCAGTGGCTGGATGTAAACTTCTGGATCATTCATACCTAGACACTATAGTTCTGGGCCAGAGTTGTTTCTTACTGAGTCTCCAAGAGAGAACAGATCGTGAAGGCGGATAAAATGGAGTCATTTTTTTTTTTTTTCCCTATTTGCTCTTATCAACATAAGCAAAACCCTTTAGGAAAGTGGAAAAGAGATATACCTGAAGTAAGAAGAGACTCTAAACCTTCAAGGGATGGGCATTAGGAGGAGATGCCCACATGGGCAGGGACAAGGCAAAAGAGGGCAGCAGCAAGCTGCGGAAAGAGTGTCTGGGCAACAATACCCTGTGTTCCCTTGGAGTCTTTTGACGGTATTCCCCCTGGGCCCACAGCGATGTTGGCACACGGTATGGTGTGGGAGTGGGTTGTCCTTAAGGATCATTCCAGTTTCAAGATTTGACACATTTTTAAGTGCTATATCTAAAACTGAAAGCAGTGAGAAAAAAAAAAAAAAATCCCGGGCCCAGGATTTCATTGCTCTCGTCCACGACAGTCTCCATTGAACAACCATCTTTGGTGGCCTTGGATATACCGACCTTTCTGAAGCTGGTGACGAATCTGACGTGGTATGCGCCTATTCCACATCTTCCCTGCCTACAGATGCCCAGAGGTTTCTGGAAGCCGAGAGCTCAGGTTGGGCCTGAGGTGAATTTAGGTAAGAGTGGGGGCTGGACAGGGCAGTGAGGCAGGGACAGGGCAAGGGGTGGGGTGAGGGAGGAAGGGACAAAGCTGCTGGTCACCGACAGTATCCCTGGGGGAAGCTTGCGTCATATGGAGAAGCCTGACCTCGATTCACTTGCTGCCTGTGGGATTTCAGTCACCAAAACCCATGTGGACTAAAGGATAGGAACAGTTTGCTCTATTCCTTGGCACCGATCTCGCTTGAACACTAAATCAATAAATGCCCATTTAATGGAGCCGTTGCTGGGAATCGAGTATCTGACATCTCCGAGGAGGACGCTTCTTGTTTTTTTTTTTTTTGTTTTTTTTGTTTTCTAAAATGAGAAACTTGCTCCTTTTTGCTCTTAAGGTTATTCTCTTTCGGTAGGAAAAATGGCTCTCCATCCCCCCCTCCGTCCTTGGACGAGGCTTGAAACTGGACCGAGCCACTGCTCCCACGGTTAGCTGAGGGCCAGAACTGTCCTCCCAACACACAGCGTGAAGAGTGCGTGAATGAGAAAGGAGATTATGCCCTTTTCAGAAGAAAAACTCTAGAGGAAAAAATACTCGGGTAACAATCACCTGCTCATCCTGTGAAGCTCTCTTGCAGCGTGGTGAGACTCCGTTTTCAGCAGAAGTGTGTAGCCCTTAGCCTGGGCCCTTTTGTCCTGTGTGGCGCTGTGCTGAATCGCCCCCATCTTCCGTTAGTTCGCAGCAGAGAGGAAGCAGCCCAGCTGGGCTCTTCTGTCCTAGGCGTCTCTCTTCGGGAGGCAGATGCCAGGCCTTGCGTGTGATTCGCTTCTCGTCCACCTCCCCATCCCGATCCCTTTCCTGTGCCCTGGGTTGGCCTTCCAGAGGAAGTGTTGGGCTGTGGGGCTGGCTGTTGGGAAAGGAGAAGGATGGTTCCCATGTTCTTTGGGACAGTTGCCATATACACTCCCCAGACACAGACTGGGAATGGGGCCTAGGGTGCCAGCTGTTGGGTGCCTGTCTCACCGCTGGCTGGGCTGACACATGTGGTTCTCACGGTCCCCATCTCCAACCTTGCAGCCGGTTTTGTTTTTTTTTTAGTTTTTTTTTTTTTTTACAGAGTTTTCTTAGTTTCATTTTTTTTTCAATATATGAAGTTTATTGTCAAATTGGTTTCCATACAACACCCAGTGCTCATCCCAAAAGGTGCCCTCCTCAATACCCATCACCCACCCTCCCCCGTCAACCCTCAGTTTGTTCTCAGTTTTTAAGAGTCTCTTATGCTCTGGCTCTCTCCCACTCTAACCTCTTTTTTTTCTCCTTCCCCTCCCCCATGGGTTCCTGTTAAGTGTCTCAGGATCCACATAAGAGTGAAACCATATGGGATCTGTCTTTCTCTGTATGGCTTATTTCACTTAGCATCACACTCTCCAGTTCCATCCACGTGGCTACAGAGGGCCGTCTTTCATTCTTTCTCATTGCCACGTAGAACTCCATTGTGTATATAAACCACCATTTCCTTATCCGTTCATCCGTTGCTGGACATTTGGGCTCTTTCCACAATTTGGCTGTTGTTGAGAGTGTTGCAGCCGGTTTTGAATGCCATCTTCCTCAGATGCTTGAGTCCTTTGGAAACTGGGCTCGGAGCTCAGTTCAGTCGGTGTTGACTGTGGGCCATCCTATCAGAGTTTCCATCCAGGTCTCCAGTTACCCTCGAGCAAGAAGAAAACCAGCTGAAAGGGGAGTAGTGGAGCAGGAGGCTGGTCGAAGGGCAGTCGCTCTGACCTAAAGCAAGGAGGTGCCTCATCCAGACAGCACTCTGCGGTCTGGCGACTGTATTCATTTCCCGGGGCTGCTGTGACAAAGTACTACAATCTGGGTGGCTTACAATGACAGCCAGTTATTGTAAGTCACAGTTACTCACAGTTCTGGGGGCTAGAAGTCCAAAACCAAGATGCCAGCAGATTTGGTCCCTTCTGGGGAAGAATCCCTTCCGTGTGCCCCTCTCTGTGCTCTGGTGGTCCTAGGCCTTCCTCGCCTGTAGATGTGTCTGTGTCCACATGGTGTTCTCCCTGGGTCCCTGTCTTCATGTAAGGACACCAGTCATACCGGATTAGGGACCCACCCTACTGTGGTATGACTTCATCTTCACCAATTGCATCTTCAATGATCATATTCCCAAAGAGGCTCACATTGTGAGGTACCGGAGTAGGACTTTAACATATCTCTTTTTTTTTTGGGTGGAGGAGACACAGTTTGACCCACAACAGAGACCAAAAGCAAGTGTACCTGGGGGGGTTCATGGGGGTTCCTTGGAAGCCTTTGCCAAAACCATGGTCTTGTTAATTCTACAGGGACGGTTGTCTAAACCCGAAGAGTTGATAAAATCCCGTTTTTGTATGTATTGTTCCATTAGTGGGGATTTTGGTGGCGAGTAATAGAAATGAACTTACACAAGCCGGAAACAGTTGTGTTGCCACCCAATTCCACCCGGTTGAACAAAGAAAAGAAGTTTATTGGATCACATAACCGGACAATCTAGGAATGGATCTGGCTTTAGGCAGGATGGAATCTAAGGCTTAATGTCTTCAGAGATGAGTCTCTCTTTCCCTCTCCCTCCTCCACCCCCTCTCCCTCCCTTCATTCAAAGTCTCTTCACAAAGGGTCAAATGGTGGCTGAGTGTCCCACACTGACATGTTCTCGGGTTAGCCACCTTAGCAAAAAAAGACCTTCTTTCCACCTCCCTGCATCAATTCTAGGGAAGACACTGATTGGCTTTGCCTGGGTCATGTGTCCATGCACAAACCAATCATTGTGGCCAAGGGAATGGGGCCCCCTGATTGGCCAATCTGGATCATATGCTCACCCATGGGAGGAAAGTCCATGGTGGTTTGTCCTACTAGAACCTCATGAAAATTGGGGCAGGAACTTCTCAAGGAGGTCTACAGAAGGGAGTAGGGCAATACATTGTTAGACAAATAATACAGCTGCTACAATCCAGTGTATAATTCAAAGCAGTTTAAAGAAGAACGGGGTGGAGTTTGTTATAAGGATGCAGGGGTGTCTCAAGGAATGCAGGGCAGGCTTGCAGCGGGGTTTCCAGAGGGAGCCTGAAGTTGTAGAGGCCCAGGCAGCTTCTCTCTTCCGAGAAGCTGTGTTCTTCTCCCAGAAATCCTTTCTTTTTTTATTTTTTTAAATTTTAAGTAGGCGCCCAGTGCAAAGCCCAATGCGGGGCTTGAACTTACGACCCTGAGATCCAGACCTGTGCTGAAATCAAGAGTTAGATGCTCAAACCGCCTGAGCCACCCAGGTGCCCCATGAATCCTCCTTTTTTTTTGCTTCTTAGTCTACCCTGTGGGAAGAAAGTGGTTCCCTTCACTCTTCCAAGTTTTGATCTTCATTCAAGGAACTAGCCCAATTTCAAGTTTGCAGACAGGAAACCAACCATGCTCAGTGTATCAACAGTGAGGTGGTTTTTTTTTTTTTTTTTAGTGCTGAGAAGTATTTGTATGAATATATAGTATCCTGTCACCAGCTGATGGACGATAACATTGTTTCCAGTTTGGGGCTAATTATAAAAATAGCTGCTTACCCTACTTTTTAACAAAAAGCCCGGGTAATTCTGATGCAAGTAGACCACATTTTGAGAAACACGGCTCCAAGGCAGAAAACTGATGCTTACAGAGGTCAAGTAAATTTCCAAAGCCACAAAGCCAAGGAGGCTCTGAAGCCAGAAGATGGGTTCAAGAGCCCACACTTCTCCTTCTTGCACAGTAGACCTAAGCATAGCCAATGTAAAGGGTTGGCCACAGACCTTCAGGACTAAAATGGAACTCTTCTGGGGTTCCTGGGTGGCTTAGTTGGTTAAGGGTCCGACTCTTGATTTCAGCTAAGGTCATGATCTCACAGTTGGTGAGATTGAGCCGTGAGTGGGGCCGTGAGCTGACAGTGTGGAGTCTGTTTGGGATTCTCTCCCTCTCGCTCTCTCTCTCCCTCTCGCTGCCTCTCCCCTGCTTGCATGATCTCTCTCAAATAAACTTAAAAAAAGCTTTTTTTTTTTAAATGTAACCCTTCCAAGACACAGAGTCCTACATTTCAGTTACCATTTGCTGCATAACAAAACAACCCAAACTTTGGCTTATGCAACAATGGTCTCTTAATGATTCTCTGGCAGCACTGGGTGGTGGTTCTGTCGGTCTCGCCTGGGCTCTCCCATGAGGCTGCATTCAGCTGGCAGGTGCCCTGCGTGCTGGGCTCAGCGGGGCTGGCCGGGACAGCTGGGCTTCTCTCTCCCTGATCTTTTATCCTTAAGGAGTTGAAATGTGGCTTCCCCACGTGGCAGTGGCAATATCCCAAGAGAGAAAGCTGCAATGCCCAAATGCTTATCAAGCCTCCACTAGTGTTGCGTTTGCTAATGTCCACTGGCCAAAAACAAGCCACGTGACCAAGCTCAGTCAGATTCGGTGTGGGAGGGGGTATCCTAGGGAATGGTGTGATTCACGGGGAGTGTGATTCTTTTGGGGCCATTAATGTAACAATCTATCATAGCCCGGAAGTTTATGTTTCAGAGGCAATGGGGAGCTACAGTGGGCAGAACTAGGGAGCTAATACAGGATTAAAGTAAATATCAGTGGAGTCAGGAAAGGTCAGAAAAAATACTCTTTGAAGGAGGGGCCCATTGGGTTTGTCCTAGTCATTTCAGTGGCCCCCACAGCAGTCAAGATGGAGTTTTACACAGAGTAGATGCTCAGGACTATTTTCTAAATTGAATCAAAGTATCAGTGATCCATTAAGGTGTTAGGAACCTCCACAAAGGATGGCTAAGTAATAACTCACTAAAAGAAGCCAGACTTCTTAAGCATAGAAAGATGAGTACTAACAGGAGAGAAAATGAAAAACTATGAAATGAAGACAGACATTGTGGGGAATACAAACGCATGCTGTTCCACAAAGCCCATGTCTGTTCTTTCAACCAATTTTTACTCTTTACTAGACTCATTGCAAAGGACTGGAGGTGTGTTTCTCAAAATGTGGAATACCCAGAGAGATGGTTAGAAATGGCTGAGAGATGTGTCTGTCTAAGTGGATGGGCCCGAGACACTGTGTCTTGTTTCGTGGTCTTCCAATAACCTACAAAGGGATCTGGAAGTCACTGCTCACCCTAGCGGGGGGTAGTAGATATATATGCCCTAACCGTACTGTCTCGCCCTTATCACTCAGTTATAGGACGGAACCTCCAACTGCTAGCACCTAATGATCTGCTTGAGGGCTTTCTGTGGTCCCTCCCACTGTAGAGGGAGCAGTCTTTGGCCAAAGACCAACAGGTGTTGGTGTAGACTATTCAAACCAAACCAATTATTCGTTCTAATCCTAGTGGTGCAGAGTGCCTATTGTTCCACTAACCAAAATACAAGTTCCAAGGGTGCCTGGATGGCTCAGTTGGTTAAGCATCCGACTTTGGCTCAGGTCATGATCTTGCTGTTTGTGGGTTCGAGCCCCAAGTCAGGCTCTGTGCTGACAGCTCAAAGCCTGGAGCCTGTTTCAGATTCTGTGTTTCCCTCTCTCTCTGCCCCACTGCCTTGCTCATGCTTTGTCTCTCTCTGTCTCTCAAAAATAAATGTTAAAAAAATTAAAAAAAATAATAGCCACATTTCTTTTAAAAATATATAAGATGTGCTGAAAATACACAAGATGATTGTCTTGCAAATTCCCTTCCACTCAGAAATGAAGATTGAGGACCAGCCCCTTCCTTGCATTTCTGAAGGGGCCTTCCAGCTGGTCTTCTGGCTCCAATCTTGTTTCCCTCCAACCCACTTTCTGCACTTCTGAGTGACCTTTGAAATAGGAATATGATCATGAAGCTTTGTGAGAACAGAGACGATGGCTCTTAGTCTCTGTTGCATCTTCAACACCTAGCAAGGCCTGCACGTAGTAGGCGGCCTAGTAAATATGTTTTGATTGATGTTACTGCAAGTTCCCAGCTCATGAACAGATTATGTCCCAAGAGATTTCTCTTGTAAGGAGGCCCTTTGGAATTTGGAATGTGCTTGGCCATCATAATAGGAGGTGTTTTTTAGCTTGTCAGACTAGCTTATAAAAACCAAGTTCATCCACAATCTAGCCTAACCTTAGTCCCAGCTTTCCTCATTCCCTTGAGGAGGACAGCGTACATAAAGGAGGGAGGAAGAAGAAAAGGAAGGAGGATAGGCCTTAGGAGCCATTTGGAATTAGATAGTTTGTCTTTAACATCTTCCTTTTTTACACCTGCCACTTTTGTATTTCTCTGTGATTGTATGAGTCACATACATGTTCTTTGCCAAGTCCTCCTCCAGTGACTGCAGTCCTCCCCCAAGGGTCTTACCCTCCCTGTACTGCCCATCACGATCCCATTCTGTGTGCAAATAATTTCAGCTGTTAAGAGAAAAGTGTCCTGATTGAGTAAAGTCACACTCCAGACGAAGGTTAAATAGCTGATTAGCCTTACTAGAGAGATTTCCAATTTTCTAAAATGAACGTATGTTAAATGAATGTTGGGGCGCCTGGGTGGCTCAGTCGGTTAAGCGTCCAACTTCAGCTCAGGTCACGATCTCACGGTCCGTGAGTTCGAGCCCCACGTCGGGCTCTGGGCTGACAGCTCAGAGCCTGGAGCCTGCTTCCGGTTCTGTGTCTCCCTCTCTCTCTGCCCCTCCCCCGTTCATGCTCTGTCTCTCTCTGTCTCAAAAATAAATAAACGTTAAAAAAAAATTTAAATGAATGTTTAATTCATGGAATTCACTCTATCAAGAGAAGAAGAAAACAATATATGTTGAAAGATACTTCGGAGCATGGACTCTCACCAACTCTAAGGTCTTTTTTCAAATTTTCCCTCTAGGGCTAATCATCTGGATTGGGGAGAGGGGGTTATAACTGTAGATTCTTTTTTTTTTTAATTAAAAAAATGTTTATTCATTGTTTTGAAAGTTTATTTTTGAGAGAGGGAGAGACAAAGTGTGAGTAGGAGAGGGGCAGAGAAAGAAGGAGAGAGAGAGAGAGGGAGACACAGAATCTGAAGCAGGCTCCAGGCTCTGAGCTGTCATCACAGAGCCCGACATGGGGCTTGAACTCAAAAACTGCAAGATCATGACCTGAGCCGACGTCAGACACTTCACCAACTAAGCCACCCAGGTGCCCCTAATGTTTATTCATTTTTGGGAGAGAGACAGAAACAGATTATGAACAGGGAAGGGGCAGAGAGAGACGGAGACACAGAATCCAAAGGAGGCTCCAGGCTCTGAGCTGTCAGCACAGAGCCCGATGAACCCATGAACCATGAGATCATGACCTGAGCCAAAGTCAGATGCTTAACCGACTGACTCATCATTGTAGATTCTTTAAAGATCCTTCCTTGCTTCTTTTCACCCACAACTATTCCCATCAGCCTGTTTGAGGAGGGAACATTTGAGCCAGTGCCAGCTGTGGGTGGGAAAGCCCACAAAGTGGACGCTTCTTTGTTTTTGGGGACTTGTCCCATCTCTAGTGGCTTTGCCCAGCAACGTGCACTTTGGGGCTCATTCTGTCTGTAGGGCACTGGAACCAAGCCCAAGGTCATAATGTGGTCAGTACTCAAAGAATAAGAACCAGGACATTTGCAGGGAATTTCTAACCAGACAGTCTGGGGATTTCCATCCTAACATTTGTATTCTCTTTAATTCAATGTCATTCAAATACATTTATATTTGGCCAACACAAAGAACTCTGTGACTAGGGGATTTCTGCTTTTACAGCTGTAGGAAAGAAATTGGATTAGAGAGGATTAACGTGATACTAGCCCAACTTCACACAGATATTTAGAAGAAAGCACATCTCCTAGCTGCTCAGCCTATGGCTTTTGTTGTTGTTGTTGTTTGTTAAAAAGTAGATGCTTCATATCACTAAAATATAAAGTGTGCCTTCATAAGCCTAAAGATTAGCTCTTCATTCTCAAGTCAGAAAAAAATGATAAATTTATATTTGTAGCATTTTGCCATTGGCCTGAGATAGCATTTCACAAAGTATGTTGTTCCATTGAACACTGGTGACTTTTTAAAAGGGTTTCAAACATAAAGTTCTACTCTTTGCCATCTTGGAGACTTACAGTGCACATTAGCATATTAAAGGTTCTGAGAAGTCCCGAGTCCAACAAATTTTGATTTATTGCCACAAATTTGTTTGGTTAAGAATTCCCTTCTTCCCATACAAGTCAAAACCACAAAGAGATACCACCTCACCCCTGTCAGAATGGCTAACATAAACAATTCAGGCAACAACAGATGTTGGCGAGGATGCAGAGAGAGAGGAACCCTTTTGCACTGCTGGTGGGAATGCAAACTGGTGCAGCCACTCTGGAAAACAGTATGGAGGTTCCTCAAAAAGTTAAAAATAGAACCACCCTACGACACAGAAATTGCACTACTAGGCATTTATCCACGGGATACAGGTATGCTGTTTCGAAGGGACACATGTACCCCCATGTTTATAGCAGCACTATCAACAATAGCCAGAGTATGGAAAGAGCCCAAATGTCCCTCGATGGATGAATGGATAAAGAAGATGTGGTATATATATACACAATGGAGTATTACTCGGCAATCAAAAAGAATGAAATCTTGCCATTTGCAACTACATGGATGGAACTGGAGGGTATTATGCTAAGTGAAATTAGTCAGAGAAAGACAAAAATCTATGACTTCACTCATATGAGGACTTTAAGAGACAAAACAGATGAACATAAGGGAAGGGAAGCAAAAATAAAATAAAACCAGGGAGGGGGACAAAACAGAAGAGACTCATAAATATGGAGAATAAACTGAGGGTTGCTGGAGGGGTTGTGGGAGGGAGGATGGGCTAAATGGGTAAGGGGCACTAAGGGATCTACTCCTGAAATCATTGTTGCACTATATGCTAACTAACTTGGATGTAAATTTAAAAAATAAAAGAATTCCCTCTATCCCTTCTTCCTCCCTCCCTTCCTCCTTCCTTCCGTTCTTTCTTCCCTCTTTTTCTTTTTGTGAAACATCATTACCAAGGGATACACTTTGAGAAATATTGGATTAAGGTAAACAGAATTGAAAATAAATCTACAGTAGGCCAGTAATTTTCTTCTGAGACCAAGAACTTTTTGCTTTGGCTGTGTTCTCTACTGTGGATGATGTGATAACATCACAACTTGCATCTTTGGGAAGGCTTTGATTTACTTAGGTTATCTCTATGATGTTCTCTTACTGCACAAAAAATACCTTTGTGTGGGGAACAGATGTCAGGTCTCAGGTGCACATAAGGGAAATGTTTCCCTTGCTTTACAATAAATTTTAAAATTAAGTACTTGATATCTTCCAATTCATTTTACTTTTTTTTTCAAGATCATCTTGGCTATTCTACAACTTTCATTTGCATATAAATTTTAAAATTAGGTTGTCAATTTCTAGAAAAATTAGTCTGTTAGGATTATTTATTTTGAGAGATTTATTTATTTTTCTGATTTATTTATAATTTTTAAAAATGTTTTATTTTTTTAAATTTACATCCAAATTAGTTAGCATATAGTGCAACAATGATTTCAGGAGTAGATCCCTTAGTGCCCCTTACCCATTTAGCCCATCCCCCCTCCCACAACACCTCCAGCAACCCTCAGGTTGCTCTCCATATTTATGAGTCTTTTCTGTTTTGTCCCCCTCCCTTTTTTATATTATTTTTGTTTCCCTTCCCTTATGTTCATCTGTTTTGTCTCTTAAAGTCCTCATATGAGTGAAGTCATATGATTTTTGTCTTTCTCTGACTAATTTCACTTAGCATAATACCCTCCAGTTCCATCCATGTAGTTGCAAATGGCAAGATTTCATTCTTTTTGATTGCCAAGTAATACTCCATTGTGTGTGTGTGTGTGTGTGTGTGTGTGTGTGTGTGTGTATGTATATACCACATCTTCTTTATCCATTCATCCATCGAGGGACATTTGGGCTCTTTCCATACTCTGGCTATTGTTGATAGTGCTGCTATAAACATGGGGGTACGTGTGTTCCTTTGAAACAGCACACCTGTATCCTGTGGATAAATGCCTAGTAGTGCAATTGCTGGGTCGTAGGGTAGAGATTTATTTATTTTGAGAGAGAGAGAGAGAGAGAGAGAGCGGCAGGCACAGTAAAAGAGATGGAGAGAGAATCCAAGCAGACTCTGCACTGTCAGTATAGAGCCCAACGCGGGGCTCAATGCCACAAACTGCGAGATCATGACCAGAGCAGAAACCAAGAAGTCAGAAGCTTAACCGACTGAGCCACCCAGGCTCCCCAGGATTTTTGTTCTGATTGCCCTCAATCTGTTGACCAGTTTCGTGGAGGACTGATGCCTTAACAATGTTGAGTTTTCCAATCCATGAACATGATTTTGATATTGTGATATGATTTTGGTCTTCACTCTGGTTCCTGTCACAAGAACTTATGCAAAAGTATCTTTTTGTATGCTAATGAAATGATATGTGGCTGGGGGCCACCAGAACACTTCAGAATGGGGATAAGCTGCCAGAAAGACCATGTCGTGATTAGAGGGTTGCAAATTTCCTTCTCCACCTACCCACACCATGTCTCCCGGACATCTGCCCGCCGTGTCTAACGGACATCCCGGGAAGGGAGAGGGGCTGGAGACTGAGTTAATCACCAATGGCCTATGATTTAATCAGTCATGCCTATGTATTGAAATCTCCATATAAACCTCTAAACTATGGGGTTTGGAGAGCTTTCAGATTAGTGAACACATCTATGTACCCGAGTGTGCCTTACTCCCAACCCCCTGGGGACAGAGGTTCCTTTACTCAGGACCCTTCTGGACTGTGACCTATGTACTTCTTCATCTGATTGGCCATTTGTATCCTTTATAATAAACCAGTGATAATAAGAAAATTGACTTCCTGAGTTCTGTGAGCCATTCTAGCAAATTATCAAACCTGTGGGAACTACCAATTTGTGGCAAATCAGTCATAGGTATGGGAGCCCGGGGACTTTGATTAGTGTCTGAGATGGGAGCAGACTGAGCCATTAAGCTGTGGGGTCTAATGCTAATTCTGTAAATTTAGTGTCAGAATTGTATTGAATCACTGGACACCCAGTTGTTATGGAAAGAGTTGCAGAGTTTGTTGTTGGTATGGAAAAAACCCACACAATGGTATATTTCTCCATGCATTTGCTCTTTTAAAATTTCTAAGTTGGTTCTAAGTATAGAAATCATGCACATTTTCCATTAAATTTATCTCCCATTATTTGTATTTAATACTGCAACTTTTCTCCCCTCACCATCCCCTGAAATTCCCATTCCCCTTAGTCTGATCACTTTTTTTTTTACAGTGCTTATACCTTCTAATATACTATGTATATTATAGTTAATCATTTGTGTTTAATTACAGTATATTTATTATTATTATTATGTTTAATGCTTCTAGTCTCTCTCCACAAGAATGTAAGGTCCCTGAGAGCAGGGGTATTTGTTTTGTTCATAGATGTACTCCACGCTCTTTATTAGGCACTCAGTGAATATTGATGCAATGAATTCATAAATGTAGTACAGTAAAGGAAGCATAAAGGAAGTTGGAGTGGGGGTTTAATGAGCCAATCTGCAGTAAATGCCACAATGAAGCCCAACATGTTTCTTATTTCTCCTGTTGGTTTTTAACCCTGGGAAAGTTAGATGCCTTTGTTTGCTCCTCTCTTGTTCACTACTCAATGTATTTTATTTTATTTTTAAATGTTTATTTTTGAGAGAGATGGAGAGATAGCATGAGTGGGGGAGGAGCAGAGAGAGAGGGAGACAGAGGATCCAAAGCAAGCTTTGCACTGACAGCAGAGAGGGGCTTGAACTGACAAACTGAGATTATGACCTGAGCCGAAGTCGAATGCTCACCCAGCCAAGCCACCCAGGCTCCTCTCTTGTCCACCCTCAATGTATTTTAATCAGACTTCTTACCACGCCATTGCAACAGTTCTCACCAACGTCACCCATGATTTGTCTTTCACTAAACCCATTGGATGGCTTTTAGTCCCTGTCAAGTTTAACTTCATAGCAGTGATTGATGTTGACCGTGCCCTCCTGGAAATTGTTTCTTCCCTTGGCACCTGGGATACTCTCCTGATTACTTTCCTTCTCTCTTGGCAAAAATTTTCAAGTCTCTTTTGCTGTCTTTTTCCACTTCCTGAACTTCAAATGTTGCAGTTCCTTTGGCCTTTGTTAATATACTCTGTTTGGCCTGAATTGTGTCCCCTCCCAAATTCCTATGTTGAAATTCTAACCTCCAGTGCATGATCATGTGACTGTATTTGGAGATAAGGTCTTTAAAAAGGTAATTAAGTTAAAATGAAGCCATTAAGGTGGGCCCTAATCTGACTAGGTCCTTATAAGAAGGACCTTATAGGTCCTTATAAGAAGAGGAAATTTTGACACAGATGGCCACCTATAAGACAAGGAGACAGATGTCAGAAGAAACCAACGTGATCAACACCTTGGTCTAGGGCTTCTAGCCACCAGAATTGTGAGAAAATAAGTTTCCGTGGTTTAAGTTACCCAGTTTGTGTTATGGTAGCCTTTGGCTTCATCTACCATCTATATGTTTATTCCTCTCAGTGTTTCATCTCCAGTCCAAATCTTGCTCCTGAGCTCCAAATCCATGTATTCAACTAAATACCTTCTTGACATCCTCACTTGAGATAGACTCCAAGAAGACTAGCTGAGGCTAGAAGTATTGAAGAGAGATTTCAGCTATTGTCCATTGAAGGAAAGGCACTCTTTAGACATGGAACTCAGCTAAGTTAATTGCCTGATAAAACAAAAAAGATCAACACCCTTCAGAGGAATATAACAGAATCTAGAGCCTCTGCAAGGTTCATAGTGTCCACATAAAATCCAAAATTTCTAGACTTACAAAGAAATAGGAAAATGTGATTCTATACTAAGAAAAAAAGAGAAACAATGGACATCAACCTTAAAATGACTCAGATGTTGGATTTAGCAGATAAATACTTTTAAATAGGTATTATAACTATTATAGTAACTCATGGAGACAAATGAAAACGTTCTCATTATAGAAGACAGAAAATCTCAGTAGAAATAAGAAGTTGTGAAGTAAAACAAAATAGAACTTCTAGAACTAAAACATACAGTATCTTTTTTTTTTTTTTAATTTTTTTTTTCCAACGTTTATTTATTTTTGGGACAGAGAGAGACAGAGCATGAACGGGGGAGGGGCAGAGAGAGAGGGAGACACAGAATCGGAAACAGGCTCCAGGCTCTGAGTCATCAGCCCAGAGCCCGACGCGGGGCTCGAACTCATGGACCGCGAGATCGTGACCTGGCTGAAGTCGGACGCTTAACCGACTGCGCCACCCAGGCGCCCCTAAAACATACAGTATCTTAAATTAAAATGTATTGGAGATTTTGACAGCAGAATAGAAATGGCTGAAGACTCTGTTAATTTGAAGATACAGCAATCAAAACTATCCAACTTGAAGAAAAGAAGGGAAAAATATTTTTAAAGTGAGTTAGTCACGGGTACCTGTGGAACAATATCAAAAGGTCTAACATATGTAATTGGAGCCCCAGGAGGAGAATAAAGAGAAAATGGGGCCTAAAATTTATGTAAAGAAATAAATAGCAAAAATGTCCCTAAATTTGCTAAAGGACATATTTAGAGATTCAAGAAGAACCCCAGTCAGGGTAAATACAAATAAAATCATGTCATAGTCAAACTTTAAGCCATATCATAGTCAAACTTTAAAAACCAAAGATAAAGAGAAAATATTGAAAGCCTTCAGAAGAAAATGATACATTACATATAGAGGAACAAAGATTCCAATAACCGTGGACACATCATCAGAAGTCACGGAGGCCAATGATGTTCTTGAAGTGTTGAAAGAAAAAAAAATTGTCAACACAGATGAATACAAATGACAGCTATAACATCAAAGACAAAGGAGGTGAGTGGACATTAAGAGGTATAAGATTCACACATTTTACATAAAATAATACTATATTAAATCTAAATAGAGTTAAGAGATGTTTAAGATGTCTATTTAATTTCTAGGGCAATCACTAAGGAAATGATACAAAGGGGTATATGAAAGAAGCCAATAGATGAATTATAATGGAATTCTAAAAACCATCCAATTAACATAAAGAGGGCAAGAATAGAGGACAAGAGTTACGTTAGACAGAGAGGGCAAACAAAATTAATAGCAATATTCGTACAATTGGAATATTACTCAGCAATAAAAAGGAATGAGCTACTGATCCATGTACCAACATGGATGAATCACAAGAACATTATACTGAGTGAAGGAAGCCAAACACAAGAGATTAAATACTGTGCTTTGAATTTTAATGAAATTTTAGAACAGGTGAAAAATTAATCCGTAGTGAAAACTAATCAGAACGGTGGTTGCCTCTGGAGTATTGGGGGGTGAAACTGTTGGGAAGTTGCATAAAATAACTTTCCATAGTGGTGGTAGTGTTCTGCATCATGATAAGGGTTTAGGTTACACAGGTGTGTATTACCAAACTCATCAAATTGTACACTTAGATACGGGCATTTCACTTCATGTAAATTTGCCTCAAAAAGAGCCATAGGATGTGAGGGCTCTCTGGCTGCAACATCTGTCACCCCATTGATTGCCAGGGTTGATTCAGCTGATGTGGCTGGCTAGGTGGGTGTCCTCCTCCTCCCTCACCACTCCATGTGCATCCCTCTTAAAGCTGTACACTGGGTCGAAGAGGACGACCTTCCCCAATAGAGGAGCACCATTCTTGGGTCAAGGGTATGCGGGTAGCTGCGATCCCCCGCTAACCTCCCAGTAAACTCTCCAGGTCCGTTTGTAGGAGAATGTAGGGTAGTCAAGTTTCTGAGACTCCAGACACATCCAAATGAGGTGCTGCACATGGAAGTCTGTCTTTAAAAAAAAGAAATCAAGAGCTGTAAACAAATATTTTATTGATAGTATGCATGCTGAAGGGATTAAAGGTTAAAATTGCTAATTTCTGCAACTTACTTTGCAATGCATCAGAAGATGAGATGGATTGATATGTGATGTTGTAAAGAAAACATAACAAAACATTAACTAGAGGAGCTGGGTGGTGGATATATGAGTGTAACATGTGCACAGACTCCACACTGAACTCATTATCGCTTATTCCCTTCAAGCCTAGTGGTTCCATCCAATGGCACTGTCTTTGACTGAGTTGTGGAAGTCGTAAACCTGGGGTTCATTCTCTACTCCTCTCTTTTCCTTATCCTTCATATCTAAATTATCAGAAAATATCATAGGTTACATTTCCTATACATTTCTCCTGTCAGTATACTTCTTTTTCCATCATAGCTGCTGATCTGTTCCCAGCCATCATCGTCTGTCACCTTGACTACTGTTTGTGCTTCCTAACATGGCTTCTAGCATCTGCCACTGCCCCTTTTCAATCCACTGTCCACCTCTTGTCATACTTGTTTTGTTTTGCTTTGTTTCAAACAGGCTTCACGCCCAGTGCGGAGCCCAACACAGGGCTTGAACTCACGACCCTGAGATCAAGACCTGAGCTGAGATCAAGAGTCGGAGGCTTAACCCACTGAGCCACCCAGGGGCCCCATAGTGCAAGTACATTACATCACTCCTGCTTAAAATTCTTTTAGGTTATCCCATAACTGTAAGGCTAAGGCTCGAAAGTCTTCATGTGGCTTGGGAGACCTCTTTCTGTTTCTCAACTTCATGTCATCCTGTTCTCCACTTGGTTATCTCAGCCCCATCTCTACTGGACTCGTTGTGCTCCCAGTATGTGTGACATATGCTCTCTCCTCTGCCTGGAATATCCTTCCCCCTCAATCTTCTTTCTCCTGGCAAATGTCTCCTCATTCTTCATGTGTCTATTTAAATGGATCTCCCTAGGGAGGCCTCTTGCTCCCAGAATGGGTTAGATCTCCTTCCCACAGTAGAAATTAGTCTTTATAGCCCTTATTATGTCAGCATTACATCATTCCATTCCCAGAAGTTAGCACAGTAGGCTGGCAGATAATAAATATGTGCTTAAGAGTTATCTGTGGTACGGATGGTTGAATGGGAGAGGGCATGTTGTTATACACTCTCAATTTGATTTAGAGGACTAGTTTAGGAAAAATAACATGCTTTCTTTCTTTCTTTTTAATATTTATTTATTTTGAGGAGAGCGCAAGTGGGGGAGGGACAGAGAGAGGGGGACAGAGGATCCTAAGTGGGCTCTGTGCTGACAGGCTTACAGCAGCGAGCCTGATGTGGGGCTCAAACTCACAAATCACAAGATCATGACCCGAGCTCAACTGACTGAGCCACCCAGGTGCCCCTAAAAAGAGCATCTTTTCATACACTTGAGGGAGTATGTATCAACACATTTTGGATTGCAAATATCAGACACCAGGATCAAACTGGTAAGCAATGAAGCTTCTATGGGTAGATGTCTAGAGGAGTGTAGGCTTCAGGTGGAGTGTGATCAGGGTTTTCAATCCATTTCTTTTCAACCATCTGGCTCTTTTTCTCATGTTTGGTTTGTCCTCAGGCTTGTTTCCCTCATGGCTTGAAGACCGATGCCAGCAGCACCTGCAGCTTCTTTTCACATTTAGCAGGAAAGAGACACTGGCCTCTCATTGGCCTCTATCAACGCCAAGAAAGAAATTTCCCAGAAGTCTTCATCCACCATCTCCTTGTGTCTGAAATGCAATCATGTACTCATTCCTGAGCCAATCACTGGTTGGCTTGTACTTATCAGTTCTCCTCTGGGATCAGATTCCTTCAGTTACAAGTGCTGCATGACAAAGGGGTAGAGACCTGAACAAAATTGAGGTTCTGTTAAGAAGAATGAAGGGGAGAATGGATTCTGGCAAGACAACCAAAATATCTACCTCTGTGTATTATGTTCTAAGAAGTTGCCTGCTCTTTAAAAAAAATTTTTTTTTTAATGGTCATTTATTTTTGAGAGAGGGAGACAGGGCATGAGCAGGGGAGGGGCAGAGAGAGAAGGGAGGCACAGAATCCAAAGCAGGCTCCAGGCTCTGAGCTGTCAGCACAGAGCCCGACATGGGGCTTGAACTCACAAACCGTGAAGATCATGACCTGAGCTGAGGTCAGATGCTTAACCAACTGAGCCACCCAGGTGCCTCTCTCTCTCTCTTTTTTTTTAATAAATACTTTACATTTTGGGATTGAGATTATGTTTTTTGAGCCTGTACTGAAACAGATAACTTGTGGCCCATTCATCATGAATGCACAAAATACTGTGTTATTTTTAGATTCGCTTCATTCCTGCTTCCTGTTTATGCTTTTACTCTGATTTTCCTTTTGCCTCATCTTTCTTGTCCATTTCTAATTTATTTGTTTGGGAGTATCAATTTTTTACAGCTCCTTCCTGCCAGCCATAGACGGGAATTAGTTCATGACACCAGCATGTCATAATTTTCTCATTTTATTTCCATTCTCTGTTGGAATATTCTTCTGCTAATATTTTGAGAAGATCCTTAAATATGGCTTTTTTGATGATGGAAACTAAGATGAACTAAGAAAATATAATAATTTCATAGCCTTTGTAAAGAGCACTCTATATAGAAATTATCTTTAAAAAGATAAAATCGATCTGATCTCATTATGAAAGAATTGCCTTGTCCTTACTTTTGCTTTGAATTGTGTATTACATGGTTTTGTTTAAAATATTATGCCCTATAACCATTTGGCAAAAAGTAAAGTTAGATTCCTTCCTTATTCCATATGCCCAAATAAATTCAGAGATTTAAATGTAAAACATGACTATTACATGGAACCTTGAGGCCGTTAGGCTAAATGAAATAAGCCCGTCACAGAAGGGCAAATACTTCATGATTCCATGTATATGAGGTATCTAAAATAGTCATGCTCATAGAATCAAAGAGTGAAATGGCAGTTGCCAGGCGCAAGAGGGAGCGGAACATGGGGGTTGCTAATTTGTGGGCATAAAGTTTCAGTTAAGCAAAATGAATAAATCCTAGAGATCTACTGCACAACGTTGTACCGATAGTTACGAATACTACATTTACACTTAAAAATTTGTTAATAGGGTAGATCTCATGTTATATGTTCTTAGCACAATAAAATAAAAATTTTTAAATTCTTAAATGTAAAACATGAGATCATCAAAGGAAATACGAGTGTATATATAATCTTAGGGAAGGAAAGAACTTTCTCGGCATGATACCTAAGACAGAAACCATAAAAGCAAACACTGATTTCAAATAATAGATAACCTCTATTAAGGGATTACTGTGTGCTGAGGACTTGTGTTATCTCATTTAAACTGCACCTCAATCCTGTGAAGTAGGTATGATTACCGTCACCCTTTTATGAATGAGAAAAACCGGGCACAGGGAAGTGAATTACCTTACTTAAGGTCACACAGCCAGGAAGTGACTGAGCTAAGATCTGAGGCCCAAATGTGGGACTCCAAAGCTTGAAAACCTAATGGGATATGTTACAAAATAGTATTTACTGTATATACCGGCCATTTCTTCAACACAGGGTGCTGTGAAAGCCAGACGAGTTCTTGCGTGTGTGAGTGCTCGGTCAACTGGAAAGAACTACTTAGGGCCTCACGTCACTGCTTGCCAGGGTGGGACAAGGAAGAGTAGCCAGCGTCCAGTCCATGCCTCCCCCGCAGCCTCCTCTGTCCTTTCTCACTCTGTCTTCTTTCGTTTATTTTTAATTTTTTTCATGTTTATTTATTTTCAGAGAGAGAGAGAGGGAGAGAGAATCCCAAGCAGGCCTGACACCGACAGCAAAGAGCCTGCTGCACAGCTTGATCTCACAAACCACAAGATCATGACCTGAGCCAAGATGAAGAGTGAGACGCTTAACCAACTGAGCCACCTGGCGCCCTTGTCTTCTTTCGTTTAAACCGTGCCGCTCAGTTGCATGGAACCCCCTCAGCTAATCCTGCAGCACAAGGTACCTTCCCAGTCTTGCCAAAGAAGTCAGCAAAGAGCCTACTTCTTATTCTCTAGGGACAAAGTGTCATAGATTCTACACGTGAAAGATGAAAGAGAATGAACAAAAGTAGGTCTTCATCACTTGACCACCCGCCATTTTTCTTTCTTCCCACTCTTTACCCAGCAGGTAGATAAACATGGTTAATTTTCACAGCTTGGATAGAGTTGGGATAGAGTTGGGTTAGAACTGGAATACGCCTTTAGGAAATTGCTAATGGAAGCCAACTTTTAGCTTAGTTTTACAGGAAGGAAATATTTGTAAATGCAGTGTTGCTATTGCCAAAGAGTTTGTGGAACATCGTATTTGGTGATGTAATTCTGGAAGCCATTCATTCCTTCATCTTCCATTCACAGTCATTCTCCAAAACATTTGTTCTGACTACCACAACTAAAAATGTGAAGGGAAAAGAGACCTGCCCATTTCTAAAGGCATGGGTAGACGTGAACTGCTGTGGCTGACAAGACTTGGTATATTGACGAAATGGATCTCTGACAAGATGAGAGGTTGGGAATTTCCAAGTCTGCTACATTCCAGTGGATGAATGAATAGTCAGGAATTCTGAGTGGCTCCCCCATGGGGTGAAAACTTTCAGTATTCCTGACCACAAAAAAGACAAATTTCAAAATTTCCAGTTACTTGTTATTTTAGATTGTTTTCCATCTCTGGGAAATCCACTCTTACCAGCACTAGAGGCAGCTTCTAAGGGAAAAAGGAGAAAAAAAGAAGATGCTACTTTGGAAGACATCATTGCTTCATCCTTCAAATAACCACATGGGAAACATACAGCAATTTCCTTGTTAGGAGATTCTGCTCAAAGCCTGGGCACGTAGACGGGAACTCCCTGAGAGAGAGACTGCTGCACCCATCACCTGACAGTACATTGCCCCCATAACTCCGAGGAAAAGTTGCTGACCTCAGAAGTCAGCACATCCCATGGGCCTTTCTGACGGGGCTTTAAACCCTGAGGCCAAGCAGGTAGTAGGGGAGTCACAACTATTTATTTTCTCATTCTTTACATATTCCTCTGCAGGTAATCTCACAGCGTGATGGGATTATTTCATTACTATGTTGTACATCTCTTGGAAAAAAAATAGGACATTATCAGAGTTGGGATTAAGAATCAAATTTAGTAAATTAAGAAAAAGTGTGCAATTTCCACCTTCGGCATAATGTACTACTCATTTGGAAAATCTGTAATTTGAATAATTGCCTGAAAAGGCTACTAATTGAAGACTAGATACACTTTGCTTCTGGAACCGAGAAAATTGAGAGAAGGTATGCCAGTGTGCACAACCTAGGAATCACACGCCATCCCTGAATGATCACATGTTTCAAATAGCTTATCGTGACCAAAGCGTCACTGTAAGTTGTTAAATTCCACTAGCCACTTCCAAAGGTGGTTACTTTCTCTGAGCAAGTCTAATTCCCAGGCTTTGGAAGGGGGAAGCTGTTAGTCTTATTTATTTCATTAAAATATAACACTTATTCTGCTTCCTAATTAAAAAGTAATACATGTTCATCCAAGAGCATTAGAGAGAAATGTTAAAAACCATAGGCGGGGGGAAATAAAGATCACCTATAGTCCTTAGAGATAAATCCTATTAATATTTTGCTGTTAACATTTGTCTTCCAGTCAATTTTTCCTATTTATAAAAAATTACAACAGAAATATATGCTCATCATTAAACAATGGAGACAAGATAGACGAAATGTGGAACTCACACAATTATGGGCTAAATTGTGTCTCCCTCAAAATCGTGATGTTGAAGTCCTCATCCTCAGTACCTCTGAATGTGACTGTGTGGACATAGGGTCTTTAAAAAAGGGATTGAGTTAAAATGAGGCTGTTAGGATGGGCCCTAATCCAGTCCAACTGGTATCTCTAGAAGAAGAGGAGATTTGGACACACAGAGAGATACCAGGGGGACATACACAGAGAAAAAGCCTCATGAGGACACGGCAAGAAGGTAGCTATCAGCAAGCCAAGGAAAGAGACCTCAGAAGAAACCTGTGGACACCTTGATCTTGGACTTCTCGCCTCCAAAACTGAGAAAATGCATTACGGTTGGTCAAGCCACCAGCCTGTGGCATTTTTTTAGGGCAGCCCTAGCAAACTCATACACACCCTTTACCCCTTACCCCACTGTTCTCTCCAAAGGTTACCATAACCAGCACTGTTCTTCCAGACTTATAGCCTGTGCTTTTGCCCACACAGAGTCATATACAGGAAGTTTGTCTATACAGATGGGATCATACTATAAATATTGATCTGTGACTTGCTTTTTTCGTTTATAATACATCATAGGCAGCTTTTCACATTAGTACATACAGAGAACTACCTTCTGCATTCTCACTAAAGCCTGTGCAGTTTTCCACTGTATATCATGATTTATTTTCACCATTCCATTATTGATAGCATTTAGATTCTTTTATTATTATTATTATCATTAACAGCAGTACTGCAATAAACATCATTGTACATTTGAGGTTGGGCTTCTATGCTCATACATCTGTAAGAAGAATCCAAGGATTAGAATTACTGGGTCAAAGGGCACATGCATTTAAAACATGAAAGCTATCTGTCAAATTGTCTTCCATAAAGGCTTAAGTAATCTCCAGTCTGTTTTTCTTAATGTTTACTTGTTTTTAAGAAGTGCAAGGTGGGGAGGGGACAGAGGATCTGAAGTGGGCTTTGTGCTGACAGCAGGGAGCCCGGTGTGGGGCTGGAACTCTCACAAACCACAAGACCATGACCTGAGCTGAAGTCAGACACTCAACCGACTGAGCCACCCAGGTGCCCCACTGATCTCCAGTCTTAGTGGTATCTGGTGAGACTCTGCTTCTCCATACAGGCATTTTTTTTCTCTTCTTATTTACAGGTATGAGTATATGGATATACACAGATAATGGACTTTTAGAAAAATTGGGGATTGTACTGTAAGTATTGTTTTGAAATCACCCTTTAGTATTTTAGACATAAGCATGTTTGGTCCTCACTCACGGATTTTTCTGTATAGAATCATTCTTTTGGGGAGCTCTCACCTGCGTCATCCACTGCTGTTGCCAACTCTGGGTTGGAACTTGTGGATTTTGGTTGCACTAACCTAAACCCAACTGTGAAGGGTCCAGCTCCTGGACGGAGGCAGAAATGAGAAGGCCTTTTCCCTGGAAATCAGTGAATGGATGCTTTGCAATAGTTTGCTGGAGTATTCCTCCAAAAGTTAACTTCCATTTTTCTTTTGGAACCTAGTTACATGATCAAGGTGGCATTCCAACCCAGTAGGCTCACTAAATGCTTGGTAAATTGCATTGGAGTATGTATTAGTCTGCTTGGGCCACCATAACAAAATACCACAAACTGTGGCTCAAACAGCAGCAGAAATTTATCTTCTCCCAGTCCTGGAGGAGGATGTCTGTGATCAGGGTGCCCACGTGCTCGTTCTCCGGTGAGAGTTCTCGCCTCAGGTTGCTGTTGGCTGCCTTCTTGTTGTGTCCTCACATGACATTTTCTTTGTGTGCCTGTGTGTGTGTGTGGTGAGGTGGGCAGTGAAGAGGAAGCTCTTTTTTAGGACCCTAACCTTATCAGGTCAGGGCCCTACTCTTATGACCTTATAGAACCTTACATTTACTTCCTTAGAGGGCTCTTGTCCAAATACAGTCACACTGAGGGTGAAGGCTTCAGTATATGAATTTTAGGGGGACACAGACATTCAATCCATAGTAGAATGTGTCTGTGGTTGAGCCAAGATTAGCCCTAAGGATTTTTTTCTAGATGCATCTGATGGAATTCAATTCTGTTGGTTGGGGGTGGTGGGGAAACTCTATGAAGGGAAAACAGGTGACCACTCTGGTTGGGGTCATATCTCCTTTTACTGTCTCATTTAAGAGGAATACTCTTCTATAAAACTGTAAGAAAAGCTGATCAGAAAATAAAGTGAAGTGAGAGCTTTGTGGTTCCTCATGTATTGATTAATACTTGGGGAAAATGTAATTCAATCAATTTAAGTCAAATTTAAATCAATATTTGCTGATCTCTTACCATGTGTAAGGTACTGTCCAGTACATTGGGGGCAGTAGAAAGAGGTCAACATCGTGGCTGCCTTCAAATGCTCATGCATTCAGTGGTTACCACACCTGGTAAATCAACTGGGAAATAGTTTAAAATATTCCAGTTTGATACAATCATATTGAAAACCTGTTTGGCAGTGTCTACTAAAGCTAAATATAGGACTCGTCTCTGACCCGTGAGCACCTTCTTTCCTATATATGCATCCAACAGAAATGCATATAGATGTGCACCAAAAGACATGTATAAGAATGTTCATTGCAGCACTGTTTGCAACAGCCCCTAATTGGAAATAACCTCAATTTCTATCCACAGAACAGCAGTGAGAATGAGCAAGACACAAATATAGTGACAACATAGACTTAACAAATGTGATATTGAGCATAGAAAGCCAGACACAGAAAAGTAAGTATTGTATAGTTCCATTTGTATCAAGTTCAAAAAAGTCAAAACCAACCTGTGCTGTTCGAAGTCAAGATGCAGGCTAACCTTGGTGGTGGGGAGGGCAAAGAAGAGGCAGAGTCTCAAAAAAGAACATGAAAGGGATTCTGATATGCTGCCAGGATGTTCTATTTCTTGATCTGATCAATTAGCTGGGTATGTTCACTATGTAAAAACTTTTCAATCATACAGGTATGATTTTTGCCTTTTTCCTTATGTATACTGTTTGTCCTTAAAAAATAAAAATACAGATTTCTAAGCCCTATCTCAGGCTTACCAAATTAGAATATGTACTTAATGTAACTGTCTACATAAGGCGGTTAGGAATCTGTGTTTGAAAAGCTCCCTGGGGATTCTGGATTTGGATTTGAGTTTTGGGGAACTGCTGCTTTTATGAAGACAGCATGTTAGTTCTCATTCCCAAGACCTTGTATCTCCTTGGTGCTGGGGAGGGATCTTTGTCTTTGTGGAGACCGTTAATGCACTAGGGCTTTGTTATGGAGACCCTAGAGAACTCCAGGGGCATTCCACTACACTGACTGCCAAGGTCTGATCTGGTACAGAAATGGACATTCTCAGCTATATCAAGAGATGGATGGATCAAGGGGTAGGTGTGGCAACGTTTACTTAGGACTCTAGATTGTCATGTTTTTAAACTAAATTGTCATATTGGGTCGAACAAGAGGAGGGCAGCTGAGAAGCAAATGGAATCTGAGGAATATACCAAGTGTTCCATGAGGGGTTTGCCTAAATATTGACAAATCATGACATGCAGAGCCAGTATCAGGAGATTAATTGTGTTGTTACCCTGGCTTCGTATCCCTCATGGAATCATACCATATTGAGCGAAGAAAGGAACAGATGTCCCTTTTGTGAACACGTTAAAGCAGTGAAAGTCTGATAATAATCATGAGTTAAAGAGGGAGAACATTATTTCACGATCAGACTATGTTTAACTTCTTACTTATTGGGGAAAGACCTTCAGGTATCAAGAAAACACTGAACATCATTAGATTCCGTTTGACTCTTTCTCTCCTTTTTTCTGCTGAATTTTGTCAATGAGCTGTCCACTAATCAACTATAGAGAATTACAGTCTGCAAATTTGAGTGTGACTTAAGTATTAGAACTCTTTTTTCTTTCAACGTTTATTTATTTTTGGGACAGAGAGAGACAGAGCATGAACGGGGGAGGGGCAGAGAGAGAGGGAGACACAGAATCAGAAACAGGCTCCAGGCTCTGAGCCATCAGCCCAGAGCCTGACGCGGGGCTCGAACTCACGGGCCGCGAGATCGTGACCTGGCTGAAGTAGGACGCTTAACCGACTGCGCCACCCAGGCGCCCCCAGAACTCTTTTTTCTTAATCTGAATTCATTCATCTTTACTCGTTTACAGATTTATATGTATTTTTTGTTCAATAAATCTCAAATGCCTACCAATATTGCTGATACTAAAGTTACAGCAGTTAAGAAGGTAGGTCATGGGGGAGTCTGGGTGGCTCAGGAGGTTAAGCATCCGACATCAGCCCAGGTCATGATCTCATCTCGTGGTTTGTGGGTTTGAGCCCCAAAGGCCTGGAGCCTGCTTCAGATTCTCTGTCTCCTTCTCTCTCTGCCCCTCTGCCACTCATGCTCTGTCTCTCTCTTTCTCAAAAATAAACATTAAGAAAAAGAAAAAGAAAAAGAAGTTAGATCATAGATCCGGCTCTTACAGGGTTTACATTTTGGTGGACATCTTATTTCTCGAGGATTTTTTTTTTTCTATTAAAAGTTCAGTAGGAGGAAATTTAGCATTGACTCACCCAATTCTATGTGTAATTCTGGCTGTCCATTTAGAAGAATTTGTGCCATGACCTGAATTACTATTAAGTATCATAACTCTTAAATAGAATCTTCCAGTTTGAGGTAGAGAACCACAGTCAAGTGCTATTCAAACTTTTTTTACTATGATCCTCCATAAGGAATATTATTTACATTGTGACCTAACACACACACACACACACACACACACACACACACACACCACACCCAAAACAAAACACTGATCAGAAGTACTTCTCACTGGGGCACCTGGGTGGCTCAGTTGGGTAAGTGCTGACTCTTGATTTCAGCTCAGGTCATGATCTCATGGCTTGTGGGTTCAAGCCCTGTGTCAGGCTCTGGGCTGACAGCACAAAGCCTGCTTGGGATTCTCTCACTCCCTCTCTCTCTGCCCGCCCCTGCTCTCATGCTCTCTCTCTGTTTCTCTCTGAAAATAAATAAGTAAACGTTTAAAAAAGTACTTTTTACTACATGTGAGTAGCTTTATTTTTATTCCTTATTATTCTAATACTATAAATAGTATAGCATTGATACTATAAATATATTTATGTTCTACTATTCTATTTAATTCCTTAAAGTTTTTTTTGTTTTATTTATTTATTTTGAGGGAGACAGAGAGGATGCAAACAGGGGAGGGGCAGAGAGAGAGAGAGAGAGAGAGAGAGAGAGAGAGAATCTCAAGCAGGCTCCACACTGTGGAGCACAGAGCCCGATGCAGGGCTCAAATTCACAAAACTGTGAGATCATGACCTGAGCCAAAATCAAGAGTCAGATGTTTAACCGACTGAGCCCCAAATTCCTTAAAGTTTAAAGATTATGGTTGATTTTATAACCCACTAGTGGCTTGTGAGATGTACTTTGAAAAACACTGCTTTCAACTGTATCTAGTACAACTCCAGAGGCACAGAGGCACAGAGAAGCTAGTCAGCTACTTACCCAAAGGCACACAGAAAAGAATAAAAAAGAGAGGCTCCTATTTCCCCACACTTACTGCTTTTCCTCAGAATGCAGCTCACTTATTTCTGAACCTGATTAATTTAGACAGTCGCTTGGACTCACCACATTCAGGTATTGTCATCCACTATAGACTGAATTCATGTTCTTATAATTTGGTAAACAGTCTGTAACTTGCCATTTATTGGGCCACAGTTTTAATGAAACCAATGTCAATGTAGTATCTTTCAGGTCCTAGTCAGGGGAGAGTCTATATGGCGGGACGGTCGAGGGGTCAGGATTTGGAGTCACACAGACATGGTTATAAATCCCAGCTCCAGCCCTCTCTAGTTGTGTGATTCGTGGGCAAGAAGCCTCCTCTCTATGACTCAACTTCAACTATAAAATGGGGGAACAACAACAACAACCTTACGGAGTTGCATGGACTGGACGAGGTCATTCACATGAAGTATGTCTGTTAGTTTCACAATATCTTAAGCATGGTAAGTACTCAATATATGTTGACATCATGATGATGGTGGCCATTAGGGAAGTCTAGTCCAAGGGTAAATGAGGCAGTCCTGCAGCCAGAACCCTGAAGACCCAGGAGAGACCAATGGAAACTACCTACCACTACATGTGAAAAGAGGGGATTCTACTTGGCCTCCATTGATTTCCAGGTCCATGGGGCATGCATACGATACTAACAAACCCTTATATGAAAATTACTTATGCAGATTTACAATAGAAATGAGAATAGCATTCAATTAACAAATGATAGATTCAGTTATGAATCAGCATGTAAGGACTCAGTGATAAAGATTCAGTATCGGGGGCGCCTGGGTGGCGCAGTCGGTTAAGCGTCCGACTTCAGCCAGGTCACGATCTCGCGGTCCGTGAGTTCGAGCCCCGCATCAGGCTCTGGGCTGATGGCTCAGAGCCTGGAGCCTGTTTCCGATTCTGTGTCTCCCTCTCTCTCTGCCCCTCCCCCGTTCATGCTCTGTCTCTCTCTGTCCCCAAAAAAAAAATAAATAAATAAACGTTGAAAAAAAAAATTAAAAAAAAAAAAATTCAGTATCGATGCTCAACCCAGAACAGACTGGATATGGAGAGAGGTTTAGCTTTCTTAAACTGGCAGATTGTAGTAGATGGCCCTTCCATTGCAGTCACTTTTCTGGGGAAATGACACCAGGACATCAGCTGGCTGGAAGGCTCGGTCCTTTTGCCGAGGACTCAACCCCTTCCCTTCTTCCTCTCACCTTATTACACTTCAATTTAAGCACAAAACTGCAGAAGTGGCTACCCGTAGTAGTTCTGTGTCCCGCTGCCTGTATAACCTGAAAACAAACCTTCCGTAAGAATTCCAAACCAAGAATAGAATAGGTATTTCATAGACTGGCTGTATCTTTATCATTTAAAGGAGAACCCGAGTCTTAGAAAAGAAATTCCTGTAAGGGTGTGGGGGCTCTGAGCTTTCGTGCTCTGAGTCACTGTGGTAAGAAGCCTGAGTGCATCTGTAGAAAATACTCAGCTTTGGTCATTGATGGATAAAGACAGAAAGAGCCTGGGTAGGAATTAAAGTAAGTCCAGTGTGTGTGAGCCTCCTTTCCGGAAGTCAGTGATGATGAGGTCAGCAGTGTGGATAGAGTACCCAAATTCTTTTCATGCCTCAAATTGCATTCACACGTGATAACAGTGCTGCCCCTCTTTGAATGCACCTGGGATTGCTGATGGTGCCCCAGAACTGGATTCTGCAGGAGGAGGGTCCTCTGCACCCCCATGCTTATGAGGGCTGAACTCCGCCCTCTCGTGTAATGATGACTCTGCATTGGGCCTTTGTACATGTTAGGTCAGAGAATCTTCACCACATCCTTGGAACTAGGCTTTGTTCCCCCATTTTGCAGTCAAGGTAGTGAGGCTAAGTGGTCCTATAGAGGGAGTAATGGGGTTAGAAGCCAAATTTGGCAGAACCCAAACCCCCCTATGAAGCCCAATAGGAGGTAATGAGCACAGAGATGTCAGAGGCAGATGCCTGGTGTTCATATGTCAGCCACATCTCTTACTAGCTCAGGAGCTTGGGACATTTTCTTAACCTCCGTTTTCCTATCTGTAGGGCAGAGATCATAATAGCAGCTACCTCAAAGCAATGTTTGATCGTGTGAAACAATGCATGGATATAACAGCACAATGTTTGGCACATAGAAACTGCCCAGTAAATATTATCTGTCATGTTCTTCGTCTTTCTGGGGCTTTGGAAACTGAACTATGTCCAAATTGTTGTACTCAGTCTCTAAAATCCGTTAAGCAGATTATCGCAGGTGTATTGCTGCTTGCTTTCTGGTTCTGGACACATAATATTGTGAAATAAAATGTTTGCAACTTTTTGAGAAAAGAAAAGCTGCATCTAAAACATTCATTACTGTAGACTTAATATGAATTTCTCTTGGGCTGGTCACTTTAAACAGCCTTCTAATCACACCAATGTCCCCCTGAACTGCGGAATTGATAGGTGAAAATAAGTTTCCACCAGGAAGGCTTTTTACATTTTCAGAGTGCTTACCAGGACCTTGGTCTAGCATGTGTGATCACTCACCTGGTGGTGATATTCCCAGAGTTGGTGTAACAGAGCATCTGGGCTGGGTTACAGCTGGGGCTCAGGTGATTCCGGTGAGAGAGCTGGGCACTGACTTTTAAAGGGGCCAGGGAGCCTCCTGGAACACAAGTCTTGGATGCTGACCAATATTGGCTTCAGACGGTATGCCTGATGGACTGAGGTAGCTCCCATGGAGGGCAAACAACAGGGAGAAATGACTGGGGCACCCGAGAGCTAACTCACCACAAAGAAGGAGGTCAAATCCAGCAGCAAGGCCGTCGTGTTTCTTGGAGTGCTTGCTCCTGGTGTACCAAAGGGAGCAACCTGGTGGTGAGTAAGGACCCAAAGGAAAATGGCGGTCTGTAACCCGTGAGTGAGCTGTCCAGATCAAGATGGGGCCTGAGCAACTTTACCGTGGCAGTTCCTAGACCCTCCTCATTTTCAAGGTCAGTTTTGGGTGACTAGATATCTAGCATTCACAGGACGGTGTGACCTCTGGGTGAACTGTCAGTGCTTAAACTGACAGTTTAAGGTGGCAGGTGAAAAAGTTTGCTGGATGAACCACTTAACACTGAGGCTCAAGCAATTTCGCTTCAGTCTCTTACCCTCCTGAGTCTGCAGCTCAGTGTTTGTGGATGTTTGTAGGCACTTTTGCAAGCTGCAGGAAATAACCTGGAAGGAGAGATTCTGAAAGATTAGACTTCCCGTGATCAAGAAAATGAGAGGCTTGGAGCTGATGAAGTTTGGGTGTTAATGTTTTGTTATCCTTCTTCTAAAGGTGAATGAAGGCTGAGCTCTTTGGATAGCTTTTTAAAGTCAACATTACAGGACTCATGAAAAGAATACTGATTTTCTTATAAAGAAAAATTCAGGTTAAATACTCCTTAAGGTCAGACACTATATCCTGTATTTAAAAAAATTTTTTTTAATGTTTATTTATTTGTGAGAGAGAGAGAAAGAGAAAGAGAGGGCATGAGCGGCAGAGGGGCAGAGAGAGTGGGAAACACAGAATCTGAAGCAGACTCCAGGCTCTGAGCTGTCAGCACAGAGCCCGATACGGGGCTCGAACTCGTGAACTGTGAGATCATGACCTGAGCCAAAGTCGGACGCTTAACCGACTGAGCAACCCAGGTGCCTCTGTCCTGTATTTTTTTTTTTTAAGTGTACTCACAAGTCCTGGAACAGTGCTAGTATACAGTAGGTGCTCAAAGGGAAGTTTTGAGTCAAATTTGTTGTTAATTCCTTGCTTCTGTGGCCTGAAGGGTTAGAGTGCTTGTTAGTAGACTGTGGTTTCTTCTTGCAAATCATCCAATTCTTCTGTTGTGATTCATACTAACAGGAAGACTGACCACATATGTTCTTAGCAGTGACAAGAGTGTGTTCTTTTCCTTATTACCTAAGAGTGCAGTGGATTCAGTAACACTGAAATTGGATGTGGCCAGGGCTGAACGACAACACAGGGAAGTGAAGCATTTTCTTAAAGGATTGTGGTACAACTCGCTCCCCACTCCCTTTTTATTTGTGTATTTATTTACTTATTATCATTCATTCATTCATTTAGAGAGCACGACTGGGGAGGGGCAGAGGGAGAGGGAGACAGACTCCTAAGCAGGCTCCATGCCAGTGTGGAGCCTGATGCCAGGCCTGATATGAGATCATGACCTGAGCCAAAATTAAGAGTTGGTCTCTCAATTGACTGAGCCACCCAGGTGCCGCGCCCCCAGCTCCCTTTTTTAAATCAGAGGAATGATTATAAGTCCAGCAATAATTATACAACGAGCAGGTGTTCTGAAAAATGTGCCTACCTGCGCTGAAGACACTTTCTAGGTGAGCTGCAATTACTTACCACTAGGAATAAACGATCTACAGCAGGCATTCATATTTCTTTTGCAGAAAACTGAAATATTTGGAAAAGTCACTATTAGAGAAAACTGCCCTTGCTCCCTTAAGCACAATACCTCATGAACTTGGGGGGATTTGCTTTGTTTACCAGGACATTCATTACCTTCTGAGCATTTGAAATTGTATTGCTCTTGGAGGGAGCCAGGGAAGGACTGCCATCAGTGGGTTGGTTTCTCTGGAGAGGCCAGTGAGCAATCTGGGTCAGTTTCGCTGGCAGTTCAGTCTAAGAGCATTTTTCTCTCAGATATGCAAAGTAGTTGTTTAGGCAAGATCTTTGGAATGAAGCATAAAATCAGATATATGAAATAAAAACCGTCATGCCAATGTGTTTGATGTAGATCTGGCAGCCAAGCGGGGATTGAGACTGAAGATTTAGTGTATTGCTTTGCCCTTCCTGTTGCGTCCCCACCTTCTCCCCTCGCCCCATCCCTGTGATTTTAGACCAGAGGGGAGGAACGTGGGAGAAAACACGGGAGTATGGCCTTTCTACTCCCCTGTGTCTCAGCCATCGTTCCCTAATAGACGTTATTCGTTACATGCCTGCTTTGAAGTAGGCGTCGTGCAAACAAGATCTTACGTGATCCATTCAAGAATGGTGTATGGGAGCTGCTGTTATTGTCCTCATTTTCCTGAGGACAATGCTTAACACGGAGATGATAAATGTGGAGCCTCATCTTAACCCAGTTTCATTTAGTTCCTAAAGATTCGCTCTTTGACCACTCGTGACCTTCATTCCCACACCACAGGGGACACGCTGAGTTTGACACGAAGCCCGGGGCCTCCTCGCCCTCCTCCTGCACCAGGTTTCACAGAGGAGAAAGGAGGACTATCTAGTCTTAGGAGAGAAGGAGGAAGGAGGGGAGGAAAACAGAAACGAAGAAAAGCAAAGCATAGATGAGGCCAAAGAAAGAGCAAGGGATATCGGGAGAATTTGTGAAGAATGGGAAAGAAAGAATTAAGAATCAAGTCTGTGGGGCACCTCGGTGGCTCAGTTGGTTCAGCGTCCGACTCTTGATTTTGGCTCAGGTCATGACTCACGGTTTGCGAGTTTGAGCCCTGCATCGGGAGCTGTGCTGACAGCATGGAGCCTGCTTGGGATGCTGTCTGTCTGTCTGTCTGTCTCTCTCTCTCTCTCTCTCCCACTCTCCCATTCATGCATGCTCTCTCTCTCTCTCACACAATAAATAAACTTAAAAAACAAACAAGTCAAGTCTGCAAAAGATCGGGAATCCCCCCACCGACTGCCTGTGCAACTTCGGCTGTTTTATATGGGAAAATACTTCCTTGTCTTTTCACTAAAAGTTTCCTAAATACTACATACTCTGCCTTAGAATTTTTACCATTTTGAAATGTAAGGAATTCGGATAATGATGATTCACCCATGGAAAAGAGAGGCTGAGAGAGGCTAATCTTACTTGTGTGTGCCCACCTTTAATGACCTCTTAGTGTTACCTCCACTTTACTTGGTCCTCTTTCCTTTCCCTTACCCATACCCCTGACTGTATTCAAGTCAGTCATCAGACCTGCTGTGCCCAAGGCATGGTGGGGTTGGAGTACAGAGAGGAAGTCACTGCTCATCTAGTAAGGGAGTAAGATACACACACGGATGATTTTGATACAAAAACATAACAGGACAGTTAAACAGAGATGGATTCTACTCTGCGTGCTGTTAGAGATCTCTCCCTAGCAAAGAGGATAACACTCTAAGAAGCCAATTCACAATGCGGTTGGGCGATAAGACAGGGTGGGGGGTGGGGAAAGAGATATTGATGGTGGTGGTGGTGAGGTTAGTAGAGGTTTACATGGCGCCATTTCAAGTCATAATTCTCACAAAACACGTATTTCTGTATTATTTGTTTTGGTGGCCAATCCTGAGTCCTGAGCATTGATTTCATTTTATATTCATATTGGTTATTGCTAGTGTAGGAAAAGGAATGATTTTTGTACTGCCTGTCTTGAATCTTGGTATGTTATTAAGCTATTTTATCAGTGCCGTGCTTTTTCAGTTGATTCTCTTAGATTTTTTAAAGTTAGATATTTGTCATTAATATCAGGTTTTTTTCTTCTAAGGTATTTACTTTTTCTTTCCTTATTAAACTGACTGTGGTTTCTAGTACAATGTTTGATGAGGGCGATGACAGAGTACATTTTCCCGTTTCTGTAAAAGAAATTCTTCTCGTGAATATGATGTTTACTCTATTTTGTTTACCAAATTAGGGAAATGTCGCTCGTTTTCTAACTTCCTAAGAACTTTTTAAAACCTTATGTATGAGTGTTGAATTTAATAAAAACAAGCTGGAAATTATTGAAATGATCAAATGGTTCTACTCCCTTAATCTGTTAATGTAGTGAATTATATTAAAATAAATTCAAAGTATATTAGGTAAATGTTATTTGGTTCTATTGTATTATTCTTTTAATACTTTGGTGAATTCTGGGGCGCCTGGGTGGCGCAGTCGGTTAAGCGTCTGACTTCAGCCAGGTCACGATCTCGCGGTCCGTGAGTTCGAGCCCCGCGTCAGGCTCTGGGCTGATGGCTCAGAGCCTGGAGCCTGTTTCTGATTCTGTGTCTCCCTCTCTCTCTGCCCCTCCCCTGTTCATGCTCTGTCTCTCTCTGTCCCAAAAATAAATAAACGTTGAAAAAAAAAAAAAAAACTTTGGTGGATTCAGTTTGCTGACATCTTATGAAGAATTTTTATATCTATCCACATAAGTGAAGTTTGTCTATAATTCTCCCCTCCTCCTCTGTTATTTTTTGTCTGGTTTTGGTAATAGGGCAATGCTAACCTTATTGAATAGCATGCTTTCTTTCTTTCTTTTTTTATGATCTGCAGCAATTAAAAATAATTTTTTTTACATTTATTTATTTTTGGGAGATAGAGAGAGACAGAAAACAAGCAGGGGAGGAACAGAGAGATGGGGGAGACACAGAATCCGAAGCAGGCTCCAGGCTCTGAGCTGTCAGCACAGAGCCCCACGTGGGGCTCGAACTCACAAACTGTGAGATCATGACCTGAGCTGAAGTCGGCCGCTTAACAGACTGAGCCACCCAGGCACCCCCGTTTTTTGTTTTTTTGTTTTTTTTTTTACCGGAGGCTTCATGTCCAGAGTAGAGCCCAATGCAGGGCTTTAACTCACAACCCTGAAATCAAGATCTGAGCTGAGATCATGAGTTGGATGTTTAACTGACTGAGCCACCCAGATGCCCCTCCCATTGTAGTTTTGATTTGTATTTCCCTGATGGTGAGTGATGTTGAACATCTTTTCATGTGTCTGTTGGCCATTTGCATATCATCTTTGGAAAAATGTCTATTCAGGTCTTCTGTCCATTTTCTAACTGAATTATTTGCTTTTTGGGTGTTGATTTTTGTAAGTTCTTTACATATTTTGTATGCTAAACCTTTATTAGATATGTCATTGGCAAATATCTTCTCCCATTCCAAAGGCTGCCTGTTAGTTTTGTCGATTGTTTTCTTCACTGCGCGGAAGCTTTTTATTTTTATGAAGTCCCAATAGTTTATTTTTTTCCCTTGTAAGGCTGTAAGTTTTAATTTTCCTCTGCATATTGCTTTATCCATATTACAGAATTTCTTAGGTATAATGCACTTATATTAATATATTTATAAATTATTTGTTATTTTTCTTCCATTTTCTCTTTTGCCCCAAAAGCTATTTAGAAGGATATTTAAATTTTCTATCTATATAGATATAAAACATTTTTTTAAATTTTCAATAATTTTTTTAGAACAGTTCTAGATTTACAAAAGGATTGCAAGGAAAGTAAGGAATCCCATATACTCTCCACCTAGTTTCCCCTAATACATATATACATTTTTTCACTTCCCCCTATTATTAACATCTTACATTAGTAAGGTACATTTGTTACAGTTAATAAGCCATTATTGATACATCATTATTAAGTAAAGTCCATATTAATCGATTTTATTCAGAATTCCTTGTTTTTTTTTTTAACATTTTTTAATGTTTATTTATTTTTGAGAGACACAGAATCTGAAGCAGGCTCCAGGCTCTGAGCTGTCAGCACAGAGCTTGACGTGGGGCTCAAACTCATGAACTGCAAGATCATGACCTGAGCCTAAGTTGGACGCTTAACTGACAGCCACCCAGATGCCCCTGTCTGATGCTTTTTTCATGATCAACCTGGGGTTATGGGCTTTGGGGAGGAGAACCGCAAAGTTGAAGTGTCATTCTCAGGACATCTTATCAAGGGTGTCCGTCATTGGCATCATTTCCCACTACTGATGTTAAGCCTTGACCGCCTGGCTGATGTAGTATGTGTCAGGGTTCTCAACTGTAAAGTGATTCTTTTATCCCCCCTTTTCCGTTGGGAAGGAGGCCACCACATGCAGGTCACACTTAAGGAGTGGGGGTTTATGCCCCGCCTCTCTGAGGGTGGAGTACGGACACGATTTATTTTGAATTCTTCCGCAAGGGAGATTTGTCTCATCTTCTTAATTAAGTTATTCAATGATGTAGTCATGTCAGTGTGGGACATAGGAATCTGTGTTTTAGAAGCCCTACAAGTGATGTTAAAGTTTGTGAACAACTGTTTTAAATCATTCTAATGCGGGAGTCCTGCCCTCCAGAGATTCTTATTTGTCTGGAGTAAAACTGGAGAAAAAAAATATTTTTAAAGTAATTCAGATGACTCTAATATACAAGCAGGGCTGGGAAACAGCGGGCTAGTGGGAGCAGAGGGTGAAGTGAGTTTGGAGTTACTAGTAGGTCCAGATAAGACAAAGCTTTGAGAACCATGGTCAGGAATTTAGGTTTTATTCTAAGTGCAATGGAAAGTCTTTTTAAAAGTTTAGGCCGATAAATCCCATGGTTTGATTTGTGTTTTAAAAAGATGTCTCTTAACAATACAATTATGCAAATAAATGAAGAAAATTTGTGTACATTATAGGATGATATCTGTAGGAAATAATTTAAATGAAAAAAGTAAGATGCTAGCACTATTTTTAATTTTTTTTTAATGTTTCTTTATTTTTGAGACAGAGAAAGAGCATGAAAGGGGGGTGGGGGTCAGAGAGAGAGAGACACAGAATCTGAAGCAGGCTCCAGTCTCCGAGCTGTCAGCACAGAGCCTGACGTGGGGCTTGAACTCACGGAGTGTGAGATCATGACCTGAGCCAAAGTCGGATGCCTAACCGACTGAGCCACCCAGGTGCCCCTATGCTAGCACTATTTATAATAGCCAACCTTTGTGTAAGAGAGGCATGCATATGTATGCCTTATATTTTCAAAGAATCAATCAGAGTACAAATCAAAAGCTAATAAAATTGTCTCTGTGGGAGAACAAGATTGGGGGATTTGGGCAGGACTAAGCTCAGTTTTGGCCAACTCACTTTATCAACTTACTTTGTTGTAGTTTTGACTTTGGACCCATGTAAATATTTTGTATATAAATTAAAAAGCAATAAAGAGAAAAACCCAGAATTGGAAACAAATGGCCCTAGCCGTGTATCAACTGTGTATCAAGATACTAAAACTATACAAAGTCATTACTAGAAGTGACTTTAATATGCAGTATTTTTAAAAATATGTGGTATTTTGATTTCAGATCCCTAGTGAGGTATAGCCCAAGAACAAAACCCACAAAGAAATATTCAATTGTATTCAGTAGTCTTACTTTAAAAAAATGTGGATATATTTTTGAGAGAGAGAGAGAGAGAGACAGAGGGTGAGTGGGGTAGGGGCAGAGAGAGAGGGAGACACAGAATCCAAAGCAGGTTCCAGGCTCTGAGCTGTCAGCACAGAGCCCGACGCAGGGCTTGAACTCACAAACTGTCAGATGATGACCTGAGCTGAAGTCGGATGCTTAACTGGTTGAGTCACCCAGGCATCCGAGCAGTCTTACTGTTTTAAATAATACTGATATTGCTAGTTTTAAACTTTTACAGGTCTATCACAGGATAAAGAAAATAAGTAATTATGTTAATGTTGGAACCAAGATTTTCAGTTTAGGAGAAAAGAGACACATAAAATCAGAGAAGTTGGGTAAATACTTTGTAATCTTAACTTTGAAATAGAAACACCAGTATAATATTTTATTTTTTTCTTTCAAAAACCAGTACATATTCCTAATTCTGTCCTCACCTTTCCAACTCTGAGAAGATGTAAAAGCAATAACAATACTGTCGCAGTAAGCACCCTAGTATCCAAATTGTGGATTTTCAACTAAAAGGAACCTGGGCTCCTTAGAATAATGGCCAATTGCAGTTTGAGACGAGAAATGTAATAAGATGAACATGGGACATCTTATTGTAACAGAAAATAACCAAATTATCAAAGACTAATGGGAAAAATCTAGACATCAGGAAAATAACAGTAATTGTAATTTACCAAATCACATCAGATACGTAAAATTAATAAGAATGCAAAACAGCAAATAAACCTCCATGGCCACCACTGAAGGTTACTATGGCACCAGCTTATCAGTAAATTAATAAATTAACAAGAAGGAATCAAGGGGTGCCTGGGTGGCTCTGTCAGCTAAGCTTCTGACTTGGGCTCAGGTCATGATCTCATGGTTCGAGGGTTCGAGCCCCGTGTTGAGCTCTGTGCTGACAGCTCAGAGCCTAGAGCCTGCTTTGGATTCTGTGTCTTCTTCTCTCTCTGCCCCTCCCCTGCTCGCAAGCATGTGTTCTCTCTCTCTCTCTCTCAAAAATAATAAATAAACATTAGAAAAAAGAGAATCAAGTATTTATCTTGCCTTTTTAAAAAATGTTTATTTACTTTGAGAGAGAGAGCAAGAGAGAGAAGGTGTGCACTTGGGTGCACGTGCTCTATTGGGGGAGGGGCCGAGAGGGAGGGAGAGAGAGAATCCCAAGCAGTCTCTGTGCTGACAGTGCAGATGTGGGACTTTATCCCACAAACCATGAGATCATGACTTGAGCCAAAATCAAGACTTGGACGCTTTACCGACTGAGCCACCCAGGTGCCCCTATTTTGCCTTTCAAACTTCATTTCAGGGTAACCAAAAAATTGATGAAAGTTTTTTATGGAAGAAGTCCAAGTAATAAATGCAGAAGGGATGATAGAAATAGAAAATCACCAGTTTCCCACCTACTGGAACTAAGCAACATGTTGGTCAATGAATGTTAGAGTCCTAAAGTAAAAAGTTAATGGAGGATTTTGTGATGGAGGGATCAAGTTGATGTCACCCAAATTCTCTCATCACTTTGGCGTCCATAGAAGGAACAACCAGACGTTACATGTTTCATGACACAGTGGGATAGGAAATACACAGCATTACCCAAAATATTCTTGTCTATAATATTAACACTTAATCTAATCAACCCTATTTATCAGTCCTCCCCCAGCCCCTACCCCAGAACACACACACACACACACACACACACACACACACACACACACATCAAGAAGAAGCACTTAGCCAAATCCAAAATGCCAATCAAATCTACAGGGCAGATCTACAAGACGAATGACTCCATTTTTTAAAAAAAGTCTATCACATGAAATGTTATATATCCATACAATGGAATATTATTTGTCAATAAAAAGAAAGTACTTCTATGACATGGATGAGCCTTGAAAACATTATGCTAAGTGAAAGAAGCCAGTCACAATGGACTAAATATTGTATGATTCCATTTGTATGTAATGTCAAAAATAGGCAAATCTGTAGACAGAAAATAATTAGTGGCTGCCTACAGCTGAGGTTGGAGGCAGGATTGGGGGATATACTATATTGTACAAGCATCACCACTACCCATTTCCAGAACTTTTTCATTGTCTCAAACAGAAACTCTATATCCATTAAATAATAATTCCCCATTCTCCACTTCCCACAGCCCTTGGTCCCCTTTGTTAAATTTTCTGTCTCTATAAATTTACTTATCATAGGTACCTCATATAAACTGAGTCATACAGTGTTTGTCCTTTTGTGCCTGGATTATTTCATTTAATCCAATGCTTTCAATATTCATCCATGTTTCAGAATTTCCTCCCTTTTTAAGGCTGAATAGTGTCCCATTGTATGTATAAACCACACTTTATTTATTCATCTGTTGATGGACACTAAGTTGTTTCAGTCTTTTGGCTGTTGTGAGTAACGCTGCTGTGAATATGGGTGTGTACATATCTCTTCAAGTCCCTGCTTTTACTTCTCATGGGTATATACACAGAAGTGGAATCCCTGGATCATATAGTTCTATGTTGAATTTTTTTTAATGTGTATTATTTTTGAGAGAGAGAGACGGAGACGGAGACAGAAAGCAAGCAGGGGAGGGACAGAGAGAGAGGGAGACACAGAATCCGAAGCAGGCTCCGGCTCGGAGCTGTTAGTAAAGAGCCCAACACAGGGCTCGAACTCATGAACTGTGAGATCATGACTTGAGTTGAAGTCAGACACTTAAGTGACTGAGCCACCAAGGCGCCCCTTTATGTTAAATTTTTGAAGAACAGCTCTACGGTTCTCTACAGTGGCTGGACCATTTTGCATTCCCATTGTTAATGCACTAGAGGTTCTGTTTCTCTACATCCTTCCCAAACTTGATATTTTCTGTTAAATTTGTTTTCTTGATTATAGCCTTCCTAATGTGCATGCAGTGGCATTTCATTGTGTTTTTGGTTTGCATTTCCCTAATGACTGGTAATGTTGAGGATCTTTTCATTTACTTATTGGCCACTTGTGTATCTTTGGAGAAATATCTATTCGAGTCTTTTGCCCAGTTTTGAATTGGGTTGTTTGTGGATCGTTGTGGTTGTTGAGTTGTGGAAGTTTTCTTAAATATACTCTGGATATAAATCCCTTATCAGATCTATGGTTTGCAGATATTTTCCCCAGCTCCATTGGCTTTGAGGGTATGGAGGTAGGGACATCTGTTGGGGGCAAGATTCCCCTTTGGAGTGTGTAATACCTTCCCTTCTGCAGAGGGACAGAGGTGGACACTACAGGTTGGCTGGGGCACTGTTGTACTTTTCAGGTACCACCATCCTCTCTGGGAGTTTCTATGTTCCAAAACTCTACCCTGAGTCCTTAACTCTGGAGCAAAGGCCATGATCACTGTGAGAGAAAAAATATTAGATAGAATGTCTGCAAATATACTGCATTCAAATGAAACTGGCTTAAGGAATAGGAAGTATATTGTCTCACTAGGAGTGAACCCAACCAGAGGATGGGCCCCAGAACTAGCTGGTTGAGAGGTTCAACGGTGTCATCAAAGCCCCAGATTCTACTGGTTTCTCAGGTTTTCTGTATACAGTGTTGGTTTCATCCTCCAGCTGGCTGGCTCCCCTCTGTTGTAGGTTGGCCATTTCCGACATTCAGGGCTAGGTACTTTCTTATTTCTACCCAGCAAATATTCATGTATCTCGCTGACAAGTCCTGAGTCATATGCCCCTTCCTGAAAAAATCACCAGCAAGGGACATGAGGTTGCACATAGACCAATGTTGCCCACCCTTGAAGCTGAGAGGATTGGTCTTCCCAGAGGCATATGCTCCATATAGTGGGGGAGGGAAACAGAACTGTGGTTCCATCAGGAAGGAGGGGCAGATGAGTGCTGGGAGGCAATTGGTTCTATTTACTACACCACTGCTGATAAATCTCCAAGCTGGTAGCTCAGAAAGGGTCCACTCTTTTTCTCCCATCCTGTTATCTCTAACCTTGAGTCATTCCAGTGTTCTTTTGGGAAACTCTTTTTTTTTGAGGGGGTGTGTGCCTTTTATAGTTTAGGCTGTGTGGTTCACACTGTCAATCTGCTTTATATCTTCCAATATTTTTTCACTCTTCAGAGGGTCTGGAAACACTCTCTTTCCTATCCCATGTATGCCTTGAAGTTATTTTTTCTGTTTAGATTTCTTCTATCATTCTAATGGGATGTTGGGAGTGAGAAGCAACACAGGCCCTATTGAACTGGAGGTCAAAATACCTCTAAATTATCAAAATTTTCCTATTTCTTACTACGTGACCCAATTCTTTGGCTTAAAATTCTCCATAAGTAGGGCTTATTCTCATGTTGGTCTACAGACTGTTGCTGGTCTGTTAACCATTTGATACAAGTCTTCAACAAGGCAAATATAGAAAATTGGAATGAGCATTTAGAAAATCTTATTTAAAAAGTGACATTTCTGAGCCATCAAACATGTAATCAGTGGACTCTTCTTTTCGAACAGTGCAGAGACAGCCATAGGAGTAAATGGATTCTCTTGCATGAACTGCCTACTAGTCACGCGTGGCCAGGCTACATCGTAGTCCAGAATTGATTGGAAAAACAAAGCATCCGACTGATAAACAAAATCTGGCCCTGCATCGCAGAAAGTTTGAGAAGTCCGATGTGCCAAATATGGATATCCTCAATTTGGGAAGTAGCTTTATTTACCCTATTCATAGATACCCTCATGGCTATATTTTTCTCATCTGTTATGCAGACTGAAGATGTCTAATCATTTTTGTTTTTTTTTTTTCTAATGTTTCGTGGCCCCATTGTGTCACCTCAGTGAAATGAAACAACTCAGTGTAAAGATTGTTAGGACCTCAGAGCTAGCAGAGTTTGGTGTTTTCAACAGCAGTAAGTGTTGAACCGCCTCAGAGGTGCTGCTTTCCTTCAGAGAAGTTGTGCATGTGCCTTCTCGTAGATTTAAGTCCTAACTCCTTGCCTTGGGCTCTTAAGAAAGACATGACTTGCCATTATCTTTTTTTTTTTTAATATGAAATGTATTGTCAAATTGGTTTTCATACAACACCCAGCACCGTCACCCTTGATCTCTGCCTTGAGCTCCCAGCTCCTTAGCTCGTCCATTTCTGCAATTGCATTTTTATTCTGCTTTCCTGTCTCTCCTTCCAGGTGACCTGGAACGGACCCAGATTTTTCAGTTTGTTTCAACCTCTTGCCTTGGCATCTTCTACTAGTTCCTTTTTCCCTTGGGGAACACTGCTTCATTGCCTTTTTCTGAACCACGAGTGTATCTCCACGTCCTCTCCCCCCACAACCAGGAGGCTATAAAATAATATTCACTAATATCTATTGCAAACCTCCTATGTACAAAGCTTTATGCTAGTTGCTTGACATGTATTATCTCACTCCGAGGCAGATTTCTTATTATCTTCACAGGACCCTGCAGTGTCATACAGCTTGTGAGTGGCAGAGCCAGGATTTGAAGGCAGATGGCATTAGAATCCAGCTGTGGAGAACTTTCTGTTCAGGTTTGGCAAACCATGTTTTTGTGAAAAAGGAAGGTTATACTCTCTGCTTTATTTTCAATACCTTTATGAAAACATCTAATAATAGTCTCTCTCTCTCTCTCTCTCTCTCTCTCTCTTATTTATTTTTTTTTGTATTGTTCTCCTTGTCCTGAGAAACAAAAATTTCAGCTGAATTTTTTAAGAATCAAAGAGGCAGATTCTGTGTTTTTGAGGTTATAGTCCATACCTTTGAGGCCACCCTCTTAACAGTATTCATAGCTTGGAGAGCACTTTCTGCACTGTGTCCCCATCTAGTTAGCACTTCATCACTTGGAAGAGCTGTATATAATTAATATATAAAATGTTAAGCAATCAATCATGGTATTGATCTGTAGGATATAGCTGGTATTGAAACTTCCCCACCTCTCTCTCTTTTTTTTTTTTAAGAGAGAGAGTGCATATGTGCAAACAGGGGAGGAGCAGAGGGGGAGGAAGAGAGAGAATCCTAAGCAGGCTCCATGCTCGGTGTAGGGCCCAACATAAGGCTCCATCCCATGACCCTGGGATCATGACCTGAGTCGAAATCAAGAGTCAGATGCTGAACTGACTGACCACCCAGGTGCTCCAAAACTTCCGCACTTTCCACAATAAAAGAACCATTTCACTTACTCATTTCATGTCTAATATCAGTTCCTTATCCCTGATGTAACTTGCTTGAGAATTCTAAGTGCTGTGTTTGAAAGATGGCTTTTGATAGAGAATCTTACTAAAAGTTTCTGAAAACATAAATAAAGGTTCATTTGTTCTCTTTATGTATTTTTTGATAAGATGACTTTTCTTGCGTTGGCTTTGGAAGAAAATTGAGGACATCGGATATCAGTCCCTGTTTAACCTCCATTCCTATAAATTGCCAGACTTAAAAATTTTAAAGGTCTTTTATCTGGGGGGGAGGAACAATGAATTTGGTATTTTCGTTTGGATATTACCACCTCCCTCCAGCACGACACATAGTCTTTTACATGTCTGTTAAATAGTGAAAAGGTAGAAATCCAAGGGAAGAATTATTAAGTATAAGAATAAAAGATATTCTTGGTTAACTTTCCACTGAATTATCATTGCCCTTGTCTAACACCAGGTGGATTTCTGTTGCAAAGGAAAGAGTCAGGGCAACTTTGGATCCAGTTAGCCAAAGGAATTAGCTAGATCCTAATATACTATGACCCTGACTTCTGAACTTTCTTACACCAATTTGGCAGCTCAAAGAGAAAATTACCTAGGATCTAAGATTACAGGAAAAAAACAAAACAAACTCTGAAGGACCAGTGTGAGGTGTTGGGAAATACTTCAATCTGAGAAGTGCAGTTAGTTCCAAATGAATTTGGACTTGAGAAATTAAACCAGGAGAAATAAAATGATCTGCAGGTATGTAATCCTAAAAAGCCAAGTCATTTCAAATTTGTTTTTTTTAATACCAAAAACTCTCTTTCCTCAAATTAAAATACAAAGGAAAGGTATCTCTAACTTAGATTCAGAGAAAATTTGCACAGAATATATCAATTTAAAAAATATATAAAAATGAGTGTAAATAGGAAAATGTCAAAATCCTACCTAAAACCAAACTGAGTATGAGGGTGAAGTCAGAGAAAGAATTATTGTCCAATGAACTATCATTGTTATAAATTGTTCTCAAACAAGCTGTTTCGCAAAATGCCAGGCCAGAAGAAGGCTTTAACAAGAAATTGGAAAACAATCCTATTCTCCACAATTAATAGAGGAGCTTTTTCTCCAAGGAAGGGTGGCAGTACTTGTCTTTAAGGGAAATAAAAATATGTAGGACAGTGCCTGGCACAGAATCAGGATTCAGATTCTTTCCCCTTTTTAGTGGCAAACAGACAATCTGGCCACTTTTAATCTTATTTTGAAAAAATAATTTTCTTTAATGTTGATTTATTTTTGAGAGAGAAGGAGAGACAGAGCGTGAACAGGGGAGGAGCAGAGAGATAGGGAGACAGAATCAGAAGCAGACTGCAGGCTCCAGGCTCCAAGCTGTCAGCACAGAGCCTGACGCGGGGCTTGAACTCACAAGCCGCGAGATCGTGACCTGAGCCAAAGTTGGACGGTTAACCGACTGAGCCACCCAGGCACCCCTGGCCACTTTTAATTTTATTAAAAGCTCTTGAACTTACAAAATGCAGGGAAGAGGATGTCTTTAGATAGGTGTAGTATCCCTCAGCTCTCTGGGGACACAGGTAATCGCCAGGGTACCAAGAGAGACTCTCTCTGATAAAGTCTAAGTGTTTTCCAGCCAGGTGCAGTACAGGAACCACGGTCTCTGATCCAAGTTGGTCAGCCTCTGGAGATCCCTGCTGTCCAGCTAGAGGCAAAGGGCATCAATCAGTTGTTTGGAAATGCTTTGATCAGACCAAAGGTTATTTGGTACTTCATGGATTTTGTGGTTTTGTGCATGTGCGTGCATGCTCTGAGCCTACTCGTTCTCCGAGTCATCTCTTTCCTTTTCAGCAAAGTTGTTCTATGGTGTACCTACTTTATACCGGGATCTGTGCACAGCAACGGGATTACAAAGATGAGTAAGATGTGGTCTGTGCCCTCTAAGAGGAGTTTTGAGTCTAGAGCAGCCATTAGACGTAGAAAGACGTCACCCAGCTTTTACAACACGACGAGTGTCATAATCACATGCAAAAGCTACCACAGGAATTTAAAGGTACCACCCAACTCAAATTGGGGCTCAAGGATGACTTCGTGGCAGAAGTAAAGGCTGAGGCGAGGAAGCACGAGGGAAGAATTTGAATTAGTGATGTTGAAGGGGAGGGTGGAGAATGGAGCCTCAATTTTCTCATTCACAAAATGAGGATTATAATGCCTGCCACATAGGACTTTTGCAAGGACTAATTAAGATACATATGTAAAGTGCTTAACAGAGTCCTCTTACATGCTAAACACACAGGAAGTTGTTGTGGTAGGTCATGGTGATGATGATGATGATGATGATGTTGATCTCTTGAGTTAGAGGCAAGAACTTGAACAAAGACAGACAAGTTCTCTTAACACCGTGGATTCATACTCAACCCCAGGGAATTCCTTTTCCTGAAACAGGAGTCTAGAAATTAACAGCCATATTAGTAAAATGTTGCCCATGACCACAGTACAGTTAAAAGCCTAAGTCTGCATCCCTTTCTTTTTTTTTTTTTTTTTAATTTTTTTTTCAACGTTTATTTATTTTTGGGACAGAGAGAGACAGAGCATGAACGGGGGAGGGGCAGAGAGAGAGGGAGACACAGAATCGGAAACAGGCTCCAGGCTCTGAGCCATCAGCCCAGAGCCCGACGCGGGGCTCAAACTCACGGACCGCGAGATCGTGACCTGGCCAAAGTCGGACGCTTAACCGACTGCGCCACCCAGGCACCCCTTGCATCCCTTTCTAATATATACCCAAGGTAGAATAAAATAGAGCCCCAACTACCAGAAAAACTGATGCAAAAATGCTAACTTGTTCTACAGTTGTCCAAACCTTTATAGCCTCCAACACATGTAACTTTATTATATGAGCTAAATAAGCCTTTTCCTGAGAATGAGAAGTGATAAGAAGGGAAGTAAATGTTCCTTAAAGTAAATGGCTCTATATATTTGATTTTAGAAAGTTGCCAGTTCCTGCTGAGTTTTCCTATTAAGAATCGGTATCAGGTATCTTTTGCCACAGTGATGGCACATAACAATCACAGAATCCTAGTGGACTGACACGACAAAAATCTTTACTTAGCTCGGAGTCTGTGGATTTCTGCAGACCTGGACCGGATCCACCTGATCCTACTTGGGCACGCATATACAAATCTGTGGCTTATACATCTGTAGCTTATACATCTGTGGTAACTGCAAGTTGGCTAGATGCCTCTGCTGATTAGGCTGGGCATGCTCACATTTGTAGCGGTTGGCTGGCTATTGGCTGAACTAGGATCGTCTCATTTGGGGTTCCTGGGATTACTAGGGTACCTTAAGTGAGCCAAGGTAGAGGAGAGGAGGAGCAAACCTAAACACGCAAGCAAATTCAAGCCTTTGCTTGTGTCTCATTTGTTAATATCTCATTGCCAAATCAATTCACTTTACTGATGTCAGAGTCCGTGAGAGGGCTTTACCCAGTTATAAGGCAAAGGGTGTGGGTAAGGGAGGGTGAACAATTAGGATGGTTTTTACAAGAATACAGTTTTCCCTCCAGCCAAAATTAGTCAAGTATTTCCCACATGTGAAATATGTGAAGCCCATCCCTGGACACCAAAAGTCTCATCCAATTATAGATGCAGGCTTAAAATCCAGGTTCTCATGATTCACAACATCGGATGTGATTCTTTTTTTTTTTTTTTTTTTTAATTTTTAAATGTTTATTTATTTTTTGAGAGAGAGAGTGAGAGACAGAGTGTGAGCGGGGGAGGGGCAGAGAGGGAGACACAGAATCCAAAGCAGGCTCCAGGCTCTGAGCTGTCAGCACAGAGTCCAATGCAGGGCTCAAACCCACGAACTGTGAGATCATGACCTGACCCAAAGTTGGACGCTCAACTGACTGAGCCACCCAGGTGCCCCCTGATGTGATTCTTCTTGATGCAGAGACTTAAAAACTAAAAACCAAGTTATCTGCTCCCACGCACCTCACGTGCAGTGGTGAAAAGGAACAATATAAATGCAATGAACATTCCCATTCCCAAAGTGGAAGAATGGGATGTCCATGTAGTTCTGAAATCCTGCTGGGCAAATATTATCAGATTCCTGCAGTCTGGGCTCGGAAATGTTTCTAATTAGACCCTAGTTCTGCTACCTGGGAATGATTTGTCATTCCATTCTCTGCTGTTGTTGGCTCTGCCTTCTGATATCTCCTTGACCTCTTGTGAAGACGGCATTAGAGAGTATGCCCTCTGAGCAACTTTCTCTGCCTGCTTCCTTTCTGGAGAAGGTTGGAAGCCTAGAGGCCTTTTTACATTTTGAACAGTTTCTCTCCCTCTTAGTCTGGGCTGGCTACTTTTGCCATTATAGCTATCTCCATGATTTGTGAGTTTTCTACAGATTTTGACTTACCTGGGGTGCCTAAGTGGCTCAATTGGTTAAGCATCCAACTTTGGCTCAGGTCATGATCTCATGGCTCATGAGTTCAAGCCCCACGTAAGGCTCTGTGCTGACAGCTCCGAGCCTGGAGCCTGCTTCGGATTCTGGGTCTCTCTCTCTCTGCCCCTCCCCCACTCACACTCTGTCTCTCTCTCCTTCAAAAATAAATAAATGTTAAAAAAATTAAAAAAACAAAACAAAACAAATTTTGACTTAATTCCGTGTGCTGAAAAAATCCCCTCCAATTTTGGGGGAACCTGTCTCTCTCTTTGGACCGAATCAGTGCTAATTTGGAAATGCCAGGCTGCTGTGAGTCCCAGAGGCCTTTTTGTCCCACTAGATGGATGTACTCTGTCCCACCTGGAATCTTCCAGATGTCTCAACAAAGGTCTCACACCTACACTCTTGATTTGGTCTGTATCCGGAGGCCATATCTTAATTTGAGAACTCTACTGCCTTGAGAGGCTGGATTTAAGAACTAGTTTTATTTTCCAACTTGGTAAATTCTGGTCCCTCTATTTTCTGTGAAAATTCTGCCTACAAACTGGCCTGTTCTTTTCTGAGTTCTTCTCTTTCTTGAGGTGGCTGATGCAGTAGGTAGTAAAAGCCAAATGATACCGTCAACATTCTTCCTGGAAATCTTTGCTCATGTCCAAGTGTTCATTTGGCACATTTTCTGTCTTCTAAGTTATTGCAGGCTATGCTTTTACCAAATATTTTTCCACAGAAAAACACGGGTCACCATTTTTCCCGCCTCTCCTAGTAATTTCCTGACCCTTTTTCCAGCCTTCATTCATTGCCCAGTCTAAAGGTCAAATGCCATAAATTTTAGGTTTTGTTACAGCTGTATTACACTTCTAGATATCAATTTACTTATGAATTCTCTCTTGACACAATTGTGCTTCAGAACACATGATGACAAAATCTCATAGCAATCATTCTTTAGCCCAGGGGGGTGTGCAGTTTAGCTGATTAAGGTTGAGCTTAGGTAACCTTGCCTAAGGTTGCTCACATGTGTAGGTGTCCCCTAGCTCGTCCCAGGCCAGGATAACCGGGGTAATTTAAGGCCAGTATGACATGTGCTCCATGTACCTTTCAGCAGCCTGGCCACATTCTGATGGGACTTGTCAAGGTGCATGAGCTAGAGTGAACTTCTTTTTTTGTTTTCAAGTTTATTTATTTATTTTGAGAGAGAGAGAGCACAAGCAGGGGAGGGGCAAGGAGAGAGGGAGAGAGAGAGAGAGAGAGAGAATCCCAAGCATGTTCTGCACTGTCAGTATAGAGCCCAACGCGGGACTTGATGCCACAAACTGTGAGATCATGACCTGAGCTGAAACCAAGAGTCAGATGCCTAACTGACTGAGCCACCCAGGTGCCCCCAGAACAAGCTTTTTATACATAAACTAAGATGGATAACCTGAATAGATATAGATGGATGGATAACTCATAAGCCTAAACAAATGCTCTGAAAGAATGTAGGAGGATATTTTCAAATCATAAAATAAAAAATTGATAGATTGGGCTTTATCAAAATAAAAAATTTCTGCTCATCGAAAGATAGCAGTAAGAAGGTGAACAAATAAACCATAGGTTGGGGGAAAATGTTTGCATGATATATATCTGACAAGACTTGTATCCAGAATATGTAAAGTACTCCTAGAAATTCACAGTGAAAACAATGACCCAATTAAAAATGGGCAAAGTCTTGGTCAGACCTTCCCAAAAGAGATACAAGAATGGCCAGATGAAAAGAGGTTCAAATGTCATGAGTTATCAGGGCAAAATGCACATGGAACCCCATTTTGACCATTTAAAGCAAGAAGACAGACAACAGAAAATTCTGGCAAAGATATAGAGGAACTGGAGCATTCGTTATTTGGTGTAAAATGGTACCACCATTTTGGAAAATTGTTTATCAGCTCCTTATAAAGCTATACACCTACCCTAAGTTCCAACAGATCCACTCCAAGGCATTTACTGAAAAGAAATGAACATATATGTCCACACAAAGACCTGAACAAGGGTATTTATAGCAGTTGGGGAATCTAGGTGTCTCAGTCAGTTAAATGTCTGACTCTTGATCTCAGCTCAGGTCTTGATCTCAGGGTCATGAGTCTAAACCCTGCATTGAGCTCCTTGCTGGGCATAAAGGCTACTTTAAAAAAAAAGAATATTTATAGCAGCTTTATATATACTATCCCCAAACTGGAAACAACCTAAATGCCCTTCAGGAAGAGAAGGGAAAAGCCGATCTTGGTGTATCCACACGTGGCTAGATCTCAAATGCATCATGTGAAGCAAAGAGGTTGGACACAATAACAGTGCATACTCTATGGCTTTGTTCACATAAAATTAAATATAGGGGAAAGTAATCTATGATGATAGAAATCAGTCAGTGGTTTTTAGGAGTGGGGAGGGCAGCTGACTGAAACGGGGCCACACAGGAACTTACACAGAAATGTTCTTATCTTGTTTTGGACGGTGAGTATATGCATATATATGATTGTCAAAACTCATCAAACTGAGCCTTCAGATTTGTTCACTTTATTGTATGTTAATTCGCTGAAGATGGTTTGGGTTGGGATGATCACCAACTATGTTTTAAAAACAAGTAGTTGTATTTCTGTGTGGTTACTCATTTTTCTACAATATAGTTCACAGCTTAAAGGGGAAGTCGGATGCTACAAGAACATGGAAACCACCACCTGTGGTATGATTCCCTCAACAGCTTTTATTTCTAGGTATATATGAACATACATACACATCACTTACAGTTTTGTTGTGGGTGTTTTGTTTTGTTTGTTTTTGCACAAATGGGAACTACCATACATCCAATTATGCAACTTGGGTCATGCCTCCCTTGAATGGATATCCTCTTAGTTTGGGTTTGCCCAAAAGCAGAATTTGAGTAAAGGACCTGGGAGGCAGGTAGCTGTATTTATACCTTTTCTTTTCTTTATAGTAATTCCGAGGTGTTTGGAATGAAATCTTCAGGAGAGTAATACGGGAGAGGAAAGAAAACCAAAGGGAAAAAAAAAGGCAGAATCACTAAGTTGAATAGTGCAGTGGGGCTTATGGGACCAATGTCATGGAGACTCTAAGAAATAATGTAGAATGCATCTGAGAATTGTCCCTCCAAAGGATGGAAGGCAGCCCCATTTGCTGAGGGTTTCCTGAAAGTTTAATTTCCTTATACTTGCAGTCCACTCTGGGAGCACTGAGAAAGCACCTCAGCTTTGGAGCAAGTCCTGGGGTAGAAAATCTGAGAGACCACAGCTGGCACTTGCATCGAGAAACCTTCATCATGCATGGGAACTGTCCATCATGGCTGCACCTGAGGTCAGGGCTGAGGGGGTGTGGCACGTGCACCATTATTAACATGACATCTTCCCATAGTAACACATAGATCTCTACCATTCTTTTTATTTTTTATTATTTATTTCTTAGAGAGAGAGAGAGAGAGAGAGAGAGACAGAGAGAGAGAGAGAGAGACAGAATCTCAAGCAGGCTCCATACTCAGCACAGAGCCCAATGTGGGACTCAATCCCATGACCCTGGGATCATGAACTGAGCAGAAATCAAGAGTTGGACACTCAACTGACTGAGCCACACAGGTGCCCCACTCTCATTCTTTTTAAAGGCTGCAGAACATTGTCTGAATGTGCCATGATGAAATTAACCAGAAGCCCAGGCATATTTTCTCTTTTGGTGCTGTGACTGATGATGCCCCTGGTGCTTCAGCTCAGACTTTCGGCTGGCCTGGTTAGTCAGGCTGTGATAGAAAGCAGCTGAAAATGGTTTGTTAAAATATTTGAGATTCTTCTCAAAGGCAGAATAAGATGTCATTTTTGGCTGACCCAAGTATCTGCAAGACAAAGAGAAAAACATACTGGAAATAAGACCAAATACAAATCATTTCAATATGTCAATGTTTGCACCAACAAAGCCTTCCATTTGCGGGTATCTACTGTCTATCTACTCACTTGTGCTCACTTGGATAACTCTTCCCCACCTGTGTGCCCCCCCCCCCCCGTCTCCTTTGACTGATATTGCTGGTAATACCCACCCCCAACACACACACACCTTTTTTGTTTTTTTTTAAATGAGAGGTGCTCCTCAGTTCTCCTTACTGATGTCCCAGCCTCCCAGTTAGACCCACACCCATATCCAATCCAGCTTTCCATTGATAGCCTGATGACAGAGCTATGTCCCTACTCATGCAATCTGGTTTGGGAAGGCCCTTATGTCTCTTGTGTGACAACAGACTGTAAGAACTCGAGCTGGCATCTTGTCATCTTGTACAAGGTCCAAGTAAATTAAACCTAGGTAGTCTTGGGGATGTCTACAGATAAAAACTGCAATTGACATACCAAGCCCCAAAAGGCAAATGAGGGCTTTCAAGTCATATTTCCCAAGGACTAAAATAATCTGAAAATCGTCATATGGAGAACTGAAACAAACGTTGCTAAAAGTCCCCTTTTCTCTGACTGTGATTATAATGCCTTTTCTTAATATTTATTTTTGAGGGGGAGAGAGAGACAGAGAGAGTGTGTGAGTGAGGGAGGGGCAGAGAGAGAGGGAGACACAGAATCCGAAGCAGGCTCCAGGCTTTGAGCTGTCTGCACAGAGCCCAACGTGCGGCTCGAACTCGTGAACCGCGAGATCATGACCAGAGCCAAAGTCAGACGCTTAACCGGCTGAGCCACCCAGGCACCCCAATGCATTTTTAATAGAAATTAAAGAAATGTATCAAAACATTTTCCCATAACTTCATAAACTAATATTTATGTATTTGCTTATGCTTGCTGGACTTTACTTTTCCTTGACATAGTTTTGAATTTTCTAAGCACCCATTTACTGACTTGATACTTCTAGGAGACAGACTTCTGATTTAGTAAAGTTCTGCTAAGCCTTAGACAACATAGAATGGAAAGAGTATTTCCCTGTTGCTCCTTCTGTGTCTCAAAGGCCACACTGCCAGGCCACCTGTGCAAATCACCTCTACTATTACTCAGTGGTAGCTTAGGGGTCAAGAGTTAGGAGGGGTGTCATTGATGTCTCAGATCAAGGCATAGCACGATTGATCCAACTACTAGCTTATCTTTGGGGATCTCTATCCTGGAGAGACAGTTGACTCTCCTTACTTGCACTAGGTATGTTCTGTAATGTTGCTGTGAACACTGAGTTAGCAAATACTGAACCATTGCCTCCAGGGGAAATACAGGGTTAGGTTCTTGCGAGTCACTGGTCACATATTTTCATCAATTGATCAATACATAACCTAGTTTTATGTGTGTTTTTGTTTAGATACCTTACTTAATATATTTACAATTGCTTCATTAACATTGAACTCATGGCCAGCAGCAGTATAAATCATGCCTGAATGAAGCTTAGCTAACACACATATTTTCTCCATAAAGCACGTCACAGCCTTCTTGAGCTTAGGGACACTAGACGGCACTTCAGGATCATGCTCAGGTGTCATTTAAGCAGCAAAATCACCAGGAAAAAGCACAAAAGATGTGAAAGACATGGCACTAAAAGGACCATGAGAAGGACTCTCTTTTACAGCTTGAGAATTGAAACAAGAGGGGAGAGCATTGCTCTTATACTTCAGCTGTGAATGTATGCTGTCAGATGTCTCAATTTTTTTGCTGTCCTGTGCATATCTGCAAATGACCCCCAAAGCTGCACCAGTACCGAAATTAATTTTAGCAACTAGGTGAATTCGTAAAGTCAGAATCCTCATCTAATGAGGATGGACCGTGTGCTAGACCAAATAAGTCGTCACTTTCCCTTTAAATATACTCCGAGCCTTAATATTGCTCTCTGACCCATCGTGACACCGAAAAGGTAAGATTAGGTTGGAAGCTGGGACAAGAGGCTAAGTTTAATTTAAAATGAAGGGAGGGACTCTCCAGTCCCATGTCAAGGTAACCTTTTGAAGTCAAAAGTGTGCAACACTCTGCTCCCGCTCTTTTTTGTTGATGGTGTTTGGTTCTGGTAGAGGTTTCCTTGCGAGCCCTGTGAAAGCAGTGTATGGACTCCCGCCACCATATGTCTAGTGGACGACCTCATGTCTTGGTGTGAAACAAGTTACTGTGAAGCGAAAACCCAAATACCAAAACCGCCAAAGTTTGTGAGCAGGGATTTCAAGGGGAAGCCTGCTTAAATCTGTATGTGATTGTTGTGAGTTTCCATCTTCTTAAATATGACCTAACATTATATCGGAGCCATCAGTAGTCTTCATGTTAGCCATTCTGTTGTTCTTGATTGGAGTCTGCTCGATTTGTGTGATGTGGTAACGCCATCCATTAGATCACCTTGGAGGAAAACAAAATGGCAAGAGAAGATAAAAATTGCCCCACGTGTTTAAATTCCTGTTCTGGGTAAATTCCGATCTGAATGAATCACCATCCTGCTAAGTCATATAACTCTCTCAGCTTGTTCTCACAGAGTGGATTCAGAGTGTCTTCTAACCTCTTAATAAATTCTAGTCTGTATCCCTCTCAGATGACATAATCATTCATGTGTGCTATCTTTCAGGTATCTCCCCAGCTTTTGTCTCAAAGTGTAAATTTGGTCTCCAATGTCCTCAAGCTTTTGGGCATAAATAGTTCGCTAGTGGGCATAATTGTATTCTGCCCCATTCTCACTAAAAAATGTAATTTTTCACAATATTAACTTGTGTATTATCAATCCCTATTAATCACTCACTATATGCCAGGAACTATGCCTAGGTCCGGTTGTCTTTTTCACCTTTTAAGAGACAGAAACAACTTTCCGACCTGAACCCATATGGTCTTAACATTTCTACAGTTTATAACTTACCAAGATATGTCATCTACGAAACAAGTAACATTATTACATTGGGATTAACTATGTTTGGAATAAGGAATTGGTTTAAAAGTGGATATAGAACCAGTCTTCGTATATTTTCTCTAAAGAATCCCAGCTCTGAGATCAACTGGGTCAGGCACTTAATCTCTCTAGGCTCAATTTTATTCATCTGTAAAATCAGGGTGCTGGACTAGAGGACCTATTTGAAAATTTTATTATGCTTTCTAGGGACCTTATACTGAACTGAGTATATTTTGAAACTGGCAAATAGAAATACTCCAAAGCCCATAATACTCATTGAAAGTTTAGGACTCTTGGGGCGCCTGGGTGGCTCAGTCAGTTAAGCGTCTGACTTCGGGTCAGGTCATGTTCTCACGGCTTGTGGGTTTGAGCCCCACATCGGGCTCTGTGCTGACAGCTCAGTGCCTGGACCCTGTTTTGGATTCTGTGTCTCCCTCTCTCTCTGCCCCTCCCCCACTCATGTTCTGTCTGTCTCTCTCTCAAAAATAAATAAACATTAAAAAAATTAAAAAAAAAGTTTAGGACTCTTAAAACCCAGCGTATGTTCAAGAGATGTTATTACAAAGTTCTTAGATACAGGGTTCAAAACTGCTTGCTAAGTACCCTACACTGTTTCCTAAAGAATTTACGTGCATTATTCATTTAATCCTTATAAAACAACTCTGAGTTAAGTTCTATTATTGTCATCCCCATTTTTTAGCTGATGGAAACTGGCACCTGAAGAGCTTAAGTAATTTGCCCAAGGTCACACAGCTCATACATGGCCAGAATAGTAGCACTCAAAGCAGGCTTGCTGGGTTCCACAGCCCAGGTTCTTAACCTGTATTCCAAAGAATAATTTCGATTGCAGTTTAAAACCTTTTGCTTCAAAGATAATTATGTTTGAATGGGGACTCTTGAATGTGCAAATGATTTAATTAGAATGATGGAATATCAGACTGGTAGAAAATTTTCTTGTTCCTCAAATTAAATCAACTTTGATAATTTTCTCTTTTTTTCTACTCTTCTGTACTTTGCAATTTTTTTTTGTACTGAGTATGTATAATTTTTTTTTTTAAGAAATAGAATTTACTGGGGTGCCTGGGTGGCTCAGTTGGTTAAGCATCTGACTCTTGATTTCAGCTCAGGTCACAATCTCGCAGTTGTGAGATCAAGCCCCGCGTCAGGCTCCGCACTGAACCCTGAGCATGGAGCCTGCTTGGGATTCTCTCTCTCTCTCCCTCTCTCTGCCCCTCCCCTGCTTGTGCTCTCTCTCTCTTCCAAAATAAATAAATAAACATTAAAAAAAAGAAACAGAATTTTCTTTTTAAAGAAGTAACAGGTTCACGGGGCGCTTGCGTGGTTCAGTTGGTTAAGTGTCCGACTTTGGCCCAGGTCATGATCTCACGGTTCATGAGCTCAAGCCCCACGTCGGGCTCTGTGCCGACAGCTCAGAGCCTGGAGCCTGCTTCAGATTCTGTGTCTCCCTCTCTCTCTGCCCCTCTCTAGCTCACGCTCACTCTCTGTGCCAAAAATAAATAAACTTAAAAAAAAAATAAAGAAGTAATAGGTTCACAGCTCAACTGAGCAGAAGATACAGAGATTTTCCATAGGCCCCCTGCCCTAACTCATGCACACTCTCCCTCATTATCATCCCCTTAGAGTGGCACATTTGTTACAAATGATTAACCTACACTGACACATTATTATCAATCAAAATCCAGAGTTTACATCAGGATTTTTTTTTAAGTTTACTTATTTATTTTGAGAGAGAGAGAGAGAGAGAGAACACCCACATCAGTGGGGGAGGGGCAGAGACAGGGAGAGACAGAATCCCAAGCAGGTTCTGCACCACCAGCACAGAGCCTGATGCGGGGCTTCAACCCACGAACTGGGAGATCATGACCTGAGCCCAGACCAAGAATCAGACGCCCAACCAACTGAGCCCCCCAGGGGCCTCAGGATTTGTTCTTGGTGTACATTCTGTGGGTTTGGACAAATGTATAATGACATGTATCCATCATTAGAGCATCATACGAAGTAGTTTCACTGCCCTAAAGATTCCAAGATCACCTGCTCATCCCTCCTTCCTCTCTAATGCTCGGCAGCCACTGATCTTTTTACCATCTCCATAGTTTGTCCTTTTTTAGAATGTCCTATTGTTGGACACACATAGTACGTAGGCTTTTCAGATCAGCTTCTTTCACTTAGTAAGGTGCATTTCAGTTTCCTCCACATATGTGTGTTATTTTAAAATGGTAAAATACATTTGCAGAAGAATAGGATGCTCCCTTAGGTGGCTGTTCTCCTCTTAAGATGGGCACCACTCTGGTTTGGCAAACGTCTAGAGAGGTGCCAGGCTAGAACTGTTTGAACCATCAGACCAAGCCCCCTGTGGAAGGAGTTGGCGATATACGCTGCCATCAGAAAAGAAACCAGAGGGAAGGGCAAGCCTGCTGGTAAATGAGAAGGAGTGCGTAATCAAAGCTGACTTTAGAAGACCTATTTTTAGAAGAGTTTATGGCTCTTAAGAAGACTGAGTGGAGTGGTGATATTTTACTCAGTATAATCACAAAGGCTGCCTGACAGAAGCCGAGAGGCAAGACTTATGGAACTTTGACCCCCTCCAGAGAACCAGATGGCATACCCTAAGTGGAACACATTGTAGCAGTTTTAGACTGTGATGCACTCAGGCCATTGCAATACACGATCTCAGACTCCCTCACAAGGTCACGGAGTGGGGCGGGAAAGGATGTCATGCCTTTGTCATGTGTTCTTCTTCAGGGGCAGTTGGGTCAGACCAGGAGAAAGGAGGAAAGTCTAGGTAGGTGTTTCTCCATACCCCTTCCAGGGAACTGGAGGCAGCCTTACTTCTTCCAAGGAATCCTTATTAGTTTCTGGAACTAATTACCAGTTCAGTGGCCCACATCTCTGACCGCCTGGCTCCCTTTTGTTCTCTTTTCTCTCCCCGGATCACTCATGAGTCTTCGGTCCCGTCTTCCTCCCTACTCTCCCCTAGTCCCACGCCCAGGGGTTGTGGGGCCAAGCTGTGCCCTCTATCTTATCACCACTCCACAGGAGCCCAGAAGAAATTAGAAGCCTCAGTCAATATTTAGAGGTGCCCTCTGCTGGTTGTTGGCAACTTGATCTCAAAATGAAAGTGGAAATAGCTTGTTCCTAGTTTGCTTAATGAAGGGGGAGTGGAAACATGAGCAGATAGGATAAACACAAAAGAAACTGTGGCGTGTTATAAGAGCATCTACATTCCACTGAATTATGTTTGGTTTGCTGCGGTTTGCAGCAGAACGGCAGTTTTCAACTAGATGTGATTTTGCCCCCAAAGGGATATTTGGCAAAGTCTGGAGACATTTTGGTTTGTCACAACTTGGGCTGGGGGTGTGCCGCTGGCATCAGGTGGGTAGAAGCAAGGGGTGCTGTTCAACACCCTACGATGCACAAGTGAGCCCCCACCCCCGGCCCCCAGCCAAGGGTGAACCAGCTCCAGTGGAGCGAACCTAACTGAAAACAGGTTTGAGAAAGCTGACAAAATTATGGGGTTTGGAACAGTTTGGAACTCGAGTGGTCCACACCCTTGACTGTCCATGGAATCACATAGGAAAGCTTTAAAATACTGACACTTGGGTCTCTGGACACTCTCATTTTTATTTAACCTCTGGTCTGGCCATCAGGATTTTTAAATCTCCCCAGATGATTTTAATATTCAGCCAACATTGAGAACCACTGATGAATCTCAAATGGATTGTGCTAAGAAGCCAGACCCAAAAGGCTAGACGTATGGTGTTATTCCATTTGTATGAAATTCTGGAAAAGGCCCCAAATTATAGGAAGAGAGAAGGGATTAGTGGTTTGAGGGGCAGGGGGGGGGGGAGGGGTGGAAAACAAACGGGTAGGGGCGCCTGGGTGGCGCAGTCGGTTAAGCGTCCGACTTCAGCCAGGTCACTATCTCGCGGTCCGTGAGTTCGAGCCCCGCGTCGGGCTCTGGGCTGATGGCTCAGAGCCTGGAGCCTGTTTCCGATTCTGTGTCTCCCTCTCTCTCTGCCCCTCCCCCGTTCATGCTCTGTCTCTCTCTGTCCCAAAAATAAATAAACGTTGAAAAAAAAAAAAAAAAAGAAAAGAAAACAAACGGGTAGCACAAGCTAAGACTGGGGTGATGGACCAGTTCCATGGCTTGATTTTGGTGGAAGTTACTTGACTATGCATGTGTCTAAATTCAAATGACCATATACCAGAGAGAGTGAATTTTACTGTGTAGACATCTTGAAAGTGACTAAAACAATACAAAAAAGCTCAAGAAATATAAAACTATAAGAAGGGGGGGAAAAAGCAACAATCACCCAAAGTTCTATATCCCCAAATGAGGGCGGCATTATTTCCAGATCTTATTTCCAGATCTCTCTCTCTGTGCACACAGATGAAAAGGAAATGGATAGAAATAGATAAATATAATGTTCCCGGGGGTTTACCTACACATAGGACTGTGTTATAAATAATCCCGTTAATTTTGCTTGAATTATATATAAAATCACAGTATAAATTTACCGTAAATTTCATTGTAGTTAGTTGAATTGGACAAAAGCAATAGAAACAGAAGGGGTGGATGAATTTCAAATAATACTTTTTTCAGCCCCAGAGATATTTTATAGACTATCCTTCTAGGGTTAAGAAAAGAAATTATGAAAGTCACTAACGATAACTTTTTGGGGGGCACCTGGGTGGCTCAGTCCGTTGAGCATCCAACTCCACCTCAGGTCATGATCTCACAGTTAATGAATTTGAGCCCCACATCAGGCTCTGTGCTGACAGCTCAGAACCTGGGGCCTGCTTTGGATTGTGTCTCCCTCTCTCTCTGCCCCTCCCCTGCTTGCACTCTTTCTGTCTCCCAAAAATAAATAAATATTAAAAAAAAAATTTTTTAATAAAAGGGGTTGGTAATTTTTAAAAGAATTTATGCTTAGGGTTGCTGGAGGGGTTTTAGGTGGGGGGTGGGCTAAATGGGTAAGGGGCATTAAGGAGGACACTTGTTGGGATGAGCACTGGGTGTTGTAGGGGATGAATCACTGGAATCGACTCCTGAAATCATTATTGCACCATATGCTAACTAACTTGGATATAAATTAAAAATAAAGAAGGAAACAAAGGAAGGAAGGAGGCAAGCGAGCAGGCAAGCAAGCTTAATTTTGAACAGTACAGATGGATCCTTTGTTAGGAAAACAGAGGTGATACGAACTCCTACTTGTGCTCCTACCTCCCTTTGCATTCACCTCCTGATTTTTGTTGCTTATGTATTTGAAACTTGCCAGGAATTGTGACATTTGCATTCTTTATGAGTTCTGTTTCTCCCAGCTGTTCAGTCTTAACTTAAAATTTAAAAGTCTTCTGTGATCACCATCAGCCCTTTTACCGTGACTGTCCCATTCCTGGGTGGATTTGATTGGCTGGATTATATAGGTAAGTAGCTTTTTCCAAGAGGCTTTATGGGTTCTATGTGACCTGAGTTCTCTAAAATTTCAAGAAATAATACCTGCCTGTTTAAACAACAACTTTGTAGTCTGTAATATTTCTGGGTTACCTTTTTCCTCAGAACTTCGAAAGTCTTTTTCTCTTAGCATTGCTGAAGAGCTTTTTGAGACTAACTTGATCGATTATCCCCCCTTGTAGGTATCTTGTTTTCTCTGTCTATGTGCCTGAAATATTCTTTATGTTTGAAGCTCATTAACTTGGAAACAAATGTTGATACTTTTTTTAATGTTAAACCTTCATTTAAAAAGTGTTGCGGCTACTTCCAATCGGTTCTGCTATCATTTCCGGGAAAATCTCTGGAATTATGTTTCTGAATATTTATTTCTCTTCCATCAGCTTTTGCAAAGGTCCCAGTTATCCTTATAGATAATTCTTATAGAGGATTGTCTTTATTTTTCTCCTTATGTATCATCTATCCTCTTAACTTCCTTAATTTCTTTGTGTTTTTCTTCAGCATTAACTAATTATCTCTTACATTTCCCTCGTGCCGTCCATTCAAATCGTCACTGTTTCTACTTTCACTGGGAATAGAGTATCTTTCCCATTCTCTGCCTTTTAAGAGCACCATGCTGGTTTCTATCCGCTTTTCTGTAAACCAAGAATATGGGTGTGGGTGCGAGGGAGGAAATAGCTAGTCTGGGCTGAGTGCAGTCTTCAGCTGGGTTCCTTTGCTGAGATAATGTGGAACCTCAGAAGAGAGGAAAAATCTCTCTCCACTCAGCCAATAATAGGTCCCACCTCCAAGGCCTCATATTCATTTCTCCGACTCAGCACAATGCCCTGGAAACTGACATCCTCAGCTGCCCTGCTTGTCCCTGCAAATCTTGACTTTGACTTTTCCAGGGCTGCTGACTCATCTCTCACTTCATTTGTAAATTGAGCATAATTACTGAGAGTTCTTATGACACTGTTGACTTACTTTTCCTTAGGGCTCTGCTTCTGTTTTTTTCCTTGGTTACCAACCAAGTTTTGAAGTCTATGGCCTAAGATCAATTTTCAATAAGGTTAAAGGTATCCACAGTGCTTTCTCATGTTCGGTTACATATTTGGTAAATTTTTGGATTTTCTTCTATGTTTGTTTATTTTGATGACATTGCCAGCGAAGATTCTACAGACCTGCTTTGTTTTACCTCATGTACCTGGAAATCTGTTTGTGCCACCTCTTAATACCTGACGTCTGTTTTGTCATCTATACAAATAGGAGGGAAGCCAACCATTAAATGGTTAAAAGATTAAATGAGACTTCCTGAAGGAAATTCTGACTCTCTTTCTAAATTATTTTGGGCCTATAATCTAAGTGTGGCTCCCACTAGGGAATCCTAGTGGGAATGGAATCCCATTAGGGAATCCATTTGTCTGGTCTCAAGAGCTTTGAGGTTTGTCATCAATCAGCAATAAATTCCTGATGTTGGTAAACTTTTTCTGTAAAGAGCCACATAGTAAATATTTTTGACTTTTCAACCACAATGACTTTACTCTGCTATTGCAGTATGAAATCATTCATAGACGAAATGTAAATGTGTTCCAATAAAACTTTATTTATAGACAGAGTGCTTGGATGGCTCAGTTGGTTAAGACACCAACTCTTGATTTTGGCTCAGGTCATGCCTGCTTAAGATTCTTTCATTCCTTCTGTCCCCTCTCCCACTCATTCTCACTCTCTCTCTCTCTCTCAAAAAAAAAATTAAAATTTTATTTATTAACACTAAAATTTGAATTTCATGTTATTCTCACATGTCACAAAATATTATTCTTCTTTTGATTTCTTCCAACCGTTAGAAAAAATGTGTAAAAAAAAAAAACCCAACATTCTTTCTACAAGGGCCATACAAAACCATACAGTTGGACAGATTTGGCCCATAGGTATGGTTTTGCTGATCCTCTGGTATATACCATAAACACTCCACACCTTTCTAGAGAGAATAATCTGGATCCTTATCATCTCCTTTGATTTCATTCTTTTTCATCAAATCAAAGGGGATTTTAACAGGAGTTAAAAGAATGAAATCTTGCCATTTGCAACAACGTGGATGGAACTAGAGTGTATTATGTTAAGTGAAATTAAGTCAGTTAGAGAAAGACAGATATATGATTTCACTCATATGTGGAATTTGAGAAATACAACACGATGAACATAGGAAAAGGGAAGGAAAAATAAGATAAAAACAGAGAGGGAGGCAAACCATAAGAGACTCTTAAATACAGACAAACTGAGGTTTGCTGGGGGGGGTGGTTAAATGGGTGATGGGCATTAAGGAGGGCACCTGTTGGGATGGGCACTGAGTGTCATATTTAAGAGATGAACCACTGGGTTCTGTTCTTGAAGTCAAGACGACACTGTATGTTATCTAACTTGAATTTAATTTGAAAAAAAATCCCCTGAGAGAAATGAATTTAGGAAATATAACTCACAGGACCTACCATCTCTACACTCTTCTATTAATTTTGGATTCTGTCTTTGAGTGAAGTTCAATCACTGGAAGACCATTAACTTGACCCAATTCAGGTCAACTCCAAACAAAATTTTCATTGAATTAAATCTGAATATTATGCTTCCTATTTTGGTGAGTGGTTACTACAAGATAAAGCAATTTATTTCAGCTTTTGCACTTACAAGGCAACTGTTGTTGAAAACATTGTCCAACAAATCACCCAATGTTCCTGAGTAGGACCCCCTGCAAGGACTTTCAGAATTCAGTACCAGGAAAACCTCTCCTTCCCATCAGACATGCTTACAGTTCTTTGTCTCAGCTAACTACACACAATTCTTACTGAACTTTCCTCTTTACACTGGCTTCCGAGAAGCTGAGTCAGATTTTATTCTCTTTTACAGCAACAGTATTCATCCAGGGCCACTGCTTAATGCAATTCCATGGGCCCCAAATCAGGAGGCTATTGCAGACATTTAGGTGAGAAAACTAATCTCGGGAAAGATGAAAGCCTTCTGAGTCCAGACCTACTTTAAAGGCCCTCCTCCCTCCGCTTCTTGCCCCAGAGGTCTTGAAAAGTCACTGTTCCTTGGAAAAGAGCTATCTTTTAGGCTTCCTTGAAATAGATTATTATATGCTTTTTTTTTTTAATTTTTTTTTCAACGTTTATTTATTTTTGGGACAGAGAGAGACAGAGCATGAACGGGGGAGGGGCAGAGAGAGAGCGAGACACAGAATCGGAAACAGGCTCCAGGCTCTGAGCCATCAGCCCAGAGCCCGACGCGGGGCTCGAACTCACGGACCGCGAGATCGTGACCTGGCTGAAGTCGGACGCTTAACTGACTGCGCCACCCAGGCGCCCCGATTATTATATGCTTTTAGGGAAAGATGGCAAAGGACACTTGCTCTGAGAAAGTGATTACCTGAAGGGCCTCTCTGGAAGCTCATCTTGAAAGGACTCTCTTTCTGTGGTGGGTAAACTGCACAAAGAAGTGCCAGGAACAAGCTACAGAAACACTTGTCAGAAGCTTGCAGGCCATAAATCTACTTTCTTTGTGTAAAACTAAATCAGAGGGCACCTGTGACTTGCCCTTGACTCCGTGTGCCCATATGCTCACAGCTTTAACCCTTACTATCATGCAGACATATGCCCAAGCCTGTGCAAGAGCTAATAGTTTCTACATAGATGCAATCTGTAAATTTTCTAGGAAATGGTATTCATTGACTCATCAAAGAGTTCTGCAATCTGAATCTTCTAGTGGTCTTTTATGTTATGTTATGTTATGTTATGTTATGTTATGTTATGTTATGTTATTTTATTTGTGGGTTTTATTAATAGTTTATTTTTAAATTTACATCCAAATAGGTTAGCATATGGTGCAACAATGATTTCAGGAGTAGATTCCTTAATGCCCCTCACTCATTTAGTCCCATCCCCCCCTCCCACGACCCCTCCAGTAACCTTCTGTTTGTTCTCCATGCTTAAGAGTCCCTTATGTTTTGTCCCCCCTCCCTGTTTTTATATTATTTTTGTTTCCCTTCCCTTATGTTCATCTGTTCTGTGTCTTAAAGTCCTCATATGGGTGAAGGCACATATTTGTCCTTCTCTGACTAATTTCACTTAGCATAATACCCTCTAGTTCCATCTACATAGTTGCACATGGCAAATTTATTCCTTTTTGATTGCCGAGTAATACTCCATTGTATATATATACCATATCTTCTTTATCCATTCATCCATCGATGGACATTTGGGCTCTTTCCATACTTTGGCTATTGTTGATAGTGCTGCTATAAACATGGGGGTGCATGTGTCCCTTCAAAACAGCATACCTGTATCCCTTGGATAAATACCTAGTAGTGCAATTGCTGAGTCGTAGGGTAGTTCTATTTTTAATTTTTTGAGGAACCTCCATACTGTTTTCCAGAGAGGCTGCACCAGCTTGCATTCCCACCAACAATGCAAAAGAGATCCTCTCTCTCCGCATCCTCACCAACATCTGTTGTTGCCTGAGTTAATGTGAGCCATTCTGACAGGGGTGAGGGGTATCTCATTGTGGTTTTGATTTGTATTTCCCTGATGATGAGTGATGTTGAGCATTTTTTCATGTGTTGGTTGGCCACCTGGATGTCTTCTTTGGAGAAGTGTCTATTCATGTCTTTTGCCCATTTCTTCACTGGATTATTTGTTTTTTGGGTGTTGAGTTTGAGAAGCTGTTTATAGATTTTGGATACTAACCCTTTATCTGATATGTCATTTGCAAATATCTTCCCCCATTCTGTCAGTTGCCTTTTCGTTTTGCTGATTGTTTCCTTCAGTGGGCAGAAGGTTTTTATTTTGATGAGGTCCCAATAGTTCATTTTTGCTCTTGTTTCCCTTGCCTCTGGAGATGTGCTGAGTAAGAAGTTGCTGTGGCCAAGGTCAAAGAGGTTGTTGCTTGCTTTCTCCTCGAGGATTTTGATGGCTTCCTGTCTTACATTGACGGCTTTCATCCGTTTTGAGTTTCTTTTTGTGTCTGGTGTAAGAAAGTGGTCCAGGTTCATTCTTCTACATGTCTCCATCCCTTTACTTTCAAAGGGAATAATTTTAAAAAGAATTTAGATTAATCTGTTCATAGTTCAGAAGGTGATGGGTTGTGTGTGTGTGAGTGTGTGTGTGTGTGTGTGTGTGTGTGTGTATGTGTATATTTGAAAAAAGCATATTTCTCTATCCTCATCTACTTTGAATTTACTTTGTCCCCATGTCTGGATGAAAGGCTACATCTTTGGTTTTCTTCCTCTTCCTCTCAAAAACACCCAATTAGGGGCACCTGGGTGGCTCAGTGGGTTAAGCATCCAACTTTGGCTCAGGTCATGATCTCACAGTTCATGGGTTCTGCGCTGACAGCTCAGAGCCTGGAGCCTGCTTGAGATTCTGTGTTTCCTTCTCTCTCTGCCCCTCCCCTGCTCTCTCTCTCTCTCTCTCTCTCTTTCTCTGTCTCTCTCTCTTTCTCAAAAATAAATAAATAAACATTAAAAAAAATAACACTCCATCATCTCTCCTGAGACCTTTAACTGTGGGACTCTGGTTGGTCGCTGGTCGCTCTGAATTAGGTACCATACTTCCAACTGCCTAAGTCAGTCATTAGTAGATCAAAAGTAGAAATACGATTGGCCTTTCCACTTGTGTGATTTGTCAAACTCTTCCAAGGACTGAGCATTCTTTTGCTCTACCTAGTTTTACTCCAAGAATCACATATATCGGGACAAGTTTACATCAAAGATCAGGAAGGCCTTTCCCTGTACTTGGAGTGAGGATCAATGTTCATTCTCTCTTCTGTAAAATTCCTGCTCAGTTCAGTCCACAGTTTGTCTTGAGCTGCTGGCAGTAGTTTGCTTCATCCAACCTATTTGTGGCTCATTAATCTACTTTGGCTTGACTCTTGGTCATGTGGTCACCTACATGCTGCTACCCTGAGAGGACCTGAGCCTTCTACTTGGGAAGAAGGGCACCCTGCACTTACCTTTGAAAAGCTGAGTGAGAACCAGAGCAAAAGAGGCCTCTGGACTGCAACTCTAGGGCTTTTGGAGAGTCCCTCTTTTTAAGTTATTTCTCAGGTTTTATTGTTCCACCTTTCCAAAAGTTGTAGGCCCCAGGGAATTGGGCCAAGAAGATGATTTTGTGAATTTCTATACAAATGGTCCAATAATGAAGCAACAGAAAGAGATACCAAGGAATTTATCTCATGTACGACTGCACCAAGAACCATAAAATACCTAGGAATAAACCTAACCAAAGAGGTTAAAGGTCTGTATGCTGAAAACTATAGAATGCTTATGAAAGAAATTGAGGAAGACACAAGGAAATGGAAAAATATTCTGTGTTCATGAACTGGAAGAACAAATATTGTTAAAATATTGATGCTACCCAAAGCAATCTACACATTCAACGCAATTCCAATCAAAATAGCACCAGCATTCTTGACCGAGCTAGAACAAACAATCCTAAAATTAGTATGGAAACACAAAAGACCCTGAATAGCCAAAGTAATGTTGAAAAAGAAAACCAAAGCTGGAGGCATCACACTCCTGGACTTTAGCCTCTACTACAAAGCTGTAATCATCAAGACAGTATGGTATTGGCACAAAAACAGACATATAGACCAATGGAATAGAATAGAAAACCCAGAACTGGACCCACAAATGTATGGCCAACTAATCTTTTACAAAGCAGGAAAGATTATCCAATGGAAGAAAGGCAGTCTCTGTAACAAATGATGCTGGGAGAACTGGACAGCAATATCAGAAGAATGAAACTGGATCACTTTCTTACACTATACACAAAAATAAATTCAAAATGGATGAAAGACCTAAAATATGAGACAGGAAACCATCAAAATCCTGTGGGAGAAAACAGGCAACAACCTCTTTGGCCTTGGCTGCAGCACCTTCTTACTCAACATGTCTCTGAAAGCAAGGGAAATAAAAGCAAAAATGAACTATTGGGACTTCATCAAGATAAAAGGCTTCTGCACAGCAAAGAAAATAATCGACAAAACTAAAAGGCAACCAGTGGGATGGGAGAAGGTATTTGCAAATGACTTATCAGATAAAGGGTTAGTATCCAAAATCTCAAAGAATTTACCAAACTCAACACCCAAAAAACAAATAATCTGGTGAAGAAATGGACAGAAGGCACGAATAGACATTTTTCCAAAGAAAACATCCAGATGACCAACACATACATGAAAAGATGCTCAACATCACTCATCATCACGGAAATACAAATCAAAACCACATTGAGATACCACCTCACACCAGTCAGAGTGGCTGAAATTAACAACTCTGGGAACAACACATGTTAGCAAGGATTTGGAGAAAGGGGAACCCTCTTGCACTGTTGGCAGGAATGCAAACTGGTCTGGCCACTCTGGAAAACATAGTGGAGGTTCCTCAAAAAATTAAAAATAGAATTACCCTACGACCCAGCAATAGCACTACTAAGAATTTATCCAAAGGATACAGGAGTACTGATTCGTAGGGGCATATTTACCCGAATGTTTATAGCAGCACTATCGACAATAGCCAAAGTATGGAAAGAACCCAAATGCCCATCAAATGACGAATGGATAAAGAAGATGTGGTGTATAGATACAATGGAATACTACTCCGTGATGAAAAATAATGAAATCTTGCCATTTGCAACAACATGGATGGAACTGAAGGGTATTATGCTAAGTGAATAAGTCCGTCAGAGAAAGACAGATATCACATATTTTCATCCATATGTGGAATTTGAGAAACTTAACAGAAGACCATGGGGGAAGGGAAGGAAAAATAAGTTACAAACAGAGAGGAATCCAAACCATAAGAGACTCTTAAAATACAGAGAACAAATTGAGGGTTGATGGGAATGGGGGGCTGGGGGAGTGGGGAAAATGGGTGATGGGCATTGAGGAGGGCACTTGTTGGGATGAGCATTGGGTGTTGTATGTAATTGATGAATCACGGGAGTCCACTCCCGAAGCCAAGACTACATCGTGTACACTGTATGTTAGTTATAACTTGACAATAAATTAAAAAAAAAAAAAAAAGAATTGCATTGAACTTAAAAAAAAATAAGATGATTTTACCAGATTTTTCTCCAAGGCACTCAGCTTGCTTCTAGCCCAGGCAAATGGGATCCTTCCAGCACACATACCATGTGGTCTGAGTTGGTGGGTGTAAGGCTGTAGAATCAACTTGACCCAGCTAGTGAGAGAGGGCAAGTGTGTACGGTCATCTCCACCTTCTGCTCCAGCATCTGTGGTCAGTGGAGATGTTAGTAGTCCTGGGATCATCAGTCTTCAACCTCCCCCCCTACCCCCACTTTCCCCACTCCCTTTCTCTTTTTCTTCCCCCCCCCCACCCTGCTCTACCCCTTACGCGCATCACTGACCCCAGGCATCATCTCCCCTCTTCCGTCAAGCGTCCTGTGTGGCCCATCACAGTGAAGGTGCCATTCTTCTGCTGAAAGCAGGGCCTGCTATTATCCACACCTCTCCCCTCCTTCTCATCAAATCCCCTCATCAAATCCTCTCCCCTGTGCATTCCTCTGTGTCCACCCGTACTACCTCTATTCATTGCTCTCACCCCCAGGGGAGGCAACTTCTAGTCCTGCCCCTCCTCATCTTCAGGCCTCTCCTACTCCGGGAACCCAGGACAGCCAGTCTGTGCGCCCACAACACCCTGTGCTTACCCCTGTTGTGAGCCAGATTGCCCCTCTACTAAACCATAAGCTCACTATCTCTCCTTCACTCTTGTCTCCCCAGTGCTCAACCCAGACCTGACACACAGTAGATGGCCAATAGCTAGCTGATGAGTCAATGAGTGAGATATTTAGAAGAAACGTGGAAAGTTGAGCTTTTACTTGAAGAGAGGTATTGAAGGTATTAAGATATTTGTATTTTTTCTTGCAGAGATTTTTTTGAGATGTAATTAACATTTCCATCTGCCTTTGTCTTTTTCAAGTTGATAGCACTAATATGTGGAATTGATACTTTATTATAATGACAAAGTGCTTCTCTGGTTGTTTCTCATTCTGTAATCTTCACTGTATATTGATGGAGAGACTTGGAAAGAAAGCATGTGTTTTGAATTCCCTTGATTGCATGTGGCCCTTATGGTGTCCCCCACGGTGCCAGGACCAAGGCAGGCTTGATCAGATCTGGGCTCAGACAAGAGTTGGCTCTTGGAGGAATTAGGCAGCTTGCTGGATTTGCTAGGTGAAAATGGTTCTTAGTAGGGATGCCAGTAAATGTTGGAAAAAGATCAGTGCTGGGGAAGCCAACACGGGGACAGCAAGCCAGGAACCAGGAGGAGACGGACCATGCACATAAGGCTTGTCAGAGACACAGATTCCAACGAGAGCAGCAGAGATGGTATGATAGTCAGCCAAAGGATCTTCCGTCTGAACCGGGATTGGCCATGTATTTTAATGCTGGTCTATGCAAATGATAAGGAGTCCTTTAAAAGCCGTGGCCCAGGGAAGCCTGTCTGTCCTGTCCAGGCTTGAAAAAGCCCATTCCAAGGCTGACCAAGGATTTTCAACAGGTCTGTACCACTTTTCTGTGTCATTAGATGCCATGTTCAGACTGCATTTGTACTGATTTATTTTTCATGATTTACTTTCAAGAAAGGATTTCAGGTGGTTTAGAATAAAAGCACAGATACACTAAGGTCAGCACCAGGAATACATGTTAGAAGGCAGAAACCCAAGCAGAGAGGGAGGAAATTAACACTATATTAAAAATCATGGCTTAAGGAAATGACATTGTTAAGAGCAAAGTCTGGCCCTGCGCTTTCTAGCATCCTCAACAAAATAGAAACTACATGGGTTTTATATTTCAGAATCTCTCTTAAATACTTTCAAAGTTTTGCAGAGCTAAAAAAGAGTATCTCTTCATCAGGAGAGGAAATTCTGTCTTGGCTGTGAGCCCTGAGAGGGATTGCCTGCAGATCTTTATCTAAGAGGTACTGAGCAATATAATAAATTATTCAGATCTGTAGTATCCTTATTAATGCTCTTTTTGATAGTGTTCTGAAAGCAGAGGATTAAAATCTCTTCATTGTAGTTACATTTCTACCTTATTTTTATACACTTTTATGTTATGTATTTATTGCTATATTTGGAACATAAATTCAAGATTATTATTTTTATCATTATTTATTATGGCTTCTGTTAATAAAATGTTCCTATTTATTGCTGTAAATGTTTGTCTCTCAATGCTTTTTGTTATAAAATTGACATGACCAGACACCATAATTGAACCCTTAAAATGGCATCATGAGTTTGCTTATATTAGCCACATTTTGAGTAATTATTATCACAAATCTTTGCTCAATTGGTTTAAATCTCTTCTCTTGCTCCCATCACTGCTTTTGGATTATATGCTATCCTACACGTACATTGCTATCATTCACTACTCCTGCACATTACAAGTTTACCAACTTTTTGAGGCTCTGGAACTATGTATTTTCCAGATGGACTGTGCCAGTTAAGCAGGGCACAGCATTGTATGTACTAGCTTCAAGCAAAAGTGAATTTAGTGAAACGCTGGGCACCTGCCTGGCTCAGTTTTGGAAGAGTATGTGACTCTTGATCTTGGGATCATGGGTTTGAGCCCCACGTTGAATGTAGAGATTACTGAAAATGAACTTAAAAAATTTTTCTTTTGGGGCACCTGACTTCAGCTCAGGTCATACTCTCACAGTCCGTGAGTTCGAGCCCCACGTCGGGCTCTGTGCTGACAGCTCGGAGGTTGGAGCCTGCTTTGGATTCTGTGTCTCGCTCTCTCTCTCTCTGCCCCTCCCCCACTCATGCTCTGTCTCTGTCTCTGTCTCTCTTTCAAAAATGAATAAACATTAAAAAATTTTTTTAATAAAAAATTTAAAAAAATGTTAGATTGAAGCTCTGAAATTCCTTTTCTGTGTTTCTTATTTTATATATAATCTGGCAAGCTGATGCCAAAAGTGAGCCGCCTGTCGTAATAACACCCACTTACCAAGTCTTTTAGATGCCTCACTGATGAGTTTCTCAAGTCCCTGGCTTCTAATACTTAAATTCCTGGTGGTATTCATTACTGGAGTCCTTGTCCATTTTCTTTAGGACCCCTTGGAACCTGAGGTTTCCGCATCTAACAAAAGTGGGGGTTGAAGTCATTTTATTTACATAGAATTGTTTACATAGAATCATTTGTAACTTGTTTCCTTGGGAGTTTCAAATGTGCTTTGCCAACTTTATTACTGCTTGATATTGGGAAAGGGAATGATTTTGTCATCAGTGTCAAAGCAGTCAAGATCTTGTATGAGTTATTCCTCAATTATCAGGCACAAGGTCTCACTGAAATGTTGATCGTTGTATTTTGTGTACTGCAGCCAAGGTGTGGAAGTCACTTTAGCTTATTAAACGGATATTTCTATATCCATACTTGCCTCTACAGGAATGTGAGAAATCAGACAAAGGTGGAAGTGGTCATAAGAAATATTCAATAATCCAAAGTAGCCGATGAAAGCATCTGGGCCATAGAGGGAGAGCCTTGGAGGCATGTTTTATTAGGCTGAAGAAATATGGGTAATGAAAATGTGGTTGGATATGGAAGACCTTCCTAATAATGAAGGTTGTTAAGTCTTAACTGACTAAGCCAGCCAGGCGCCCCGAGAAGGAAGTATTTTAAGTATAGAAGGGATGTGCATCCTTCACCATGCAAGAAAAAGCAACACAACTGAGCCTTGAGGAGACAGGAACCAGAGGCTGGTTTTGCAGCCTGAGACGCTCTGGAGACCTTGAGTGAATGGAGCTTTCCCACGGTGCTCCTTCATTAACGGACCCTAGCTATTCTTTGCAAGTCTGCTGATTTCTGCTCTGCAGTTGGATTCTTTCTTTTTGATGACTCTATTTCCTCTACCCCAACTTCTGCTTCTTACAAATTCAGTTTGCACAAGGCTTATCAGGGCATCTTTTCAGTTCCCACAGCTGCCATTGCTAGTGACCGCACTGTCATAGTCGAAATTCTCTGGAGGTACCAGAAATCTGATTGGTTCAGCTCACCTTCTGTACCAGGTATCTTCGGTCACCGTCAGGCAGTGGTCCTTCTCCTGGTCCAACCAGCCGGACTACTTAGTCTCCTCGGGCAGGAGTGGTGTGTAGGACAAGTTGCACGTGGCAGGGATGGAGGGAAGGGCAGACACAGCTGGCGTGTCGCGAATAGAACGTGACCCAGAGTTGGCCTCTCTGTACGCTCTTGTGAACTCAGGTGGGTAGTGAACGTATTTTTCCATAAGGAGGTACGGGTTCATCATGAAGCCTGACTTTCCCACCCCGTTTTAAAGGCAAGTGTCTTCTTAAATATGCACTTACGAAACAATGAGTGAAAGGGTCCAAATCCTCCCATGACCGGTAGGGTTGCCAAATAAAACACAGGCTATCCAGCTAGATTTGAATACAGGCGGTGAATACGTTTCAGATAAGCAACATCGATGTTAGTGACGTATGTGCACTAAAAAATTTCTCATTGTTTTTGTTATTTTCTGTTTTTTTTAATGTTTATTTATTTTTGAAGGAGAGCGAGAGGCAGAGTGTGAGCGGGAGAGGGAGACACGGAATCTGACGCAGGCTCCAGGCTCCGAGCTGTCAGCACAGAGCCCAACTCAGGCCTCGAACCCACGAACTGTGGGATCATGACCTGAGCCGAAGTCGGATGCCCAACCGACTGAACCACCCAGGCGCCCCAGTTATTGTTGTTTTCTAAATTGGGGAAACCGTAAGTGACCGGAGGCCTTTCCCAAAGAGAAAGCTACTCCTGAGGCGTGTAATGAAGAGGTCTGAGAAGTAGGGAATGGTCTGAAGTATCCCAACCACCTTCTGCGGGTGGGGGAGTTTAGTTGCATTACAGTATGAATTTCGCAGTGTCTGTATTATAATTTGTTTGGTGCTTAAACTTCTACTCCAAAAAAAAAAAAAAAATCACAGCCTCTCTGTACAGCTACTTTATCCCATGGTGCACCCCAGCAGGGTGACCTGAGGAGAGGTCAACAAAGGGACTATTCACAGTGCCACAGGGAGTGTGTAGGAAACCATGGACAGGGGCAACCCAAGGCAGGCACGGTCACCTCATCTCGGCTTTGAGGTTACCTGTCGAGAGACCTCAGCAGCCCTGTGATGACCCTCCAGGTAGAGAGCCATAGTATATATATCTCATCTTCCCTCTCCTGCCTCCCTGGTGCCCTCAGGTGACCAAATCCAAGCAGAAGGCAGCCCCCAGGGAGGTGGAGAAGAGAAGGGAGGTGTCCAGACGGTCAAACGGAGGAGTCGAGCTTCCTCTATGCCAGGCCCTGTTCAGCATGTAGCATGGGCACCTCGCTGAATCCTCACTGCAGCTTTATGAGGAAAGAATTATTGATGCCCCCTTTTACGGATGTGGTAAAGGATTAGTGATAATGGCTCATGGTCACACAGTTAGTAAACAGTGCTGGACTTGTAAACTATCTGTTCATCTTATCACTGTACAAGACTTTCAGATGACATCTTTTTCTCGCATTTTTTTTTAAACTTTCATGGTGTTTTAGGGGCGCCTGGCTGGTTCAGTTGGTTAAGCGTCTGACTTCGGCTCAGGTCATGATCTCACAGTTGGGGGGTTCGAGCCCCGTGTCGGGCTCTGGGCTGACAGCTCAGAGTTTGGAGCCTTCTTCAGATTCTGTGTCTCCCTCTTTCTCTGCCCCTCGCCTGCTCTCTCTCTCTCTCTCTTAAAAATAAGTAAACATGAAAGTTTTTTTTTTTTTTTTTTTTTTTTTTAACTTTCGTGGTGTTTTAAATTTTTCAGTGTTCCCAACTACTAAAAACTCGCTGAGGACCTAGTTTACAAGCCTGTATACATAACATGCTCACTCAGTGTTTGTTAAACTTTGGGCTGACTTCTGGTTTGGGGTGGCAGCTGTAGTGGGGAGTGCAGATTTAAGAGTTGGGTCAGGGGCGCCTGGGTGGCGCAGTCGGTTAAGCGTCCGGCTTCAGCCAGGTCACGATCTCGCGGTCCGTGAGTTCGAGCCGCGTCGGGCTCTGGGCTGATGGCTCGGAGCCTGGAGCCTGTTTCCGATTCTGTGTCTCCCTCTCTCTCTGCCCCTCCCCCGTTCATGCTCTGTCTCTCTCTGTCCCAAAAATAAATAAACGTTGAAAAAAAAAAAAAAAAAGAGTTGGGTCAGTCTGTTGTTTCCTTGCGGGACAACTGATGGAAGGAGGCACCTACTCGTAATCTATGGTTCACTGGCAGAAGGCAAGAACCATCAAATCAAGGTTCTCAAACTTCCCGAAGAATAATTTTACAGAATCTTAGACTTGCGAGGGACCTTAGAGGTGACGTCACCTTTCACTTCTCCCTAATGAGTAATTCTTCTTTTTGATTTAATTAGCCCCTTGTGCTCAGGGTTGCCATCTGAGTAAACATGGAGACAGTGTCTGACCAAGAGGTTTGGCGAAGGGTCTCCAACTTTCCTGAGTGATTCTTCTTGCAACCCAAGACTTGCATTCACAGCTGACCTTTGATGAGTCTTGGTTTGTCCACTGATACTATGGAGGTGGGAAATGTCAGGTTTATTCATCTCCATGAGCTCCTTGAAAATGTGGAGTGCTTCTCAAAGAAGGTGCCAAGCTCTGCTGTTGAAACAAGTAGTAACAAACTTAGGCCCTCCCCTTAATTCAATTAGTTAAATTTCTGATCTATAAAAATCAGAAGAGGGGAATGTGGGTTGAAACTTTAATTGTGAGACAAAGCATGAAAGATGATTCACTTAGTATGTCATATAATTGGAAAGTAGAAATAATGGAATGGAAACAGTGTTTATTTCTGGGAAATGAAACAGAAAGAGATAAAAGTCAAGCAACTTAAAAGAAAAAAAAAAACAAACAAAAAACCTCAAGCCCATTATCTGCAAAAGCTAAAGTCTTTCCTTTTATTTAGGTTTTTGAATCATTATTCCCCCAGAAAAGTAGTTTTTATTGAGTTAGTGATTCCTTTACAATTGCATAAATTATTTACACTATGAAATTTACTTCAATTTTATATATTTTACATAATTTGTATATTTTTTCTTCCAACTTTTATGTTTAGAGGTTTTTAGTAGTCAGAGAAGATATTTTGAGTTCAAAAACTCAGTTTCAGAGGGAGGTTGGGTCAAGGGAGAATTTTAGGAGGTTTTAGGAGCACAGGTGTTGTGGGCTTAAACTGTGTTCGCCGTGCCTGTCCCTGCAACCCCTGACTCCCCTGAGTACTGTCACCCAGGGCTCCCCCTGCCTGCTCCCAGCACACCTCAGGCACACGTCTATACAGCACACATCTACTGCACATGTGTCTCCCCCGCGCTGGACCAGCGGGGCCTGTGGGTAGAATTGCTGTCTCCTTGATCTCAGTAGTTGAGTGTGCCTGGCTCGTAGTAAGTGCTCAACAAATGTTGAATGGGCAGGGAGATTACTTCACTGTCTGTATGACTGTGGGCCAGGGAGATTACTTGCCTAAGTGACTGTGTGGCCATTGCAGGTTTTCTGCTGTTCATGCCTGTCGCTGGAATTTCCTACTTTGTGCCTCTGTTCTTTGACTTAGGACAAACAGAGGCTTTACTCCCGCTTAAAAAGCATGTGTCCTCCAAAGAAGTAACTCTTTAAACTTTATGAAGGCCTAAACCTTATTCTACACCTTACGCTGTAGTGTAAATCCACCTACGGCCTCTAGTTGTGGGAGAGGGTTTGTTATACGAGGGCCGGGGGGGGGGGGGGGGGGGGAGCGGTGATAGAACAAAGGGACCGATGGCCTGAGGGAGGATACAGAAGCCAGGAAGCTGAGGATACAGAGGGAAGCCTGGAATTAATTCTGTGTCACCTGCACCACCCTGGATGTTAATGCTTTTCCAAGGGCTCCTTGGGCTGTGAGATGAGAAGAGAGTCTTAAAAACATCTTCTTTTCCAGATTTGGGCTTTGCAACAAAGGCCTTAGAGCCAATGCCTGGGTCTTTGATGTCTAATTCCAGCTGAAAAGAAAAATATGTGAGGGAATAACTTAGGAGGATGGTGGCAATGGCAGGTCAGGAAAGACAGCACTATTAGAGTTTGAGGGTCATTTGAAGGGCAGAATGGCCTTTCTGGTGGCCCTTAAATCATACAAAGCCAAGGAGTTAGCTTAGTCTGCTGGCTGCTAAGATCGGCCCAGGATAATGCTGTAGTTTACTCTTGGGAAAGAATTAGGGCAGCCCACTGTCCTGGTTAGTCTGGGACTGTCCCCACTTTAGCCCTGAAAGTTCTGAATCTTGGGAAACCCCCAGACCGGTGCTTTCTGGGCACCTTTTAAGACCCAGTTATAAGGTTGATTATGTTCTCTTAATCTTAACAGTAACACGACTGCTGACTTGGTCTCTGGTACCTGTGGGAAAAAGATAAATATTTAAATAAGTAAACAACTGGCCCAGTTGGGGAGGATGTCACCTCTGTTCTCTCATTACGATAAGGCAATCTTATAATCAGCAGAGAACTCCCAAATGCGGTTATAAAAGTAACAACAGTTACATAATTAAACTTCCCTTGCTTAAACCAGTAGGAGACATTGCCAAATTTTAATTTAGTGTGTGAAGATAAGTGCTTTACCTGCACAGATGTTGCATTACACACACACACACACACACACACACACACACGATGATTTTTATTTTTCTCGTTTAGCATTCTTTTGTTTTAATTAAGGTTCCATCAGTTTTCACCATATTAAGAGAACACAGTTGGTTTGTTGTGGTGGAATAGCGCTTAAATGGGTACCTGTTGCTATCGTTTACTGAAAGCACTGTACTGTGTTATCAATTTTTTTAATATATATAATGAAACATCCTTTCATTTATAGCCCATCTGCACCTCGTATAAACTTCTGAGAGTTAGCGTCATTTATAGAGATACCAATATAGAGACAGGAGATCTGGAGAAGACAGAGCCACCAAATGGCCACTGGCCTTCTTTTTTAAAAAAATTGTTTTAATGTTTATTTTTGAGAAAAAGAGACAGAGCGTTAAGTGGGGGAAGGGCAGGGAAAGGGCAGAGAGAGAGACAGAGGGAGACACGGACTCCTGAGCAGGCTCCAGACTCTGAGCGGTCAGCACAGAGCCCGATGCGGGGCTTGAATCAGGAATTGCCGGATCATGACCTGAGCCGAAGTCAGACGCTTAACCGACTGAGCCACCCAGGCGCCCCCCACCCCAACCCCATGGCTGCTGGCCTTCTAGTGCCTAAAGAATACAAAGGCAGTAAGATTTCACAAATTGAATCAATAATAATACCCACCAAAGTCATACATTAAAAAAAAATTAAAAACACGTTACTAAATAACTCTTGGGTTAAGGAGAAAATCAAGTGGAAGTTAAAAACCATGGAACGATGAGTGGACACAGAAGTATGCCTTTACAAAATCTGTGGTTTATAGTCTACATGTTACCCAAGAGGAAAGGTATTTAAATATGTGTACTAGAACATCAGAAATATTGAAAATAAGTCAAGCAAACTTACATACAAAAATATAACACCCCAGTCCAACCATCCGTCAAACAAAAATAACAAAAGGAACATTAAGAAAAGGGGAAAATGTAGGGGCGCCTGGGTGGCTCAGTTGGTTAAATTTCAGACTTCGGCTCAGATCATGATCTCATGGTTTTTGAGTTTGAGCCCCGCATCTGGGTGTCTGCTGTCAGCGCAGAGCCTGCTTCCGATCCTTTATCCCCCTCTCTCTCTGCCCATCCCCTGCTCTCACTCTCTCAAAAATACATTTAAATAGGTTTAAAAAATTAAAAAAAAAAATAGAAGGGGAAAACGTAAACAATGTAATGGCAGGAAACCATGAAATGGAAAGGGATGGTAGGAGCAGCTGAACTTGTGGAAGCCCTCTGTTTACATAGGGATCTCAGCCACCCGAACTCTGGCTTAGATACTCACCTTCCAGTCCGCAGATTGTGGGTTATGGACATTGAAATGGAGACAGAAGGAAGACAGCAAGAAATCCATGATGGTGCACACCTCTGTGGGGAGGATGGCCCAAAGGGAGAATAGTAACCAACATTTCCCTTAACAATAAATCTTCCTCATTTACAGATGAGAACGCTGACGCACAGGGTAGCTTCGTGATTTCTTTGAGTTCACCATACAGTAAGTAATGGAGCTTGGATTTGAACTCTGGGAGGGCTATTAAGCAGAGTTTAATTTACTACGTGTTGTCAGTTAAAGATGCCATTGGTTTTAGAAACAGCGTGGTTTGTAAACTCATGTCTGGCTGGGAAGGTCATGGGCTATCGGTCTTTCACATTTTAGAGTGAAGTGGTCCACACCTAGCTGAGGTGACCTGTGGGAAAAGAATGGGACGTTGGAAATGGTTGGAGAGCGTGGAGGAATGTGGTGGGAGTGGTCCTGCTTGGTGGTGAGGGCCCCTTCGGCATGGGGGCAGCCGAGGTGTGGAGGAGATGGTAAAGCTAAAGTACAGGAAGGGAAGTAGGAAGATGCCCCAGATAAAGTCTGACTATTTCAAAATTCTGGCAAGGGGAAGCCCCGCCTTAAGAGGAGAAGCACAGGTTCTTCCTCTTTCTCTGTCCTATACCAATCGGTCCCCTCTTCCTGGGCCCCAGAGGGCCAGGCCGTGCTAGGGAAAATAGAGCCGGAAGGGACTTCCACACCATCCATCCTCTCAGCGCCAGGCCTCCCTCGTACCCGTGCATTATCCCAAACTACCTCACACCGTCTTTGCTGGAGCAGCGTGATATGAAACTCGCTCCTTCACCAGGCAGCCCGGGCATGATCTGGGTTTGAGCTAATTGCTAGAAAGTTCTTCCTATCGTTAGCAAAAATCTTGTCTCCTCTCAGCCTTTCTCCATTGGTCCCACTTCTGCCCTCTGTGAGGTGTTTGTTCAAATGGAATTTGATCTGTCATGTACTGTTGTTTTTGGCTGATTTGCTAAGTTGATTAGATCCCTCTATAAACTCAATGCTTTTGGATCAAGGTAAATGGCTGATAAAATGTTCTAGCAATTATTTTTTCAGAAAGATTTTGCCATTGCTCTGTTTTTTTTTTTTTCTTAAAGAATGCTCCCAACTTACATACCCATTCTGTGAGAATAGGTTTGTATACAAATCTGTAGAATAATACACATAGAGATCCACATAAAAAAGAAACAATAAGCATGTGTTTTATTATTGATAGGCACTACCTGAAAGCTACTTCAGTACTTTTGTGGTATAATAAAATATGGTATCTATTTACATATTGAGAAGAGGAGATCATCTAGTTAACCACCATGGGAAAATGTCCCATTTCACTTTTAATTTAAAAGGTAACAATGAAGGGGCACCTGGGTGGCTCAGTCGGTTAAGTGTCTGGTCATGAGCTCACAGTTTGTGAGTTTGAGCCCCACGTCGGGCTCTGTGCTGACAGCTCAGAGCCTGGAGCCTCCTTCGGATTCTGTTTGTCCCTCTCTCTCTGCCCCTCCCCTGCTCACGTTCTCTCTCTCTTTCAAAAATAAATAAGCATTAAAAAATAAATAATAAATTAAAAGTAACAATGAAAATGACAATAAAGTTCTTTTTTTCTCCCATTCATTTGGCTATGAAACAAAGCAACATTCCTAATAATATTCAATATTTGTTAGGAAAGAGTAAAACAAGTCCTCTCATACATTATCATTGGGATTACAAAAGTCTATTAGAAGTGGTTTTAAGCAATAGCTATTAAGTGATTTTATTTATTTATTTTTTTTAATTTTTTTTTCAACGTTTATTTATTTTTTTGGGGACAGAGAGAGACAGAGCATGAATGGGGGAGGGGCAGAGAGAGAGGGAGACACAGAATCGGAAACAGGCTCCAGGCTCTGAGCCATCAGCCCAGAGCCCAACGCGGGGCTCGAACTCATGGACCGCGAGATCGTGACCTGGCTGAAGTCGGACGCTTAACCGACTGCGCCACCCAGGCGCCTCAAGTGATTTTAAAGTATTCATATCCTCTGGCCCCAAAGAATCTTTTGGGAATTTGTACTAAAGAAATAATCAAAAGGTTAAAAAAAATATATGACATAAGTTCATAATCCATTACAGGAAAGTTATTTGTAATAGCAAAAAAGTTGGTCACAGCTTAAAAATCCCAACGAGAGAGGGGTGCTTAGGTGGCTCACTCGGTTAAAGGTCTAGCTTCAACTCAGGTCATGATCTCGTGGTTCACGAGTTCAAACCCCGTGTCGGGCTCTGTGCTGACAGTTCACAGCCTGGAGCCTGCTTCAGATTTTGTGTCTCCCTTTGTCTCTACACCTCCCCCACTCACGCTCTGTCTCTCTCAAAAATAATAAATTAAAAAAATTTTTTAAAATCCAACAAGAGAAAATTGTTAATCAGATTATGGTACATCCACTCAATGAGAGATTAGGCGGCCATTACAAATAATGATTGTGAAAAAAAACATTGTGTAATCTAGATGGCCCTCACGGAAATAGCTTTAAGTCATCAGTGTGAAGGGAGAAAAATGTTGAGACTCACTAGTTTGTAAGCATAGGAAAAATTCTTACAGTACATAAAAATTATTTATAGGTGAAATACATTGAAATTATTCTTATGATAGGAAGATGGGAGAACATTTTTATAATTAATCAAGATAGTAGCCCAATGCCTCACTTTAAAACTATATAAATTGGGGCGTTCATGCTCTGTCTCTCTCTGTCCCAAAAATAAATAAAAATAAAAAAAATAAATAAAACTATATAAATTAATTCTCCTCTGGACTGTTGCCAAGAACTGCATCATGAACCTTGACCAATAGAAACAGATCTATTGCTAGAATATGCAAATGTGAAAGTAAATAGCCCCTCTCTGAAAATAAGCATCTCAGGGATGTATCCAGCTTCTTATTCCTTCCTGTGCTGCTCCTCTAACAAAATCAGAGAGAGACTGCAGAGAAGAAAAGCTTCCCAGAAGCAGATTTTTGAAGTGTTAAAAAGATACTACATAGACCCATCTCCTTTTCTCTGGGATGCCTGTTCCCAGTACCCTGAGCTCTGGGTGGAAGGAGTACTCATGTAGCTAGTTGCAGAGAGAGGAAGAGAGAGGAGACGCTGGCAGAGGGGAACACTTCAGGCCCCGTGACTCTCAGAGAGAATTCAGAGCTGGACTGTATCACTGATTGTTTGGCCAGTGGAGTGGAAGGTGGATTACCTGGTTAAATACATACCTTCTTCTCCGCTCTTGCTATTTCTCTTGAACTCTTACAGAATCTTTGGAGCTTTCACACATTTTTGCTGGCTCCTTTACTCTATTTCTTTTTCTCCAACTTCATTATGGAAGATTAGCTAGTATTTCCAATTGGCCTAGGGTTCCCACTGATGGTAGCAAGAAACACTGGTTATTGGGACCTGCATGATCATTTGAGTCTCCAAAGCTCCTGGTCATTGCAGATTTGGGGACCCAGAGTTAATATAAGGATATGACTGTGTCAGTCGCTTATCACCATGTCTCTGCCATTGAACACACAAAACTATGGAATATATTAGTCAGCTTTTGTGTAAGATCTGAGTGACAAATAGCCCCCAAACTCAGTGGCTCACAAAAACATGCATTTATCTTCCCTTGTTCATGGGTGTGTAGATGAGCTAGGACAGCTCTATTTCCATGGCAGGTCAGCGAGGCTTGTATCAAAGCTTCAGGTTGGGATCAGTTGTGCTCCATATGTTTTCATAATCCCATTAACTACCTGAGATACATTCTTTTCCTGGTGGACCACCACGCATAAGCAGCCAAGTCAGGCCACTTATTTAAGGCCTGTACTCACATTTGCTATTATGCAGCGGGCCAAAGCAAGTTGATTCGTTACTGCACCCAAGATCAATGAGATGGGGAAATAATCCTCATTAGAAGTTCACGTGGCAGAGGGAAGGACTGAATAATTTAGAACACTTCTCTAATTTATCATAGGGGACAATGTATAAATAGATTAATTCAAATACTTCAAAAGGAGTACCTACCGATTTACAGGATAAGTAGAATTATGTCCATGTGTGGAAAATAACCCGTTTTCTAATTAGACTAATAAAAACTTTTTAAAAAGTCAGTTACCATATATTTTTAAAAAGAACATACAACATCACTGTATTTTAATGACAGTTCCTGGTTATGACTATGTTGGGTGTTTAGCCAAGTAGGAACAAGTTTAATTGTAGGTGAGTTTCTAATGTTGGGCTACACACACACATACACACACACACACACACACACACACACGCACACACCCCACTTGTTTTTGGGAGTTTGTAATCAGTGAGTAAAATGTGCCCTGAAAGGAAACCACTTGGTAAGAACCACTATTTGGTAAGAAAAAGTGACTCAAGAAAAGAAGTTCCTTGTGGTTTTAAACTTGATTATGTTACAGGTCTCTACAAAAATAGGACTTCCTTTAGAAAATAAGCTGATTTAAGGCAAAAGTTTTAAACTAGAGGTTTCTGTTTTAATTTTTAAAAATGAGAACACTTCTTAGGAAAATTTTCTATTTCTTTTAACAGAAAGGCAAGGGGTAAAATAAAATCTGAGTTCAAGCTTGGTAGGTTTTTTTTTTTACATGAGAACAACGTTAAACTCTAGCAAAGAGAGCTGGTGGCTCAGAAGAAAGTCAAGTAATGGATTTACGGAAAAATTGGTTACGACTTGTTTTTTCTGTTTGATTTTTGAGTTAGCAGTCTTTCCCCCAAATTTTTCTGGCTTTTTGAGTCAGGTTAAAAGTCGAATAGGTACGAGCGATCAGGGAATTAGTCAATAACAGAGAAGGATGGGGTAATTTCAATTTCAGAAAATTCATCTAGCTTTGCCTAGGTGGGCAAATGGGACCAGTGAAGCATGAGAGTTTGGCATTCTGTGTCCCAGCTTAGAGGACTTCCCCGGAAATGGAACTGTCACTTTGAAGCCCAGCATCTAGTTGCCTTTTTACAAAGAAAAAGGAAGTTGCACGTTCTGATTAACCAGCATTAATTATCCCCAATTAATAAAGAAAGCACAATTTTTCAGTACTTTACTGCCTGGCCCTCTGGAAGCAATCAAGTGAGGCAAGATCCCTATAGCTATAAGAGCTTTTTTCCTTTTTTCTTGAATAGACAAAAGTAGGGTAATTAAGTGCGTAAGAGCAATGATTTTATAATCACAAAGACTGCAACAGATTTAATCAGTTCTTCGACAAATGCATTAGAGTAATATTCATGCCGCTCTAAAGGCCAGCATTCAACATGGATTAAGAGAGGAAAATGTTTTAATAACATTTCAGCAGACTTCGTATCATTAATTTTTTAAGGTGCCTTTGTATCCATCGTTTTATTTTATTTCACAGTATTTCTGAAGCGAGTCAGGCATTTTAATATCCTTTTTAAAGATGTCTCTAATAGAGAGGTTACATTTTCTAAATAAAGTCCTGCAACCACTCAGTGGCTATGATGTCATTAGGCTATGAAGCTTTTGAGGACATCTAAAATCGGACTCATGCAATCCATCTAATGCGCTATGAATGCTCAAAGAAACTGTGCTTCATGTAATTTATCCTTATGAAAATAATTTAAAGTTTACGCTTATAATGGATGTTTATACAGAAAGCTATCTTCCACTGATTAATTTATGATGGAAAAAACACCTATTTTTTTCTGCTTTCATGGAAATTGTAGGAAGTTTTAAAAAACATAAAGTGCATTTTTTTCTTTGTAAAGTTATTCTGCACCATTAAATATAACTTGGGGCTCCTGGGTGGCTCAGATGGTTAAGCGTCTGACTTTGGCTCAGGTCGTGGTCTCATGGCTTGTGGGTTCAAACCCCCCGTCAGGCTCTGGGCTGACAGCTCCGATCCTGGAGCCTGCTTCAGATTCTGTGTCTCCCTCTCTCTCTGCCCCTCCCCTGCTTGCGCTCTGTCTCTCTCTCTCTCTCTCTCTCTCTCTCTCAAAAATAAATAATAAACATTTAAAAAAATAATAAAATAACTTGAAAAATATTCCAGAGTTTCAACATCTGAAGTCAATTGTATTTCCTTTTATGCATTATTTTCCCCAACATGTTATTATGAAAATTGTCAAATATATTGAAAAAGTGAAGTATCTGTACCGTGAATCATGTATACTCGTGACTTAGATTCTACAATTAGCAGTTAATTTGCTTTATCACATATTCATCCAGCCATCTATCTGTTGATCCCTCTATGCATCTACCAATCCATCTTATTTTTTAATGCATTTTGAAATATGTAAGTTAAAATATGTAAGTTGTAGACATCAGTATACTTCATTCAATATTTAGTGTGCCTATCATTCATTAGAGGTCAATATTTATTTCCGTGTTTTTCTGAGGTAAGCTTTATATACAGTGAAAGCACAAGCTTTAGTGTACCATTCAGTGAATTTTGGCAAATGAACATAGTTGGGTAACCCAAAACCCTATGACAAGATGGGATATTCTCATCTCTTCAGAGAGTTCACTCATACTCCTTCCCAGCCAATCCCCACATACCCATCCCTCCATGTTTTTCCACACAGCTTAGTTTAGCAGCAGTATTTAAGAGTTACTCTTGTTGTGCACCCTCACTGACATTTGGTATTGTCAGTCTTTTTATTTTGTCCACTCTGATGCATTTACAGCACTATCTCACTAACTAGTGATTCTGAGCCCTTATTCATGTGTTTGTGGCTTCCTATATTTTCCCTTTGTGAAATCTCAGTTTAAATCTTTGCCTATTTTCTATTGGGCTGTTTCAATTTTTATCTTTTTTTAAGGTTTATTTATTTATATTGAGAGAGAGAGAGAGAGAGAGAGAGAGAGAGAGAGAATATGTGTGTGAGCAGGAGAGAGGCAGAGAGAGAGGGAGAGAATCCCAAGCGGGCTCTGCACTGACAGTGTGGAGCCCAATGAAGGGCTCAAACCCACAAATGGCGAGATCATGACCTGAGCCAAAATCAAGAGTCAGAGGCTTAACTGACTGAGCCACCCGGGTGCCCCTATTTTGGCATTTTCTTTCAAAACATAGTCTTACCTTACAATCTAGTAATCACACTCCTTGGTATTATGCAGATAAGATGAAAAAATGTCCATATGAATGTTTACAGCAGCTCTAGTCCTAATTGCCAAAACTTGGATGGAACCAAGATGTCCTTCAATGGGTGAATGGGATAAATAAACTGGTAGATCAGTAGAATGGGAAATTTATTTTTCAGCAATGAAAAGAAATGATCAAGCCATGAAAAGACATGGAGGAACATTAAATGCATATTGATCAGTGAAAGAAACCAATCTGAAAAGGCAAACTTTTGGAGACAATACAATATCAGTTATTTCCAAGGGGGTTGAGGGAGGGGGGAAAGGATGACTAGGTGGACCACAGGGTATTTCTAGGCACTGTAACTAGTCTGTGTGATACTGCAATGTGGCTATATGACCTACAAAATCCATAGAACTTTACAACGCACTGAACTCTCATGTAAACTATGGACTTCAGTTAATAATAATGTATCAACATTGGCTCATCATTTATAACAAATGGATCCCACTAAGGCAAGATGCTAAAAATAGGGCAACTGTGAGTAGGGAAAAGAGAGTATGTGGGAACCCTGCCATCTGCTCAGTTTTTCTGTAAACCTAAAACTGCTGTAAGAAATCCAGTCTATTAATTTAAAAAAGATACATACACAAAGGTCAAAGTTTAGTCAAGTTAATAATTTTTACTGATTCATCAAGACAGGCACCTCCTGATTCATCAACACATTCTTAAATAAAATTGGCTTTTGGGGAGCCTGGGTGGCTCAGTCGGTTGGGCAACCAAGTTCACTCAGGTCATGATCTCACAGATTGTGGGTTCGAGCCCCGCATTGGACTCTGTGCTGACAGCTCAGAGCCTGGATCCTGCTTCGGATTCTGTGTCTCCCTCTCTCTCTGCCCCTCCCCGACTTGCGTTCTATCTCTCTCCTTCAAGAGTAAATAAACATTAAAAAAATTTTTTTTAGTTAAATAAATAAAATAAAACTGGCTTTTTTTCTTCTTTTCTTGTTTTTTAAATCAGAGTCTCTGGTGGTGTAGAGGATAATGACTGTTATTATAGTTTGGTACCACTGCCTTGGTTCGTGGTAAGGTGGCAGCAGTTTGACCTACTATTGCTTTTGCCTCATTAGTGTAAATGTCAACCAGTGAAAATGGTACATATTATCTTCATATTATTCTGAATAGTTTTGACCTTGCAAGACTCTACCAAAATATCTCAGATGTCTCTAGACGTCCATGGCTCATCTTTTGAGGACTATTGGACTATGATGTTCCTAGCTGTCATTTTCTTCATATTTATCCTCTTTGGAATGTTTTGGTATTCTTGGATATGTAAGTTTATGTTTTTACTAAACATGGGGAAATTTCAGTCGTTATTGTATCAAACGTATTTTTTCATATTCCACTCGTTTTCTTCATGTGAGACTTAATTAGATAAATGGTAAAATATTTGACATTGTCCCTTGTCCCTGAGGCTGTTTCATTTTTGCCCCCGATTTTGTTTTCTCTTCTTCAGTTTGAATAATTTCTACTAATCTATCTTCAAGGTCACTGACTCTTTCATCTGTCATTGTCAATATGCTTTGAAACCCACTCAGGGAAATTTCATTTTTTTTTTCACATATTGTATTTTTGCTTCTAGAATACTTTCTTAGAATGCTAAAATAGGAAATAGTATGGTAGTAAAGAATATTTTACCTCTAGAATAGAAAATTTGGTTCTTTTGTAGTTTTTTAAAAATGTTTACTTAGTTTTGAGAGAGTGCAAGCAGGGGAGGGGCAGAGGCAGAGGGGGACAGAGGATCCATAGCAGACTGTGTACTGACAGCAGCAAGCCCAATGTGGGGCTCAAACTCACAAACTTTAAGATCATGACCTGAGCCAGGTTGGATGCTTAACCAACTGAGCCACCCAGGCACCCCACCTTTTTTTTTTTAACAGTTTTGATTTTTGTCCTTTAAGATATCCTATCCATTAACTCATTATGAGGATATTTTCCTTCACATCCTTGAGCATTATTATGATGGCTGCTTTATTCTCTTTTTTACATTTTTATTCCAGTTAGTTAACATAGAGTGTATTATTAATTTTAGGTGCATAATATAGTGATTCAACACTTTCATACATCACTCTGTGCTCATCACAACAAGTGTACTCCTTAATCTCCATCACCTATTTAACCCATTCCCCCCTCCCCCACACCTCTCCTCTGGTAACCATCAGTTTGTTCTCTACAGTTAAGAGATTTTTCTTGATTTGTCTCTTTCTCTATCTTATTTTTTTTCCCTTTCCTTGCTTATTTTGTTTCTTAAATTCCACATGTCAGTGAAATTATATGGTATTTGTCTTTCCTGGTGGATTTATTTATTTATTTATTTAGAGAGAGAGAGAGAGAAAGAGAGAGAGAGAGAGAGAGAGAGAGAGAGAAAATGTATGTGTGAGTGTGGGAGGGACAGAGGGAGAGGAAGGGAGAATCTTAAGCAGACTCTATGCCCAGCGCAGAGCCTGATGCAGGGCTTTGATCTCATGATCAAAAGATTATGACCTGAGCTGAAATCACGAGTCGGAAGCTTAACCAACTAAAGCGCCCAGGTGCCCCCTGACTGACTGACTTATTTCACTTAGCATTATACTCTCTAGCTCCTCCATATGATGGCTGCCTTGAATCATACTGTTTATTCCTACAGCCAAGACATCTTGGAGTTGGTTTCCATCGATTACCTTTTTGGGGGGTGGAGGGGATGGGTCACATTTTCCTATTTCTTTGTATGTGTAGTAATTTGGAATTTATTATGGACATTGTAAATAATACATTAAGACTTAAAATCTGTTACGTTCCTTTGAATAGTTCCCATTTTTCTTTTTTACTTTACTTGGCTGAACTCAAACTCTAAAGTCTGCCTTTCCTGTCATGGGAAACAGTTTAGCTCTGAATCATCTCGGTTAGCTTAGCTGGGTTGTTTAGAGTATGTGCTGTGCATGTGTAATTCAGAGGTCAACAGAGAATTTGGGCAAAGTTTATATGGTATTTACTGAGATTTGTCCCTTCATTTCCAGCTGCCATGTTTGCCCAAAACCATATCTCCTGACTCTTTAAAAGAATTTTTTTTAAGTTTATTCATTTATTTTGAGAAAGAGCGAGCACATATATGAGTGGGGGAGGGAGGGAGAGAGAGAGGGAGAGGGAGAGGGAGAGAGAGAGAGAGAGAGAGAGAGAGAGAGAGAGAGTCCCAAGCAGGCTCCACACAGTGACGGTATAGATAGAGCCGATGCGGGATTCAAACTCACAAACCGTGAGATCATGACCTGTGTCGAAATCAAGTGTCAGTTGCCTAACCAACTGAGCCACCCAGGTGCCCCTCACCCAATTCTTTAAACCAGCAAGACTGCATGTCTTATATCGGAGTGTTGGCTGCCCAGTTTGGCCCTGACCGAGACTTGTCCTCAGGCCAAGAACTACAAAACCAGGAAACTCTCCTGGTGATATTGCCTGTTTCCACCTGTAGACCTCCGTTCAATTTCCACCTTCCTTAGCTTACTCTCAAGTGCTTTCAGATAGTTGTTTTCTTGGTCAACTTTGATGAATGTTTGTCACTGTTTTCATAGAACAACTTTTGGCTTTATTGATACTTTCTATTGGTTTTCTATTCTGTATTTCATTTGTATCAGTTCTAATATTTATTATTTTCATTCTTCTGCAAGAGTTGAGTTTAGCTTGCTCTTTTCCCCCCCTATTTTGTTAACACATAAAGTTATATCATTGATTTGGTAACCTTCTTTTATTAGAGTATATATCTATACATTTTATTTTTATCATGAAGTGATTTCAAAAAGGAGTGAAATCGAGAGAGGAAGAGAGAATTATATATTAAATAGCAATATGAAATATACTTACAATCCAGCTTAAAATAGAAAATATTCGATTCAGAGAACTGTTCCCTAATCCTTCTGGATCTCATTTCCAACCTCCTAACCAAAGTTAATCATCATTGTGAATTTGAAATAGTGGTTACAAATTTTATTTATTATTTTATACTTCATTATATACATATACAAATTAAATTAAAGCAATATATATAGTATTGTTTTGTTTTAATATTTAAATTGTATCATTATGGTGATTCATTCAGCTCTGTACAGCTCATTTCCAGAGCTGTAGAATGCCCCCGTGTATGCATATACTAAAATTTCTCATCTGTTCTTATGCTAGTAGACATTTTAATTATTTCTAAATTCTTATGATTTCAAATACTGCTCCTCTGAGCATTCTTGTACACATCTGTAAGAGAAAATACTTAAGTGTTTCTGTAGGGCATAAACCTGGAGTGTAATGGCATGGTAAACATATGTAGCTGTTCAACGTTACGAGGTGTTCCCCAACTTATTTCCTCAGTTTCTTTTTTTTTTCTTTAACGTTTATTTATTTTATTTTGAGAGAGAGCATGCACAGGGGAGAGCCAGAGAGAGAGAGAGAGAGAGAGAGAGAGAACATCCCAAGCGGGCTCCATGCTGTCAGCACAGAGCCCAATGTAGGGCTTGATCCCACAAGCCATGAGACCGTGACTTGATCAGAATTCGAGTCTGATGCTTAACTGACTGAGCCACCCAGGTGCCCCACCTTGGTTTCTTTTTCTAATGTAAGCATTTACAACTATAAATTCCCTAGTGGCATTGCTTTTGGTATATTCTTATGGGTTTGGGTATGTTGTGTTTTCATTTTTATTCATCTCAAAGTATTTTCTTTTTTCTTGAGCTAAATGGTTATTTTCTTCCAGTTTCATTGAGAAATAATTGACATGCATCACCAGTGTGATGACTTGATTTACATATATCGCAGTGACTACCATGATTGTATGACATGATAACACCATATAGATGCAATCAGAAGAAAGGAAGAAAATGTTCTCCTTATGAGAATTTAAAGGATTTGCTCTCTTAATGACTTTTCTATACATCACACAGTAGTGTTAGCTCTAGTTATCATGTTGCTTATTACTCCCCAGTATTTATTTACCTTATAAATGGAAGTTTGTACCTTTTGACAAAATTTTTAATGTTTTAAAATTGACCACCTTCAAAGTATTTTCTAATTTTATTTGTGATTTTTTTCTCTGACCCATAAATTGTCTAAGAGCGTGTTGTTTAATTTCTACCTATCTGTAAATTTTCTACTTTTTCTTCTGTTATTAATTTCTAATTTCATTCCGCTGTGGTCAGAGAAGATACTTTGAAAGATTTCAATCTTTATAAATTATTGAGACTTGTTTTGTGGTCTAACTTACCCTCTAACTGGAAAATGTTCCATGTACACTTGAGAATATGTATTCTGCTGTTGTTGAGTGGAACGTTTTCATTCCATTAACATATGTCTGTTAGGTCTAGTTGGAGTGTAGTGTTTTTCAATATTTTCAGTGTTTTTCAATGTTTTCATTATGGGTCTTCTGTCTATTCATCTATCCATTATTGATCATGGACTATTGAGTCTCCAATTATTATTGTAGACCTGTGTGTGTTTCTCCCTTCAATTCTGTCAGTTTTGGGGATCTGTTGTAGGTGTATATGATTTTATAATTTTTACAACTACTTAATGGATTGACTTACCAATATATAATGGCCTTCCTTGTCTCTTGTAACAATTTTTGTCTTAAAGTGTATTTTGCCTTATATTGGCATAGCCATCCCATTTCTCTTTTGGTTATTTGCGTAGAATCACATTTTGCTTTCTTTTACTTTCAACCTGTTTATGTCTTTGGATACAAAGTTAGTCCCTTTAAGGCAATATATAGTCAGATCATTTTTAAAAATTCATTCTGCCCATCTCTGCTTTTTAATTGGAGACTTTAATGCATTTACATTAAAAATACTGATAAGGAAATATTTGTTTTCTACATCTCTTATACCTTTTTGCTCCTCAATTATTCCATTACTGCCATTTCTTTGCTTGTTTTTTTCTATTTTATTTTTTTGATTTCCTTTTCATTTATTTTTTGTGTGTAATTTTTTTTCCTTCATGGTTACCCTGGGGATTACAATGAATATCTTAACTTTATAACTTCTTTATAACTTTATGAACATCTATAATGAAGTTTGAATTTATACCAAGTTAGTTTCAACAATATACACAAACTATGTTTCTTTTCTTTTAAAAAAATTTTTTTTAAATATTTATTTATTTTTGAGAGAGAGAGACAGAGTGTGAGTAGGGGAGGGGCAGAGAGAGAGAGAGAGAGGGAGAATCTGAAGCAGGCTCCAGGCTCCAAGCTGTAAGCACAGAGCCTGATGCAGGACTCGAGCCCACAGACCAGACCATGAGGTCATGACCTGAGCTGAAGTTGGACACTCAACCGACTGAGCCACCCAGGCACCCCAACTATGTTTCTTTACTACTTCATCCTTTTCCTCTTTATGTTGTTATTGTCACAATCACATCTGTATCTATTGAGTGCCCATTAACATAGCATTATAATTACTGCTTTGTGCACTTGCCATATATATCAAACAGAAAAAAAGAGGAGGTACAAACCAAATATGCAATACTACTCACCTTTATGTGTACCTATGTAGCTACCTTTACCATTGTCCTCTAGTTCTTTGTATGGCTTCAAGTTGCTGTCTAGTGTCCTTTCATTATAGCCTGGAGAAATCCCTTTACCATTTTTTGTAAGGCAGGTATACTAGTGACAAACTCCCTCAGTCTTTGTTTATCTGGGTATGTCCTAATATATCCTTCACTTTTAATTAGGGTTTTTAGACCACTGATGTTTAAAGTAATTATTGATAGGGGTGCCTGGGTAGCCCAGTTGGTTAGGTTTCACCCCTTGATTTTGCCTCAGGTCATGATCTCACAGTTTGTGAGTTTGAGTTCATGCTTACAGCTTACAGCTCGGAGCCTGCTTGAGATTCTCTCTCTCCCTTTCTCTGCCTCTCCCCCGCTCACACACTCTCTCTCAAAAATAAGTAAATAAACTTTAAAAATAGGAAAGTAATTTTTGATATAGATTAATATCTACAGTATTTGTTACTGTTTTCTATTCATTGCCCTTGTTCTTTGTTCCTATTTTGTCTTCCATTCTTTTTCTGCCATTTGTGGTTTTTAAAAAAATTTTTTTATGTTTTTATTTTATTTTTGAGAGAGAGAGAGAGAGAGAGACAGATAGACAGAGTGTGAGCTGGGGAGGGGCAGAGAGAAAGGGAGACACAGAATCCAAAGCAGGCTCCAGGCTCTGAGCTGTCAGCACAAAGCCTGATGCAGGGTCAAACTCATGAACTGTGAGATCATGACCTGAGTCGAAGTCAGACACTGAACCTACTGAGCCACCCAGGTGCCCCTCTGCCATTTGTGGTTTTAATTGCATATCTAATGTGAGTCCATTTCTTGCTTTCTTAGCATATATCATGCTTCTTATTTTTTTTTTTTTACTTTGTTTTGTGGTTTCCCCTAGAGTTTACAATATACATTTACAACTAATCCAAGTTCAAATAACATCGTACATCTTCATGCTCAGTATAAGTACTTTATAATAAAGTGATCCCAATTCCTCCCTCTCATCATTGCTGTCATTCATTTCACTTATACATAAACATACATAAGGATATATATATAACATTATATGCTCTATATTATATATGGACATATTTTCAAATACATTGCTTTTATTTTTATTTTGAACAAATTGTTTTCTGTTAGATCAATTAAGAATTGAAAAATAAAAGTTTTAATTTTATTTTTATTTGTTCCTTCTTCAGTGCTCTTCCTTGCTTTATGTAGTTCAAAGTTTCTGACTTATATCATTTTCTTCTCTCTGAAGAACTTTTAACATTTCTTGCAAGGCAAATCTCCTGGTAACAAGTTCCCTCATTTTTTGTTTGTGTGAGAAATTTTTATTTTTCTTTCGCTTGTGAAGGATAATTTCACAGGGTACCAAAACTTGGCTGATATATTTTTTCCTCTCAACACTTCAAGTATTTCACTTTACTCTCTTCTTGCTTCAATGGTTTCTTGGAGAATCAGATGTAATTCTCATTTTTGCTTCTCTATACATGAGGTATATTTTTCCTTCTGGGTGCTTTCAAGATTTTTTTCTTTATCTTTGATTTTTTTTTTTTCATTTTGAATATGATATGCCTAGGTGTAGGATTCTTCCTGTTTGTTTGTTTGTTTTGGCATTATCCTGCTTGGTGTTCTTTGAACTTCCTGGATATGTGGTTTGGTATCTGACATGAACTTGGAAATTGTTAACCATTATGTTCCTTTGTCTCTTTCTTCTCTTTCTGGTGTTTCCATTTCACACATGTACACTTAAAAAAGTTTTTTTAATGTTTATTGATTTTTGAGAGAGACGGAGACAGAATGAGAGTGGGTTAGGGACAGAGAGAGAGGGAGACACAGAATCTGAACAGGCTCTGAGCTGTCAGCACAGAGTCCAATGTGGGGCTCGAACTCACAAGCCATGTGATCATGACCTAAGCCAAAGTTGGTTGCTCAACCAACTGAGCCACCCAGGCGCCCCCACACATGTACACTTTTTATAGTTGTTCCACAGTTATTGGATATTCTATTCTGTTTTTTACCCCAGTCTTTTTTATTTTTGCTCTTTGTTTAGGAGGTTTCTACTGACATATTCTCAAACTCAGAGATTCTTCCTCAGCTACATCCAGTCTACTACTGAGTCCATCAAAACATTCTTATTTTCTGGGGCACCTGGGTGGCTCAGTCCATTAAGCATCTGACTCTTGGTTTCAGCTCAGGTCATGATCTTACAGTTTTGGGAGTTCAAGCCCTGCTTTGGACTCTGTGCCCGCAGTGTGGAGCCTGCTTGGGATTCTTTCTCTCCCTCTCTTTTTGCCCCTCCCCCACTCGCATTGTCTCTGTCTCTCTGAAAATAAATAAATAAACTTAAAAAAAAAAAGTATTCTTGGGTCGCCTGGGTGGCTCAGTCAGTTGAGCATCTGACTTTGGCTGAGGTCATGATCTCACAGTTTGTGGGTTTGAGCCCTGTATTGGACCTTGTGCTGACAACTCAGAGCCTGGAGCCTGCTTCACATTCTGTGTCTCCTTCTCTCTCTGCCCCACCCCTGCTCTCTCTCTCTCTCTCTCTCTCTCCCTCAAAAATAAATAAATGTAAAAAAATGTAAAAAAAAAAAAAGCATTCTTCATCTCTTTTACAGTATATTTGATTTCTAGCATTTCTTTTTTGATTCTTTCTTAGGATTTCCTTCTCTCTGTTTACATTGCCCATCTGTATCCATTAGAGCCCTTAATATATTCATCACAGTTCTTTTAAATTCCCAGTTTGGTAATCCCAACATCCCTACCATATCTGAGTTTGGTTCTGATGCTGTATCTCCACAAACTGTTTTTTCCCTTTTAATATGGCTTGAAATTATTTTTGTCGAAAGCCAGACACAGTATAATGGATAAAAGAGTATCTGGTAAATAGGCATTTAGTGGTGTGGTGGTAGGGGATGGAGAGAGGGGAAGCATTCTATGCATATTTGATTAGTCTTTTAGTGAGTCTGTGCCACTGGGCTGTGAACTTCTCCCTCTCCCTCCCCATTAGGTGGGACTGGATGGCTAAAAAGGGCTAAAATTGGTTATTTCCTCTTTCCCACGTTTAAGGCTGGAGTGGGCAGGAGTCGCATATTTCCCTTCCTCTAGGTTGTTTAGGCCTTGATAAAACCCCAATAGTCGAGGCTTTGGTAAAGCAGTTTCTCTTGAGGCAGCTCTTATTGAGAACAATGGAATGTTGTGCCATATTTCAAAATGGTTCCTTTTCCCCTCCTCCTGCCAGATGGTAAAGGGCATTTCTCTCCAATATTCCTTGAGAACCAAGTCGGTTACAGTGTAGGTTTTCTTCCCTGGACACTGGTTCCTTTGAAGGTTTCTGCTTGAGAGTTCCAGCTCTAGTTAAGTCTTGATTCTCTGTATCTGTCTGCCTGCCTGTCTCTCCCATGTTTTGGGTGGTAGTTTGCCCTGTGAACTCACTTCTATGATGGATCAGAGAAGAGTTGTTGATTTTGTTTGTTTGTTTGTTCAGCTTTTTATTTGTTGTCGGAATGGGGTGATGATGTCCAAACTCCTTACAAGCTGGACTAGAAACTAGAAGTTTCTCCTTCATTTTTCAAAGAGGTTTTTCTAGATCTAGAATTCTCGGTTGACTTTTTTTTCTTTCAACATTTTAAATATGTCACCCCACTGCCTCATGGCTCCATGATTTGCGACTGGAAACCAGATGTTAACCTTATGGATCCTTTGTGCATGACGAGTTCCTCCTTTCTTGGTGCTTTCAAGATTTTCCCTTTAGTTTTGGCTTTTGGCAATTCGACATTAATGTGTCTCTATATGAATCTCTTTTGGTTTATCCTGCTTGGAATCTCTGAGCTTCTTGGATGTGTAGATTTGTGTCTTTCATTAAACTTGGGAGCTTTTACGCCATTATTTCTTCAGATACCCTTTCTGCATCTCTCTCTCCTCCTCTCACCCAGGACTCCTATTATGTGTATATTAGTATACCTGATGGTATCCCCCGGGTCCCTGAGGCTCTGTTCACTTTTCTTCATTCTTTTCTCTTTCTGCTCCTAAGAGAGATGCTTTCAAATGACCTATTCAAATTCACTAATTCTTTTGCCAGTTCAAGTCTGCTGTTAAACTCCTCTAGGGAATTTTTCATTCCAGCTATTATACTATTTAGCTCCAGCATTTCTATTTCCACTATGGATTGAATGTTTGTGTCCCCCCTCCCCCCAAATTCATATGTTGAAATCTAATCCCCCAGTGTGATGACATTTAAAGGTGGGACCTTTGGTAGGTAGTTAGGTCATGGGAGTGGAACTCCATGAAGGGGATTAGTGCTCTTATTAGAAGCTGCCAGACAGTTAGCTCACTTTCCACCATGTTGAGGATACAACGAGACGATGGCAGTCTGCTACCTGGAAGAGATTTCTCATCAGAACCTGACTGTATTGGCATCTTGATCTCAGGCTTCCAACCTTCAGAACTGTTGTGTATATAAACGTGTTTTTTATAAGTCACCCAGTGTATGGTACTTAGGTATAGCAGTCCAAACTGACTAAGATAGTTCCTTTTTATGCTCTTTCTGTCTCTTTGGTGGTACTCTCTATTTGGTAAGAAATTATTCTCCTGGTTTTCTTTAGTTCTTTGGGCATATTAAAAGGTTGATTTGAAGTCTTTGTTTAGTAAGTCCTGAGCCTCCTCATGGACAGTTTTTATTAATTTGTTTCCTTGAGGGGGCCATGCTTACTTATTTCTTACATGCCTCATAATTTTTTGTTGAAAATTGGATGTTTTGAATATTGTAATGCAGCGACTATAGAAATATGCTTCTACGCCCTCCCTAGGGTTTGTTGTTTTTTCTTGTCGTGGGTTGTTGTTTGCTTGTTATGTCATTTTTCTAAACTATTTTTTGGAAGTGTATTCTTTGTCATGTGTAGCTACTGAAGTCTGTTCTGTAGGTCATATTTTGACAGTTACTTTAAGTGCCTGGAACCAACAAAAGAAAAGAAAAGGAGGAAAAGAACCCTCTTCCAGTTTTTGTAGGTTGGTTCTTTTTTGGGGCACTCCTTCAATGCCTTGCCAGAACTTGGCCTTAGACTTTACTTTTGCTTGCACAGAATTTGCAGGCCAGCTAGATGTGAAAGATTTGGGTATTCTTGGGCTTTTCCTAAGCGGGTGTCCTGCCTTGGGTATGTTCATGACCTTCTTGATTCCCTGGTATACATGGGAGCTTTTAAAATCCCTATTCCCCCATGTATTTGCTTTTCAATCCCTCCCATTCTAGTCTGTCTCTTTCTTGTCTCAAGTGTTGTCCTTTGGTCCAGGCTGCTGTGTCTCATACCTCTACCTTTAAATGCCGTCAGCAAAAGCTACCCGGAAGTAGCCCCAGCCCTGGGAATGCTCTGAGTAGGATGGAACAAAGGGAAACCTTTGTGTAGTTCCTTGAGGGAGCTGCCAGAGAGGTGGAGACCCATAACCACACGACTTGGAGAATGAGGTTTGTATTGCTCCCTCTGGCCCTAGCAACCCGCACAAAGGTTGCAGGCTGTCACCCTCATGGCCACTTTCATTGTCGTTGTTTGTTTTTCTTTGTGGAAAGATTTTTGAACTCTGAATTAAACTTATTGTATAGACATTGGGCTATTCATTTTACCTACTTCTTTTTTTTTTTTTTTTAAGATTTTATTTTTGGGTCACCTGGGTGGCTCAGTAAGTTAAGTGTCCAGCTCTTAATTGCAGCTCAGGTCATGATCTCATGGTTCATGAGTTCGAGCCCCACATCTGGCTTTGTGCTGAAAGTGGCCTGCTTCAGATTCTCTTCTCCACTGCCCTCTCTGCCCCTCTCCTGCTCATGCTCTCTCTCTCTTTCTCTCTCAAAATAAACAAATGAACATTTAAAAAAGCTTTTCTTTTTAAGTAACCTCCACACTCAACATGTGGCTCAAACTTACACCCCTGAGATCAAGAGTCACATGCTCTACTGTCTGAGCCAGCCAGGTGCCCCTACCTACGCCTTCTTTAGTGAATTTTGGTAGTGTCGTTCAAGGAGTTTTTCTGTTTCATATAAATTATCCAGAGTATGGCATTATGCTGCTCATAACATTTTCTTAATGTTCCTTTAACTATATATATATATATATATATATATATATATATATATATATGATATGCAGTGATGCCCCTTATAAAAATATTGGCAGTTTTTGTCTTGTGTTTTCTCTTTTTTGATAAGTCTATCTAAAGTGTATCAGTTTTGTTGATTTTTTAAAAATATCCAGCTTTGGGGCGCCTGGGTGGCACAGTCGGTTAAGCGTCCGACTTCAGCCAGGTCACGATCTCGCGGTCCGTGAGTTCGAGCCCCGCGTCAGGCTCTGGGCTGATGGCTCAGAGCCTGGAGCCTGTTTCCGATTCTGTGTCTCCCTCTCTCTCTGCCCCTCCCCCATTCATACTCTGTCTCTCTCTGTCCCAAAAATAAATAAACGTTGAAAAAAAAAATTTAAAAAAAATATCCAGCTTTTGTGTTTAATGACTTTTTCTATTGTCTTTCTATTTTTAATTTCACTGCTTACTAGTCTTATCTTTATTATTTCTCGCCTTCTTTTTGCTTTGGTTTTAATTAGCTCTTCTTTTTCTATTTTCATAATGAGAGCTTCTATTTTTGACTTGAGGCCTTTCTTTTTTTCTAATGTAATCAATTAATGGTATAAACTTCCCTCTAATTATTGCATTAACTGTGCCCTAAAAATTTTGATATGCTGTGTTTTCGTTTTCAATCATTAAGGTATTTTCTAATTTCCCTTGTGATTTTTGTTTGCTTGTTTGTTTGTTTCATCCACAGAAGTACTTAAAATTGTGTTGGTTAATTTCCAAACTGTCAGTGATTTTCTTTTTTTTTTTTTTTTTTTTTTTTTCAACGTTTATTTATTTTTGGGACAGAGAGAGACAGAGCATGAACGGGGTAGGGGCAGAGAGAGAGGGAGACACAGAATCGGAAACAGGCTCCAGGCTCTGAGCCATCAGCCCAGAGCCCGACGCAGGGCTCGAACTCACGGGCCGCGAGATCGTGACCTGGCTGAAGTCGGATGCTTAACCGACTGCGCCACCCAGGCGCCCCTGTCAGTGATTTTCTAAGTAAGTTTCTATTAGTGATATTTAGTTTCAGATGTTCAGATGTTCAAAGCTTGATGCTTTTTCTTTATGTGAGAGAAGGGTGTGAGGAAGTAGGCAGGATCTCATCCTGTCCACAGAGGCTGATGATCACCAAATGCACATCTTAGCCTACCAAGGGAGGCTCTCTCAGTTTCCTACTTAACCTCACTTGTCACTGTTAATCTGAAGCATGGCGGGTAGTGGGTGGGCAATTTAAAGCACTGCAGTGGTCTCTTAGCACAAAGCAGCAGCTTCTTTCTTTCTTTTGTTAATGTTTATTTGTTTTGAGAGAGAAAAAGAGTGTGCGAAGGGAAGGGGGAGGGGCAGAGAGAGAATCTCAAGCAGGGGCATGCTCTCAGCACAGAGCCTGATGGGGGTCTCAATTCCACGACTCTGAGATCATGACCTGAGCCGAAATCAAGAGTCAGACTGAGCCACCCAGGTTCCCCGCAGCTTCTTTCATTACTAGATCTTCTGGTTGTTGTAAGTTTTTGAGTAGGTTACAGAGCTGTGCGAAAGTTAATTTCTTAACTTTTAAGAAATTAAAAGTTTTTTGAGCCAGCTCATCAGTTGCTTTTGCAGAGGGACAGAGCCCTGGATTCTCTACTCCACTATTTTCAGTTCAATTTATATATCTTAGTGAACATAATTTTGGTTGTTGAATAACATTATATCTGGTAGATTATCATGATTTATTTACAATTTTTCTATTGTTGAATATTTAGCTCATTTATAATTTTTTGCTATTTAGATAAGGCTACAAGGAGCTTCTCTGTATGTAAAGCTTTTAGCATTTCATTGGATTCTTGCTTTAGGATTCATTCCCAAAGTGCCATTATGAGGTCTGAGACTATAACCATTTTAACATTTGTAATGTGGGGTGCCTGGGTAGCTCAGTTGGTTGAGCATCCAACTTCGTCTCAGGTCATGATCTCACTGTTCATGAGTTTGAGTCCTGCATTGGGCTCGCTGCTGTCAACACAAAGCCTGCTTTGGATCCTCTGTCCTCTTCTCTCTCTCTGCCCCTCCCCTGCTCACTCACACACACACATAATCTCTCTCTCTCTCAGAAATAAACATTAAAAAAAACTACAGGGGCGCCTGGGTGGCTCAGTCGGTTAAGCGTCCTGACTTCGGCTCAAGTCATGATCTCACGGTTCGTGGGTTTGAGCCCCCTGTCAGGCTCTGTGCTGACAGCTCAGAGCCTGGAGCCTGCTTTGGACTCTGTGTCTCCCTTTCTCTCTGCCCTTCCCCTGCTCATGCTCTGCCTCTCTCTGTCTCAAAAATAAACAAAAACTTAAAAAAAATTATAATGCTATTACCAGAATGTTGGAAGGATTGTACCAATTTGTACTTCAACCTCATAAGTAATTTTAAACTTTGAGTTTTTCTACAGTGGATCTGTTAATGACAAAATTCTTATGAGAAGTAATATATATTTAACTTAACAAAGTGTTTCTCAAACTGCAACGTGCATAAAGAAATAACACCAGATTTTGTTAAAATGTAGTACCCAATGCAGTGCGTCTGGGGTGGAGCCCAAGTTCCTGTTTTTCTAGCAAGCTCCCAAGTTGTTCTGATGCTGCTGGTCTGATCCCACTTCGAGTACTAAGGCTTTTGAGGCTTAAGCTGTGATATGAAAGGAAGTGGGAAAGCCTTTACTGGGTTTTAAAAATGAAACAAGTTTGAGAAATGTCACTGAAAAAAAAAGTCCCAAAGAAAGTAATCTCTCAAAATTGTCTAAATTAAATCAAAGAAAAGGAAAAGGATGCAAGGTTGTTAATGATATTAATGAAGAGCAAAAACAAAAACAAAATAAAACTAGGGATAGTACCTGTGGTTTTGACTAAAAATTCAGGTTGTAGAGTCTCTCTCTTACAGAGGTAAGGTGTCTGAAGCCTGATAGTAAAATTAATGTTAAAGTAGATCTTTTATCTAGCTAGATAAGCAACATTTTCAGTTTTGTTGATCAAACGCATAGGTCTCTTTGGTATCGTGGATTTCTCTGTAGAAATTTCACATAGTAACACAAATATGCCTAAGAATGTTCTTCCCACATTAAATAGATGCTCGCAAATAACTTTATTTTTCATTAGGCAAATTTTAAAGATTATTGCTATTCTAAACAAATTTAAGGGGTGCCTGGGTGGCTTATTCGGTTTAGTGTCAGACTCTTGATTTTGGCTCAGGTCATTATCTCACGGTTTGTGAGTTCAAGCCCCATGTTGGGCTCCGTGCTGATAGTGCAGAGCCTGCTTGGGATTCTCTGTCTCCCTCTCTCTCTGCCCCACTCTCTCTCTCTCTCAAAAATAAATGAATAAACTTAAAAGAGAGAAAGAAATAGTGGTCTTCAGATACTCAGCATTTTATAAGTGGGCCTACCACTATGTTGCAATGGTAAACAGATCCCTCTGTAGAGTAACATTTCTTAGCCCATAACTTATGCTTCTTTTTAATGAATGCAAAATTCACACACACACACACACACACACACACACACACACACGCCATCGAATGAGGCTCTGATATTAATTCCATTCTCCTCCTTGCTAATAGTCTATCTAGAAAGCTCTGGGACAAGCATGGTATAATAGTTGTTATTTCTTTGGTAGTCAAATTGCCTAGCTCCCTGAGGATTAAGTATTAAGATCAAGTATTTTAAACATGTGAAGAAATATAAGTAACTGCATCTGGAAGTAGCTTTCAGGGTCAAGTCAATATTAAGAGTCACACCCTTAATGTGTGTTAATTTGCTGGTATGGTATTGGTGCATTAGAGTTCCATGTAGGATGACTCATCCCTCATGCTTGGGGATAAATGAAGGTAAGAATACTTTTTGCTCTATTTTAAAATTCAGTCAGTGATTCCATGGAAGGCTCTGCTTCTTTCTTGGTACTTTTAATTATTGTGTAGCTCCTCTTCCAACTCCTAATTTTTGCCTTATAGACCTGGACTGGTACATGCAGTGTTCCTGGGGATTCTTGTGTGGAGGGAGGCAAGGTGCTGAATGGTGAAGAAAAAGGCTGGAGGTCTTCATCAGAGGAGGTTCTGGAAAAAAGTTGTCTGAACGGAGTAGCTCTCTTTAAATAAACTGGTGGCCTCTATCTGAATCCTTTCAAGGACTGCTAAACGTATCAGGCTCCCCTCTAACTATATGACACAGCTACAGATCTCCATCAGAGAAGAAATGATTAGGGGTATGTCTGGCTATGCAATGCCCCAGAAATTAAATATCCAGTGCCTGCTGGATTCCTATATCTTAAAGAGCAAGAGGGAGTGAGGGACGTTTATTCATTCTAATCCAATATTATAAATTTCACCTTATTTTAAGAATGGGTTTATCAGCATCATGTACAGTTGCGTTTCGACTCTAGCTGTCCATTGGGATCAACTGGGAAACTTTTTAAAAACACCAGTGCTTGGGCTTCTTTCCAGACCAATTGAGTCAGAGTCAAAAGACAGCAGTTTCCTCTTGGCCTTGGTAATTACCCAAATGCAATAAGGAGGATGAGAACAGAAATGTAAATGCCATTTTTGATCAACTTAGGAGACACCTATAATCGTGAACCACAATATACGAGGGGCTGTATGAGAGAAGAATCCTGGCGGCTGTGGAGCTCAGACCTACTCAGCAGAAGATAGTTCTCCAGAGCATGACACATACCTTGATTTGAAAGGCAAAAAAGTGTTTGGATTAATAGGAGTAGGGTAGGCAAGCTGGCAACAAAAGTTTCCCTGAAACCCTGCTGCCTTCTGTTGTTCCACCTCTGTTTCTAGATCACTCCTTCAAGTATCCTAAGAGTCCTTCAACCATCCCCTACTGGACAAGCCATTAATACTTTTCTGTTGCCCTCACTGACCTCATATCTTCTCTTCCTTGCTTACCCAATTAAAATTCAATGATCAACCATTATAATCAGTTATTGCACACACCCTCAACTTCCTTGCCCTGTTTTCACTTCCTCTTACTCACCTTGGAAAACTCCAACCCTGCTTTAATTGAACTTTCTTCATTCTGAGCTTTGACCTGAGCAGCTGAACGTGGGTGGAGAAAACCCCACAGCCATGTTTCTGAGTCTCATTTTAAATTCTTGAAATCTAGTGGGCTCTTAACACCGCCAGATTGTCCAGCTACATTTTCTTGGTCCTTTCAACCTTCTGCTCTTGTAGATGACTTCACCTTTCACCTTTATCTTCAAACCTCAACATCTGCACCCACTCTCACCCAGATTCACTGTCAGTTGATGACCTCATTTCCTATGCATAGAGAAAAAGTAAAATCACAGAAGACTCCGCTGTCAGTATGGTAGCCATGTAACCTGACTTCTTTTACTCTTCGGCAGCCATGGACGTTCTCCGCTCAAGGGAACCTACCGTGAAGCGTGTAGTTGGCTGATGGCCTCCAGTTGACATGCTTATGGTTTTACTGCAGGGTTTACAGAGAGAGGCCTCCCTTTCCCCCTACTTCTACCTCCCTTCTAGAGTCTCTCTCAGCCAGTGACTGAGCATGGCGAGAGTACAAGAGCCGTGTCCTTTTTGCCCCACATGTGATTCCTCTGAACAGGCAGTCAGCTCGAAGACTTCCTTTGACCCAGCCGAGACTTTCTGAGTAGCCCTGCAGTCTGAGTCTCTTCTTACCCGATCCCCTTTTTTTCCCTTTATTTTTTTTAAGCTTTATGGAGATATAATTCACATACCACACACTTCACCTATTTACAGTTACAGTTCAATAGTTTTTATTATAGTGACAGAATTGTGCAACCAACATCTCAATTAATTTTAGCATGTTTCCATTATCCAAAGGAAACTCATGCTTGTTAGCTCTGACTGTCCAAACTGCGAATCCCCTACAGTCTTGCACAACCACTAATTTACTTTCTGTTCTCTATAGATTTTTTCTCCTCCTGGATAATTCATATAAACACAGTCACGTAATATATGGTCTTTTGTGACTGGCTTCTCTCACTTAGCACATTTTCAAGGCTCATCCATGTTGTAGCATTTATCATTACCTCCTTTTTATTGCTGAACAGTGTTCTGTTATATGGACATACCACATTTTATTTATCCATCCATCAGTAAATAGATACTTGGGTTGTTTCTCCTTGTTGCCTATTATGAATAATATTGCTGTGAACATTTGTGTATAAGTTTTTGTGAGGACATTTGTTTCCATTTCTCTTGGGTATATTCCTAGTAGGGTCCATGGGCAACTCTGTTTTTAAACTTTCACGTAACTACCCAATCCTCTTTTATTTCTTCTTTTCTTTCATAGATCTCAGACTTGCATCATGGTCTGAAGGCTCTTCCCACCTACCTTCCCACCTTTCTCTTTTATCCTTCACAAGGGTTCCTCCCGATAAATCTCTTGCACATCTAATTTCATCCTGGCATCTGCTTCTCAAAGGACCCAAATGTAATGTATTTGGGATGAATGCTCTGTGCTCCCATGAAAGGTCAAACTTTTCATTTGTGATCTAGATCTATTTCCCCTTCCTATTCAAGGACATGGCTCCAACAATTCCCCTTCTCCTTCCCTCATTATGAATTATTACCTTTGTACTGAACCATTTCACTGGATTACATACATGCTCTTATTTCTCAGAATTGCTTAATTAATTAATTAATCATTCTTCTCTTGGCTCTGCTTCCCCTTCCAGTACTTGCCACATTTCTTTCTTCTTCTTTAATAAAAACTTCCCCTAATACTTGTCTATATTTACCATCCTCTGCCCGTTCTCTCTTGAATCTATTAGATCAAGATTTTGCCTCACTAATCTGCAATTGCTTTTGTTAAGGTCATCATCAATGACCTCCAGTTGTTAAATACAATAGATAGTTCTCCATCCTTAGTTGATGTAACAACATTTGATGCAATCGTGAATAGCTTCTCTTTATAATACTTTATTTGGCTTCAAGGTCCCTGTGCTGAATTGATTTTTTCCCTATTTTACTGGTCCCTCCTTATCAATCTCATTTGCTGGCTCCTTCTAATGTCTGCAAACTGTGAACACTGGAGTATCCCAGATCTATGTCATTGGACCTCTTCTCCTTTTCTTCTTTTTTTTTTAAATTTTTTTTAACGTTTTTTATTTATTTTTGAGACAGAGAGAGACAGAGCATGAACGGGGGAGGGGCAGAGAGAGGGGGAGACACAGAATGGAAGCAGGCTCCAGGCTCTGAGCCATCAGCCCAGAGCCCGACGCGGGGCTCGAACTCACTGACAGTGAGATCGCGACCTGAGCCGAAGTTGGACGCTCAACCGACTGAGCCACCCAGGTGCCCCTTCTCTTTTTCTATCTAAATCCACATTCACTCTCTTGGTGATATCACCTAATCCCATGGCTTTAAATATAATTTCTGATGTGCCTGGGTGGCTCAGTCAGTTAAGCTTCTGACTGGATTTTGGTTCAGGTCATGATCTCATGGTTCATGGGTTCAAGCCCTTTGCTGTCAGTGAAGAGCCTGCTTGGGATTCTTTCTCTCCCTCTCTCTGACCCTCCCCTGCTCTCATTCTCTCTCAAAATAAATAAATATGTAAAAATATATATAATATCTATACTTATGACTGCCAAATTCATATCTTCAGTTCAGATATTCTCTCCTAAACTTCAGTCTAGTATATTTAGCTGCTTATGTGACTTCTCTTCTTGAATACCTAATGATGAACTTCTTATACTTAACATATCCCAAACTGAGCTTGTATACCTGCTTCTTACCCAGTTTTCTTCATCTCAGTTAAGGGTGGTCTTACAGTAGCTCAGGCCAAAATTTTGGAGTCATCTTTGGCTGCTTTCTTTTTTTCTTTTTAGAAAAGATTTTTAATGTTTACTATTCTTTTTTTTTTTTTAATTTTTTTTTTCAACGTTTATTTATTTTTGGGACAGAGAGAGACAGAGCATGAACGGGGGGGGGGGGCAGAGAGAGAGGGAGACACAGAATCGGAAACAGGCTCCAGGCTCCGAGCCATCAGCCCAGAGCCCGACGCGGGGCTCGAACTCACAGACTGCGAGATCGTGACCTGGCTGAAGTCGGACGCTTAACCGACTGCGCCACCCAGGCGCCCCTAATGTTTACTATTCTTGAGAGAGAGAAAGAGAGAGAGAGAGAGAGAGAGAGAGAGACGGAGCATGAGCAGGAGTCAGGCAGAGAGAGAGGGAGACACAGAATCCGAAGCAGGCTCCAGGTTCTGAGCTGTCAGCACAGAGCCTGTTGCTGGGCTCAAATCCATGAACCACGATATCATGGCCTGAGCCGAATTCGGACACTTAACCAACTGAGCCACCCAGGTGCCCTGGTACTCATTTTCTTCAGGCCCAACTTCTGTGCTTCAGATTCCTGCCTGAAGGTACATTACTTCCACAGTCAGACCTTTGCCCAAGGAGTTAAAGTGGTAATTTATTTTCGATAGATTAGAGGTATTATTGGTACAGGGGTCACTAACCCTCGTCTTGTCCTACTAGGGTTCTTATTCATTAATTCACTCATACAATAATATTTCTCAGCACTTGCTGTGTGTCAAACCTTGATTGGTACGGGATATGCAATGGGGAATGAGACAGATATTTCTGCCTTCATAGCTACAAGGGTGTCTTTGTGTTCTTATGCAATGCATTCTTCCTACACCTATCCTTCCTACACTTACACCTACCTAAGAAATAGGTGCATTGCCTAGGCTACATCATCTTTGCAAACACTGTACTGTATAGAACATGGTATTTAGACTTGATGATTGTATCTAGTCAGTGATCCCTATGATCAGTAAGGTTCTTCTACACCAACACTTTGTGGTTTTAGAATTTGTTTGATTTGTATTAAATGTACTCAATGCTATCTGACTTCAATTCATTGCATTGTAACAACATAACCTTAATAAAATTAGGGACCCCCAAATAGTCTAGGCATTATACAGTAACTGCATTCAAATATCATGAGTTTAATACCCACGAATAATTGAAGAGAAAATTTGAGTTGTTTTTTAAAAATTTTTGTTTAAATTCCGGTTAGTTAACAGAGTGTAATATTAGTTTCAGGTGTACAATATAGTGATTTAACACTTCCATACAACACCTGGTGCTCATCCCAAGTGCCCTCCTTAATCCCATCGTGTATTTAACCCATGCCCCCTCCCCCACCTCCCCTCTGGTAACCATCAGTTTGTTCTTTATAGTTAAGAGTCAGCTTCTTGGTATGCCTTTCTTTTTGCTCATTGCCTTGTTTCTTATATTCCACATATGAGTGAAATCAGATGAGATTTGTCTTTCTCTGACTGACTTATTTCACTTAGCGTAATACATTCTAGTTCCATCCATGTCATTGCAAATGGGAAGATTTCACTTTTTTATGGCTGAGTAATGTATACCATATCTATCTCAGATATTCTCTATCCATTCATCAAACAATGGACACTTAGGCTGTTTCCATAATTTGGCTGTTGTAGATAATGCTGCTATAAAAATCAGAGTGCATATATCCCTTCGAGTTAGTGTTTTTGTATTCTTTGAGTTAATACCTAGTGGTGAAATTACTGGATTATAGGATACTTCTATTTTTTGCTTTTTTGAGGAATCTTCATACTGTTTTCCACAGTGGCTGCACCAGCTTGCATTCCCGCCAACAATGCCAGAGGGTTCCCCTTTTTCCACATTCTTACCAGCACCTGATGTTTCTTGTGTTGTTGATTTTAGCCATTCTGACAGGTTTGAGGTGACATCCCCTTGTAGTGTGATTTACATTTCCATGCTGATGAGTAATGTTGAGCATCTTTTCATGTGTCTGCTGTCCATCTGTATGTCTTTGGGAAAATGTCTATTTTTGTCTTCTGCCCATTTTTTAATTGGATTTTTCATTGTCTGGGTATTGAGTTATAAATTCTTTATACATTTCAAATATTAACCCTTCATGAGATGTGTCATTTGCAAATATACTCTCCCATTCCACAGGTTGCCTTTCAGTTTTATTGTTTCCTTCACTGTGCAGAAGCTTTTTATCTTGACGAAGTCCCAATAGTTCATTTTGCTTTTTTTCTCCTTGCCTCAGGAGATATATCTAGAAGGAAGTTGCTACAGCTGATGCCAAAGAGGTTACTGCCTGTGTTTGCCTCTAGGATTGTTATGGTTTCACGTCTCATATTTAGGTCTTTCATTCATTTTAAATTAATTTTTGTGTTTGGTGTAAGAAAGTGGTCCAGTTTCATTCTTTTGCATGTAGCTGTCCAGTTTTCCCAACACCATTTGTTGAAGAAACTGTCTTCTTCTCATTGGATATTCTTTCCTGCTTTATTGAGGACTAACGGACCATATAGTTGTGGGTTCATTCCTGGATTTTCTGTTCTGTTCTCTTGATCACGATATCTATTTTTGTGCCAGTGCCATACTGTCTTAATCACTACAGCTTTGTAATATAACTTGTAGTCCAAAATTACGATGCCTCCAGTGTTGACTTTCTTTTTCAATGTTGTTTTGCCTATTTGAGGTGTTTTGTGGTTCCATACAAATTTTAGGATTCTTTGTTCTAGCTCTGTGAAAAATTCTGGTGGTATTTTGATAAGGAATGCATCGAATGTGTAGTTTTGGGTAGTATTGGCATTTTAACAATATTTGTTCTTCCCATCCATGAATGTGGAATGTTTTTTCCATTTCTTTTTGTCATCTTCCATTTCTTTCATCAGTGTTTTATAGTTTTCAGAGTACAGGTCCTTCTCTTCTTGGGTTTGGTTTATTCCTAGGTATTCTGTTGTTTTTAGTGCAATTGTAACTGGGATTGTTTTCTTAATTTCTCTTTCTACCACTTCGTTATTGGCATACAGAAATGCAACAGGTTTCTGTAAATTGATTTTGTATCCTGTGACTTTACTGAGTCCATGTATCAGTTCTAGGAGTTTTTTGGTGGAGTCTTTTGGGTTTTCTAAATGTAGTATCATGTCATCTGCAAATAGTGAAACTTTTACTTCTCTTGATGATTTGGATGCCTTTTTATTTCTTTTTGTTGTCTGATTGCTGAGGCTAAGACTTCTAGTGCTATGTTAAATAACAGTGGTAAGAGTGGACATCCCTATCTTGTTCCTGACCGTAGGGTAAAAGCTCTCAGGTTTTCCCCATTTAGGATGATATTAGCTGTGGGTTTTTCATTTATGTCCTTTATTATTTTGAGGTATGTTTTCTCTAGACCTACTTTGTTGAGAGTTTTTGTCATGAATGGATGTTTTACTTTGTCAGATGCTTTTTCTGTGTCTATTGAAAGGATCATATGGTTCTTATCTTTCTTTTATTAATGTGATGTGTCATGTTGATTGATTTGCAAATATTGAACCAACCTTGCAGCCCAGGAATAAATCCCATTTGATAATGGTGAATGCTTCTTTTAATGTCCTGTTGGATTCAGTTGGCTAATGTTTTATTGAGAATTTTCACATCCATGCTCATTAGGGATATTGGCCTGCAGTTCTCTTTTTCAGTAGAGTCCTTATCTGGTTTTTGTATCAGGGTAATGTCAGCCTCATAGAATAAATTTGGAAGTTTTTCTTCCTTTTCTGTTTTTGGGAATAATTTGAGAGTAGGTATTAACTCTTTAAATGGTCAGTGGAATTCCCCTGGGAAGCTCTCTGGCCCTGGACTTTTGGTTGTTGGGAGTTTTTGATTACTGATTCAATTTTTTTTTGCTGGTTATGAATCTGTTCAAGTTTCTATGTCTTCCTGTTTCAGTTTTGGTAATATATATGTTTCTAGGAATTTACCCATTTCTTCCAGTTTGTACAATATGTTGGCATATGGTTTTTCATAATACTCTCTTATAACTGTTTGTATTTCTGTGGTGTTGGTTGTTATTTCTCCTCTCTCATTTGCGATTTTATTTATTTAGATCCTTTCTCTTTTCTTTCTTGATAAGTCTGGCTAGAGATTTACAAACTTTATTAATTTTTTTGAAGAACCAGGTTCTGTTTTCATTGATCTGTTCTACTGTTTTTGAAGTTTCTGTATCATTTATTTCAGCTCGAGTCTTTATTATTTTCTTCCTTTTGCTGGCTGTAGCCTTCATTTGTTGTTCTTTTTCTAGCTCCTTTAGGTGTAAGGTTAGGTTGCTTGAGATTTTTCTTGTTTCTTGAGGTAGGCCTGTGTTGCTATACTTCCCCTCTTAGGACTGCTTTTGCTGCATCCCAAAGATTTTGGAACATTGTGTTTTCATTTTCATTTGTTTCCATGTAATTTTTTTTTATTTCTTCTTTGATTTCTTGGTTGACCCATTCATTGTTTAGTAGCATGCTATTTAACCCCCATGTACTTGTGGTCTTTCCAAATTTTTCTTGTGGTTGACTCTTAGTTTCATAGCGCTGTGGTCCCAAAAGGCGCATGGTATGATTTCAATCTTTTTGTGTTTTTTGAAGCCTATTTTGTGACTAATATGTGATCTATTCTGGAGAATGTTCCATGTGCACTTTGAAAGAATGTATATTCTACTGTTTTAGGATGGAATGTTCTGCATATATCTGTTAAGTCCATCTGGCCCAGTGTGTCATTAAAAGCCATTTTTCCTTTGTTTATTTTCTGTTTAGATGATCTTTCAATTGATATAAGTGTTGTGTTAAATTCCCCTACTATTATTTTTTTTTTTAATTTTTTTTTCAACATTTATTTATTTTTGGGACAGAGAGAGACAGAGCATGAATGGGGGAGGGGCAGAGAGAGAGGGAGACACAGAATCGGAAACAGGAGGGGCGCCTGGGTGGCGCAGTCGGTTAAGCGTCCGACTTCAGCCAGGTCACGATCTCGCGGTCCGTGAGTTCGAGCCCCGCGTCGGGCTCTGGGCTGATGGCTCAGAGCCTGGAGCCTGTTTCCCATTCTGTGTCTCCCTCTCTCTCTGCCCCTCCCCCGTTCATGCTCTGTCTCTCTCTGTCCCAAAAATAAATAAACGTTGAAAATAAATAAATAAATAAATAAAACACTTTAAAAGAAAAAAAAAAAAAAGAATCGGAAACAGGCTCCAGGCTCTGAGCCATCAGCCCAGAGCCTGACGTGGGGCTCAAACTCACGGACCGCGAGATTGTGACCTGGCTGAAGTCGGACGCTTAACCGACTGCGCCACCCAGGCGCCCCTTCCCCTACTATTATTGTATTACTAATGATTAGTTCCTTTACATTAGTTATTGTTTTATACATCTGGGTGCTTTCATGTTGGGTTCATAAATATTTATAATTGTTAGATCTTCTTGTTGGACCGTCCCTTTTATGATTATATAATGTCCTTCTTTGTTGCTTTTTATAGTCTTTGTTTTAAAGTCCATTTTGTCTGATGTAAGTATTGTTACTCTGGATTTCTTTTGATAACCATTTGCATGATGCATGTTTTCTTTTTTTAAAGTTTTTGTTTAAATTCCAGGTAAATGTTTCTCCATCTCCTCACTTTCAATCTACAGGTGTCTTTATGTCTAAAATGAGTCTCTTGTAGGAAGCATATAGACGGATCTTGTTTTTTTTATACGTTCTGACACCTTACATCTTTTTTTTTAACCATGTTTATTTATTTATTTTTAGTTTACATCCAAGTTAGTTACCATATGGTGCAACAATGATTTCAGGAGTAGATTCCTTAATGCCCCTTACCCATTTAGCCCATACCCACTCCCACAACCCCTCCAGTAACCCTCTGTTCTCTATATTTAAGAGTCTCTTGTGTTTTGTCCCCCTCCCTGTTTTTATATTATTTTTGCTTCCCTTCCCTTTTATTCATCTGTTTTGATCTTAAAGTCCTCATATGAGTAAAGTCATATGATATTTGTCTTTCTCTGACTGACTAATTTTGCTTAGCATAATACCCTCTAGTTCCATCCATGTAGTTGCAAATGGCAAGATTTCATTCTTTTTGATTGCCGAGTAATACTCCATTGTATATATATACCACATCTTCTTTATCCATTCATCCATCGATGGACATTTGAGCTCTTTCCATACTTTGGCTATTGTTGATAGTGCTGCTATAAACATGGGGGTGCATGTGTCCCTTTAAAACAGCATACCTGTATCCCTTGGATAAATACCTAGTAGTGCAATTGCTGGGTCATAGGGTAGTTCTATTTTTAATTTTTTGAGGAATCTCCATACTGTTTTCCAGAGTGACTGCACCAGTTTGCATTCCTACCAGCAGTGCAAAAAAGATTCTCTTTTTCCGCATCCTCGCCAATGTCTGTTGCCTGAGTTGTTAATGTTAGCCATTCTGACAGGGGTGATGGGGTATCTCATCGTAGTTTTGATTTGTATTTCCCTGATGATGAGTGACGTTGAGCATTTTTTCATGTGTCAGTTGGCCATCTAAATGTCTTCTTTGGAGAAGTGTCTATTCATGTCTTTTGCCCATTTCTTCACTGGATTATTTGTTTTCTGGGTGTTGAGTTTGATAAGTTGTTTATCAATTTTGGATACTAACCCTTTATCTGATATGTCATTTGCCAATATATCCTCCCATTCCGTTGTTTGCCTTTTAGTTTTGCTGCTTGTGTCCTTCACTGTGCAGAAATTTTTATTTTGATGAAGTCCCAATAGTTCATTTTTGCTTTTGTTTCCCTTGCCTCTGGAGACGTGTTGAGTAAGAAGTTGCTGCGGCCAAGATCAAAGAAGTTTTTGCTTGCTTTCTCCTTGAGGATTTTGATGGCTTCCTGTAAATTTTGGTCTTTCATCCATTTTGAGTTTATTTTTGTGTGTGGTGTAAGAAAGTGGTCCAGGTTCTTTCTTCTGCATGTCGCTGTCCAGTTTTCCCTGCACCACTTGCTGAAGAGACAGACTGCTTTTACTCCATTGGATATTCTTTCCTGCTTTGTCAAAGATTAGTTGACCATACGTCTGTGTGTCCATTTCTGGGTTCTCTATTCTGTTCCATTGATCTGAGTGTCTGTTTTTGTGTCAGTACCATACTGTCTTGGTGATTACAGCTTTGTAATACAGCTTGAAGTCCTGGATGGTGATGCTTCCTGCTTTGGTTTTCTTTTTCAAGATTGCTTTGGCTATTCGGGGTCTTTTCTGGTTCCATACAAATTTTAGGATTGTTTGTTCTAGTTTGAGGAATGCTCATGTTATTTTGATAGGGATGGCATTGAATATGTAGATTGCTTTGGGTAGTGTTAACATTTAACAATATTTGTTCTTCCTATCTAAAAGCATGGAATATTTTTCCATTTTTTTGTGTCTTCTTCAATTTCTTTCATAAGCTTTCTATAGTTTTCAGTGTATAGATTTTTCACCTCTTTTGTTAGATTTATTCCTAGTTTTTTATGGTTTTTGGTGCAATTTTAAATGGGATCGATTCCTTGATTTCTCTTTCTGTTGCTTCATTTTGGTGTATAGGCATGCAACCGATTTCTGTGCATTGATTTTATATCCTGCGACTTTGCTGAATTCATGGATCAGTTCTAGCAGTTTTTTGGTGGAATCTTTTGGGTTTTGCATATAGAGTATCATGTCATCACAAAGAGTGAAAGTTTGACCTCCTCCTGGCCAGTTTGGATGCCTGTTATTTCTTTGTGTTGTCTGATGGCTAAGCTAAGACTTCCAATACTAGGTTGAATGACAGTTGTGAGAGTGGACATCCCTGTCTTGTTCCTGACTTTAGCGGGGAAAGCTTTCAGTTTTTCCCCATTGAGGATGTTAGCACTGGGTCTTTCATATATGGCTTTTATGATCGCAAGGTATGATCCTTCTATCCCTACTTTCTTGAGGGCTTTTATCAAGAAAGGATGCTGTATTTTGTCAAATGCTTTCTCTGCATCTATTGAGAGGATCAGGTGGTTCTTGTCCTTTCTTTTATTGATGTGATGAATCACAACGATTGTTTTGCAGATATTGAACCAGTCCCGCATCCCAGGTATAAACCCCACTTGGTTGTGGTGAATAATTTTTTTAATGTATTGTTGGATCTGTTTGGCTAATATCTTGTTGAGGATTTTTGCATCCATGTTCATCAGGGAAGTTGGTCTATACTTCTCCCCTAAATCTTTTGATTGGAGCGTTTAGTCCATTTACAAATTAATCATTGATAGATATGTATTTATTGGCATTTTATTACTTGTTTTGTCATTGTTTTTGAAGATTTTCTCTGATATTTTCTTGTCTTTATCACTTTGGTCTCTCCTTTGCACTCAGAGTCCCCTTTTTAGTATAGGTGCTGCCGAAGCAAGCACTCAGAGTCCCCTTTAATATTTCTTGCAGGGCTTGTTTAGTGGTCATGAACACACTCAATTTTTGCTTGTCTGGGAAACTATCTCTCCTTTTATTCTGAATGATAGCCTTGCTGGATAGAGTATTCTTGGCTGTAGATTTTTCCCATTCAGCACTTTGATTATATCATGCCACTCCCTTCTGGCTTGCCAAGTTTCTACTGAGAAATCTCCAGCTTGCCTTATGGATTTTTCCCTTATAAGTTAAAGATTTCTTTTGTCATATTGCTTTTAGGATTTTTCTTTATTTCTATATTTGGCAGAATTAACTATAATATGTCTTGGTTTTGGCCTGTTTTTGTTGATTTTAATGGGAGTTCTCTGTGCTTCCCTGGATCTGGATGTCTGTTTCCTTCCCCAGATTAGGTAAATTTTCAGATATTATTTCCTGAAATAAATTGTCTGCCCCCTTTTCTCTCTCCTCTTCTTCTGAGACTCCTATAATATGAATGTTATTACATTTGATTGAGTCACTGAGTTCCTTGGATCTATTCTTATGTTGCAAAATTCTTGTTTCTCTCTTTTGCTCAGCTTTATTATTTTCCATTATTTTGTCTTCTAAGTAACTAATTCTTTCCTCTACTGTTCGTTGAATCAAGCCTGTTTCCAGTCTCGTTTATTGCATTCTTTGTCTCTGATTGATTCTTTTTTTTAACTCCTTTATCTTTGTGGTAAGGGTCTTACTGATGTCTTCTATTCTTTTCTCAAGCCCAGTGAGTATCCTTATGATTGTTGCTTTAAACACTCCTTCAGGCATGTTACCTATATCTATTTTACTTAGATCTCTGGCTTTATCTTGTTCTTTCATTTGGGATAATTCCTCCATTTCTGCATTTTGTCTAAGTATCTGCCTTCTACTTTGTGTTAGAAAAGCCAGTTATATCTCCCACTCCTGAAAGTAATGGTCTTATGAAGAATAGGTCAAGTAGTGCCCAGGTGCTTCAGGGAGTTTCTCTGGTGTGTGCTGCATGTTTTGGCTGCTCTATCTTTCAGGCCAGTCATCTGCAGAGGCTCTCCTTGCCTGCTGTGGGCAGTGTTTGGTCCCTGGCCTGAATGTGGTGAGGTTAAATAGGTGTTCTCTTGTCTGCTTGTGAAATGAGACCTGATACCACCTCCACCAGAACTGAAGCCCTGAAGAGCTCTCTTGTCAGAAGATGTGGTGTGGGCAGGGGTTTGTGCTAGTCTTCCAGGGGAGGGGCCCACTGTGCTGGGACTGAGGCAGTGTTGACTGAGAGTGAATAATCTACCCACTGTGTGCCCCGGGCATTTTTCAGGTGCTGTTTCCACATTGTCTGCTCCTGGGTTCTTTGTCTGCCTTCTCTCCAGGAACAGGGAAGTGCCCTCCAGGCTCTATCCCAGCCAAGTTCAGTGACCTTTAAAAGTCAGCCTTTATTTGTAACAATGTGGATGAAGCTAGAATATATTATGCTAAGTGAAATAAGTCAATCAGAGAAAGACAAATACCATATGATTTCACTCATATGTAGAGTTTAAGAGACAAAACAGATGAACATATAGGAAGGGGAAGGAAGAAAAGAGAAGAGAGGGAAACAAACCACAAGAGACTCTTAATTATAGAGAACAAACTGAGGGTTAATGGAGGTAGGTGGGTAGGAGATGGGCTAGATGGACGATGGGTACTAAGGAGGGCACTTGCTGTGATGAGCACTGGTGTTGTATGTAAGTGTTGAATCACTGAATTCTACTCCTGGAACCAAGATTACACTGAATGTTGGCTAACTAAAATTTAAATTAAAAAAACAAACAAACACAAAAAAAACCCTCCAGGCTGTAAGCCCCACTGGTTACAAGAACGCACAAAATTCAGCCCCTCTCGTTTTCCAAGCCAATGGCTTTGGGGAAGTGTTCTCCTTGTCTGTTTCTGTGTGTACTTCTCTCTCTTTCTCTCACCCTTCTCCACAACCATGGCTCCCTCCTCTCTGCAGCAATAGTGATCCAATTCTCTCCTGAAGCAGTTCTCCACACTTCTTACCTTCTTCAATGTGGCCTCTTCTCTCTCTTTAGTTGTGGAGTTTTGTTCCATCAGCCTTCAGGTCAATTCTGGGGTGTTTAGGATGATTGATAGTTATCTAGCTGTGCTTGTGGGACAAGACATGCAAGGAGCCTTCTATTCCATTGCCATCTTGAAAATCGAGTTGTTTTCTTACGGGCTTGAAAGTGCACCTAATTTATAACACAAAGCAAAATGTTTTAAAATGATCTCTGCCATCCATCTTTTATTTCCCTACACGTACTGCCACAACATGAAATAAAAATTTCTTCTTTTTGTTCATCCTTCAAGGCATTTGGGCCTCTCTTGTCTTTCATCTTTCCCCCTTCCCTCTCTTCTCTGTACATCTGTTTATTTTGAAAGTCACTCTGAGCTCTTAGGCTATTTCTTTTGTTTTCACTTCACCCGTATCATGGATTTCCTACAACAGTGGTTCTTAAACTTTTACATACATCAGAGTCATCTGGAAGTCTTGTTAAAACACAAGTGACTGGGCCTCATCTCCATAATTTTATACAGGAGTTTTGAGTTTGGGCTTAAGTATTTCCATTTCTGACAAGCCAGGCAGTGCTGATACTGCTGGTCCAGGGACCACATTTGGAGAATCACTGCTCTACAACCTACAAGCATCTGGAGCTGTTCCAGCAAACAAGAGTCTGTCCCTGGGTAGGAGCCTTTGTTATACACTATATGTAAATAATATTACCTGATTCCTTAAGAATTTAATGAATCAGTTTCCATCATCATATTTATATTCTTTAAATAGGGTTGTGTACAGCCTCTGCCTTAAGAAGAGAAGAATAAAGGAAATAGTATTTATTGCTTGATTGCCTATTCAGGAGACTGTAGAGTGTGGTTGGCTCTGAGGCCAGACCCCCTAGGGTTCAGTCCTGACTTTGCAGGATTTAAGGAAGTCGCTAGGAAGGTTACTATTTGTGCCTCAGTTTCTTACTTTTGAAACAAAGATAACGAAATGAACCACTTCACGGAGTTGTTGTGAGGCTCAAGTGATTTAATACATAAAAAGCCCTTGACGGATGACTGGTGTGTTGCAAGCAGTCTGATGTCACCTATTATTATTATCAGGATTTTGTTGAGTGTTTTTTATTTGTTATCTCATTATAACTTAAAATCAGTCCTCAAAGGTAAGCACCCCTATTATTCTCATAGGGAAGATTAGGAAACAGAAATTCAGAAAGGTTGAATAACTGATCAAAGTCCCCCAGGACTTTTACCAGAGTAAAAATCTCTGGTCTTTGTATGTCATCAGTATTTTCCCAAAGGAATCATTTTTCCCATAAGAAAAATGGTATAAGGCTGCTCATTTCAGAAGTATATTTGAATGTGATTGAATAATTACTTGCTTGGTTAGATGGTTGGTGAATTTTATGATCTAGCATTATTATGTCTACTTTAAGTATATTAAAGACAAAGGAAGACAAGGAGAGGTAGAACAGTGGCTGTATAACATACATACTCTGCGAGGTACCTGTCACATAAGAGGTGTTTAGTAAATATTTGTTGAACTATTGGAATTAATGTGATTTGGAATTAAAATCACCTAAAATTAAAGATTCATAATATCCAGAGTCATTGAGATTATAGAGAAATGGGCATGATATGCTACTCTGAGATTTTTGAAAGTCAATTTGGCAATAGCCCCCCCAAATTTAAATATGTATTTCCTTTGGCCCAGACAGTCTCATGTCTATCCTAGGGAATACCTTTGTGCCCATGAAATGTATATATAATGATGTGCAAATTTAGCACTGCTTTCAATTGTGAAAATTACAAACCTAAATGTTGATAAATGCTGGAATTATTGAATACATTATAAGTCACCTATTTCATTGGACCCTGTATAAGAGTTAAAAGGCGTGAAGGAAAGCAATACATATTGAATGAAAGATCTCCAATATGTGATAAGTGAAAAAATGGTAACAGAAAAACGGGTAGAATTATCCATTTTATTTATGGGGCTCAAAACTACATCTGTAGGAGGTATGTAGTAGAAAAAAGTCTGAAAAGTTACACACCAGACAGTCATCAATGGTTACCTCTGGCAAGTGAAGAGGGCTAGGGGAAGAGGACCAAGGGGAACTTCTACTTTGTACACTATACAGTGTGTATTATTTGGATTATCCACAAGTAGTATGTATGAACATTTACTTATGAGATCAAAACAGAAAAAAGAAGCTTGTTCAACAAATGTATTTAGCTCTTTGATATGGATAATAGATAATAGAATAATAAGAATAATAGATGCGTAATTCTTTATTTTCAAGTTTATTTATTCTGAAAGAGAGAGAGAGAGTTAGGGGGAGGGGCAGACAGAGAGGGAGAGAGAGAATCCCAAGTGGGCTCCATGCTGTCAGTGCAAAGCCTGATGCCAGGGCTCGATCCCACGAACCATGAGATCATGACCTGAGCTGAAATCAAGAGTTGGATGCTCAAATGACTGAGCCACCCAGGCACATGCCAAAGGATAGAGTCAGGGCAGCACAAACGCTACAGAATTCTTGAGTGAGGAAGATACCAACTATGCCATTAACTCATGAACATGGTCAAACTCAGTGGGAAACCAATACAGGTGAACAAGGCTCACAAGAACCTGGATTTTGGGGCTAACATTTTCATTGGCAATTTGGACCCAGAGATTTGTGAGAAGCTGCTTTATGATAACTTCTAGCACCTTTGGAGTGATCTTGCAAACCCTTAAGATTATGTGGGATGCTGACACAGGCAACTCGGAAGATTATGCTGTTATTAGTTTTGCTTCATTTGATGCTTTGGATGCAGCTGTTGAGGCCATGAAGGGCAGTATCTCTGTAACCACCCTATCACTGTGTTCTATGGCTTCAAAAAGGACTCCAAGTGTAAGCACTGTAGCTCAGTATCCAAACAACTTCTGGCAACCCAGAACCCACTTTCCCAGGCTGACTGCCTTCATCAGCTGTTGGCAGATGCATCCCACTCCCCTCGCCACCCCCCCCCCCCCAATTCTGTGGTATCATCACTGGGGCCTGGGCTTTCTCCACCAGGCATGCCCCTTCCTCAGTCCCTCCCACCCCCATTGCTGCCCCCTGGAGCCCTTCCACCTGGGATACCCCCAACCATACCCTCACCACCTATGCTTCCTGGGGCTGGAGGACAAGGCCCACCATCAGCAAGAACCCCAGAGGCCGTACATCCTGGATACAGACACTCCTATCCTCACCCATTTCCACCAGGTGGGATGCCTCATCCAGGGATGTCTCAGATGCAACTGGCCCACCATACTCTCATGGCTTAGAATAACCCCCACGCTGGGCCCCAGGCTCTGGGAGGCAGCCACCACCTGACTGTCCCCTGGAATGCCTCATCCAGAACCTCCTCCAATGGACATGTCCCTCCAGTGATCTCTGTTTGGATCTCCCATGGCTCACCTGGGTCTTTGCCTCCACATGGATACACTGGGCCTCCTCCACTCATGCCCCCTCGTGGATATGCTGGGCTGCCAAGACCCCCGCGCATGGCTACCAGTGGGGGCCCCTCCCTCCACCCAGACCCACCTCCCGGCCTCCAGTTCCCCTCATGGCCCACTTCCAGATCATTTTCCTCAGTAATTTCTCATTCTCTTGCCTCCTGATCTATGGTCCCAATATCTTTCTCAATTCCTTGGACCAATCAGAATTGCTGTAACTTACTAGGGCTAAGGCACTAATTCCTCTCAGGACGTTTTTTAGTGTAATTTTTTTTCATAAGAGGTTTTCTTTTATTTTTTTCTGTGTTGCTCCTAAATGTTTTGCAAATGCACAGAGAAAATAAAACTAAACTCCTTGTTTAAAAAAGACAAGTAAGTACTGGGGCATCTGGGTGGCTCTGTTGGTTAAGAGTCTACCTCTTTTTCTTTTTCTTTTTTTTTCTAATGTGCATTTATTTTTGAGAGAGAGACAGAGCATGAGTGGGGGAGGGGAATAGAGAGGGAGATGAAGAATCTGAAGCAGGCTCCAGGCTATGAGCTGTCAGCACAGAGCCTGATGCAGGGCTTGAACTCACCAACTGTGAGATCATGACTTGAGCCAAAGTCAGATGCTTAACTGACTGAGCTACCCAGGTGCCCCAAGTATTTAACTCTTGATTTTGGCTCAGGTCATGATCTCATGAGTTCAAGTCCTGCTTCGAGCTCTGCGCTGACAATGCAGAGCCTGCTTGGGATTCTCTCTCCCTCTCTCTATGCCCCTCCCTGCTCTTGCTGTCTCTGTCTGTCTCTGTCTCTCTCTATCTCAAAACAAATAAATAAATAAATAAATAAATAAATAAATAACTTCAAAAAAAAATACTTCATAGTCATTCAATTACAATAATCTCAACAAAAGTCCAGAATGACATTGGTGGTTTTTTTTTTTAATTTTTATTTATTTATTTTTGAGAGGGAGAGAGAGAGCAAGCATGAAAGTTGGGGGGAGGGGCAGAGAGAAAGAGGGAGAGATAGAATCCCAAGCAGGCTCCACGCTGTCAGCACAGAGCCCTGATGTGGGGCTCGAACCCACAAACCGTGAGATCATGACCTGAGTCGAAATCGAGAAGGCACTTAACCAACTGAACCACCCAGGCACCCCTAGGTGTATTTTTTTAAGAAAACAAATTTCAAGTCAGCAAATTCAGGCATATACCACTGTGATGGGTGTCAGGTCTAAAAGAGAAATGAGAAGATAAAAATGTGGAGAAAGTAAGACCACCCTAAAGCAGGTGCTCCCTCAGCACCAGCTGCCTCTGCTGGGAGGAAAATGCTGGCTTTCCCTTTGGCCAACTCTCATCATGGAGAGATAGAGACGTGCAGCCTCCAAACCTCAGAAAGAGAAGGCATTGAGAGAGAGACTGGGCGTGGGGAGGGGTCTGCTTGTTGAGCAAATACACTCAAGGACAAATTGTAAACATTGGAGGTATGTAGTCTTGTAGGGTTAGAAGTTGAGAACTGTTGTATGTATCATCTTCTGGTCCAGCTGTATATTTCATAGGTAAAATTGAAATACACAGTGTTTAAACACAACAGTATGATGCTTGAATATCACATTAGATTTTCTTTTGATGAGTAATGTAGCTTAAGTGGATTGACCATTGCAATTACTATAGATATGACCCAGAAGATTCACAAAACTCTGTTAAAGACAAAGTTGGGTGAAGCAAGGGAGAAAAGAAAACCCAACAGCCCTGAGAGGGAGTGATGATAGGGAGGAGGCAGTGAAGGTGATGAAAATTTCCCTGCAGGAAATAGCCACCATACTCAAGGGCAGCTTATTTCTGGCTAACCTATGGGTTCTATGTAATGTCTCAGATTGTAACTAATACCTTCTATAGTTATTCTTGACTTCATGATTGAAGATAGACTTGCAAATTTGTGAGTAAATTGGATTTTTAAAGGACATACATCTTCTCTGTCATAATTTGAGAGGTTTTTTTTTTCCTTTTCTTTTCTCATCAGCATGCTATATATCTGTCTTCCTTCAGGTTATTTCACTGCAAGTAGTCTGATGGAAGTAAATCTAGCTTAAGTACAAAGGACAAATTTGTCATAAGGAAATATTTTCAAGATACCAAATACAGGAAGTTTCTTTGGGCCTTATAAGGAAGAGGAAACTGAAACATTATGAGGACTCATTCTTGGTATGTTCTCTTTTTCTCTTTCCTCTCTTACATCTGCATTACTCTTTCCCCACAGCAAACTAACTTTCTATGCAGATCCACGTACAGGGAGAAAGATAGTAACACCACAATAGCAGATTTAATGTTAGAGCATGAGTGGCTTCAAGTGAACAGAAAAGTCTGAGCAACTGTCTTTGAATCCCAGTTTGGGCTTCCCCAAGAGGAGGACCCTGATTGGCTCAGCTTGATTCATGTGACAACTCATGGTACAATTAAGAAGCCTGGTGGGGTGGGGGAGGGTCATGAAGAATAACACCGGCTAGAGGTTGGCTGGCTGCTCTGGGTGAAGTAGGACCATTCCTAGAGAAAGAGGGCAGAATCCATAATCTTTATAAATAAGAACTTTATAAATAAGTCCGTAATCTTTATAAATAAACTAACAATTATGCCAGAGGGATTTCTATTTTTAAGAGTGAATCATAGTATGAATCCTTTTATAAAGTTTTTAGTGAATTTGTAACTATACCTCTATTTTGAATACAAAATTTTTGCAAAGTGGAGCATAATTATAACAGACATTTTGCATATGTCACCAAATAATTATTCTCACTCGAAGGAGGCTATTAATTCCTGGTTTACAGAGGGGAAAACTTTTGGTTTTCATGCATCAAAATTAAATTTATCTGGTTATCTCAAGGAGGGACCTGTGTGCCAGGAACACCTCTATCTTTGGGACTATAAGGAAGGATGAGAGGTCTGATGTACCATCAGGGATCTGCTGAAGTCTAGAGGAGATATTGGACTGTTTGTTTTTCCTTCCATATCTAACCAAACTTTGAAATGAATGATTCTAAAATATCGGGATGATTCAAAGTAAAAAACAAAACAACAAAACAAAAGAAAACAAAAAAAACATTGCTTGCTTTTCTGTCTACCCGATTCACACTCCCGCCTTTGTTTTTTGGTTTATATTATTAGACCTGGAATAAATCAGCCTCTCTCCATGGCTATTTCCCTTGCCTTCAGAAAAGTACATCTTCCCTGTCTTGGAAATAAACAAAGTAACTCTCTGTCTATCCCCAACCCTTTGCTTGAATCTGTTTCCCTTTCCAAGGACTTTACTGTTTTTTTTTTGTTTGTTTGTTTGTTTGTTTTGCTGTCACATTTTTTTTTTGCTCATTTTAAGATTAATGTTTTCATTATTTCATCATTTAATGGCATAGTTGTTTTTTTATTTTTTTAATGTTTATTCATTTTTGAGAGATAGAGACAGAGTGGGAGCAGGAGAGGGGTAGAGAGAGTGACACAGAATCGGAAGAAGGTTCCAGGCTATGCACTATTAGCACAGAGCCTGACACAGGGCTTGAACTTCCAAACCATGAGATCATGACGTGAGCCGAAGTACACGCTTAACTGACTGAGCCACCCAGGCTCCCCTGTTTGTTTGTTTGTTTTATTTACAAATGCAAGTCTTTCCATTTATCTCTGTTACAACTCAGCCCTTATCATTCCAGCCCACACAGTTCTGTGTAATGTGACGCATCGTGACAAATGCTTCAGGATTACTAATAAAATCCAACATATTTCTTATACCTCCCAGCTTGGTGAGATCTGTAAATTGTCCTTATCACAACTATAATACACATTTAATAACTGGGCAAAGGGTTTAAAAATACTTTTTCATCTAATCTTCAAAATGACTTTTCAAGGAAGGTATTATTATCCCCATTATACTGATGAGGAAATGGAAGCTTAGAAAATCTAAACGACTTCCTTGGTCAAAGCTGTGATTGAAACCTGGGTCTGCCAGACGCTCAAGCCTAAGTTCTTAAACCCTTGGCTGTGTATTTGCAACCTTGGCGTTGCATCAAACCACCTAAGAACTTTAAAAAGTGAGAGCAGCCAAAGCCCCATCTCACAAAACTGTCACAGTCTTGTTGCAGGGGTGGGTTTGGGGGGTGGTAGTCAAGGACCACGGCTGCCACGCTCTGCTCCAGCCCAACAGCAGGATCTTGCTGTGTGCCATACGCTTTGCCCCAGAGGTAACAATTAGCTGCTAGTTTGTACTTTTAGATATGGCCATATCATCAGTTTTGAATCTAAATGTGTAATTCTCCAACCCATGTTTCTTATTTCTCCATATTGTGTGAAAGAATGTCACAAAAGACTTGGTCCAGTTTGTTCTCATGGAATTCTTTTTTATCCTTATCAAAAATAGGGGAATCTTGGATCGCCTGGGTGGCTTAGTCGGTTAAGGGACTGACTCTTGATTTCGGCTCAAGTCATGACCTCATTCATGGCTCATGGGTTTGAGCCCCGTGTCTGGCTCTGCACTGTGCTTGGGATTCTCTCTCTCCCTCGCTCTCTCTCCCACTTGTGCTCTCTCTAAAATAAATAAAAACTTAAAAAAAAAAATAGGGGAATCTTTCTGAAGTATTTGCTCTGGGAGCAAATTTCTAGCTATGCCACTACGAGGGACCACACAAAGAGCTAGACAATGTGACAGTGTGAAAAGAGCTCAACATTCCAGGGCAGTATTGACTTCGAAATCATACTACCTTAGTGACAAGAGAGGCTTGCACTCTCTGAATGATGACACTGGGCAAGTCACTTTCTGGGCAGGTAGGCAGAGATTTCTCAATTCCATAAACTTAAGAATAATGTATTTCCTTTCCAGTCCACCTGTTTTTCATATCCAAATCACTTTTATAAAAAAAGAGTCCCTTTCCTCACAAGAAACCCTCAATAGCCACTGTTACAAATGACCTCCCCCCTGCAAACAGGCCGTGGACAGTAACAGATACCATGTCTGGTTGAACAAACATGTCATTGTAAAATACAGAAAGATCACTTACTGCATGGAATGCTTCTGCTCTGTTTCAGAGTTCTAAATTGGACATTTTTTTTTCCTCACAAAAGAGAATGTTTCCATTTCCACAGTTCAGATGATTTTAACTTTAGCTGTGATATTAAAGACAACTTGGCCATTTTGTCTTCTTTGTGTGAGCCTGGGTTCTGGTTTCTACTCCAGTAACAATTTTCTTTTGTAGAAAAAGGGAATTCTCATGATAGTTGCTGTTTGTAATTTCAGCCTTTATATTCCAAGATTTTCGATTTGCCACTGAGTCACAACCAGTTCCAGTTCCTTTTTAGAAATTAAAAATAAGGACTCTCCAGCTTATTTTGCTTGCAGAACAGTAACCGTAGGAATGCAATTGTCCTGTAAATCCCTCCCTCTTATGAGAAAAGGAGGGCTGTAGTTCATTATTTACTTTAAAGGAGTCAGTGTGAATTCAAGTCATTTCCTATCCTGCTATCATTTGCTGAAAGACCTTTTGCAATGGGTCTTATGTAAGAAGAAATGGGGGAGTTGCTTTGGTGAGTTGATTTAGAGAAATCATTAAATACAAGTTAGACCTGAGGCTCAGCATCATTTGTGAGTGGGGAAACAGGGGCTATAAATGCATCCAGTGTTTCAGATTGAAAGAGGGCTAATATGAGAAAAAGACCGTACACAGTTGGGTTCCAGGCTACTCCTTTGGCCTCATGTCTTACCCCCTGCTCCCTCCTTCACTGTCCTCCAGCTACGGTGACCTCTTTTCCAGGTCCTTGAACTTACCAAGCGCATTCCTTTCTCAGGGTCTTTGCCCCTGTTAGTCCCTCCGCCTGAAACTCTTTTCCCAGATAGTTGCAGGACTGGTGCATTCTCATTTCCCACATCTCTGCTCAAATGTCACTTACTCTGGGAGGTCTCTCTTGGCCACCCCTCGCTAAAATAGCATACTGCCTCCTCGCTTTCTATCCCTTTACTTTGTTTTATTTATCTTAGTGGCAATTATACACTGGCACATCATGCGTTTCAAGTATGTTTGTCACTATCAGAATCCACGCTCCGGTAGAGCAAGTAGAACGCGCGTTGTGATTACATAGCATCCTTGGGGGCCTTACGGTCCGGCACCTGCTGGATGGTATGCGGATATTTGTTGAACGAATGAGTGGGGCTTTGGGGGACGGTGGGCTATGTTTGTCCTCATTCGCCAGTCCGCAGGCAGCTGGGCGCCTCGTCCCACCCTAACCCTGTTCTCCTAGAGGTGAGGGACTGGAGTCGGGCGCACCTGCACAGATCTGCGCATGTGAACGCTGCCCCAACTCTCGGCGCCACTTCCCCTCGGGCCGAGAGGCCCGGCCTGGGGAAGGACAGGTCCGCGGCACGAGGAACGTGGAAGCGAAAGCAGAAGGGGAACGAACGACAGTGCCCGGGAGGATAACGTGTGTGGTGGCCGGCTGCGTGCAGGGGGCGCCTTCCCGGCCGGGCTGACTCATTCCCAGCCGCCTCCACGGCGGGCGGCCGCCACACACACGCCCATCTGGGGAGGGGCGGGCCCAGCTCCGGCGCCCGGCTCCCGGCTCCCGCTGGCTCCGCGGCCCGGCTAGCCAGCTCCAGCCCAATTTCCCCGCCCGTTCAGGCCCGGGGGACGCCCCGGGAATCTTCGCGCGCTCCCGCCGCCTGGCCGAGCAGCCGGGTCGTGCGTGGCCGCCGCCCGCCAGCCCCGCGGCACGCGCGCCCGGAGAAGTGCGGCCCGGGCGCTCGGCGCACGCGCACACGCGCAGTCCCGGGGCGCGTGCCCGACTCCCGCCCCCGTCCCCGCCCGCGGGACAGTCTCGGTCGGCAGTGATCGGGCTGCCAGACTGCAGGCGGACTCCGACGCAAATAGGGCGTCCGGGCCAGTATCGCCTGAGGCGCCGAGAAGCCGGTGTGGCCCGGGAGAGGGTGGAGACGACGCCTGTGACGGGCTTCCCGGCCGCCCGAAGTGGGAGTGGTGTGGGCTGGAGGAAGGAGAGAGGAAGAGGAGCAGAAGGGGGCAGCGGCGGCCGCCTACGGGCTTCCCTGCGCGCTGACAGGCTGGGCCGGCGTCCGGCTCGCTCGGGAGTTGGTGCCGCCGCCTCTGCCGCTCGGCCCCTGGGCCCGGACTCGCGGCGCGCGTCGGGGCGGAGAGCTGCTGCGGCAGCGCGGGGCCAGGCCCGGGGCTCGCCGCCGAGGGATGTGAGTGGGAGCCGACCCCGCGCGGGAGGGCCCGGGAGGGCCCAGCCTGGAGGACCCCGGCACCCCTGCCCACTCCGGGGGCCCAGCGGATCTCGGCCGGCGGCTGGCGCCGGGCGCCGGGGCGGAGCGGCCCCTGCGGGCCCCGGGGGCGCGTCCTCGCCGCGGGATCGGTGCAGCTGGTGCGTGCGATTGCTGCGTGGCCTCTGGCTGGGGGGCCGCAAGTCGTCTGTCCGCATCCCTCCCACCTCCTGATGCCCGCTGTCCCCCCTGCTAGTGGCCCAGTAAACTTCTCGGCAAGAAAATCTTCCCTCTCGAAGGGGTGGGGGAAGCCTGCAACGGCGTGTTTTCCTGTTGCTGTTTGCATCAATGTGTGCCTCGTAGCCGCCTTCCCCCCTCCCCTTAAACCTCTTTAAAATTTTGTAGACGTCCGAACCGCCTAGGGAAGAGCATCTATTTCCCCAGGATTTCTGCGGTAATAACCGCTGCTTGCTTTTTTTAGATTTCAGAAGCAGGCGAGGGAACAAGATGTGAACTGTTGCTCTTCGGAAGAAAAAGGTCCCCGCTGCCCTTCCCGCGAAGGTGGGTTTGAGATCCGGGCTGCTGTGCTCCGTGGCGGCGGTGAAGGCGAGTGTGGACTGCGTGCGTAGGAAGGGTGGGAACGTGTGTAGACAGGCAGGGCTCACTGAAAATGGCAGTGCTGGACTTAGAATGTGGGTCGGGGAGGGTAGTTCGGGGGGTGTTTAGTGTTGCTCTTGGATCCTTTAAGAAACATTCATTGCTTCTTTTCCTGCGAATTAGAAGAGCAACGAGGCTTTACGTGGTGGGGGGGAGGAGGGGGAGCCTTGCGCCTTAACCCTTTCTCCTCCAGCAGCCAGAGCTCGGTAATCTTTCAAGGAGGGACATTTTCAAGTACTCAGAGATACCTACTGGGAGAACACGTTAGCTGTTGTGCTGGGGTTTCTGCTACCACATTGAATGCTTCCTGGATGGTTTTATCTGCCTAAGTTTGGTGCGTCGGTTGAATTCACCCAGTTTGCTTTCCGGTGGTGATTAATCTGTCAGGAGAAACTCCTTTTCTCTGAATGAAAGGCCAGGAGCGGCCGAATATGTCATAGAGGGGAGGGGAAATGTGGAGAAGGAAATTAGAAGTGGGAATAAGAGTGATGACGACTGCGTTTGGTTTCTTAATAGTGTGTGCAAGCGAGTTGTTGGGCCACTGCAAATAGTCTTGTGTGACACCCAGCAGATGTGAAGATGAATAATCAACCTTTGGACTCCCTTTCCCCACCCCACCCCCCTCACCTTTTAGCACAAGTGTGAAAATCACTAGCTTGCATGTGCGACATGTCTGCAAACTGGATGTGCCCGGCACTTGCCTTAATAGTGGGTGTGTTTACCTGGAGAGGAAAGCCGCAGCCCTTGGTCACTGGATACGCGGGAATGCCTGCGTTGGCTCCAGCTGAATGGCCCGTGTTTTAGGGACAGTTACAGAATAGTTTGTTTCCTATACTGGTGTTTCCTCGGGTTCGAGGCAGGTGCCTCAGGTATGGGAAGGAAACGTGATATCTTGTGTCTCCTTCCTCCGGCTGTTGCTGAAAGGCGGGATGCTTTGGAGGCAGAATAGGAAAAGAGCGCTGGTCCTGGTGTCAGATCTGGGTTTGAATCCTGGTGTTCCTGCCACTTTATAGTTGTATTATTTAAACTCTCCTTGAGCCCCACTTTTCTTAGAAGGTTGTTGTGACGATTCAGTAAGATCATGCATGCAAAATAGTACATCGCTTGGCTACTATTAAAGGCTCCGCTACTCATGGCTGGGCGGGCAGAGGAGATTCAGAGAAGGACACAATGACCCTGGGCGAGGTGGTCTGCCAGGGACCAGTGTTTCTTCCTCTTTAGTAGAAGGAGATAAAGGACTTTTAGGTCTGGAACTGGTTAACAGGTCTTAAAGCCTTTTCATGGAAAGGTTAACTCTTCTCTCTTCTTGACACCCCCTGCCCCCACCGTTGTGCCTCCTTCCCGACTGTTGTGCTGCCCTCTTGTGGTTAAGTGTGCTAAAAACTTTCTTCTGCTCCTCCCACATCACAGTCCGCCCCCCCCCCCCCCCCCCCCCCCCGGTCTTTTGAGGCCCCTTGCCTTTGCTCCCAGTTTCCCAAACTGTGTGCTGAGGTGCCCCGGAGCACCAGTGAACTCAGGCTTGAGCTATTAGTTTGAGGTAGTTCACAGTGTCAACATTAAATTGACACAGTCCTTTCTACAATGTCCTGTCTTTGCAAAGCAGTTTCTTTAGAGGTTGCTCTCATAAAAAGCAACTACTGTATGAGAATCAGTGTGACAGAGGACATGAGAGTGTGATGTTGTCCAGTTTGATTCCAAGAAGTTGTACGAGGCTGAACAAGCACTAAGTTGTAAGGACATTAAATGGTTTGAATCTACCTCCTGAAGTATTTCTCTTGGCCTCGGGGGTGCTGTGAAAATATTACTAAGAACTCCCTGAGTGGACAGTTTGGGAACCTTTGCCTTAGCTTTTGGTTGGCTTTTCTGATACACACAAAAGTCTTTTTAAATGGAAAAACTGCATTTTTAAGTGTTGGTCACAAATTGTTTCCCTTCCCCACCAAAAGTATTGATACAGTTATTGATAAAATTATTGATACCCTGCTGGTACCAGCTGATCATGGCTTAGTATATTTCCTCTCCTATTTAATATCTTTGTAGCTTCTTCCTAGTGTTTTCATGTTAAAACTAATCCTATTGCTTATTTGTCATTCTAGTCACTTCCTGGTTTTTCCAGTCCTGTTCTTGCGCTCGTATTTTTGACTTGTCGTGTTGTCATCGTCTTCTTCTTCTTCTTTTCTTTTTAATGTTTATTTATTTATTTTGAGAGAGAGCGAGCACAAGTGTGGGAGGGGCAGAGAGAGAGGGAGAGAGAGAATCCCAAGCAGGCTACCTGCTCTTAGAGTAGAGCCTGATGTGGGACTCGATCTCACAAACCATGAGATCATGACCTGAGCTGAAATCAAGAGTCGGACGTTTAGCCAACTGAACCACCCAGGTGTCCCTTGACTGTCTTTTTAAACTCACCATGCCCTAAATGAAAAATCATCATTTTATACCCCTCTGTAATTTCCTTCTCTCCTGGTCATAATAGGCTTTAAATTAGGCATCATCTTTAAACTTTCATCTTTCATTTACCTCTTGTATTAACCTATTCAACATGTCCTGTCCATATTTCTTTTGTCCCTTATATCTCTGCTTACTTCACTTTACCACCTGAATCCCAGGACTTGTATCTTCAGCCCACAATATCGAAAGTCATAGCAACCTCTCAGAGTCCAGCTTCTCTTTCTTCTGTTTATCCACAATAGAAGTGTCACTAATACTCCTTATTGTGGCATTTCTTTGTCCCCAAATCTTCCGTGGCTTCCCACTTTCTACCTCTTAAATTTAACTTCCTCTTCCTGGCTTTCACTCTACTCTGTCATTACTCCCTGCCCTGTTTATTCAGTCTTTGGTCTAAGGACCCTCAAAAGGCATTCTCTGCTGTAGTGTTTCAAGCCGCTTTCCACATTTTCTAATAATAGTTATGCTATTTCATCTTTTAACTTTCATTTATGTTTTCCATCCTTCTTCCACCAAGCCCAATTCCGTATCTGTTTGCATTACTCACTACGTATGAAATAACTAAGCCGGGTCTCAGTCTCATCTGAAAAAAATGAGAATGACTCTAGTACTTTTTCCAGAGGGTTGTAGTGAGAGAGAAGTGAATTAATACATGAGAAGTCCTCAAGACCAGTGCCTAGCACATTAAGTGCACCTTAAGTTTTAGCTCTTATTATTATAATTATTTATCACCACTATTATTATTAGTACTGTTACTATGGCTGTACTCCCAGTTAAAATTCTACCTGTTTCTGAAACTATGTCTCACTAAATACAGTTTTTTCCTTTCTATATTTCCACTGTTTTTGAGTCCTAGAGAATCTTCTCATAGTTTAATTATATATTATGCTTGGGTTGTTTGATGATTATTTCTCTAGTGTTAACCATATCTTTTCAGGTTGGTTGTGTATGCTTTGAGGAACACACAGAGTGCTGAGCAGATGGGGAGCATTCAATAAATGCTATGTATTAAAACGGAACTCTAGTCAGTTACCAAGCAAATATCTGTTAATACCTACGATGTAAAAGGTACTTTGCTATGTCCAAAAGAGATGCAGAAAGATATAAAATAGGTTCCTTTCACTGAGAACTTAAAATGTAACTGGGAAATAAGTAATAAAAGTTATAGATATTTGAGACCACTTAGAGTTGAAGCGAGCAAGGAAGGCTTCAGAGAGGAAGTAGAATCAAAACTAGGCAGGATTTGATTTTGTGTAAGAGGAAAGACCTTGTATAGGTGGTAAACAGAGGCAAAATCTGCATGACATTTTCAGAGAACAGTACGGAAAGTAACTTAAGTGAAATGAAGGTTTGTGTGGCAGGGTAGTAAGAAATGAGGTTGATAATATAGATTGGAAGCAGAATACAGATACCTTGAGTGCTAGGGTGAGAAGGATATACTTTGCCTCATAGGCAGCTGAGAAGCTTTAAAAGTTTAGATTGAGAAAGAGCTTGCTAAAAGTATCTTAGGTGAAACAGACTGGCACAGTGCTAGGTGTAGTATGAATTGGAAAGAAAAGTGATAGAGCGAGGAAGATAATCTAGGCCTAGTGTTTGGATTTAGTGAAAATAGGACTGGGGAGATGTCACACAAGACTTCATTATAGACTGGATAAGAAAGTAGGATGTGGTGGGGTTTGGGGGTAGGGAGGAAGACAACTCATCAAAGATGACTTTGAAGTTTTGATCTTCACTGCCATAAGAAATTCAAGAGTGTTGGAATGTCAGGACGTCTGAGAACATCTGGGCTAGCCTCTGAATTTTGTGCATTAGGAATCTGAGACCCAGAGAGATTTAAACATGTGTCCCAAATTACTCAACTAGTTAGTGATAGAGAAAGAACTAGAATTTTTTAAATGGCCGTCCTGACAAAAATAGGTATGAAAATATTAGTAGCTGGTTGAAGAGATACAGACAGCTGGACTTAGATTTTGGAGATGTTGAATTTGAGGTAACAGTGAGATAGCCAAGTGAAATAGATAGCTAGATGACTGGAACTTGGTAGAGACATTTCAGGCTGGAATTGTAGTGCTCAGAAAGGAGAGCAGTGGACCTGAAATTGAGGCTTGGGAACTGCCCATAACTACAGGATGAAAGGAGAGGAATTGACAAAAGAGACAAAGCAGCAGTCTGTCTGAGAGGAAGGTGGGTGGGTAGGTTAAGAGGGTGGGAATGATTATCATGTTGATCACTGTTGATCACTGCTAAGAAATGAGAATCAGAACTGAAAAAAGGCCTTAGAAGTGTATACTAATGTTTTTTCTAACATGAAATCTAGAAAAGCAGAAAAAGAAAATTACTTATGGTTTTCCCATGCAAACATCGCTACTGTTAATATTTTGCTCTCTCTAGTGTAAGAGATGACCTTTGGATTTGACAGTTGGGTGAATAATGGAGACTTCTACACAAAGATCTCATCCCTGGGACTAAAGATGAGAATTTTAGGCATAATAAAGACTGGGATGTATTTTTGACAGTGTTTGTCATTCATCTGTGTCCTTTTATATCACACTATACATGTACTGCTGTTCCTTGTGGGAATTAGCCCTATACTTATTATTTGAGTGAGTACACGTTGAGTGTTTTTTTTTTTTTAAATGTCTATTTATTTTTGAGAGAGAGAGACAGAGTGTGAGCTGGAGAGGGACAGAGAGAGAGAGAGAGAGAGAGGGAAAAAGGGAGAAAGGGAGAGAGGGAGACACAGAATCTGAAGTAGGCTCCAGGCTCTGAGCTCTCAGCACAAGAGCTGGACATGGGCTTGAACTTGGGAACCATGAGTTCGTGACCTGAACTGAAGTCGGATGCTCAACCAACTGAGCCACCCAGGTGCCCCAACATTCATTGGTTCTTTTTTTTTGAATTAAACACTTTTTTTAATTTAATTTTTTTAAATTTACATCCAAATTAGTTAGCATATAGTGCAACAATGATTTCAGGAGTAGATTCCTAAGTGCCCCTTACCCATTTAGCCCATCCCCCCTCCAACGCCCCCTCCAGTAACCCTCAATTTGTTCTCCATATTTATGAATCTCTTATGTTTTGTTCCCCTCCCTGTGTTTATATTATTTTTGTTTCCCTTCCCTTATGTTCATCTGTTTTGTCTCTTAAAGTCCTCATATGCGTGAAGTCATATGATATTTGTCTTTCTCTGACTAATTTCACTTAGCATAATACCCTCCAGTTCCATCCACGTAGTTGCAAATGGCAAGATTTCATTCTTTTTGAATGCCAAGTAATACTCCATTGTATATATATACCACATCTTCTTTATCCATTCATCCATCAATGGACATTTGAGCTCTTTCCATACTTTGGCTATTATTGATAGTGCTGCTATAAACATGGGGGTGCACGTGTCCCTTTGAAACAGCATACCTGTATCCCTTGGGTAAATACCTAGTAGTGCAATTGCTGGGTCATAGGGTAGTTCTATTTTTAGTTTTTTGGGGAACCTCCATACTGTTTTCCAGAGTGGCTGCACCAGCTTGCATTCCCATCATTGGTTCTTATTAGACATTCAGTAGCCTGGCAGGTTAGACAAGTGATCTCTGGATGCATTTGTACTGGCAGAATCTAAATAAACTGATAAGGTATTAATTTCTTTCTTTCCTTTTTTTTTTTTTTAGTGAGAGAGAGAGTGGGGGAGAGGGGTAGAGGAAGAGAGAGAGGGAATCATTGAGCAGACTCAGTGCAGAGCCCGACTTAGGGCTTGATCCCACAATTCTGGGATATGACCTGAGCTGAAATCAAGAATTGGATGCCCAACTGACTGAGCCACCCAAGCACCCCAAGGCATTACTTTCTAAAAGGAAAGAGAAATCCTTGTAGATAACTTATTGAAGTAAATGTAGCATGGTTAAAAGTATTTAGATTAGGAGAGCTGGAGAGGGCAAAATGAAGCATTATCTGTTTTTAAAGCCTATATGGCATAGCTATCAAAGGTGGACTAGGTTCAGATAGTCCCTGGAAGGTTAGTTTTGCTTGAATGCTTATTTTGATTTCCCAAGGACATATTTTGGCCTGCTTTTTTGCTGTCAGTCCTTGGGAATAGTGTATTCATTACCGCTTACTAAATGACTTTAATAAATTCTGATTATGAAATTAATTGTCACTAGGTAATATTTTGTAATATGAAAGGCAGTGTGATGTGAAGACTTGCGCTGTTTTGGAAATAAGGGCATCGGGGACTAACTGCTGTCAACCTAGTGTGTGAGTTTGAGCCAGTCACGTGATCATTGAGCCTTAGTTTTTTTTCCTCATTTGGAAAATGAGGGAATAAAATAAATGTTAAAAAAATTTTTTTTTAATGTTTGTTTATTTTCGAGAGAGAGAGAGATAGAGTGCGAGTGGGGGAGGGGCAGAGAGAGAGGGACACACAGAATCCAAAGCAGGCTCCAGGCTCTGAGCGAGCCATCAGCACTGCCTGATGCAGGATTCGAACTCACGAACCGTGAGATCATGACCTGAGCCGAAGTCAGATGCTCAACCAACTGAGCCAGCCACCCAGGCACCCCTATAATAAATCTTTTTTAAAATAACTTTGTTTACTTTAGAAACACAAATAAACATGGTAAACTGTGTACTATGGTTTATAACAAAAATCAGCAACGTCTTGCTCCTCCCCCATCTCTGATTCCTGTTTCCCAGTAAACCACTTTCAAATCTCTTAACGGTGTCTTTTGGTATTTATCTCCATATTTCTAAATAACGTAATCTACCCTCAGTAACACCTCTTGTCATCCTGTATCTGTGCCTAAACTCTGCCCTTTTCTCCTTTACAACGAATGAACTCGGGGACGCCTGGCTGGCTCTGTTGGCTAAATGTCCAACTTTAGCTCAGGTCGTGATCTCACTGTTCGTGGGTTCGAGCCCCGCTTCAGGCTCTGTGCTGACAGCTCAGAGCTTGGAGCCTGCTTGAGATTCTGTGTCTTCCTCTTTCTCTGCCCCTCCCCCACTCGTGCTTGGTCTCTCTCTCTCTCTCTCTCTCTCAAAAATAAACATACATTAAAAAAAATTTACAATGAATGAACTCAGTGTCCCATCTTAAGCTTCTCCTGGTTGGGTACAGAAACCCATCTCCTTTTACCTTCAAGGACTTTACTATTGTATTTCTCCCTCTTTTTCCTGCATTATTAATTTTCCCCTCTACTGGCTCATTTCCAGATGCTATTGCTGTGTGATATAACCACCTCAAAGCGTAGTGATGTAAAGCAGCACTTTATTAGGCTCACAGATCTTACTGTTCAGTAATTCACATAGGGTACACCAAGAATGCCTTGGTTTATTTTATTTTATTTTATTTTTAATTTTGTTTTTTGAACTTTCATACAAATTAGTTAGCATATAGTGCGACAATGATTTCAGGAGTAGATTCCTTAATGCCACTTACCCATTTAGCCCATACCCCCTCCCACAACTCCTCCAGTAACCCTCTGTTCTCCATGCTTAAGAGTCCCTTATGTTTTGTCCCCCCTCCCTGTTTTTATATTATTTTTGCTTCCCTTCCTTTATGTTCATCTGTTCTGTGTCTTAAAGTCCTCATATGAGTGAAGTCATATGATACTTGTCTTTTCTCTGATTGACTAATTTCGCTTAACATTATACCCTCTAGTTCCATTCATGTAGTTGCAAATGGCAAGATTTCATTCTTTTTGATTGCCAAGTAATACTCCATTGTATATATATACCACATCTTTATCCATTCATCCCTTGGCTCTTTCCATACTTTGGCTATTGTTGATAGTGCTGCTATGAACATGGGGGTGCATGTGTCCTTTCGAAACGGCATACATGTATCCCTTGGGTAAATACCTCGTAGTGCAATTGCTGGGTCATAGGGTAGTTCTATTTTTAGTTTTTTGGGGAACCTCCATACTTTTTGCCAGAGTGGCTGCACCAGCTTGTATTCCCACCAGCAGTGCAAGAGAGATCCTCTTTCTCCACATCCTCGCCAACACCTGTTGTTGCCTGAGTTGTTAATGTAAGAATGCCTTGTTTTTGTTCCACAATGTCTAGAACCTCAGTTGGGAAGACTTGCTGGCCAAGGGTATCTTGAAGGTGGGGGACTAGAATTATCTAGAGGTATCTTCACTTACAAGACTGGTAGTTGATGCTGGCTGTTGAGTGAGATCTCAGCTGGGGCTCTTAACTGGAGCATGTTCATGCGGGCTGGACTTTCTTACAACATGGGAGTCTCCATGTAGTTGGCTTTCTTACATGGTGAGTTGAGATTTAAAAGCGAACGTTTCAGTGAACATAGTGTGGACAGGGATTAAACTCCACTAGTTAATTGGAGAGTGGCAAGGTCACATGTGAAAGAAAACATGCAGGATGAGAGATTGTTATGGCTGTCTCTGGACAATACTGTTGCCATAGCTTGCCTTTTTTTTGCTGCACTTCACATGCCTCCCACATCCAAAATACGTGAAAATACACCAACCCCCTTCTCAGAGACCTCTAATTCACTCCCACCAGGACATCAGCTCAGAATTTAGTATCTCATCTTCTAAGTCAGATCCAGATGCTGTTGAGCTTCCTTGGGAACCTTGGAGATGGTTTCTTGACAGTGATTGCTCTTTAACCAAAAGACCTCTGAAGAGACAAGTTGTAGGTTATATGCCTCCACATAATTAACCTGCAAGACGGGAAAGGCACGTGTTAATTGCAGTGGACATTCCTGCTCAAAAAGAGGGACAAAGGAGGCACATGGTAGTATATAGCAATTCTGAAACCTGGCTGGGAACACGTTGGCAGTTTCTTGACTAGGGTGCAATCCTGCTGTCTGGAGGTTGTTCTTTGTGGGCCATGACTGCTTCTTTTGGTCATTGATTTCACTTCTGAATCATTCTGTTTCACCAAAAGAACTGATCTGTCTTTGCAACTTAGTAACCATCTGAGCTTGCTTCCTGCCTGTAGTCCTTCAGGGTCCAAAAGCCACCTTTTATTTTATATAGTTACTGCCCCTTTCATTCTAAGCTGATGTAGCTCCTTTAAAAAGTTCATGGAGGGGCGCCCAGGTGGCTTAGTCGGTTTGGCATCCGACTTAGGCTCAGGTCATGATCTCACGGTTTGTGAGTTCGAGCTCTGCTTCGGGCTCTGTACTGACAGCTCAGGAGCCTGGAGCCTGCTTTGGATTCTGTGTCTCCCTCTCTCTCTGCCCCTAACCCACTCGTACTCTGTCTCTGTCTCTCAAAAATAAATAAACAATAATAAAATAAAAAATAAATAAATAAAATAATTTTTTAAAAAAATTTCATGGACTTCCTGTGTGTTAGTTCATAATCTGCTCCGTCAGACAAAAGCCATACCTACAAATCTTTTTAAGAGGAGCTTTTTCTTATCTTTGGCTGTGAGGCTGCTGTGGAACAATACCCTTAAATGATCCTTAGAAAATTTTTTGTCTGAAAGGATCAATTTGCTGCTTAGATCTTCCTAAGTTTTTTTTTTTTTTTTTTAAATTTTTTTCAATGTTTATTTATTTTTGAGAGACACAGAGACAGAGCGTGAGTAGGGAAGGGCAGAGAGAGAGGGAGACACAGAATTCAAAGCAGGCTCCAGGCTCTGAGCTGTCAGCACAGAGCCTGACTTGGGGCTTAAACCCATGCACCGTGAGATCATGACCTAAGCCAAAGTCGGACGCCCAACCGACTGAGCCACCCAGGTGCCCCAGATCTTTCTGAGGTTTTAACTGTGGATCTTATAGTCCCACTGTAGATTGTCTTTGTTGGGAAGCCCTTTCTTACTTTAAGAATAGTCTGCTGGCTGGGAAGGATGTTCTGAACCCTTCCTTGAAATTGCACTCAAAAAGTGGCTCATTCTTTAGTTTACCTCTCTAATCTCTTAATTATAAAGGCAGCTAGAAGAAGCCAACTGCTTCTTCAACATTCTACCTAGAATTTCCTTAACTCATTAAGTATATTTTACATTTCCCATGTTACTGTAGGTGCCACACTTTACTATATAACAAGGGTATCCTTTTATTGAGTTTTCAATAGCATTTTCCTTACTTGCCTTTAAACCCTTGTGGACAGCCTTGTTAAGGCTTTTTTGCTTTCATTAAGTCTCCTCAGTGCCCTTTAAATATGTGAATACAACCAGAAGGGTCCTCATCTGTTCTTTGGCTGTACTAGAATTGTTCCCTAACCTGGTGGTTTTATCATAATTACCTAGAGGGCTGATTGAAACATACATTGCTGGGTACCACCCTCAGAGTTTCTGTCTCAGCAGTTCTAAAATGAGACCTAAGAATTTGTATTTTTAACAACTTCCCAGGTGATGCCTATGGTGTTAGTTTGAGGACAAGACTGAGAATCACTGATTTAAAACAGGGTTTGGACGTACCTGGGTGGCTCAGTTGGTTGACTCTTGATTTCAGCTTAGGTCATGATCCCAGGGTCGTGGGATTGAGTCCTGTGTTGGACTCTGTGCTGAGCGTGGAGCCTGCTTAAGATTCTCTCTCTTTCCCTCTGGCCTTCTCCCTGCTTGTGCTCGTGCTCTCTCTCAAAAATATGAAATAAAATAAAACAGGGATTGGCACAGGAATCTATGATGCTATGTCTATGATGTTGCTGTTCACTGCTTTTCTTGATGGGCCTAGTACAGTCTTGGGAACAGAGTTGCTGTGTGCTGAAGGTTGGATAGTAGCTGTTAGCCTTGCCTATCTTAGGTAGTTATGCTGTGCAGTTTTTTTGTTGGTGTACCATATTTGATCTGTCCCTGATATCTTTGGAGTTTTTCTGAGAAATGGAGCAATATATGCAGCATCAATTTATTAAAATAAATTCTATTTATTTATTTATTTTTTAATGTTTTATTTATTTTTGAGAGAGCACAAACGGGGGAGGGGCAGAGAGAGAGAGAGAGATAGGGAAAGAAACAGGATCTGAAATGGGCTCTGTGCTGACAGCAGTGGGCCCAATGTGGGGCCTGAACTCACGAACCGTGAGATCATGACCTGAGCCAAAGTTGGATGCTTAATTAACTGACTGAGCCACCCAGGTGCCCCCATTTTTGGTTTTTATGCTATTCTTTCTGTTAGTCATTGCTTTTATTATTTTTTTAAAAAATTATACTTAGATCTCTTCTCTACTCTGAAATTATATTTTGAAACTTTCCCATGCTTTCTTGATCCATCTGGAATTTGTGTTAGTGCAAGGTATAAAATGGGATCCAACTTTTTTCCCTCAGATGATTGTTCTAACACTGGCATCAAATAACCTATCTTTGCTATGGGAAATACTAATATTTTAAATTATGTATATAGTTGAGTCTGTTTCCAGCCTTTGTTTTGTTCCAACAGTGGCCTCTGTGAAACTACTGTGATTTCTAGGTCAGGGAATAGTTCTATCAGTTTTTTATTTTGAAGTTCTATACAATGTTTAGCATATGGGAGGTATTCCAGTGTTTGAAAATAAAATGAGTAAGTCAACAGCTTAGGGATATAAGCAGATCTTTGTGCATATTATTTAATTTGATTATTCTATTCAACTTCTTTCTTTATTCTTATTTTACCCTTGGATTTAACCGTGGTTTTCTGTTTTTATTTTACTCTTTTTGGCTTTATTGTGAGGTGTTATTTTTTTGTACTTGATGAATGGGTATTTGTTAACTTTGAGTCTGTTCTTATTAATCTATTTTTGGATTTAAATTGTTAAAAACTAACAATATGGTTTATCTGTATTAAACTTGCATATGCAAATTTGCATATGAACCTGATGCGGGGTTCATTCTCATGACCATGAGATCATGACCTAAGCCAAAATCAAGAGTCAGATGTTTAACCGACTCAGCCACCCAGGCACCTCTATAGTAAATTTTAATATACGATGGGTAAATTTCTTTATTACTTTTCTGACAAATGTGTTAAGAGCTTTGATAAATTATAAAAATGACAAATACAACAAAGGAAAAATAGGAAAAAGCCAGACACAATTCATAACGAAATACACATGGACAACAAATATACCTAGCTATCTTCACCAATAATAAGGAGAATTCAATGAAAAATAAGGACTAACTTCTCTTTTTTTTTGCCCATATACTGTTTCTAGCGGATAGTTTGAATTACAAGCTATGCAAAAAAAAAAAAAAAAAAAAAAAAAAAAAAAAAAATCCCAACCTTAATCGTAAGAACTTTTAAATACCTATCAAATACATTCACACAGAATTTAATAGGATCTGCATTTTTAGGAGATACACACGTCTTATCTAATAAGTCAGATTCTTGTGTTATCCCAGACGCATCTTCATTAGTCCTTTTGTACTATTACGTTAAAAAAAATTTTTTTTTAATGTTTATTTATTTTTGAGACAGAGAGAGAGAGACAGAGTGTGAGTGGGGGAGGTACAGAGAGAGAGAGGGAGACACCGAATCTCAAGCAGGCTCCAGGCTCTGAGCTGTCAGCACAGAGCCCAACATGGGGCTCAAACTCATGGTTTGATACTAGATGTGCTTACTGTGATAGTGTCTACCACTTCTGACTTTATAACATTTTTAATGTAATGTTTATATTCAAACAAAATGAGCAGCATTATGGATTAGATGGTGTGAATATGAGATAAAAATACTTAAAAAGCAATCTCTGTTAAAGCTTTTTTCCTAAATTAATTTTCCTATATTTTGAATAATTTTATATCTAGAATTCATTTTTCTTATGCCATGTTACCTGGACATTCCATTTTTGACCAAAGAAGAATGTTCAGTCTCTAAAGAACATACAAAATTAAATCAGTTTACATGTAATTAATGTAATCAAAATTAGTGTTACTGTTTTCAAGCAGAAGTTGAGGGAAGAACAAGTTCTGGACCAGTTAGTCAATAGAGCCTAGACCACATTGTCTCCTTTTCTCCTTTTGTTCTCTTTAATAATAGCATCGTTGTATGGCATGGCTGTAGTTGGTGCTGTCAGTGATCCACCTTCATCCCCTGGGAGCTTCAGTGTGCTTGAGTTAGTGTTTGCATCTCCGACCAGCTGACTCTTCTTGAAAATGTAGGAAGCCATACTTCCAATGCTCTGGCGGCCAGGCCAGAAGCGCTGTGAAATTAACACTCCTGTGTGTAGCCCTCGGCCACTTAACTCTTCAGGGGTTGCTATTGTACAAACACTACAGCTCATCCCTGGGATGGGGTAATTCTGAGATATTATGCTTTTTATACTGTTTTCTAGAACCTTTCTGAGGGATTAGGCTCACTCTGGTAGCTGGTTTGAGAGTGCAGTTTATAGGCTACCTTCCCTTTCTTATACCACTTTTCTGTTTCTCTGTCTTAGTTTCCTGAATTTCAGAACTAATTTACTTTTCAATCCTGTATGAGGTTTTGCTTCCAGGAATATTTAAACTAAGACATCATCTCTTAGGGGATAGTGTGACTAAACTTCAATGAGAAGTTTCATTTTTCAGCAGTTTTATTTTTCAACATATATGAATTGCCATACTTTTTTCATCCTCGCTGCCTATATTATTGGAAAGGGAAAAAAAGGAAAAGAGAAAAAAAGAAAACAAAGGAAAAGAAAAAGAAAAGCTAGGGGCGCCTGGGTGGCTCAGTTTGTTGGGTGACCAACTTCGGCTCGGGTCATGATCTCACAGTTTGTGAGTTCGAAACCCGCGTCGGGCTCTGTGCTGACAGCTCGCAGCCTGGAGCCTGCTTCCGATTCTGTGTCTCCTCCTCTCTCTGCCCCTCCCCTGCTCACGCTCTGTGGCTCTGTGTCTCTCTGTCTCTCAATAATAAATAAATGTTAAAAAAAAAAAGAAAAAAAGGAAAAGAAAAGCTCTAGCATTGTCTAATAAAGTGTGAAGAGAAGGGAAAGTGTTAGTCTCTGGATGAGGTTAGTTCAGGTGGATTATTGCGTTTAATCATTACAACAATCCTCAGAAGTCATAGCCATTATTATTATTCTTTGTTTTAAGAAATGAGGGAAACTGAGTGCAGAAAGATTAAACTGACTTCAGAGTAACATCACACGGGACAGAATTCAAACCCAGTTCCATTTCAAACTTGCGTCCCAAACCAAAGGCTATATTCTTCCTCTTTGTTTTCATTTCAGTATTAAAAAATATTTTTTTTAAATATTCTTAACATATAGGAGATTAGGAAAATAAAATTGTCTGTATTTGCCATCCACTTTTAACAATATTTTGTTACTTTTTGCTTTGGATCTTATTTTCTTTAAGAAATAAACATTATAGATACAGTCGAAGCCCATCTACGTATTGCTACTCCTGTCTCTCCCCTGTTTACCTCACTAGAGGTAACTAACCACCAGCCTGAAGTTAGTATCATTTTCATGCCTATTTTAAACTTTTATTTATTTATTTTTTTTCTTAAAAAAATTTTTTTTTTCAACGTTTATTTATTTTTGGGACAGAGAGAGACAGAGCATGAACGGGGGAGGGGCAGAGAGAGAGGGAGACACAGAATCGGAAACAGGCTCCAGGCTCTGAGCCATCAGCCCAGAGCCTGACGCGGGGCTCGAACTCACGGACCGCGAGATCGTGACCTGGCTGAAGTCGGACGCTTAACCGACTGCGCCACCCAGGCGCCCCTAAACTTTTATTTTATATATATACTAAGTATATATTTAGTATATATAGTAATACCTATAAATATATAAATATAATTTATAAATATCTATATCATATAAACATAAATATTTATAAATGTAATTTATAAAAGATATAGTAATAAATAGAAATATATAACTATAAATATATAAATAAATAACATATTAAATATAATTTATGAATATATAAATAAAAAATAAAGAATATAGTAGTATTAAACTGTGGGTTTAAACAGATTGCATCACACATAAATATCAATCTACAACTTGCTTTTTAAACCTCACTTATCTTTATGACATTCATGTATCTGTGTGTTCATATATATAGCTCTAGTTCATTCATTAAAATTGATGTATAATATTCTCATTATGAAGATTCTCCAATTTATATACTGTTTTTTTCTACTGATGAACATTTAGATTGTTTTATTATTTTATTTTATTAAGTTTCATTTTAATTCCAGTATAGTTAACATACAATGTTATATTGGTTTCAGATGTACAATATAGTGATTCAACAATTCTATCCCTTACTCAGTGCTCATCATGTTAAGTATATTCTCAATCCCCTTCACCTATTTCACCCATCTCCCCACCCACCTACCCCTCTGGGAATAATCAGTGTGTTCTCCATAGTTAAGAGTCTGTTTCGTGGTTTGTCTCTCTCTCTCTCTTCTTTTCCCCAAAATATGGAGTGCTTCACAGATTTGTATGTCACGCTTGCACAGGGGCCATGCTAATCTTCTCTGTAGTGTTCTAATTTTAGTATCTGTGCTGTCAAAGGGAAGCACTATTTGTGGTTTTTTTGTTCTTACAAATAATGCTACTATGAACATGATGCGGTACTACATTCATTTCTTTAGGGTTATAACTAGAAATGGAATTTCTGGTTTGTACAATAGTTATATCTTCAGATTAATTAAATGTAGCCTAATTGCTCTCTAAAACCAGGTGTTTGAAGGGTCCTTCTGCTCTATATCTTCTCCTTCACACTTGGTATCTTCAGACTCCTTAATTTGGCAACCGGATGGGTATAATTCGATATCCTACCTTAATTTGCATTTACTTAATTACAAGTGAGATGTACCTTCTTCTCCTATGTTTATTGGTCTATTCATGTCTTTCGTTCTTTTTTTCATTAGGGCTTCTTTTGTTTATTGATTTATATTTTGTAGTTACCTTTAGTTTGTAGTTTGGCTTCTGATCAACAAGGATTAGTACCATTTGGCACCTGTCAATTTGATAAAAATGTCCTTTTTTTTGGTTAACTTTTCTGTATGGTTTTGTGTCTCTTCTAAGCACTGTATACCTTGATTAAAAAAAGAAAATCCAGTCTGATGTTCTTTGTCTTCTAGAAAGTGGTTTTAATTGGCTAATCTACATTTATTGTACTTGTTGACATCTGGACTTAAAAATTTTTTGTTATCCTATTTTGCTCTTAATTTTCTTCACTTTTTTCCTTCTTTTCTGCCTTCTTATAGATTTAAAGATCTTATAAGTCTTTTAATGGCTAACTTAAAAATTTTTGACATAAATACTTAAATATTCACTTTATAAAAAAGCACAAAGTTATTTAGCATACTTCTTCTACAAAACAGGCGAGGAATCAAACACTCTCTGTCATCTTACTCTCAGCTAAAATTTCAGTTTCACATGTTTCTTTTTTAAGTTTTTCATTTTTAAAAACCTGCCAGTACCTAATACTACTTGTACTATATTTAGAGATCAGAATCTTTTTTTTTTTTTTTTTAACGTTTATTTATTTTTGAGACAGAGAGAGACAGAGCATGAACGGGGAAGGGCCAGAGAGAGGGAGACACAGAATCCGAAACAGGCTCCAGGCTCTGAGCTGTCAGCCCAGAGCCCGACACGGGGCTCGAACTCATGGACCGTGAGATCATGACCTGAACCAAAGTCGGCCACCCAACTGACTGAGCCACGCAGGCGCCCCGAGATCAGAACCTTTAAAAGAAAAAACTGTAATAAATTTTATGAACAACTTTTGCTTTCAAGTGTACATGAGAGATGAATTGTAAAATACAAAACAAAATCTGGGATTTCATTTCCTGAAACTTTCTGATTGAATAACCTGAAAACACTCTTATTAAGAAATGCTAGATTTGCAACTATGTGAATGGAACTAGAGGTTATTATGCTAAGTGAAATTAGTCAGAGAAAGACAAATATATGACTTCACTCATATGAGGACTGTAAGAGACAAAACAGATGAACCTAAGGGAAGGGAAACAAAAATAATATAAAAACAGGGAGGGGGACAAAACAGAAGAGATTCATAAATATAGAGAACAAACTGAGGGTTATGGGAGGGTTTGTGGGAGGGGGGATGAGCTAAGTGGGTAAGGGGCACTAAGGAATCTACTCCTGAAATCATTGTTGCACTATATGCTACCTAATTTGGATGTATATTAAAAAAACAAAATAAAATTATAAAAAAAAGAAATGCTAGATGAAATATAGCAAACATCCTTTAAAAAAAGCTTTTTTCTTAGGGAGAATTTTGAACATACAAAAGTAGACATAATGGTGAAATGAACTCTTACATACTAATCACTCAGCTTCAATAGCCCTATTACCTGAGCCATTTCTGTGCCATCTGCTTTCTCTGTTATGGTGTTATTTTAAAGCACATTGTAGACACCATATCATTTCTTCCATTATTTCAGTATTCACCTCTACAATATAAGAACGCTTTTTTAAATTAAAAAATTACAATACCTGGGGGCATCTGGGTGCCTCAGTCGGTTAAGCATTCCGACTTTGGCTCAGGTCGTGATCTTACAGTTTATGAGTTCGAGCCCCGCACTAGACTCTGCACTGACAGTGCAGAGCTAGCTTGGATCCTCTGTCTCCCTCTCTGCCAGTGCCCTGCCCTCTCTCTCTGTCTCTCTCTCTCACACACACATTCTCTCTCTCAAAAATAAATTAAAAAAGTTTTACAAATAAAAAATTACAATTCCTTAATATCTTTATATATTCAGCAAGCAATCAAATTTCTGATTGTCTGATATATCATAAATGGCTTTTTCAAATGGCATTGGGTATTTTTTTAAACTAGGATCCAAATAAGGTCCACACATTGTGACTTTATAGTCTCAATCTATATTTTCCTACATCTCTTCTCTTCTTTATTTTTAACTCTACTAGTTATAATTTCCCACAATGTAGATTTTGCTGATAACCTTTTCATGGTATAGTGTACTGTGGCCCTCTGTTCTCTGCATTTCCTATAAATTCGTATTTTATAGACTTGATTGTATTCAAAAATTTCATACTGCCAGAAAATACTTTCTTACATGTTCTTGTTTTATTAATTTTACTTTTTCAGTTGACTGCCTTCCAGTCCTTTTTATAGGATCCTTCCAAATTTCCCTTTCCCTTGTAAATTGGGTTTTCTATAGCATGTTTCCTTCCATTCTTTACCTTCATTGAATGTTGTCTTTCCTAAAGGTATTACATCACATCTACCCTAGGGTCTAGAGGAAGTATTTACATTGCTACTTCCATAGCTCTTTATTATCCTGATACAAAAAACAAAAATCTTATCCTTTGAGATTAATATGATACAGCTTATATCCTCAGTCCCTCCTGTTATCCTTTGCTGCTCTTTTCTTGCCTATTCCTGTGTTATTGAGAATTTTTGACATCTAACTTGGTTTTCCTTTATACTCCTTTTTCTGACATTTTCATGAGGTTATATTATTTTTTTTTTTTTTTAATTTTTTTTTTCAACGTTTATTTATTTTTGGGACAGAGAGAGACAGAGCATGAACCGGGGAGGGGCAGAGAGAGAGGGAGACACAGAATCAGAAACAGGCTCCAGGCTCCGAGCCATCAGCCCAGAGCCTGATGCGGGGCTCGAACTCACGGACCGCGAGATCGTGACCTGGCTGAAGTCGGACGCTTAACCGACTGCGCCACCCAGGCGCCCCCATGAGGTTATATTATTATCCTGGTGAAGAACTCACCTAAAAACATGTTAAGGTTTCTTAGTATATATTTGACTCTGCAGTGTCATCCACATTTTATAGCAGTACTGCATTCTCATGACATCATTCGAATTAAACCTTGTTATTATCTCAGATTGGTAAACTGTTAATGTTACCAATCTCTGCTCATATTCTCCGGTATTTTTAGGTCTTTTATATTGCATACCTGTGCTCTTGATCCTGTCCCTGTCCATCCTAGGGCTAACACCTTGCTTCTTTGTTTTCCCTTTCTTTCTTTGGTATTTTCACTGTTTGCCCCCTCTGGTAGCTTAAGAATTATGCTTTAGCTGATTATGATTATGATTATGATTATGATTATGATTATGATTATTATTTGTTCTCTTCTGCTCTTTGACCATTAGCAGCTACCCTTTCTCTTTTCTGCTCTTCACTCTTTTTTTTTTTTTTTTTTAAACATTTATTTATTATTGAGAGACAGAGAGACAGAGCATGAGCAGGGGAGGGGCAGAGAGAGGAGGAGACACAAAATCTGAAACAGGCTCCAGGCTCTGAGCTGTCAGCACAGAGCCCAGTGCGGGGCTCGAACTCACAAACCACGAGATCATGACCTGAGCCGAAGTCGACGCTCAACCGACTGAACCACCCGAGGGCCCCAGCTCTTTACTCTTAAAAATAGCCATGCCACCTTGATTTCCTTATTTCCTAATTATTCTCTTAATTTTTTCCCCAGATATTTCATATACATTGGTTTAAAAATCAGATCACACAGAAGAGCTTAAAATGCAAAAACAGTTACAATGAGAAGTTTTTTTCTTCTGACTTCAGTCCTTTTCTCCCAGAGAAAGTTAGCTTTGACTGTTAACTTTTCGTAGTTCAGTTTCACCTATACCAATGTTTCCTTCCCCTTCTCCTCATATTTATTCATTTCACTGTATTTGATGTCTTTGTAACTTAAGGGAGTATATTATAACTTTATTTCTTGTTCCAGAAACCGTAGACAATATTTGTTGATTTCTTACTTTCTAGGATTAATGTACCTTTACCAAGATTCTCTTTAGCTACCTCTTGCTTTCACTTCTCAGCGTTAAGCATTTGTATTTTTATGTCAAAATGAACATTTACATTGAGTCTAGTAACGTTAATGGGCACTTTAGTTCTTTGTAGGCGATTCCAAATTTGCAAAACAGTAACAGTGTTATATTGAGGATTATTTGTTGTTGAGCCAGGAGCATACTGTAATTTCATTCCCATTCTTGTCAAGTTTTCTTCCATTGGAATTACCTTTTTTTCCCTTTTTTTTTCCCTGTTATTTTCCTTTATTATATCCTCTGTGGGTGTGTTGTGTTGTGTTGTTTTGTATTGTTTGTTTTTAAGTGCTTCATGGCAAGCAGTCTGATATCACTTTTTTCGGAAGTCTTCCTTCCAGAGTCCTCTCACTGGGCTGAGTGTGCTTCAGGCCTGCTGCCCAGCTGTCCGTCATCATGTGACTTAACTACTTCTTTCCAGGGTTGGATCTATTTTCTGGACCTGTTGTCATCTTTTTGATTTACTCCTTTGGTTTGGTTGGTATGTCTATAAGAAAGTAACTTCTGAAATGCTGCCTTTGAGGTAAACTTTGAATATTCAGATGTTTGAAAATTACTTTATTCTGCTGGGTAAGAATTCTAAGTTGAACACCAGGCATGAGATTAGAAGATTCAAAATAATAGTATAGAATGAAAGGAAAAGCCATCTTTACCCTTCACATCCTTTATCTATGGTAGTCTTTTGCTAATTTCTTAATTGCTAAGTTCAGTGGATTTTTTCCCTTTCTTCTATCTTATTTAACCTCTTCACAATATTTGATCATTTGTCTTGTGATACTCTTTTTCTTTCTTTTTTTAAAAGGAACTCTATTTTTATTAAAATTTATACAGAAAAGCACAATAATCAGAAGTATACATATGGCACAAAGTGAACACTTCCAGCTTTTCTCCTACTTCTCGACTATTTCAAGAATCTGCTACATTCCTCTTTATGTTCTCCCATTTCTGACAGTTATAAATAATTCTTAAATGTTTGGGTTTAAGAATTTGATATCCAACCCTCTTTTTATCTTATATATCTTACATCTGGGCATCATGTATACTTTATGCCTAATGACTTTGAAATCTCTCACAAAAGCACATAATGTTTTTCTTAGCCTTTGGAAATCTAGCTGCCTATGTGATATCTCAGTCTGGGTATCTTATTGGTAACTGAGATTCATTATGTGCCAAACTGAATTCATCATTCCTCCACAGCTATTTTTCTTCCATATGTCCTACTCTGTGAATTCTAAGACTGGACACCCAGCCTCCCAAACCCCAAACCAAGAAATTATTCTTAATTCCTCATATATGAAGCTGATTACTGCGAATCTTCCTTTTAATTGTCTTATAGGTGCTTCATATTCCAAATATCTAAAATCCACTTTCCTGGGGTGCCTGGGTGGCTCAGTCAGTTGAATGTCTAACTTCAGCTCAGGGCACGATCTCATGGTTCGTGGGTTGCAGTCCCGCGTCAGGCTCTGCACCGACAGCTCAGAGCCCGGAGCCTGCTTTGGATTCTGTGTCTCCCTCTCTTTCTCTGCCGCCCCCTGCTTGTGTGCTCACACACTCGTTCTCTCTCTCTCAGAAATAAAATAAAAAAAAAAAATCCTCTTTCCTTTCAAACTTACTTTTGTTATCTATCTTGGTGCGTAGCATTACTTTTTTTTATACCTAGTTGCTTAGTTGGAAATCTCAAATTCAGGTTGATTCCTCCCTTTCTCTGAATGTCCAGTTGGTAATTAAGGTAGGTTTATGTGGTAAACCTATGTGGTACACAGTCCTGTCCTTTTCCCCCTGTGTATTCGAATATTACAGTTCCTGCAACACTTTATGTATTGTTTTATATCTGTCCACATTATTTCCTTTCCCTTCAGATGAAGAGCTTTTAAGGCAAAGGATTGTCTCTTTCTTTTGGAAAATGTTGAATGTGTAAATGAGTATTAAGTAAGTTGCGATAAAGTCAGGTGATACAATAATATGTAAACAGAAAAGTGATGGAATACATTTAGACTAGAAAATTTGACATGAGCGAGCAAGTTTAAAAATTCCAGAATTTCTCTTAAGTTAACAAATCTAATACATACCTGTTTTATCTACATTTTGGCTGAATTACTCCTAAAATACCTTTGTAAAGAGAAGGGAAATATATGAGTAAGTGCAGTATAATGACATTTTATCTTCTTTTATTAAGGATTCATAAAGTAGAATTTTATATTTTACTGTATCACCAGGAAATTTCTATGACAGTTATAGATTACTGTGGTATACTTTCCAAAATCGGCTTCATTCTGTGAACATTGGTTTTTAGTTTTAAGTGATTTTTTTTTTTTTCAACGTTTATTTATTTTTGGGACAGAGAGAGACAGAGCATGAACGGGGGAGGGGCAGAGAGAGAGGGAGACACAGAATCGGAAACAGGCTCCAGGCTCTGAGCCATCAGCCCAGAGCCCGACGCGGGGTTCGAACTCACGGACCGCGAGATCGTGACCTGGCTGAAGTCGGCCGCTTAACCGACTGCGCCATCCAGGCACCCCCAAGTGTTTTTTTTCTACTTTTAATTCTTTATAATTAATAGCGAATAATGGAAACCAACATACACTTAAAGGAAATATAGCTAACTTCCAACAGATTAATTAAATATATTCCAGATATTAGCAATTAGCAATCAGTACTAAAATGTTTTATGAAATGTGTATCAAAGTGGTTTTAACGTTAGCCTAGAGGCTAATTAAGACATTTTTAGGGGCACCTGGCTGGTTCAGTCAGTAGGGCATACAACTCTCGATCTCAGGGTTGTGAGTTCAAGCCCCACATTGGGCACGGAGCCTACTTTAAAAAAAAATTTATTTTTTAAATAATATCATATCAAAGAAAAATCCTACTTAATGAAAGAGGTGATAGAAGCAAAAACTAAGGGAAATAATACTGACACCAAAACATGGGTTTTTAGAAAAAGGCCCTCTTACTTTAGATGGGAGTGTATAATAAAGCCAATTTCTTTTTTTTTTTTTTTTTTCAACGTTTATTTATTTTTGGGACAGAGAGAGACAGAGCATGAATGGGGGAGGGGCAGAGAGAGAGGGAGACACAGAATCGGAAGCAGGCTCCAGGCTCCGAGCCATCAGCCCAGAGCCCGACGCGGGGCTCGAACTCACGGACCGCGAGATCGTGACCTGGCTGAAGTCGGACGCTTAACCGACTGCGCCACCCGGGCGCCCCAATAAAGCCAATTTCTTAAACTGACAAATAACTTAAAAGTAGATGAGACTAAAAAATAATTGATACTTCTTGCTGTTCCCTTTTTAGCTGTCTTTCCTCAAATGTTAGTTTAGCCTTTGAGGAATGTAGGGAAACAGAAGAGTAGGTACATTATGCCTGAAGCATCCTCCTACCGTAGTTCTTAGCCAACGTTTCTTTGTCATTACCATAGGAAATTCTGTCTGATAAAAAATATCCAAGCCCTTTTTTAAACAATAGTTGCTGATAAGTAGATCCAAATTTTTACTACCTGATGATTTCTGTTGAAGACATGATGTTCCCAATACCATTGACAAGAAGCTCAAATTGGACTTTCTCTGCCCTTGTGCAATTCACGTTATGTAACTTTTCTTGGCTGTCACTATACTTGGATGTTTGATTATGGTTTAGGGAGGTATTGCATTAGATATAATTGGCCAAATGTGAACTTTAAAAGTATGTTTGGGTAGCCAGATATCTGGTAGAAACTGATCAAACTAAAGTAGGAATGAGAAGAGGTAAAGACAACAAAACTTTGTTTTGATGCTAACAGCTATCTGGGGGAATTGTTTTACATTTTCTATGTTTCTTCTAAGAATAGATGTACTTTAAAAAAAACAGTTTTATTGAGATGTAATTCACATACTGTACATTTTGCCCCTAACCATACATTTTTGTTTTAAATTGAAGAAGCATAACTAGAATCTGTGTGAATGGGAATAGTGAGAAATTGTATTTAGATATCATTCTCAACTGCATTCCTGGGATTAACCCCTCTTGGTCTTGATTTTCTGACTTTTTTATGTGTTACTGGTTCCGTGTTCTATCGTTTTGCTATGTTCTTGAGAAACATTTGCCTTTTGTGATACTCACATCTAGTTTTGACATCAGAGTAATGATTATAAAATAAAATAATTTGGGAAGTATTTCCTGCTTCTCTGTTTTTGGTAAGAGTTTGTATAGAATTGGTATTATTTTGTCCTTAAATTTTGGCAGACTTTACCAGTGAAGTGATTTGGCCTGGCGTTTTCTTTGTGGATAGATTTTTAATGAAAAATTTGATTTATTGAACAGATATATGTATGATACAATTCATGTTTTCTGTTTCTTCCTATATCAGTTTTGTTAAAATTACTGGTATAAATCATTGTAATCCCTTTTCCACTTAGTATCTATAAGATCTGTAGTGATATTTGGCTTTTATTCCTGCTATTGATAATTCATGTGTTTTTTTTTCCTTTCATTATTGATCATTTATATCTACTTAGAGATATAAATCTTATTAATCTTTTTCTAAAACTAACTTTTGGTTTTATTGATTTTCTCTGTTTTCTCTGCTCTTCATTACTACTTTCTTCTCTTTTCTCTGGTTTCTTTTTCTAGCTACTTAGGAAGATCATTGATGCCAGATCATCTTTCTTAACATAAGTACTTAAAATACACATTTCCCTTTAAACATCACATTAGCTGTATTTCAAAAATTTTATTTTTTAACAGTTTTTCTTCTTCTTTTTTTTTTTTTTTTTTTACTATGTAATAACATTTTTATTTATTTCTCCAATAGCCAAGAAATAAAGTATGAAATTGTTTTCTCCATTTTCTTTGGAGAAATTATTGAGAAATTTCAATTATTATTTTAATGTTTATTTTTATTTTTGAAAGAGACAGAGAAAGAGAGCGAGTGAGCCTGGGGAAGACGCAGGCTCTGGGCTCTGAGCTGTCAGCACAGAGCCTGATGCAGGGTTTGAACTCTTGAACTGTGAGATCATGACCTGAGCTGGTTCTTTGAAAAGATCAACAAAATTGGTAAGCCTGTAGCCAGAAATCATCAAGAGAGAGAGAGAGAGAGAGAGAGAGAGAGAGAGAGAGAGAAACTGAATAAACAGTATTAGTAATGAAAGAGGAGAAATAACAATCAACACCACAGAAATACAAAGAATTGTAACACAATATCAATATTATGAAAACTGAATATTATGAAAACCTGTCTATGCCAATAAATTGGACAATCTAGAAAAAATGGATAAATTCCTAAAAACCTATAACCTACCAAAGCTGAAGCAGGAAGAAGTAGAAAATTTCAACAGACCAGTTGCCAGCAATGAAATTGATTCAGTAATCAAAAAACTTCCCGAAACAAAAGTCTAGGAGCAGATTTCTTCACAGGTGAATTCTGTCAAACTTTTTGGGTTAATACCTATTGTTCTCAGGCTATTCCCCAAAAAAAAGAAGAGGAAGAAAAACGTCATTGAGGCTATTGTCACCCTGATACCAAGACCAGAAAAAGACGTCCCCAAAAAAGAGAGCTACAGGCCACTATCTTTCATGAATATAGATGTAAAAATCCTTAACAAAATTTTAGGAAACTGAATCCAACAATACATTGGAGAAATCATACACCATGGCCAAGTGGGATTTATTCCTGGAATGTAAGGGTGGTAAAATATTTACAGAACCACCAGTGTGATATATTACATTAGTAAGAGAAAGGATAAAATCCATAAGATCACTTCAGTAGGCACAGAGAAAGCATTTGACAAAATACAATATCCATTCATGATAAAAATTCTCTGCAAAGTAGGTCTAGAGGGAACATACCTCAACATAATGAAGGCTTTATATGAAAAACACACAGCCACCTCAGTGGTGAAAAACTGAGAGTTTTACCTCTAAGGTCAAGAACAAGACAAGGATATACACTCTCACCATTTTTATTCAACATAGTACTGGAAGTCCTAGCCACAGCAGTCAGACAACTTAAAGAAGTAAAAGGCATCCAAACTGCTAAGGAAGAAGCAAAACTCTAACTCTTGGCAGATGACATGCTACTACGTATAGAAAACCCTAAAAATGCCACCAAAAACTACTAGAACTGATAACTAAATTCAGTAAAGTCACAGGATGTAAAAACAATGGACAGAAATCTACTGTGTTCCTATATGCTAATAATGAAGCAGCAGTAACTAAAATTAAGAAAACATTCCATTTATAGATGCACCAAAAAATAAGAAAATACCTAAGAATAAACTTAACCAAAGAGGTGAAAGATCTGTACTATGAAACCATAAAACACTGATGAAAGAAATTGAAGATGATGCAAAGAGGTGGGAAGACATTCCATGCTCATGGGTTGGAAAAACAAATATTGTTAAAATGTCCATACTTCCCAAAGCAATATATAGATTTAATGCAACCCCTATCAAAATACCAACAGCATTTTTCAAAGAACTCAAATAAACAATTCTTAAATTTCTTTGGAACCACAGAAGACCTTGCATAGACAAAGCAATCTTGAAAAAAAAGAACAAAACTGGTGGCATCCTTCTCCCAGATTTCAAGGTATACTACGAAGCTGTAGCAATGAAAACGTGGTGCTGGTATAAAGATAGACATATAGATCAATCGAATAGAACAGGAAACCCAAAAATAAACCCACAATTATATGGTTAATTAATCTTTGACAGAGAAGGAAGGAATATACAATGAGAAAAAGACAGTGTCTTCAACAAATGGTGTTGGGAAAACTGGCCAGCTACATGGAAAAGACTGAAGCAGACCACTTTCACCATACACAAAAATAAACTCAAAATGGATTAAAGATCGAAATGTGAGACCTGAAACCGTGCAAATCCTTGAAGAGAGTGCAGGCAGTAATTTCTCCAGCATCAGCTGTAGCAATATTTTTCTATATATGTCTCCTGAGGCAAGGGAAAGAAAAGCAAAGATAAACGGTTGGGACTACAAAAAACAAACAAACAAAAAAAAAAACCCCAAAAAAACCAAAAAACTTCTGACCGCAAAGGAAACAGAGTCTTAATTTATAGACTAGACTGGCATATGATATAACTTAGTATTCCATTTATTCCATTATTCCATTTACACTTGAAAATGATGTACATTCTGCAGTTATTAAGTATATTGTGATGTAAATGTTTAGTTGGTTAATGATGTTCAGGTCTTCAGTATTCTTTTTTTTTTAAGTTTATTTCTTTTTGAGAGAGAGAGAGAATGAGTGAGGGAGTGGCAGAGAGAGGAGGAGAGAAAATTCCAAGCAGACTCTGTGCTGTCAGTGCAGAACCCAGTGCGAAGCTCGAACTCACAAACCGGGAGATCATGACCTGAGCCGAAATCAAGAGTTGGACACTTAACTGACTGAGTCACCCATGCCCCTGGATCTTCAATATTCTTATTTTTTTCATCTGTTTTACTTCTGTTAATTCTTGACAGAGCAGTATTAAAATTTCTAGCTATTAGAGTTGTTTTGCCTATTTCTTTCTTTACTTTTTTGCTTCATGTGACTTGAAACTATTATTACATGCATATGAGAAGTCTAATACATACATCTATTTATTGTAGTTTTTTTTTTAATGTCCTGTTTTAAAAGCTGTCATGAAGATATTTTTTTTCTGGAATATTATATGACCTTTTACTTATTGGTCGGTTATCTATCTCAAATTAATATTTTTGGGTATTGGTGTAAGTTGGAGCTCAAGATTGCTTTTTCTTCTTGACACTTAATAGCCATTGACTGCCATACTTTTACTGAAAAGACTGACATTTCCACCAAAATGCAGTTGACCATATTTGTTTTCAGTTAGGTTATCTTATGTGAGGATATTTTTCTCAGCTCTATTTGTTCCTTTGGTCTATTTTTCTATATTTGTTTTAAATATGAAATTTATTGTCAAACTGGTTTCCATATAACACCCAGTGCTCATCCCAACAGGTGCCCTCCTCAATGCCCATCACCCACCCTCTCCTCCCTCCCATCCCCTATCAACCCTCAGTTTATTCTCAGTTTTTAAGAGAGACTCTTATTTTTCTGTATTTATGCCAATACCAACTTGACTTAATTATACTAACTTCACAGTAAATCTTGATGTCTGGTAATGTAAATCCTTCCAGTTGGCTCTTCTAGATTGTTTTGACTCTTGTAATCCTTTGTTTTCCATGCAGATATTAACTTGTAAATTCCCATAACATAAGCTGCTAGGATTTTAATTGGGACCGTGTTGACTCTATATATCAATTTGGAGAAGAGTTGCTACCTAAGCAATATTGAGTTTTCCTATAGTCTTTTTTTTTTTTTTTTAAAGTTTATTTGTTTTGAGAGATAAAGTGCAAGTGAGGGAGGGGCAGAGAGAGTGAGAATGCCAAGCAGGCTCCACACCGGCAGTGTGGAGCCCGACGGGAGGCTCAAGCTCTGAACTGGGAGATCATGACCTGAGCCAAAGTCAGACACTTAACCTACTGAGCCATCCAAGCACCCCCAGTTTTTCTATACTCTTATATCTGTATGTTCTATTCTTCCATTATTTAACTGGCCTTTATTTTTTCTAGCAGTGTTTTATAGTTTTTATTAGAATTATTACAGATATTTTAGTAGATTTATTCCTAAACACTTGACTCTCTGTTACTATTGTTAATGATGCTGTTTTTAATCATCTTCATTTTTAAATTTGTTTCTGGTATATGAAAATCAATTAAATTTTGTATATTGATTTTGTATGCACTATCCTTTCTAACTTCATTTAGTAATTGTTATATTCTTAAAATTTTTCTGCATACATAGTCATATCATCTGTGAATATATCAGTTTTACTTCCTCCTTTGTAATCATTATACCTTTTATTTCCTTTTCTTGCTTTATTGTGCTGGCCAGTACCTCCACTCAAATGTTGAGTGATGGGCAACCTGACACTTGATTTCAGCGCAGGTTGATCCCAGGGTTTTGGAATTGAGCCCCAAGTTGGGCTCTGTGCTAAGTGTGGAGCCTGCTTGAGATTCTCTCTCTCCTTCTCTCTCTCCCTCCCTCTGCCACTCTCTGCCATTTATGTGCGTGCTCGCTCTCTAAAAAAAAAAAATTTTATGGGTGCCTAGGTGGCTCAGTCACTTGAGTGTTTCATTGTTGGCTTTGGCTCCAGTTGTGATCCTGTGGTCGTGGGATTGAGCCCCACAACAGGCTCTGTGCTGAGCATGGAGCCTGCTTAAGATTCTCTCTCTCTTCCTTTGCCCCTCTCTCCCACTTGTGCTCTCTCTCTCCAAAAAATAAAATAAAATAAAATGAAGATAAAATAAAATATTAAGTGGAAGTCATGATTTTAGACATGCTAATTAAGTTTTTGAATTCAAGAAGCATGAGATCAATATTTAACCATTAAGTATTTTAAGTTCTTTTATAGTTATTTTTTATAAGAATGAGGAAGTTTGCTTTTATAGCTAGTTAGCTGAGAGTGTCTAATCACAAACCATTGTTGAACATTATTAGACTTAGTTTCTACACTTATCGAAATGATCATATGTTACTTTCTCATGTATTCTAATAATATGATAAATTCTGTTGATTGATATTTTAATGTTAAAATAGCTTTGCTTTTTTGGGGTACACTAACCCAGTTAAAATTTGTTAGTCTCTAAAATATTATTAAATTTAATTTGCTAGTATTTTGTTCATTATTTTTTTCATATATGTTTGTAGGAAATATTTACATATAATTTTCTTTCCTTGTCACAAATTTATTACATTTTGGTATTATGTTCATACTGTACTCTTAAAATATGTGGAAAAGTGTTTTGTAATTTCTATTTACTGAAATAGTTTGTGTAAGCTCTTTTTTCATTCTTCAGATGTCTGGAAAAATTCACCAAGAAAGTCAATAGGCGATGAATTTTCTTTGTGGAAAGGTTTTAAGTTAAATATTCAATTTACTTAATAAATGTTAAAAGTTTGAAATTATATCTTTCTTCCTTTTTCAGTGTTTTTTCCTTCCTTTGTCCATTTTGATAAAGTTGTGTGTTTGAGAAAACCTTTTATCAAATATTTCAAGCTTATTGGAGGATGTTCCTATATTGACATATATTTTTAGGGACACCTGGGTGGCTCAGTCGATTAAGCATCTGACTCTTGATTTTGGCTCAGGTCATGATGTCATGGTTCATGGGTTCAAGATACCTTCCTTAACTTCTCTCTACCTTGGTTTCCCCTACTGGCAACCATTGATAGTAATAATGTCAATCTCAGGGTTTCTGGGTGGCTCAGTCAGTTAAGCATTTGACTCTTTGATTTCGGTTCAGGTCATGATCTTACTATGGTTTGTGAGTTGGAGTCCCGCATTGGGTTCTGAGCTGACAGTGTGGAGCTGCTTGGGATTCTGTCTCCCTCTCTCTGTACCCCTCCCCTGCTTGTTCTCCATCTCTCTCTCTAAATAAATAAAAATAAATTTAAAAAACCTATATATTTTGGGGAGCCTGGGTGGCTCAGTCAGTTGAGCGTCCGACTCTGGCTCAGGTCATGATCTTGCGGCCTGTGAGTTTGAGCCTCGCGTCGGGGTCGGGCTTTGTGCCAACAGCTCAGAGCCTGGAGCCTGTTTCGGATTCTGTGTCTCCCTCTCTCTCTGACCCTCCCCTGTTCATGCTCTGTCTCTCTCTGTCTCAAAAAAATAAATAAACATTAAAAAAAATTAAAAAAACATATTTTTAATATTGTAAGCTCTGCTAATGATGTCTACTTTCCAATTCTTGATATTGGCCCTTTATTTTCTCTCTTTTAAAAAAATCAATCATTTTAGTGTTTTAGCAGTTGTATTAATGGCTTTTTTTAAAAGCCAACTTTTTGTTTTTCTTTTTGTTCCCCCCCACTGATTTCTGCTCTTAAATATTTGTCCTTCTATGGTTCTTAGCTTAATTTGTTGTTCTTTTCCTAATTTCTTGGTATAAAAGCTCATTCTATATTTTGTTTAGTCTTCTTTTCTCACATATGAGTTTAAGACTAAATATCCTAGTAAACACTTTTATTGCATTTCTTTCATATTTTTACCATTTTTAAATTAAAGTATTTTTTGATTTCTTCTTTACACCATTTGCTCTTTAAAAGTGTGTTGCTAAATTTCTGAATATGTGGGAATTTTCTAATCATTTTTGTTATTGATTTATAGTTTAATCCCATTGTGATAAGAGAACATACTGGTTAATAAGTACATGTTGTGGAGGCATGTGGGTGGCTCAGTCACTTAAGTGCCTGACTCTTGATTTCAGTTCAGGTCATGATCTCAGGGTTGAGAGCAAGCTCCGGTTGATGAGATGAAGCCCCGACTGATGAGATCGAGCCCCATGTCAGGCTCTCTGCTGTCAACAGGATGCTTCCTTGGGATTCTCTGTCTCTTGCTCCCTGTCTCTGCCCCTCTCCTGCTTGCATGCTCTTACTCTCTCTCTCTCAAAATAAATAAATAAAGATAAAAAAGTACATGTCGTGATACTTTTGTAAGTCGTCATAGTTTCCATAATAGATTTTTGATTTGAACACTGTTAGTAAGTTTACATCAGTTCAAATGCAGAGCTTTGTATTTTTTAATATATTTTTTCTTTTTGACTGAAGTTATTAAGGATAACATGAATTTACAGAGTATTGAGTGTTACTGATTATCTTATGTCCTATTTTGTAGTTTAAAGCACTTCTTTATTAATTCTTATTAAACTAAGAGTGTTGTTTCAGTGAATAAAAAGAGTAGGTAGTGATTAAGGTCGCTTTCACTTTTTTATGTTATCCTCTAATGTTGTTATTTCTTCAATATTTTTAAGAATTACATAAATTAGGGGCGCCTGGGTGGCTCAGTCAGTTAAGCGTCCGACTTCGGCTCATGGTTCATGAGTTTGAGCCCCGCATCGGGCTCCATGCTGACAGCTCAGAGCCTGGAGCCTGCTTCAGATTCTATATCTCCCTCTGTCTCTGCCCCTCCCCTGTTTGTGCTCCATCTCTCTGTCTCTGTCTCTGTCTCTCTCTCTCTCTCAAAAATAAACATTAAAAAAAAAGAATTACATAAATTAATCATAGTATACGCAACATTAAACCAACATTATGGGTCTTATATAGATAAAATGGTTGCTTGCTCCATTGTTCATATTTGTAATATATTCCTTTAGTATTTATTGGCAATTGCTTTATGGTAGAACATGTTTGTTTTCAGAAATTTTCCAGGTACATTTGAAAAGGATGCGTTGTTGGTGTCCTCTTTTGATTGTATTTTTCAGTGAAATATAGGGAGTGGAAAGTAAGAGTTGGAATGGCAGCTTTGGTGGTAGAGGAGTAAGGATAAGGTATGAGGTAGTTGAGTAGAAAAGTGGGAGAGTAAATAGATTAAGGAAATAAAGTAATAAATAGTAGATTGTAGGTGCACAGCACTAAAGGCCCGTTTGAATTTAGAGTTTATGAATTTCAAGATAGACCAATCTCAGTGCATGTGTGTTTTCATCAGCTGTATTTATATATATAGGCAGAAGTTCTGAGTATTGAGTCAAATGTTGAACTGGTTTAGAGTTTCCTTACCATCTTTGGTGTTCTGACCCTTTATTTTGACTTCTATGAGTTAAGTGTTCTTAAAACTAAACTATCTCTTCTCAGAAGATTATTTTAATATGAATGTAGGCATCTCTAACACCAATGAACTTTCTTCTTTTATTCTTAAATGTTTTATTCTGGTCTGTTTTCTTTTTTCTGCCATCTAGAGCTCTTGGAGTTACACTTCCTGGATTGATGCTCCCTATTTAGTTTTTGCTCATATTTCTTTCTCTTGATCTAGGAAACTGGGAGTTTGTCTTGACTTTGTCTTCCAAATTATTTGGTCTCCAGTTGTGTTACTCAGTGTTTCCATTGAATTGTCATTTTTTTAAAACTTAACTATTTTCATTCTCTTCTCCTTTCTAGTGATCATCTAATGATGCTTTATGTTTTCAAAAATTCTGAATCTCTCTGAGGATACCAAGGAGAATTTTTATTTATTTTATTTTATTTTATTTTATTTTATTTTATTTTATTTTATTGTATTTCATTTCATTTCATTATTTATTTACTTACTTACTTACTTACTTACTTACTTACTTACAGAGAGCATGTGTGCCTGCAAGCAGGGGGAAGGGCAGAGGGAGGGAGGGGAAGAAAGAGAGAGAGAGAGAGAGAGAGAGAGAGAGAGAGAGAGGGAAAGAATATGCCAAGCAGGCTCCATTCCCAGCCCAGCTCGGAGCCCAATGTGGGCTTGATCTTCCAACCCTGAGATCGTGACCTGAGCTGAACTCAAGAGTTGGACACTTAACTGACTGAGCCACCTAGGCAATCCCCAAGGAGAATTTTTCAAAATATTCTCTTCCCTGTATTTGTTTCTTCTGGTGTTAGTTTTTGCTGTTCATTTTTGTCCTCCTCTTTTATGCTTTCTTCCTATCCCCCTTCACCTCCAGTGTGTGGTCATCCTTGATTATCTTGGCATATTTATTCTTTTTGTATGTGTGTGCAGAAAACTTTAATGCTTATTAAAAGCCTTCTTCTGTGTGTATTTTAAATAGAATCTATTTATATCCTACACTTTGTTTTCTTTGCCATCTCTTCCTGTCTACTTTTTATCTCCCATCAGTTCTTCAGAATTCTTTCTGATTTTGCTGATAGCACTGTTTCTTATTTTTCCAAGCTATCATGAATTTATTCACATAAACTTTTTATTTTATTCCTTTCCGTCCTTTTGGCTACCGTTGTCATATCTTTTGCTTTTACATCTATTACAAGTGTTACCATAGGTTATTATCATTATGCTTTTAAACAATTGTTAATTGTCTTTTAAATAATTCAACAAAGGGAAGAAAAATGGAATGTTATAGTTACCCACATATTTACTGTTTTTGACTTCTTCATTCCTTTCTACAAATCTGAATTTGCATCACTTATCATTTGCCTGTAATCCAGAGGACTTTTTTTTTTAAGCATTTCTTAAAGTTTTTTGTTGTTGTTGTTGTCGTTGTTGTTGATGTGTACTCCCAGTATCCATTTATCTGAAACTATATTTGTTTAGCTTAAGTTTTAAAGGTTGTTTTTGTGGACTATAGAATTTTAGGTTCAAATTTTAGCTTCTTTTCCTCCCTAGCAGCATGTTGTCTTCTGGTCTCTATTTCTGATGAGATGTCAGTTGTATGTCTTATCTTAGCTCTTCTGTATGTAAGTGGCTACTTTTAAGACTTTTCTCTATGATTTTTGGCAGTTTGACTATGATATGACTGTTTGGGGATTTTACTGAATGGAGCTACATGAACGATTTTATTCATGGTTTGATTTTTTCAAATTTAGAAAAAACTTAGCCAGTATTTTTCCAAATATTATCTTCTGTCTTGTTCACAGGTGTTATATTGCTCAATATTGTATAGGTCATATGATTTCTTTTTTTTTTTTTTAATTTTTTTTTCAACGTTTATTTATTTTTGGGACAGAGAGAGACAGAGCATGAACGGGGGAGGGGCAGAGAGAGAGGGAGACACAGAATCGGAAACAGGCTCCCGGCTCTGAGCCATCAGCCCAGAGCCCGACGCGGGGCTCGAACTCTGGGACCGCGAGATCGTGACCTGGCTGAAGTCGGACGCTTAACCGACTGCGCCACCCAGGCGCCCCGGTCATATGATTTCTATGTCTTCATGCATTTATCTTTGATTCTTTTGCATGTGTATCATAGTAAACACATTTTAGAAAATCCAACATTTGGGTTTGCTGTCAGTCCCATTTCTATATATTTTATCTCTTGACTCTACATCACACTTTTCTTTATGTTAAATAGATTTCACTTGACTGTTGTCTCTTGTGGATGATATCTTGTACAAACTCTGGGCAGTGTGGATTTTAGTCTTTCTTCGAAGTGTAGGGCTTTGTTCTAGCAGGGACTTTACCTTGATCCTGTGGAGACCTAGTTTTAGGCTTTGTTAGGACTGTCCATTTCAGTTTTGCCCTTATTTCTGATACGTGGTTCTTATTCCTCAAGTGTGGTTTTTCTGGAGGTTCAGTGAAAAGCCTGAAATATTTACCAATTCCTTCTACATCCAGACTCTGATTCTCCAGAATCAGATAGCTATTGAAATCTCTTCCTATATCTTTTAGATTTTTAGTTGTTGCCTCTCCCCGGGCTTTTTGGATTTTCATCCCATGCATGGGAATACAGGAGTGAGCCCCTCAAGATTCTCTTTTTTTCTGGGGTACCTGGGTGGCTCAGTCATTTGAGCATCCAACTTCAGCTCAGGTCATGATCTCACGGTTCATGGGTTTGAGCCCCACGTCGGGCTCTGTGCTGACAACTTGGAGCCTGGAGCCTGCTTCAGATTCTGTGTCTCCCTCTCTCTCTGCCCCTCCTTCCCACCCCTTGTCTCAAGAATAAATAAACATTAAAAAAATTAAAAAAAAAAAAAAGACTCTTTTTCTTTCCAGGATTTCTGCCTTCAGTTTCTATCTGTTTACCACCTCCAGAGTTTGTTCCCTGATTCTTCCAGCCAGCAAGACTACAGCTTTGTATAATAGCTCTGTCCTTTTCTCCAGCAACTATTGGGTACTATAAAGACTGTGTAGTTTCCTCAGGCTAAAAGATGGATAGATGTGGGGGCACCTGGGTGGCCCAGTCAGTTAAGCATCAGACTTGTGATTTTGGCTCAGGTCATGATCTCACAGTTCGTGGGTTTGAGCCCCATGTTGGGCTCCATGCTGTCAGTGTGGGATTCTTTCTCTCCCTCTCTCTGCCTGCCCCCTGATCTCTCTCTCAAAATAAATAAAATACACATTAAAAAAAATATGGGTAAATGAGGACCTCCTTCACTGTTTTTCTTTCTCTCAGGGGTCAGATCCCCTGTAGTTGCTGTATCTGCTTTTGTTTGCTTGGCAATGCCTTCAGTGTTTTTAAGATGTTTTTCCTAGACTTTATAATTGTTATCAGTAAAGCATATGGGTTTGTATCAAAAGCATCCAAATCAGAAAGGAAGAAGTAAGTATGTATACACACACACACACACACACACACACACACACACGTGAATATTATTCAGCCTTAAAAAAGGAATAAACATTATTCGCAACAACATGGATGAACCTTAGGGGCAAGTAAAATAAGTCAGAATGACAGATACTGCATGGTACCACTTACATGTGTAATAAAAAAAAAAAAAGTCTAACTCTAAGAAGCAGATAGTAGAAAAGTCTTGCTAAGGACTGGAATTTGGGAGAAATTGGTAAAAAGCTATAGATTTTTGGTTATAAGATAAGTTTTGAAAATCTAATATAACATATTGACTATAGTTGAGAACATTGTATTGCATAATTGAAAATTTTCTGTATTGTGTAATTGAAATTTTCTAAGAGAACTTAAAAAAAGTAACTTCATGAGGTGATGGATGTGTTGATTCAGTGATGGGGAGTCATTTCACCATGTATACAGTGTCAATCATGTTGTATATGCTAAGTATCTCACAGTTTTGTCAATATAGTGGAAAGGCTTTTTCAAACAAGACTGCAACTTAAAAATTGTTAAGGCCTCACTGAGAGATCTGCTAAAAGATACATTTCAGCAGAAAAAAGTCCAGAAGGAAAGCATATGGTCCAAAACAATGGTGAGCACAAATTGATGCAATTCTTGCAAATTTGCCCCTTAATGGCTAAGAGTTCATTTTAGATGAATTTCAGTAATTGAGTATAGAAGAGACAGTACTTGAGTATAGTAAGTTACAAGAAAATTTTTAAAAATTTTATATTTTTGGGGCGCCTGGGTGGCGCAGTCGGTTAAGCGTCCGACTTCAGCCAGGTCGCGATCTCGCAGTCCGTGAGTTTGAGCCCCGCGTCGGGCTCTGGGCTGATGGCTCAGAGCCTGGAGCCTGTTTCCGATTCTGTGTCTCCCTCTCTCTCTGCCCCTCCCCCGTTCATGCTCTGTCTCTCTCTGTCCCAAAAATAAATAAACGTTGAAAAAAAAAATTAAAAAAAAAATTTTATATTTTTGAGCAAATTAAAATTGTTTAAATTTGTATATCCAGTTGCTTTTGGACTTCAAAAATCTTGCAGTTTTAACAGTTGCTGGCTTCTTGTTTTGTTGTGTTTTTACTCACCAGAAGTCCTATGATATTTGAAGAACTAAGTATTAACTCTAGTATTTAATGTAATAAAGTCCTTATAGTTAGTTATAGATCTAAATTTCACCTTGCACATCACTTAATCATCATGTTTCTTTCCTTTAATGTCTGCACTTAGTACAGTGACGTTCAGAAATGCTGTGTGAGTGTGTTTGTCATTATTTTCTCCTTCTCCCTTCACTTAGCTCTGCTCATGATTTAAATGAACGTCTATGGGGAAATCTTACAAATATCAATCTCATGTTTTAGCTGCCAGCTAGAGTCTGGTGTAATTGTCCTGCTTCCATTTCTAAACAAGTGTGTAAAGGAGTAGTCCTTATTCTATTCCTTTGTCCAATGTCCAATGTCAAGAGGCAAAGTCTTCATTTCCTTATATCCATTAATGGTATTATAGATCTTCCAAGTTTGAATTCCTCGCATTGTCTTTTACCCCTGGCTTAAAAAATTTTTTTATTTGAGTATACTTTTATTCGAGTTGCATTAGTATCAGGTGTACAGAATAGTGAATCAGTAGCATCTCTCTGTGTTATGCTGTGCTCACTGCAATATCATTGACTTCATACCCTGTGCTGTGCCTTTTTTTCCTGTGACTCATTCATTCCATGACTGGACTCCTGGCTTCCTCTGGATTCAGTCAGTTATCAGGTTGCATGAAGTCTTGATGTTATATTACCATTCATCATTCAACCATTGCTGTTTCAATTAAGGATGTTACTACTATCTAGACTATTGCCGTAGCTTTTGTTTCTACTTCACTTTTTAATTCATCATTTGACTGTAGGATAAAGTTTACATTCTTTGATCCCTTTTTTTTTTTCAAGTAGGCCCCGTGCCCAATGTGGGGCTTGAACTCACAACCCTGAGAGTGAGAGTCACATGCTTTGTGGGAGCCTCAGTGACTCATTCAGTTAAGTGTCCAACTTTGGCTCAGGTCATGATCTCACAGTTTGTGAGTTTGAGCCTCACATCGGGCTCTGTGCTGACAGCACAGAGCCTGTATGGGATTCTTTCTCTCTCTCTCTCTGCCCCCCTACCCCCCCCCTTCCACCACCCCCCCCAGCTTGTGCTCTCTGTCTCTCAAAAATAAATAAACATTAAAAAAATAATAAAAGAGTCACATGCTTTACTGACTAAGCCCAGCCAGATGCCCCTTAAATTCTTTGATCTGACATTCAGACTTTTCTTAATTCTTTACTCTATCAGTTAGGATCGCATTCAATTATAAATAATAAGATGTGATTCTAAGAAAGGTGATTCTTGACACTGATTCAGGTGCTTAAGTTTGCCAGGTCTTTTATTCTCTTGGCATTTTCTTCCTGGTTTTAAGGTGACTGCCCTACCCTGCTTGGAGGCAGGTAGGAAGAAAGTAAAGAGAGAAAAGCAAAAAGGAGTCCAGTGGGGCACCTGAGTGGCTCAGATGGTTGAACGTCCAGCTCTTGATTTCCACTCAGGTCATGATGTCACAGGTCATGAGTTTGAGCCCCATGTCGAACTGTGCTGACAGTGCAGAGCCTGCTTGGGATTCTCCCTCTCTCTCTGCCCCTATCCTGCTTGTACTCGCCCCTTTCTCTCTCTCTCTCTTTCAAATAAATAAACTTAAAAAAATTAAAAAAAAAAAAAGAAGGCCAGGTCTGCTTTCTTTTAAGGAATGGTTCTGGAAGTACCACCCAGCAACTTCCACTTAAATCTCATTTGTTGAAACTAGTTCACGTGGCTGTTCATCTGTGGGGAGGTGCAGTTCTTTGGGGGTATGTTGCTCTCCTTAAAAAAATTGGGCCTCTCAAGAAGGAAAAAAATGTATCCTGGGTATGTAGCTGCAATTTTGCCACAAATATTCATCTGTACTTTTAGTCCTTTCCTAAATGGCATAACTGCTCAAATACTGCACTGTGGCCCAATTAATTAGAGTATCTTGTACCTTTCTATTTCTCAGCACAGTTCTACTCTCCTGGAATATTCTACATCTTCCGTTCATATAAATCCAATCTGTTGTACAGAGTCAACTCTGTGTATGAACTCCTCTAATAAAACTTGTAAGTTTAAACCCAGTTTGAAATGTTACTTACCCCCTGCAGACCCCAGTAAGCAATTGTCACACTAATTCGTTTGTTTTGAATTTATGTGGTCTAGTTGGATCTCTTCTGTTATCTGTGACTGATTTTGTTTGTTCATTTTGTTAGTATTACATATCTGTATTATGTTTCCTCAGTTAAGTTGTAAACTTCAGTTTTATAGGCCTTGTCCACAGGAAGTTTATAATCTCAATGCCTCTCACTGTGCTTTGTACATAGTACACGATATTTATTCAGTTACCAATTTAACAATCAGTGCTTTCAGGGAAGGCTTCTTTGTACATGAGGGATACTTTATCAGTATCACTTTCTTTTGTAATGTTATTGTTTTTTCTTAATAGGCAAATGTTCTGAAAAAACTCTGCATGGGAATGGCTTGCCTTACCATGACGGAAATGGAAGGAGTATCTGTATCTCCTGTACATCAGAATGGTGATATTCCTGGAAATGCTAATTCTGTGAAGCAAATAGATCCACTCCTACAGGTGTATCTTTATCATTCTCTTGAGAAGGCTGATGGAGAATATCTGAAGTTTCCAACTGGGGAGTATGTTGCAGAAGAAATTTGTGTTGCTGCTTCTAAAGCTTGTGGTAAATATTCAAAAACATATATTTTCTCCTTGTTAATAGATCATTGTTTCGATTATACTACTCTAATGTACATGTATAATGTATTATTCTTTGTGTTTTAAAATGCTTATATGACTGATGGGTATGTTCTTACATACATAATAAAAGGAGAACGTCACTAGAGTACATTTAAGGTGAATCTGCCTTGGGCTAGTCCTACAGACTGAATGTTTGTGTTTCCCTAAGGTTGGTGATGAAATCTATTGCTCTAATGTGATGGTATTGGGAGCTGGTTCCTTCAAGAGGTGATTAGGTCAGTGGGTGGATCCCTTATCAGTGGAATGAGTGCCTTTAGAAAAGAGACCCCAGAGAGCTCTGTCCCCCCTTCTTCCATGTGAGGACATAGTAAGAAGATGAATCAGAAGAGGGTTTCTGTGAACTAGAAAATGGGTGCTCATTAGGCAACCAAGAGTTTTTAATTCCTAGCCTCCAGAACTGTGAGAAATTTCTGTTGTTTATAAGCCCCTTAGTCTGTGGCATTTTTGTTATAGCATTCTGCATGGACTGCTTCAAAAGTTGGTACTGAGAAGTCGGGGACTGCCGTAACAAATATCGAAACACGTAGAAGTAGCTTTGGAACTGGGTTTTGAGGAACACGTTAGAAAAAGCCTATCTTACTGTGAATGGACCTTTAAAGGGGATTCTGGTAAGGGGATTCTTTTCAGAAAGAAAAGAGGAGAGCCGTAGAGAAAGTCTTAATATTCTTAGAGAATACATAAGTAATCTGAATAGAATGTTGGTAGAAATATGTATGATAAAGGCCATTCTGATGAGGTCTCAGACAAAAATGTGAGACATGTTACTGGAAATTAGAGGAAAAGCAATCCTGGTAAAGTGGCGTTGACCTTAAAAAACAAAAGAGCCAGTTATTTTATCAGCAAAATGACTTTATTTAGGAAAAGCAGAGGAATGGCAGTTTGGGACCAGCAAACTCTAGAGAACCACAGACAACTTCAGAGAACAGAGGAAAGGGCTTACTTTTATAGGAGAAAGGAGGAAGCTGGGAGGAGCGGTTTTCTCGGGGTCCTTATTGGCTGGGTTTTGCTGGGCAGGAGCAAGTCTTCCTTCTGCTGGGGTGTGTAAAGTAAGCCTCTTCCTGTCAGCGAGTGTGATGTAGGCTTCTTAGGGCGGGTAGTAATGTGGGGGAGCTTCCCCTTCAGGGCTTCCTACTCCATTTTATTATATTTTATTATATTATATTTTATTATATTGTATTATATTTTATTATATTTTGTTTTTTATTTTTATTTTTATTTTTATTTTTTTCCTACTCCGTTTTAAATGAAGTTTCCTTTTTTTCATAGTGGAAAAGAACTTGCCTGAATTGTGTTTTAGTGTTTTGGTGAAAATAGAATTTGTGAGCAAAGAAATCAGATGTATTTACCTAAGCAAACTCTCGAAGGTGTGGGTTGACTCCTCCTGACTGCTTTAGTAAAATGCAAACAGAAAGATGGAACCGTTAAGCAAAAAGGAAGGCGAACTGAGAAGGTTTGTAAAATTCTCAGTCTTTCCATGTTGCAAAAAGTGAGAAAGTGGTTAGAAGAGAGCACCGAGGATGTGGCCAGTGGACCATTTAAGATTTGTGTAGCTCAGCTGTTTCTACATTCGCTAGGAGCTTTGATGGGAGAGGCCTCTCCTGTCACAGCTCCTAGTGCCAGGGCCCGCCCTGGGGAGCAGAGTGCTTTCAAAGCAAAAGCTGCCAGAGCTTGGAGACCTGCTTGCTGCCTGGTGCTGCCTCACTCTGAGGGCTCTTCTTGGAGCACTGCTGGCCCCAGGTGCAGCCCCTGCCTTCCAGAAGGTGCAGGCAGCAAACTTTGATGGAGGGTATTGTTTCCAGCAGGGGAGAGTGTACAGGCTCATGGGACATGGCTGCCTCCACCTGGATTTCAAAGGATGGAGCCACCCAAAACCATTAGGTACTGGGCTGCCTGGAGCCTTGGGGCCCAGCCTCTGCCGGGTAAAGCTGCTTGCACAGGAATTGCCCCGGTGGGTCCTGTAGGCAAGCCCTCTGTCCTAGGGGTCCTTGACAACAGCTTATCATGTCAAAGAGGATTATTATAGAGCCTTAAGGTCTAACGGAACTTGCCCTGTTGGGTTTTAGACTTGTTGGGGATCTATCACTCTTTTCTTATTTTCTCTGTCTCCCTTCTGGAGCAGAAATGTCTGTTTTATGCTTGGAATGTGGAAGCATTTAACTTGTTCGATTTCACTGATTCACAGCCAGAGTGCAGTTTACCTCAGGTTGAATGGTACCTTGAGTCTCACTCACATAAGATTTAGTTGATATTCAGGTGAGACTTAGAACTTTAGACTTTTGAGTTGATGCTGGAATGAATTAGGACTTTTTGGGGCTGTTGGAATGGAATGAGTATATTTTTAATGTGAAAAGGATGTGAATTTGGGGGGTACCAAGGGCAAAATGGTAAGTTTCAATTGCCATATCTTCTCATCTACTTACCTTCTGCAGTTTTTACTTTAGAAGTTTTATTTGGAATGCTTTTTAATAATTTCCATTACCTCATCATGTTCATTTTTTTTCCTCATTTTTTTTATTAAGTGGAATATATTATAGTACCTGATTTAACTTTCTTGGTTGGTAATTCTACCATGTCTGTCATTTCTTGCTATCCTACTGATTGATGTTTCTTCTAGTTATGGGTCATATTTTCCTGCTGTTTTGAATGCCTACAATTTTTTATTGGAGGGTGGATATTATAATGTAAATTTGTAATTTACATTGTTGCCTGCTGGATTTTATTATATTCTTTAGTGATGGCCTTTTTCTGGCACTGTTAGGTAATGGGTGGTTTACCTAGCTGCTTTTGAGAGCTTCTTTATCTTCGTCTTCTCCTCCTCCTTTTTCTTCTCCTTCCTTCTTTTGTTAAATAATTCAATATTTTTAGTATATTCACAGAGCTCTACAGTCATGTCAATTTTCACCACCCCCAGAAAGAAACCTCTTACCCATCAGCAGTCATTTTCCATGTCTTCCCCAGCTCCCCCCAACCACAAATCTACTCCTAAGAATTTGTACACTTGGGACATTTCATATAAGTGGAATCATGCAGGCCATATGTGTTTTTTGTGACAAGGAGTTGAATTCCTGAGTCATATCATAACTTTGTGTTTAATCTTTTGAGGAACCGCCCTCATGTTTTCAAGGCATCTGCATCATTTTCCATTTCCGATAGCAGAGTATGAAGGTCCCAGTTTCTCTACATCTTGATTAACATTTGTTATTACCTTTTTTTTTGATAATAGACATACTAGTGGGTGTGAAGTGGTATCTCATTGTGGTTTTCTTGAAAAATCTTTATAGATAAATAATTCACATATCATACATTTCATACTTTTATTTTTTATTTATTTATTTAAAAAAAATTTTTTTTTTCAACGTTTTTATTTATTTTTGGGACAGAGACAGAGCATGAACGGGGGAGGGGCAGAGAGAGAGGGAGACACAGAATCGGAAACAGGCTCCAGGCTCCGAGCCATCAGCCCAGAGCCCGACGCGGGGCTCGAACTCACGGACCGCGAGATCGTGACCTGGCTGAAGTCGGACGCTTAACCGACTGCGCCACCCAGGCGCCCCCATTTCATACTTTTAAAAAGTGTATGGTAAAGTAATTTTTAGTATCCCCAGTTGATTTTAGAACACTTTTTCACCCCAAAAGAAGCTCTGTGCTTATTGGCTATCACTCTCTCACCCCCTCTTCCTTCTTTAGTCTTAGGCATCCCCTAATCTATGTTCTGTCTCAATAAATTTGTCTATCTAGATATTTCATACAGATGGAGTCATATAATATGTGGCCTTTTATTACTGGCTTCTTATACTCATAATTCCCACCCCAAGGAAATCTTTAGTAAAAGGTGAAAGATTTATGTGATCTGAAGAGAAACTCCAGACCATTAAACTCATACAATTTTCATGAAGTTCATCCATATTTTTTTTTGCATGTAATTTATTTATTTATTTATTTATTTATTTATTTATTTATTTATATTTATTAATATGAAATTTATTGTCAGATTGGTTTCCATACAACACCCAGTGCTCATCCCAACAGATGCCCTCCTCAATACCCATCACCCACCCTCCCCTCCCTCCCACCCCCCATCAACCCTCAGTTTGTTCTCAGTTTTTAAGAGTCTCTTATGTTTTGGCTCCCTCCCTCTCTAACCTTTTTTTTTTTTTCCTTCCCCTCCCCCATGGTCTTCTGTTAAGTTTCTCAGTTCACCCATATTGTAACATCTGTCAGTAGTTAATTCTTTCATGGCTGAATAGTACGCTGTTGTGTGGATAATACCACGTATTGTTTAACTGTTGATCATTTGATGGACATTTTGGCTGTTTCAGCCTTTTGTCTGTCATGAATAATGTTTCTTTTTTTTTTTTAATTTTTTTTCTTTTCAACGTTTATTTATTTTTGGGACAGAGAGAGACAGAGCATGAACGGGGGAGGGGCAGAGAGAGAGGGAGACACAGAATCGGAAACAGGCTCCAGGCTCTGAGCCATCAGCCCGGAGCCCGACGCGGGGCTCGAACTCACGGACCGCGAGATCGTGACCTGGCTGAAGTCGGATGCTTAACCGACTGCGCCACCCAGGCGCCCCATGAATAATGTTTCTATGAACATTTGTGTACAGTGTGGACAGATGATTTCATTTCTGCGTATATACCTAGGAGTGGAATTGTGGGTCACACCGTAACTCTATGGTTCACTTTTTGAGGAACTACCAGACTGTTTTCCAAAGTGGCTGCACCATTTTCCATTCACACCAGTAGTGTGTGAGGGTTCTGATTACTCCACATCCCTAATAACACTTGTTGTTATATGACCTTTTAAAAATTCTATCCATTCTGTTGGGTATAAAGTGGTATCTTATTGTAGTTTTGATATAATATTTTTTCTGATTAGCAGTTCTTTTGGGTGTCTTTGCCTTGCTTACTGGCAGTTGTGTGTCTTCTTTGGAGAAATGTCTATTCAAATCCTTTGTCCACTTTTAAAATGTTTGTTTGTTACTGAGTTGTTAATAGTTATATTTTCTAGATCCCTTATCAGATACTATATGATTTGGAAATCTTTCCTCCCGTTTTATGTTTTGTCTTTTCACTGTCTGGATCTGGATAGTGTTCTTTGAAGCAAAGATCTTTTATTTTAATGAAGCCTCATTTGTTTATTTTTGTTGTTGTTGCTTGTGTTTTTGTGTCATATCTAAGAATTCATTACCAAATCAAGTTCATGAGGAATTTCCCCTGCAGTTTCTTCTAGGAGTTTCATAGTTTTAGGTTTGCGCCCCTTTGAGTCCATTTTTGCTGATGGTTGACGGTAGGGATCCACTGTCATTCTTTTGCATGTGAATATACACCTGGTCCTGACTTCCCCCACTTTATATAGTGTTTATAAGGTTCATACATGTTGTACCATGTATCAGTACATTATTCTTTTATGGATGAATGATATTCAGCTAAATAGTATCAAATATATGATACAATATGGATAAACTTTATAAATATTGAGTGAAGTGTAAGAAGCCAGTATCAAATGGATATCTACGTGCAAATCCCAGCATCATTTGATGAAGAGGCTGTGAGTTCCCATACTCAGTAGTCTCAGAACCCTTGTCAAAGTATCATTTGGCCATAGATGAGTGGGTTTGTTTCTGGATTTTCAATTCTGTTTCATTGGTCTATATGTCTTAATGCCAGTACCATACTCTCTGTATCACTATAGTTTTGTAGTAAGTTTTGTAATCAGTGTGAGTTTTCTAACTTTCTTGTTCTTTTTCAAAATTGTTTTGATCTTTCCTAGTCCCTTTAATTTTTATATTAATTTTATGATTAGCTTGTCAATTTCTGCAATAAAGACAGCTGAGATTTCTATAGGGATTACATTGAATATATAGGTCAGTTTGGGGACTACTACTGTCTCATTGAAGTAAGTCTTCCAATCCATGAACATGAAATATCTTTTTGTCTATTTGGGTCTTTAATTTTTTTCTGCAGTGTTTTGTAGTGCTCAATGTATAAGTCTTACCTCTTAAATTTATTTTAGGTATTTTATTCACTTGGATGCTGTTGTAAATGGAATTGTTTTTATTATACTTTTTTGGATTGTTCATTGTTCATGTATAGAAATAGAGCTGATTTTTACCTGTTGATCTTATGTCCTTTAACTTTGTTGAATTCATTTATAGGCTCTGACATTTTGGGGGGGGGTTGTTAACTATTTTCTGTATATAAGATCATATCATGGGCCAGTAAAGACAATTTTGGTTCTTCCTGCCCAATTTGGGTGCCTCTTATTTTCTTGCCTAATTGCTCTAGCTAGAACTCTCATTGCAGTGTTGTATAGAAGTGGTGAAGGTAGGCATCCTTGTCTTGTTTGTGATTTTAAGGATAGATTTTTAGTCTTTCGCTGGTGATTATGATATTGTTTGTGGGTGTTTCATAAGTGCTATTTATCAGGTTCAAGAAATACCCTTCAATTCGTATTTAAGTTTTTTTTTAACTCATTAAGGAGTATAGAGTTTGTTACTTTTTGTGTATAAATTGAGATGATCATTTTTTTTCTTTCATTACATTGGTTATTTTAATATCTGGAACCACCCTTTTATTCCTGGGATAAATCCCACCTGTACGTGGTATATAATTCTTTTAATGTTTTGCTGGATGTGGTTTGCTACTATTTTGTTAAGGAAATTTGCATCTATATTCATGAAGGATATTGGTCTGTAGTTTTCTTGTAGTGTCTTTGTTTGGCTTTGGTATCAGGGTAATGCTGGACTAATTAAGTTGTTTAGGAACCGTTACTTTTTTTTTTTTTTTTTTTGAAGATTTTGAGAAAGATTTATTGTCATTTTTCTTTAAATGCTTGATGGAATTGTCCAGTGAAGCCATCTGGTTCTGAGCTTTTCTTTTTTTTTTTTTTTTTTAAATTTTTTTTTTTTCAACATTTATTTATTTTTGGGACAGAGAGAGACAGAGCATGAACGGGGGAGGGGCAGAGAGAGAGGGAGACACAGAATCGGAAACAGGCTCCAGGCTCTGAGCCATCAGCCCAGAGCCTGATGCGGGGCTCGAACTCACGGACCGCGAGATCGTGACCTGGCTGAAGTCGGACGCTTAACCGACTGCGCCACCCAGGCGCCCCTGGTTCTGAGCTTTTCTTGGGAAGTTTTTGATTATGGATTTAATCTCTTCATCTTGTATAGGTCTATTTATAGTTTCTGCTTTTTTCTTAAATGAGTTTTGATAGATTATGTGTTTCTAGGGATTTTTCCATTTTATCTAGGTCATCTAATTGTTGGCAAATATTTTTTCATCATATTTTCTTACATTCTTTTTATTTCTGTAATGTTGATAGTGTTGTTCTCACTTTCATTTCTGATTTTGGTAATTTGAATCTTTTTTCTTTCTTTCTTGTTTAGTTTAGCTAAAGGCTTGTCAGTATTCTTTATTTTTTTCAAATAAACAATGTTTGGTTTCATTCTTTTTTTTTTCCCCTGAATTGCTTTTCTATTCTCTTTGCCTGTAGTGTTTATTATTTTCTTTTTCTATTGGCTTTGGGTTTAGTCTCCTTTTTTCAAAGTTACTAATGGTATCTAGGGAGGTTATTGATTTGAGATCTTTATACTTTTTTAATATAGATGTTTACAGTATAATTTCCCTCTATCTGGTTTTGCTGAATCCAGTATTTTGATATGTTGGTTTTTTTGCTTTTATTTTTCTCTATGTATTTTCTAATTTCCTTTGTGATTTATTCTTTGACCCATTGTTTGTGTGTTAATTTTCACACATTTGTGAATTTTCCAGTTTTCCTTTCGTTATGGTTTCTAGTTTCATTCCATTTTTGTCAGAGAAGATATTTTGGATGATTTCAGTCCTTATAAGTGTATTCATATTTCTTTTGTGACCTAACTTATGGCCTATTCTTGTGAATATTCCATTTACATTTGTGAAAAATGTATATTCTGCTTTTGTGGGGTTGTATTCTGTATATGTCTATTAGTTGATTTATAGCACAATTCAGTTTTTCTTATTGTTTTTTCTTATTGTTCTTCAGTCTCGTTTTACTGTTTTTTTTAAAAAATTTTAAGTTTATTTATTTTGAGAGAGAGCACAAGCAGGGTAGGGGCATAGAGAGAAGGGAGAGAGAGAGAATTCCAGGCAGGCACTTCGCTGTCAGTGCAGAGTCCGAAGTGGAGCTCAAACTCGTGAACTGAGAGGTCATGACCTGAGCCGAAGGCAGATGCTTAACCCACTGAACCACCCAGGCACCACTCGTTTTTCTGTCTTATTGAGAACGGTGTATTGAACTTTTCAGGTATTATTGCTGAATTGTCTATTTCTTCTTTCAGTTTTTATTTTTTGGTTTATATGTTATATGTTTTGAGGCTAATTTCTTACGTATGTATATGTTTATATATACATTTTCTTAAGGATTTAAATTTTCATAATGTTCTTTGTCTTTTGTAAACTTTTGACTTAAAATCTGTTTTGTCTGATATTAGTATAGCCATCCCAGTTTTTTTTTTTTATTAAAAATTTTTTTTTTTTTTTAATTTTTTTTTTTTTTTTCAACGTTTATTTATTTTTGGGACAGAGAGAGACAAAGCATGAACGGGGGAGGGGCAGAGAGAGACGGAGACACAGAATCGGAAACAGGCTCCAGGCTCTGAGCCATCAGCCCATAGCCTGACGCGGGGCTCGAACTCACGGACCGCGAGATCGTGACCTGGCTGAAGTCGAACGCTTAACCGACTGCGCCACCCAGGCGCCCCTAAAAAATTTTTTTTAAATGTTTATTTTTGAGAGAGAGAGATAGAGAGAGAGACAGAGTGTGAGCAGGGGAGGGGCAGAGAGAGGGGGAGACACAGAATTCAAAGCAGGCTCCAGGCTCTAAGCTGTCAGCACAGAGTCTGACATGGGGCTTGAACTCACAGACTGTGAGATCGTGATATGAGCCCAAGTCAGACGCTTAACAGACTGAGCCCCCCAGATGCCCCACCAGCTTTCTTTTGCTTACTATTTGCGTGGGCTATGTTTTTCCATCTTTCCCATTTCAAATTAAAATGTCTTTAGATTTATTTATTTATTTTAGTTTTTAAAGATTTTATTTTATTTTTAGAGAGGGAACACGAGTAGGGGAGAGTAGCAGAGGGAGAAGGAGAGAGAGAATCCCACTAATTAAAAAAACTGAGATTTCAGGACTATAAATGACAAAGAATATAGACTTTAGAAAAGTCAATAAACAACTGCCACCCAAAACAAGTGACAAAAACAAAGGAATTTTTAATTTTTCCGGTGAATGTGAATACTTTCCTGTTTTTATGCCTGCTTTATAAATTTTGGTTGAACATTGAAATGTTGGCCATTTCAAATTTGTAATGTAGCAACCAGAAATCTGATTCCAACTCCGTTTACTTCTATTTATTTTTGGTGTTGTTATCATATTTATTATGTGTTTTACTTCTGTAGACATCACAGGACACTTATATTATTGTTGCTTTAACAATCATTATTCTTTTATATTTATCCTTTCCCTTGTTCCTCATTCTTTTCTGTAGTTCCATGCTTCCATCTGCCATCTCTTCCTTTCAGCCTAGAGAATTCCTTTCAGTATATCTTGTGTTGCAGGTCTGCTGGTGACAGATACCTTTCGCTCTTAATTATCTGAAATGTCTTTTCTGTGTGTTTTCTTTGTCTTTATTTTTCCCTCAAACTCTCTAAGCTTGCTGAATTTGTAGGGCAGTGTGTGTTTAGCTTTGGAAAATTCTTGGCTGTGCTTTCTTCAATTTCATGTAAGTTTGGTCCATTTGACATGGCTTACATGCCTTTTATATACTCTGTTCAGTTCTTCCCATTCTGTTATTGTTTGTGCTTCAATTTATGTGTGTTTTTTTTTTTTTGTCTTACATGCCTTTTATATACTCTGTTCATTCTTCCCATTCTGTTATTTTTTGTGCTTCAATTTATGTGGTTTTTTTTTTTTTTTTTGTCTTACATGCCTTTTATATACCTTGTTCAGTTCTTCCCATTCTGTTACTTTTTGTGCTTCAATTTATGTTTGTTTGTTTTTTTATTGACTTGCCTTCTGTTGACTAATCCTATCTTCTGTTGTATGTAGTATCCTGTTAAATCCGTCTGTTGGTCCATGAATTAACAGTATCAGTAATACCAGGGAGCTTGTTTAGAAATGCAGTATCTCTCTCAGGCCCCTTGCCAGAATCAGTGAATAAGAATCTTTTCTTTTTCAACAAAAATCATGCTTTTCAAGCTTTTCAACAAAAACCGTGGAAGCCAAAAGACAATCTCCAGGTTGTTATTATGAACATTAAATTTTGAAAAATACTAATCTGCCTCATTCTAGCTTATTCAGTTAGGGGAAACAAAAACCTGTTTATTTATACAGTTGACGAAGCCCAGATAGGATATACCCTTGGGATCTTTACAGTAGAACCTATGTTATGTGCCATATACTTTGCTAAGCACTTTATCCATATTATCACATTTTTTTCTTCCAACTATCCTCTGAACTCAGATTTCTGTCCTTATCCTTTAGAAAATGAATCATAAGCTTAGAGAGATTAACTACCACAAGTTTACCTAGCTAGTAAATACCTGAACTCAGACTTCACCCATATCAGATTTTAAGCTAATGTTGTATAGATTATCACTGTTTAAACTGGAACATTTTTGAGATGTAAAGACAGGCTATTAATAATTATTCTGGGACAGTAGACAGAGCAGACCTGTCTTGGTCCAGCCAGGTGATCTGCTTATCCTGTCTGCAGCTCTCTGCTGTATAGCACCTCTCTTTTCTGCATAGCTAATTTAGCTTCAGGAGCATTTGCTGCCGATCGTCCATGCCTATGCGATATTTTATGTGCTCGGCTTGCCATTACATAGAATGGCCAGATCCTCATGTGCTTTCTTCAGCTTATGCATTACCTCTTCAGAAGCTTTCACTGAAGTCTTTACTTCATCTGACCTACCTCTGTTAAAATCAGAGCTGAATAGAAGTTGAAGTGATGAAAATGGATTTTACTTGATAAACTACTGTAATAGGGAAGATACTCCATTATAGAAGTGAGCTTGACTCTGAATACAGCCTGAACAAGTGGGGTTTTGTGGCCAAGGGACAAGTTTGACAGGGCATTGGTGAATGGAAAATTACTAAGAGTAGACATCAAGTCTGGGGGGATTCTGAGTGAACCAGCCTAATATGATTCTTGCTAAAGGCAGGTCAATGTGATCAGATATCACCTGCAGGATAATAGGGGTGAGGAGTTTGATTAGATATCTAAGGTGGTTTGCTAAATGGACTTAGCAGGATTCTTGCTAAAACTTGATTCTACGAGGAAAAACATGTATGGGAGGGTTCAGAGGGGCCTTGATAAAATTTGGCCAAGCAAAGAATATTTTTCATTTCTCCCCTGTACTTATTTGTTTTTTTGTGGTCTTTACTATCATGGCACTGACCCTTTTGAATTATAGTTCTCCAATGGCATCTCTGAGTTCATCTCTTATAATGTGAGATCCTTAAAGTTAGGCACTATTTTTCCTTTTTGTATTTCCTGTACCCATTTTGTGCTTATTATGTAATAGAGTCTCTGTTAATATTAGTGGAATGTTGACTGTCCTTGCTCTAGAATGATATGGAACTGTATCACACTTAGATAATGGTTTGGAAAAGAAGAAGCACATTTAAGTGCTTTTAGTAAATAAAAATAAAAATAACTTTGATTGGGTGTGTAGGGAAAGAGTTAAAAATGACTGAGGTTTCTGTTCTATTCTTTTCCATTGATCAGAGTGTCTGTTTTTGTGCCAACTTAGAATCTATTCCAAATGACATTTCTAGCAATTATGTAACATGGTCCCCTGCCATCCTATCAGCCCTAGATGTTATCCCTCTTGTTTTTGCTAGTTGAATGGATATAAAGTGGTATCACATAATTTTAACTCACATTTTATTCAACACTAGGTATTACCATCCTCTCACATGTTTATTAATTATTTTTAATTATTATTAATCATGGATTTGCTCTATTGTGAATAATTTATATCCACTTTTTTTGCCATTTTCACCTTTTTTTGCTTTTTTAATTCTGATTTTTTGTTATAAAATATTTAAAGTAATACTTCACATAGAAAAATATATATCACTGTAGTCACCACACAGCTTTTCAAATATATCATTTTGCTATTTTCAGATTTTTCTGATTCATTGTTATGAAGAATTACATTTTTCCAGTTTAGCCATCTCTGCTATTATAGGATAAATGAACTTTATCTTAGTTTTTTTTATTTTTTAAGAATCATTGCAGGATTTGGTTTGCTAAAATTTAAAATATTTAGGATTTTTGTACCTATTTTGGTAAGTGAGTCTACTTGATTATGATATCTGGCTGGTTTTGGTATCATGGTCCAAGTAAACTCACAAAGTATGTTAATTTCCCTGTTCTCTCTTTTTCTGTTCTCTGTAATAGTATACTGAAGGTTGGAATTGTGTTTCATGTTTGGTTGAACTAGTATATAAATTTTATCTGGGCCTCATGGTGGTTTTTCCTTTCTTCTTATTTCTTCTCTTTCCTCCTTTTCCTTTCTTCTCCTTTATTTTTGTAAGTAGATAGTTTCTTTAATGGTTATAGTTCTTTTGAAGTTTTTAATTCTTAAAAAAATTTTTTTTTAACGTTTATTTTTTTAGAGAGAGAGAGAGACAGAGCATGAACAGAGGAGGGACAGAGAGAGAGGGAGACACAGAATCTGAAGCAGGTTCCAGGCTCTGAGCTGTTAGCACAGAGCTTGAACTCATGAGCTGTGAGATCATGACCTGAGTCGAAGTTGGACGCTCAACCAACTGAGCCACCCAGGCACCCCTGAAGTTTTTTATTTTTGAATCCATTTTTTAAGATTACATATGGCTTTAAAATTGTCTGTCTACATTTTCAAATTTATTGTCATTGTTTATTCTCTTATTGTCTCCATAACCTATAATTATACTTTTAAAAACATTTTTATTAATTTTTTAATGTTTATTTTTGAGAGAGAGAGAGAGAGAGAGAGAGAGAAAATGAGCATGAGTTGGGGAGGGGCAGAGAGAGAGACACACACAAAATCTGAAGCAGGTTCCAGGCTCCGAGCTTTCAGCACAGAGCCCTATATGGGGCTCAAACTCATGAACTGTGAGATCATGATCTGAGCCGAAGTCGAACACTTAACTGACTGAGCCACCCAGGTGTGCTAGTTATACTTTTGAAAAATCATTAGTGTTTATCTGTGGTTTTTTTTCTTGATCAGATTTGACAAGGCTTGTTTATTTTGTTAGTTATTGCAAATAATCAGCTTTTATTTTCTTGATTCTCTTTATTGAATCTTTCTTCTGTTAACTTCTGCTCTATCACATTTTCAACTGTCTTCTAGATTATTCTGTTGTTTTTTTTTTTTAATTTTTTTTTTCAATGTTTATTTATTTTTGGGACAGAGAGAGACAGAACATGAACGGGGGAGGGGCAGAGAGAGAGGGAGACACAGAATCGGAAACAGGCTCCAGGCTCTGAGCCATCAGCCCAGAGCCTGACGCGGGGCTCGAACTCACGGACCGCGAGATAGTGACCTGGCTGAAGTCGGACGCTTAACCGACTGCGCCACCCAGGTGCCCCTCTGTTGTTTTTTAATGTATTGAGTTAGATAACTTAGATCATTCTTTGTTATCTTCTGATATAATCAGGTTAAAGCTATAATTTTTCCTCTTAAGTATCACTTTAGCTATATTCCATAATTTTTAATACATGTTATTAATTATTCATTATAAATACTATTTAATTTCTGTTATAATTTCTGCTATAATCTCTGAGATATTGAGAAGTATGTGTAAATACAAGAATGAATGCAAGGATACAGTTTAAAAGTTGTTACTCAATACTGTTTTTATATGTAACTTACTGAAATTATTATATATCTATGAGTAAACAGTTGTGTTGATAATTCAAATGAAAATTTTATATCTTTATTGTCAGTGTGTTGAGTTGGTGTCATTTTTGTCTACAGTGGAAAAGAACGAAAACATTACTAGAATAAAAATACGTTTTTTTTTGTGAGGCTTATGTTTTCAAATATATAGGATTAAGTATGTTAACTAACTTGAATTAAAAAAAATAAAAAAAAATTTTTTTAAGTATTCATTTCTGATTTAGCTGAAATGTGGTTAGAGAACATGTTGATTATTCTCTGGCACTTTGGGAGACTTGTTCTTAGACCCCAAAAGATTGGAAAGTGTATGTGTGTGTCTATGTGTGAACGTTCTATATGTGCTGGGAGATAATGTGCATTATTTAATTGTGTGGCTTTTTGTTTCATATGCTTTTTAAAAAGTTCAGTAGTCTTCAAACCTTTGTTAATGTACCTTCGAAAATATCTTTGAAAAAAAAATCATATACCCCTGCAGTTTAAGATGACATTAAAATATTTTCCTTGTAAGTGTAAAAAGTGCAGAAAATATAGTTACTGGTGCACTGTGTAAAATTTAACATTTAAAAAAAAAACTGTTGTGCTGTTCTCTTAAAAGTATTCAATGATCTCCAAGTAGTTTAGTTGATACTCTCATTATCAATTAAAACACACACAGATTTGAATTAACCTTTCTGTGCAAGATACCTAAAAAAAATTAGATAAAATGTTTTTAAAACTCTGCTTGAAAGAGTTCCAGCAATCATATTTTAAAATGTAGGGAAAAAGATTAAATTAAGAATTGAGTTGTAAGTCATGCTGAACCAAAAGATGTCAATTGCTACTGCACTTGTGCCGAATAAGAGTTGTTATTTCAATCCTGTTACAAATTACAGATGTTCCATAAATGTACTTGCTGCTGTCTGTAATCATTTCTTTTCTTACCTCTTTCCTAGGAATCACGCCCGTGTATCATAGTATGTTTGCTTTAATGAGTGAAACCGAAAGGACCTGGTATCCGCCCAACCATGTCTTCCATGTAGATGAATCAACCAGGCACAACGTACTCTACAGAATAAGGTACTTTCTACGGTAAAGTGACTCATTTAGTGGTTAAAGGGCAAAGTGAGAGAAATTATCAAACATATATGTACATTTTTTCTGAGTTTATTTATTATGAGTTGGGGAAGGGACAGAGAGAGGAGAGAGAGAGTCCCAAGCAGGCTGCACGCTTGGCATGGAGCCCAGCCTGGGGCTGGATCTCAGGACTGCGAGATCACAACCTGAGCCGATCTCGAGTCAGACGCTCAACTGACGGAGCAACCGAGGCGCCCCCAGACATATCTTTAAATTGCAGAGTACTTAATAACAGGGACCAGAGCTTCATTTAAGACTTTTTCTCTACTAGAGGAAGTGTTTATAAATGTTTTTTCACTAGAATGCTCTGAGCTTTTCTGGTGGGATGCTACTTTACCATTTAGTATTATAATTAAATTTTAAAAAGGATGTGAATGGCCTTTACTAATAAAATCCTGAATAAAATCCAAATAAAATTTGGAATATTGTTGGTTTCCTAGGAAATTCAATATTTTGTGCAACAAAATGTAATCTCCCATCTCTTTTTAATAATTTGTTTTAGTGGAGCACCTGGGTGGCTCATTCAGTTAAACGTCCAACTTCCACGATTTGTGAGTTTGAGCCCCGTGTCGGACTCTGTGCTGATAGCTCAGAGCTTGAAGCCTGCTTTGGATTCTGTGTCTCTCTCCCTCTCTGTCTGCCCTCCCCACTTGTGCTCTCTCTCTCTCAGAAATAAATAAATAAGCTTTAAAAAATATATAATTTTTTTTAGAGTTGAAGTGAAGTAGAGGTATGATTTTGCCAGTGTTATTTGCAGCCGCAAATTATTAGTTAATTTATTTAATAATTTTCCACTCAAAATGATAAAACAAAGAAATACGTTTGATCTGTGGCTCTTATGAAATAGATTCATTCCATGCAGAGTCAGTGTTACATAGTAAAAATGCACATGGACTCATTCATGATTTTTAAAAGGAAAGAAAAGGAAGCCTTAAAAAACTAAAATTCAAGAGAGATATCCTTACCATGGTAAAGGGTAAAGGATATTTACCAAAGGCAAGAAGCAAGTAATATTCTCAAATGGTAAGAGGTCAGAAGCAGTCTCTAAAATCACAAACAAGATAAAAAACAAAAATAGCCACCACCACTGGTTCTATTTAGGATTTTAGTGGAGTTCTCAACAAATACAGTTAAGAAAAAAAAAAAATACACAAAATATTTAGTAATTGAGAACAAAGAAGCAAAGAGTCATTATTTGGAGATGCTATGATTGTTAACATAGAAAATGTAAACAAATTTATAGGCATCAATAATAAATGTTCAGCAGAATGCTAGATCTATATGATCAGTATGTTAAAAGTCAACTATTTCTGGAGCACCTGGGTGGCTTAGTTGGGTGGCTCAGTTGGTTAAATGTCTCACTCTTGATTGTTTTTTTCTTTTTTTCTTTTTTTCCTGACTCTTGATTTTTAATGGGATCGAGTCCCACGTCAGGCTCCACACTGGGCGTGGAGCCTGCGTAAGATTCACTACCCCGCCTCATTCTGCCCCTCTTCCCCACTTGTGCGGGTGTGCGTTCTCTCTCTCTCAATAAATAAATAAACAAACAAACATTAAAAGAAATCAACTATTTCTGTACACCACAAACAGAAAAGAGGTCATTTAAGATAACAACTAATAGCAACAAAAAATGCAAAGTACCTAGGGTTAAATCTATCCAAAGTAAGACTTTTATGCAGGTTTTAAGACTTTACAAATTTGTATCATTTATTTTATTTTTACTTATTTATTTTTTTAATTTTTTTATTTTTGAGAGAGCGTGAGTGGGGGCAAGGCACAAAGAGGAGGAGACAGAGGATCTGAAATGGGCTCTGTGCTCACAGCAGCAAGCCCGATGCAGGGCTCAAACTCAAAAACTGCAAGATCATGACTTGAGCTGAAGTCAGATGCTCAACAAACTGAGCCATCCAGGTGCCCCCAAAGTTGTATTATTTAAAAGAAGCATGTTAACATGCTCCGCAGATTGACAAAATACCAATATTTTATCGGGAGTATTTTTTTTATTACTTTCTGTAATGACTGTACTTTGTGCAATTATTAAGTGTATCTTTTGATTTGAGAATGTTTGTAGAGGAGAGGTCTACAGTCTTTTTCTGAAAAGGCCATTAGTAAATATTTTAGGCTTTGAAGCTATACTATCTCTGTTTTCACTCTTCAGCTCTGTTATTAAAGTGTGAAAGCAACCATGAATAAGAAGTAAATGAATGGGCATGACTGTGTTCCAGTAAAACTTTGTTTGTAAAAACTCACAGTGGACCAGAATGGGGCTATGGGCCAGAGTTTGCTGATCTCTTCTCAAGAATTAAAAATTGTTTCCCTTATCAAATTGTTTCCCTTATCAATTTTTTTAATGTTTATTTTTGAATATTAATTATTATTTATTTATTTTTGAGAGACAGAGAGAGAGCATGAGCAGGGGAGGGGCAGATAGAAAGAGAGACACACACAGAATCAGAAGCAGGCTCCAGGCTCCAAGCTGTCAGCACAGAGCCCAATGTGGGGCTTGAACCTGCGAACCGTGAGATCATGACCTGAGCTGAAGTCAGATGCTTAACTGACTGACCCACCCAGGTGCCCCAAAATGCCTTTTTAAAAAGTGTTTATTTATTTTGAGAGGGGGGGTGTTTATTTTTTTGCAGAGAGAGAGGGAGACAGAATCCCAAGCAGGTTCCACACTGTCAGCACAGAATCCAGCGCAGGGCTTGATCTCATGAATGGTGAGATCATGATCTGAGCTGAAGTCAAGAGTCAGACGCTCAACCAACTGAAGCACCCAGGTGCCCCCCAAAAATTAACTTAAAATGAATCAAAGACTTAAATCTAAGAGCTAAAACTATAAAACTCTTAGAAGGCAATATAGGAGTCAATCTTTGTGTACTTAGAGTACGCATTGGTTTCTTCAGTATGGCACCAAAAGCCCAAGTGACAAAAGAAAAGTACGTTAATTGGGATTCATCAAAATGTATGTTTGTGCATCAAAGGTTGCTGTCAAGAATGAAAAGACAAGGGTGCCTGGTTTGTTCAGTGAGTTGAGCATCTGATTCTTGACTGGCTCAGGTCATGATCTCATGGTTTGTGAGATCAAGCCCTGTTTTGGGCTCTGTGCTGACACCGCGGAACCTGCTTGGGATTCTCTCTCTCCCTCTCTCTCTGTCCCTCTCCTGTTCACATGCATGCTCTCTCTTTCTCTCTCAAAAATAAATAAGTAAGCTTTAAAAGAAAAAAAAGAATGTGAAAAGACAGCCCACAGAATGGAAGAAAATGCTTGTAACTCATATATCTGATCAAGGTCTTACATCTGGAATACATAAAGAATTCTCCACTGAGAGAATGGAGCCCAACTTGTGACTCTATCCCATGAACTATGAGATCATACCCTGAACAGAAATCAAGAGTCAGATGCTTAACCAACTGAGCCACCCAGGCACCCCTGGAATACATAAAGAATTCTTAACGTTTCAATAGTACAGCGACAGATAACTCAGCGAAAATATGAACAAAGGATTTGAATAGACATTTTTCTAAATAAGACATACAAATAGCCAGTAAGCACATGAAGGGATGCTCAACATCATTAGTCTTTAGAGAAATGTAAATCAGAAACACAGCAGGACACCAGTTCACCCGTTAGGATGACAAAGATATAAAAGATGGACAATAACAAGTTGTTATGAATTTCCCTAATTATTATTTATGAAATAGGGCATGGGGTGTTGGATGGTGAGCCATGCTTCAACAACAGAGCACAAGAGAAATTGAAATAGAAAAGTTTATTACTCAAAGGTTCTGGAGGTATCCAGCATGCCTTGAGGGGCCACATGGAGAGATCAAGGCAGGGTGCAGAGAGAGACGTAGGACCCAGGGCACACGGCTTCCCTAGGGTCTGTGGGTAGAGTGCTTTGGGGTTCCTTGCCTAAGGCCCAATTTGGTCGATTCAAGCCGAAAGAGATGGTCTTTGGTAAGCTACATGGGAGTCTTATTGAAGGGGCTTTTAAGGGTTAGGTGCTGGAAAACAGGGGAGATTGTTGATCACAAGGGTGTTGGGGAAGTTTTATCAGAAACTCACATTTGCTTGTGACTCAGTGGGCTGTTGTGCAGGGCGTGCACTTGCATGAAGGGGCTAGTGTCAGTTTAAGGTCACTGCAGGCCTCTTGGTTAAACAAAATGGATGCCAAGTCAGCAATACCAAAGACTAACTTAGCGAAACTCTCCACGTGTTGTCAAGGATCTGAACTATTGGGACACTTATGTGTTGCTGTTGGAGAGGTAAACTAGTGCAGCCACTTTCACAGTTTGTTCCCCAAAAAGATGGACGTAGAAAACACACACACACTTACCCTTGTACATACTGTTCCTAGCAGCCTTATCCACAATACCAAAAAGATGGAAACGATCCAAATGTCCATCGTGTGATGAATGAAGAAGCAAAATGTGGTTTATCCATACGATCAAATATTAACTGGGCATTAAAAAGGGAATGAAATACTAATGTTTGCTATAATGTAGATAGTCCTTGAAAATATTATGCTTATGAAAGGAGGTAGAAAAGGCCACATATTATATGATTCCATTTATATAAAGTGTTCAAAACAGGCAAATTTATAGAGATAGACTAGTGGTAACTTAGAGGTGGAGAGTAGTTGGGATGATTTGGGTATGGCTGTTGGTAGGTATGGAGTTTCTTTTAGGGGGGATGAAAATGTTCTAAAATTAGATTGTGGGATGTTTGTACAATGTTTCAAGCATACTAAAAACATTTTGAATTGTATGCTTTAAATGGGTAAACTTTAAGGTATGTGAATTATATCTCAGTAAAGGTGTAAATGAAGCAATAGAGAATATTTTTTGTTTCTTTGAAGGACAAGTTTTTAGCTTGTTTCATTGATTCATTCATTTGTACTGAAGTGTTGTTGACATACTCTGTTAGTTTCAGGTATACAACATAGTGATTTGACAATTCCATACATTATGAAATGCTCACCATGGCAAGCCTACTTGTCATCTGTCACCATAGTTATTATAGTATTAGTGACTATATTCCATTTGCTGTACTTTTCATCCCCATGACTTCTTTATTTTGGCACTGGAAGTTTGTAACTCTTAATCCTCTTGACCTATTTCACCTGTGTTCCACTCCCCAAAACAAATGCCAGTTTTTTTCTCTATAGTCTGTTTCTTTTTTATATTTTAGTTCATTTGTTTCACTTTTTAGTTGGCACATATAAGTGAAATATGGTATTAGTCTTTTTCCGTATGACTTCTTTCACTTAGCATAATACCTTTTAGGTCTACCTATGTTGTCATTGGCAACATTGCATTCTTTTTTATTGCCGAGTAATAGTCCATAATGTATGTATACCACACTTCATCTGTTCATCTGTTGATGGACACTTGGGCTGCTTCCATATCTTGGGTATTGTAAATTATGCTGCAGTAAGCATAGGGGTGCCTGTCCCATTTCAAATTAGTGTTTTCATTTTCTTTAGGTAAATACCCAGTAGTGGAATTACTGGGTTGTATGGTGTTTCTATTTTTAGTATTTTGAGAACCTGCATACTGTTTGTCGTCATGGCTGCACCAACTTACAATGCTTCCAGTGGTGCCCGGAGGGTCTCTTTTTTCCACATCTTCGCCAGCACTTGTTATTTCTTGTCTTTTTGATACTAGCCATTCTGAGGGGTGTGAAGTGGTATCCTGTGGTGATTAACCTCCATTTCCTAAAAGAAGAAGCCATTGTTTTCATACCAGTTAGCATTGTCAGATTCCTCTACCGATATCACTGGATTAATATTAAAACAATTTTTTGTTAATATTTTGTTTCTACATTTTTCTGTTTCCTCTTGCTTTTGCATTCTGTGCATAGAAGCAGGCAGCTCACGGGCACCTGGGTGGCTCAGTGGGTTAAGTGACCGACTCTTGATTTTGGCTCAGGTCGTGATCTCACAGTTTGTGGGACCCTGCTTGGGATTCTCTCTCCCTCTCTCTTTGCTCCTCTCCCACTAACACACACACGCTGTCTCCCTTTAAATAAATACATACATACATACATAAATAAACTTAAAAAAAAAGCAAAAAGCATATTGATTTTACACTTATGTTTCTTGTATCTTCTGTCTATACTATTATCATGGTCTTACCCAGATTTTCTTTTGTCCCTACCTTGTATTTAACACTGGTGGCTGTGTTTTCTGATTATGGGATAATACCTTTCAGTATGCTGCAAATGGTTATATGTACATAGTATGTTTATATTTGAACTATTTGGAGGCTGACCGAATGTTTTGTCTTGTAGATTTTACTTTCCTTACTGGTATTGTAATGGCAGCAACAGAACCTATCGGCATGGAGTGTCTCGAGGTGCTGAAGCTCCTCTTCTTGATGACTTTGTCATGTCTTACCTTTTTGCTCAGGTATAATTATATTATCTTACTTGTATACGTGTTAAATGATAAGAATCTTGCTGTGTTCTGTAGCTCTTCATCAGGAAAATCTTCATCTATGGGAAAATTGATGTTCTGTCTTGCCTAGCAGGTACAGAAAGGTAACAAAATTGACTCTTTTTATCACTAATTTTTAATTTATTATTTATAACTTATAAATAATAAAATCTATTTTATAAAGGTTCCCTTAATTAGCTCTTTGTATTTATTTTATTTTTTTTAATGTTTTGTGACATTTTAAGGATTTCACAAAGTTCAGATTGAGTTATAGCACATGATTCACGTAGATATAAGTGTCTGGAATATAAGACAGCGAAATTAATTTAGAGAAAAAAAATTTTTTTTATTCCTGAGCAATTTCAGACTTAAATAGTGAGTAATAAAATGTAAAGAAAAGTAGGAAACTATATAAAAGTGAGTTAACAATAGTTTGTTTAGCTCCTCATAAGAGGATGGCTAGATGTTAATACTTGATCTGAGAGCTGTGTTTTAGTTATTTGTTCATTAATACTGCTGTATGAAATTTTTGTAGTGTATTTGAACATTTTATAATGTTTTCTTATTGTTACCTTAATTTAAACAATAATTGAAATGTTATGTCATTAAATAACTTCTGTTTTTATGTGCCATAAGACTGAGGAGTAGAAACTAAAGAAAAAATTTATTAGTGCTTTTGAGTAAAGGTATGCTCTTCTTATTCCCAAAATGTCAGAGTAAGGAGTTCTGAACCTGATTTGCAAATATCATAGGAAATAGCTACACAGATCCTCATGGCTCACATTTCTTTTCTTTTCTTTTTTTTTTTAAATCCAAGTTAGTTAATATATAGTGTAGTCTTGGATTCAGGAGTACAACCCAGTGATTCATCACTGACATTAACACCCAGTGCTCATCCCAACAAGTGCCCTCCTTAATGCCCATCACCCATTTAGCCCACACCCCCACCCAACATCCTTCCAGCAGCCCTGTTTGTTCTCTGTGTTTTAGAGTCTCTTATGGTTTGCCTTCCTCTCTTTTTATCTTGTTTTTCCTTCCCTTCCCTTCCCTTCCCTTCCCTTCCCTTCCCTTCCCTTCCCTTCCCTTCCCTTCCCTTCTCTTCCCTTCTCTTAAGTTCATCTGTTTTATTTCTTAAATTCCACATATGAGTGAAATTGTGTATCTTTTTCTGACTTATTTCGCTTAGCGTAATACACTCTAGTTCCATCCACGTTATTGCAAATGACAAGATTTCATTCTTTTCGATTGCCAAGTAATATTCCATTGTGTGTGTATGTATGTATACGTATATATGTATCACATGTTTTTCATCCATTCGTCAGTCAATGGACATTTGGGCTTTCTCCATAATTTGGCTATTATCAACAGTGCTGTCATAAACATTGGGGTGCATTTGCTCACAGCTCATATTTCTAAGATATCTAAGAAAGCTGGTTCAGTTTGTGAGCAACAAACTGAAAGATATTTCTCTTTTGGGTTATGAGAACAAGAAACTTTCTCTAAATTCTAGTAAAATATATTTAGTAAAAGTTACCATTTTTACATGGACACATTAGTGGCATTAAAGTACATTCACGTTATTGTGCAACCATTACCACCATTCATTTTAGAACATTTTTCATCTTCCTAGACTGAAACTTCATACCTATTAAACAAGGTCTCTTGTTTAATGCCTCCTGCTCTTCTGGCCCCTGGCAGCTATTTTGCTTTCTGTCTCTGTCTCTGGGTTTGCCTCTTCTGGGTGCCTCATGTCAGTGGTATTATACAGCATTTCCTCTCTTATGACCGACTGACTTGTCCTTACATAATGCCTTCAAGGTCATCCATGTCATAGCATGTCAGAATTTCCTCCCTTTTTAAGGGTGGCTAATATTCCATCGTGTAGACCACATTTTGTTTATCCATTTATCTGTTAATATTTGGGTTGCTTCCACCTTTTGGCTCTTATGAATAACACTGCTGTGAACATAGGTGTACAAATATCTCTTTGAGATCCTGCTTTCAATTCCTTTGGATATGTATCCAGAAGTAGAATTATTAGATTACATGGTAAATCTATTTTTTATTTTTTTGAGGAACTTCTACCCTGTTTTCTATGACAGCTGCACATTCCACCAGCACTGCACAAGGATTCGTTTCTCCACATCCTCACTAGCACTTACTTTCTGGTTTTTTGATAATAGCCATTCTGATGGATGTGAAGTGATATCTCATTGTGGTTTTGATTTGCGTTTCCCTAATGATTAGTGATGTTGAGCATTTTTCTTAAGCTTTTTGGAGGTTTGTACACCTTCTTTGGGTACATTACTATTTGTGTCCTTTGCCCATTTTTTAATCAGGTTGTTGTCAAGCTGTAAGTGTTCTTTATGTATTCTGGGTATTAACCCCCGATCTGCCATATGATTTGTAAATCTTTTCTCCCATTCTGTCTATTGCCTTTCACACCTGTTGATGTGTCTTGTGATGCCCAAAAGTTTTAAATTTTGATATAATCTGATTTTTTTTCTTGTATTTGCCTGTGCTTTTGGTATCATGTCCAAGAAATCATTACCAAATCAGTATCATGAAGCTTTCCCCCTATATTCTCTTGCAGTATTTTATTGTTTTAGCTCTTATGTGCTTGTGTTTAGATCGTTGATTCATTTTGACTTAACTGTTATTGATGGTGTAAGGTAAAGGCCAAATTTCATTCTTTTGCATGTGGATATCTAGTTTTTCCAGCACCATTTGTTGAAAAAACTGTTTCTTTCTCCATCGAATGATCTTGGTGCTCTTGTCAAAAATAATTTGACCACCACCCAGCTTTTAGATAGCTTCAGTAGCTTTTAAAACCTTTGTTTCAGTAGCCATTAAAAAGAGAGATAGGCTTTTGAGAATAGATACTATGAGGTTATGACTTTATGTTCTTTTATGATTATGTCACCTGTGCTGCAGAACTGGTTTTTATTTTGGTGGCATGCTAATTTAAATCCCATTAAGAAGACGATTTTCCTAAACTGTTTATTCAGCTGCTTTACCGTAGTATTAATACTGTGATATCTCATACTTATGATCAAGAAAAATTGTGGATGATTTCTAATTTTGTCTTCCTAGGAAGAATTTTCTTATCTAGCACAGCAAAATAATTTCACAATAGAATCCTAAGTTGTATCTAGATAGTAAATACCACATGTAATTTTCTATTTCTTAATGTTTCTATTTCTCTAAATCTGTGCCCAGAAAATACATAAGGTAGTAACTAACTTATCCAGCTCATATTGATACCAGGTTAGATTATATGCATATTATAGACTAAATAAAGCAGATTTGACTGGTGCCACCATCAGAGTATAAGATATGTTGAGATTTTTAAATAACTAAAAGAAGTTCAGCCACTAAAGTATAAAGTACATAAGATATTACTATAGAAAGATAGATTTGGGAAAGGTAAGCCAATAAAAGCCAAAAATCAGATGTCCCTTTTATTTTTTTTATTTTTATTTTTATTAAATTTTTTTTAACGTTTATTTATTTTTGAGACAGGGAGAGACAGAGCATGAACGGGGGAGGGTCAGAGAGAGAGGGAGACACAATCTGAAACAGGCTCCAGGCTCTGAGCTGTCAGCACAGAGCCCGACGTGGGGCTCGAACTCATGGACCGCTAGATCATGACCTAAGCCAAAGTCGGACGCTTAACCCACTGAGCTACCCAGGTGCCCCAGGTGTCCCTTTTAAATTCATTTTCTTCTGAGGATTGTCTTCTAGCACCTCAGTAAATAAATAAATTGCTGCCCTGTGACAACCTTTAATGAATTCATAGATACTCAGCACAAAATGTATATTCCCTCCATATTGTTTCTTTAAAACCTCGGTTAAACATTGGTATTTCAGCTAATATTGTAATTCTTACCTTTCTTATCAAGAAAATTGCTATTACTTTTTAGAATATTGGTGCTTTTTATGTTTTGCTGTTCTTTTCTCCCATTACATGTTCAGTCTGATTTCCATATTCCTAAATCATCTAGACCAAAATCTTGAAATTTTTGTTTTTTCTTTTTCTTCATTTTTTATATCATGATAACGTTATCATTTTTTTCAAACTCTTTTAGTGTCTTCTGTTCCCTACATCAGATCCTTGTTATCTCATATTTGTACCTCTTACAGAGTCTCCTTGAATACACATTATTTCCTTAAAGCACTTTTTTATTATCATTGGTATGTCTACCAATGGAAGAGGCATGATGCTTTAAGAAAAGGTGCTGTGAGAAACTGATGCTTTAAAAAAATGGTTGTCTATTGCTTGTTAGGATCAAGTCATTCAAGGGTACCTTCAGTTTGACTCCAACTTAGTTTTCCAAGGTTTAGTCCACACTATTCCCTTACATAAGTTGTCTGCCCAACCAAACTTGTTTGTACCTGTGAATATGCCTTGTGCTTTGTTTTTGTATCATTCCTTCCATTTTATCACCCTGTTTTGTATATCAGAAATTTCTTCATCTTTTAAGACTACATGAAATTTTGAATTTTCCATGAAACCTTCTCTGATTATCTCAACTGGTATAATTTCAACTTCTTTTCAAGTCCTTGAAACATGTGTTGTGTGGCACTTAGTGTAGATATCTGGTGTTATAATACTTTGTTTACGTGTTTAGCTTCCCTGCTAGATTTTAGTCTCCTTCAGGGAGACTTCTATTTGTATCTCACACAGTCCTTAGTATAATGCTTTGAACATATGTGGAACTCAGGACATATTTAATATTTAATTTGGGTAATTTTTATGTAGGGGATATAACTTGAGAAGATATAAGCAGTGAAATAGATTGACATCATATGTACTGTATAATGGGGAACCCAGTTTAAATCAGTTTCCATTGACAAAACTTTTACTAAAATTTTATGGCAAAATAATTGAACATCAAGGAAGGAGTTGACGTTCTTTTTAAATGCATATGTTCTAGAAATTATAGGTTAAAATACGATAGTAGATTAAAATGTGATAGTGAAATTTAAGGTGTATTTCCTTCTAAATTTTTTTCCTGTAGTGGCGGCATGATTTTTTACATGGATGGATAAAAATACCGGTGACTCATGAAACGCAGGAAGAATGTCTTGGAATGGCAGTGTTAGATATGATGAGACTAGCCAAAGAGAAGGATCAAACCCCATTGGACATCTATAGCTCTATCAGGTAATTTCCTAATGCAAATCCATATACATCAATATGAACAGTTGGGAGTTTTTCTATAGTTAATTGTATTTTCTGTGTGTTGATACTTTTTGATCTTATCACAATTAAAACTTCTATGGGTAACTGTTCTTCCTTGTGTACAACACATACTTTGTGAGAGAAAAGAAATTCTTTTTTCTGGCTTGTCTTTTAGTTTTATTGAGACATAATTGGCATATAGCACTTATAAGTTTAAGGTGTAGAGCATCATGATTTGTCTTATATATATTTGTGAAGCAGTTACCACAGTAAGTTTAGTTAATATCCATCATCTTGTATAGGTACCAAATAAAGAGAAAGAACAAGAAATTTTTTTTTTCCTTATGATAAGAATTCTTAGCATCTACTCCATTAAAAACTTTCTTGTGTATCCGACAGCAGTGTTAAGTATAGTCATCATATTGTACATTACATCCCAAGTACTGATTTACCTTAGAATTTAAAAAAATTATGGAAAGAGTTGGAGTACTACACAAAATATCACAGGGGTTTGATTCCTGTTAATTATTTGATTCATTTATTTTGAAAAGGCTAAGTAAAGTCAGAAGGATGAAAAGAACACCTGTAGGCATAATTTCTGAGAGCAGATCCTCAGATTGTGTGTGTACATAACTCTGAAGCAGTATTTCTCACATATTGACCCGTATTTTGCTTGAATTAGCATCACCTGAGGTGCTTGTTGAACTTGAAGATCTTGGAGTGCTACCCAAGAATTTTTTTTATGTTTATTTATTTTTGAGACCGAGAGAAAGAGAGCATGAGTGGGGAGGGGCAGAGGGCGAGGGAGACACAGAATCCGAAGCAGGCTTCAGGCTCTGAGCTGTCAGCACAGAGCCTGACGTGGGGCTCACACCCACCAACCATGAGATCATGACCTGAGCCGAAGTTGGATGCTTAACTGACTGAGCCACCCAGGCGCCCCAAGTGCTACCCAAGAATTTAGATTCCGTAAATCTGAAGTGAAGTCCACAAATATCAGTCTTCACCTGTTCTCCAGGGGATTCTCTTAAAAATATTAGCTTTATTGAAGTTTCATTAACTTAGAAAATTGTAAGATGATTGAAAGTGTGTGTACATCATGGTGGTTTGATATATGTATACATTGTGAAAGGATTCCCCCCATCTAGTTTATTTTCACATCCATCACCTCATATGATTATCTTTTTTATTTACGTTTTTGTTTTTGTTTTTGTTTTTTTGGTGAGAATGTTTAAGCGCTCTTAGCAAATTTCAGTTCTACAATAGTGTTATCATTTAGAGTCACCGTGTTTTACATTAGATCCTTAGATCTTACTCATCTTATAACTGATCCAGCAGACTCTTTTGTAAGTGATCCACATTCCACATTCTCCAAATTACTCGTTTGCATGTTGAATTTTGACAGTCATGCCTAACAGGATTTGTTGAAATACTGCTCCTACAGCCCAGCGCAGCTTTAATGGCTGCAAAATTTCTACTCCTTTTAAAGGTACATATTATTATAACAGTTCTTTGAGTGTTTCTTTAATTTCAAGACTAAATCTATGTTTTACATATTGCATACTTAGGATTAAAAGTTTGAGGGTGTTATGAATCTGGTTAAAACTCCCTTTATTTCTCAAGTCCTTCTCTCAATAACTAGTTTTGGTCGCTCCTTTACGAAGTAACTTAAAAACAGTTACGTACCCAATTTGCAGGGTATTAATTAATGTGTTTCCTCTTTGTTTTTAAGTATTCTTGTTTTGTTTTCAGATGACTGTTAGGCCTTAACCATAAAGTTCACCTATTTAAAATGTACAGTTCAAGGGGCACCTGGGTGGCTCAGTCGGTTAAGCATCTGACTCTTGGTTTTGGCTCAGGTCACTATCTCATGATTCGTGAGATTGAGCCTCATGTCGGACTCCACACTGTGAGTGTGGATTCTGTCTCTGCCTTCTCCTGCATGCTCTTTCTCTCTCTCTCAAAATAAATAAATATTTAAAAATAAATAAATGTACAACTCAGTATTTTTTTTATTATTGAGTTGTAAGAGTTCTTTACATAATTCTGTTACAAGTTTCCAGATGAAAGTTACTATATGTATGATTTGCAGATATATTCCCTATTCTTTGGATCATTTTTTCACTTTCTTGAAAGCGTCATTTCCAATACAAAAATTTAAATTTTGAAGTAGTCTAATTTATTTTTCTTTTGTTTCTTATGCCATGACATGTTAATATTAGATAAATACTATCTGCCTGTCCTGAAGCAAATCATTCCTACATTGCTTGCCTTTTTAATATCGTTTAACTCAACTGATGTTTTCTGAATTCCCATTTAGTGCTTATTTCTGAGAAATAATCAGGAAACTCTACTCAGTGTTAAACTATTCAAGATTGGTGGGAGAATAGATAAATGATAAGTTGCTGACAGAATGAAATAAACTGTTTTGTTGTCAGAAATATCCACTAGGGTATGGATCTCTGATTAGTATAATAAAATATATATTCCCTCCCAGACTTAAAAAAAAATGCATGTAAGGTGCATCTCTTTGTCTGTACCCGTGTGTTAGATGTGTCCCTGTCTGTGAGCACGTGCCTCTGGGTGTGCGTGTGCACCTGTACGTGTGTGTGCAGCTCTTTGTGCGTGTGTGTGTTAGATGCTGTTTTGTATGCCAACTCCTAATTGGACGTGATGGCTTAGGTGTTAGAGTGTAGAAAATGAGGGAAATGCATAAGATTTTTGTATTTTCATTCTTTATCTGCTCTTTAAAATCTAAGTTTCTAAAGGGTGGGAAGAAAAGAACTCGAGAATGCAGAGTTTAAAGGAGACTGCTGAGTTTGTAAATATCAGGCCAGGATCAAGGCCGCTTACATAGCAACTGAGCTACTCAGCTCATCTCACTGGACTCCCTTTCCTAAAAAAACTAAGTGAATAATAAAGTTTCTAATCCTACTCCAACTATAATAATAAGATGCAGATTTTATTTCATAGTACAAAAAATAGTATCGTTTCTAAGCCAAGGCTCAATTTCAGAGCCTTTAGGAACCTCAAGTTTAGAATTCTCTAAAAACTCAATATAAGAAAAGCATGGGGAAAAATGTTTTTATGCTTCAAGAGTTAATAGCTTTAAGTCTCTTGAAAAAATTTTAATGTTTCTAACAAATCTAGCTAGTTCTGATAGTATGACGTGGAAGTGGATTCATCATGTTCAGGAATCACACATTCCTATGGTATTCCCACAGGAGGTATGCCGGGTCCTTCATGCCAGGCATCGAAGTAGAAAGCCTTGTTGTATGTGTTATTTTAGACTCCCCTTTTAAATCCAAATACGTTTTCAAAAGCCTTATTAAAAAGTAGTCATTGATGGCTGTGTATTTTGCATTTTTATGAAATGTTTATGTAAATTGCATTCCAAATTTAGTAAGTCTCCTGGTAACTAATGTTTTTGACTGAAGTAGATAAAGTGAGAATCATTTTGTATTCTGATTTTATTTTTAAATCTTTTCAGTGTTTATTCTGTACTTCCTGAGGTTCTCCTCTATGCTATCCAGACTTTTATTAGATTTTATATATTTGCTTATTTATATATAATTAATTGTTATGAAAAGAAACGGAGTGTGACTTTTTTTTTTTTTTTTAATGTTTATCTATTTTTGAGAGAGACAGAGACAGAATGTGAGTGGGTTAGGGGCAGAGAGAGAGGGACAAACAGAATCCGAAGCAGGCTCCAGACTCCGAGCTGTCAGCACAGAGCCTGACATGGGGCTCCAACTCACAAGCTGTGAGATCATGACCCCAGCTGAAGGCGGACACTCAACTGACTGAGCCACCCAGTCGCCCTCAGAGTGTGACTTTTAAAATTTGAAAAAAGAGTAGAATTTAATGGGCAGAGTGGGGAGTGATGGATTGTGTGGAGACTCGTGGAAAAGGCCTTGTAGCAGAAGGGAGCATAGAAAGAGTAAAGAGAATCAGTATGGCTAGAACCCAAAGAGTTATTAGCAGGAGGTGAAGCAGGGGCTAGACCAGAACCTGGGACCGTAGAGCTATGTTGACAAGGTTAATAACACTCGGAAAATATGCAAGAGGATTAAGCAAGGGTGGAATGATTAAATTTGTGTTTTTAAAAGGTCCCGATGACTCCAGTGTAGAAAACAAATCAGACAGTGGAAAGAGTAAATGAAAATGCTGGTCGCCCAGAGAGTAAGGCTATTACAGTATTTCCTCCAGGCGATGCTGTTCGTAATGAGTTGGTAATGAGAAAAATGGGCAACTAAGAGAAATATTTAGAAGGTAAATCAGGGGAATGTGGTGATGAATGGAATAATGGGGATTGAAGGAGAATGTGGCACCAAGGATGCTTACTGGTGCTGTTTACTTAGATAGGAAACGCTGTAAGAGGATCTTTTAGGGGCATTAGCAGGACTCAGGAGTTTGGCTTGACACATCGTTTAAGCACTTTTGGGGACATTGAAATTAAATGTGTAGATTGACTTGTATTTGGAAGATACGGATAGGGAGTTTAGAGGTCAGTGCTGCAGACACATATCAGAGTCATTTGGATATAGAGAATCTAGAGAGAAAGAGAGTATAAATAAGAGAAGAGGGCCCATAATAAAGTCTTGAGGAACTTTAACATTTAGTCACCAGGCAAAGGGGAATGAACCTGTGAAGAAGATTGAGGAGTATCCCACAAGACAGGAATAAAATCAGGAAAACTAAGGGGAGAGAGTTTCAGGAGAGGAGCTGCTCCTTAACGGTGCGGTAGGATGCTACTGAAAAATAACAAATAAGACGAATGTGGGAATTTGATTTTAGCAACTTGGAAGTTTTTCTTGATTTTAGCAAAAGCATTTTCTGTGAAATGATGGATCAGAAGTTAGACTGGAGTGCATTGAAGAGTAAGTGGAAATGGCTGTATCAACTCTAAGAAACAGCCCAGATAGGCTGTGGCTGGAGGGACATGTGGGATAAAGAGATTTTACGTTTAAGGTGGGGCCGACATTGGTATTTTGTGGATCGAAGAGGATCAAGAGGGTAAAACATCCCAGAGGGTGGATGTGTAGAGAGGAAGAGAGAGGCTCCAGGTAAATACAAATCAAAGAAGGGGCTTTACATCATTTATTGTAGCAGGTGCGAAGGAGGAGGGAATGAGTGCACATGTTTGTAGGTTTGCTAGCCGGATATTGAGGGAGCTCTGCTTAAAGAAGCTTTTTTACCTCTAGGAGAGAGATGAAGTCGCTTGATGAAAGTAAGGAGGAATTCAGCTGAGGGTTCAGGCAGAAGAAAGGTAGGCGGTTTGGGGAAATTTCAGAGGGTGGACATAGTTGTAGAACTTCGGAGAATGTGTTGAACCAGAGAAGTGTTGTAAAACTGATGGTAATGCTGCAGACATGTTTGAAATTGGTGATTCTGAGTTTCTCCTGCCCTGTCTGCCACATCAGTGAGTCTCCGGCAGCTGTGCTACTCGAGTAAGGAACAGAGTGTTCCTCCGGGGGCTTCAGGTACTTTAGGGAAGGGAAAAGCAGGGGTTTGCTGGCCCATGTGTAACAGCCAGTTCTCGAAAAAACCAAAGATGTGATTTGTTTGTTGTCTTTGCTGATATACGTGGTATAAATCCTGTCTATGGCCAGTTTCAGGGTATCAACCTGACGTGCCAGAATGTAGAATTGGGAAGAGACAAACAATAGCCGGTCTTTTTCACCCCTCATGTATGAGAGATGTAAACAACCTCAAAAGCCTAGTAGTAAAATGTGAAATAAAATTTTAAATGTAAAATAATTCGGAAGTGATACATTTTGAGTATTACCTATATTTTTAATATAATTTACTTATAGCCTTATATAACTTAAACTTTAATGATGGCTCTTTAGCAGTGAGCTCAGTAGTCTTCTGTTGTAATAATAAGCTCTCAGCATGAGTCAGCTCAAGTACTAGCTATAAATACTGAAATACAGGATAGAGTGATAAGTGATACTATGGAATGGTGCACAGAATACTGTCTGACAAAGGGAGGACCATCTAATATAGTCATTGAGAGAGGTTACCTGGATTGGATGATGCTTGAGCTGGGACTTTTGGAATAAGTAAGAGCCAACCAGATAGGAGACGGGTGATGGGAAGAAGGATTAGCACATGGGAAGGCATGGAAACTTAATGTAGTTGTACCTTCAGAAAGAAAATTTTCTTCATTTGTCAGATATTTGAGCAGGAGGGAAGTTATCTCTCTTCTTTAGGGTGTTTTACATAGAGGCAGAATTACTAAAGAGTCATTTCTAAGTGGAATCATTTTGATTGCAAAGGAATTATTAGGAGTTATTGAAAATGACCTAGAAAATAATGGATACCAAAGAAATATGTTTGCATAAGGAACAACAGTGGCTTCCAACAATATGTATCAGTTTCCAGAATTCAGATACATTTTGGTGTATGGCATCATAGGAAATATTTGCAACACAGTGCCCAAAAAATGATACGTAAGATGATCAGAGAAAACAAATTTTTAGAGACTCCATTATTAACTAGACTAAGTCTTCATTTCATTAGGGGAAGAAAATTAACATATCCTGTTCTGGGCATTTGTGGTAACTCAGAATTTTTGTATATTTTCACATCTTCAGACAAAACCTTCAGGATTTATATTATATCGGTGCCAGCCCTGTCCCCTTTCTCCACTTGACTACTTCCTGCACTGCTGCATTTACGTGTCGTGGAGAAAGGTGCTGATTTCTCTTTCAATTTCATTTTAGATTTGTGTTCCAGTTTGTTTTGTCTTTCTCTGTGTGTTCTTTATCCATAGCTACAAGACATTCTTACCAAAATGTGTTCGAGCAAAGATCCAAGACTATCATATTTTGACAAGGAAGAGAATAAGGTATAGATTTCGCAGATTTATTGAGCAGTTCAGCCATTGCAAAGCCACTGCCAGAAACTTGAAACTTAAGTATCTTATAAATCTGGAAACACTTCAGTCTGCCTTCTACACAGAGCAATTTGAAGTAAAAGAACCTGGAAGAGGTCCTTCAGGTGAGGAGATTTTTGCAACCATTGTAATAACTGGAAACGGTGGAATTCAGTGGTCAAGAGGGAAACATAAAGAAAGTGAGACACTGACAGAACAGGTAATCCTTAATGATATGTTCTCCTTCTTTGTTAATTTAGTGAATGCCAATAGAAACAAAGTAATTTTTCTCATTTGAAACATGAACTTGCGATTCTCTTCTCTCATTGATAAAAGTGGAAGTTTTTAATACTGTGAAACCATCAAGGTCATGTCTATAATTCTTTTCTTATTGTTCTTAAATGGTTTTTTATTTATTTTTTATGACAAATATTAGTAATGGTGTTCTTACAGTTTCCAAAAGGGCTTGAATTCTAAAAGTGATTTTTAAGGTCGTTTTGCCTCTTTTTAAAATTTTACCATTATTGATAATAAGCACAACCATAAAGTTTAATTGTTAAAGTTTAATTTTAATTGATTTTAAGATGATGTCTACTTGTTATTTGTTTAAGTCTGACACTGCAAGTTTTAAGTTTGTTCATATCTATGTTCTTGGATTATTATTAGATTACGTTCATTCTTTCTTGGTTAAACTTCAACTTTCTGACAATAGTTCCTATCCATGTTGATTGGATTGAAGGGTACTGTAGCATAATTAGTTCTTGGTAAACAAGACACAGTAAGTCTTAGGGTTAGACTATCGAGGGAGGGAATCCCATTTAATGCTGATCTGTTGCTGTCAATACTTTTTTATTTTAAAGAATTTGGAATGAATGTTATGTCCTTCATAGTCTTATTTTAAAATGGCTCCCTTAGTTCTACCTGTTTTTAATTTCAAATGCTCTTAATTATAGGATTTACAGTTATATTGTGACTTTCCTGATATCATTGATGTGACTATTAAACAAGGAAACCAAGAAGGCTCAAATGAAAGTAGAATTGTAACTATCCATAAGCAAGATGGTAAAAATCTGGTGAGTTTGCTCTATAGTTAAATAATGATTACGTTTAACAGTTGTCAGAAATAAGTGTTTTAGAGTCCTGAAACCAGAGTTATTTTCTTGTAGGAATTCTGATGATAGTTTTAAATATAACTCTAAATGTAAACATCAGTTTAGCAAGTTTTTGGGCACAGCTAGCTTTTGTGTCACTACCAACACAATCTTCCCAGAATGTCTTGAGCATTAATGTGTTTCTCACTCATTTTTATGATTGGCAAGTTAGCAGTTCCTCCACTCCCCTGCTGTGGGGCTGTGTCAGTTCCCTGTTGTAATGCTCAGTCCTGACGACATTCCTTTTATCAGTAGGGATGTGCATAATGCCAGTCATGCTGCCTCATTAAAACAGTGCTTTCTGGGATTCACATAACAAAATGTAAACCAGTCCCAGGTTAGCCCTACCTAAGCTGTAACACGTGATTGGTTCTAAAAGATGATCCTTTCTCTTTATTTGGTCAGCTTCAGAAAACCCACTTATTTTGTTTTTTATTAAAAAATTTTTTTGGGGGCGCCTGGGTGGCGCAGTCGGTTAAGCGTCCGACTTCAGCCAGGTCACGATCTCGCGGTCCGTGAGTTCGAGCCCCGCGTCGGGCTCTGGGCTGATGGCTCAGACCTGGAGCCTGTTTCCGATTCTGTGTCTCCCTGTCTCTCTGCCCCTCCCCCGTTCATGCTCTGTCTCTCTCTGTCCCAAAAATAAATAAACGTTGGAAAAAAAAAAAAAAGAAAAAAAAAAAGAAAAAAAATTTTTTTTACTGTAGTATAGTTGACACATAATGTTATATTAGCTTCAGATGTACAACATAATGATTTGATAACCCTGTACATTACACAGTGCTCAGCATGATAAGTGTCGTTAGAAAGCCTGCTTATTTTAACTGAAGGGGAGCAACTAAATTCCCTTATACTCTGCTCTTAAATTGCTTACCTGGTTCTGTCAGGGGATGCCTTCATTCTGTAAATGTGGTATTTATAAAACAATAAGTATTTCTAGAAGAGTTCGTGGATGCTAATATGAACATCCTGTAGTAACATAATGTACTTTATGGGATGGTATTTGGACTTGTTGGCTTTATTTTTGTTATTACTTTTTTAATGTTTATTAATATATTTGAGAGAGAGAGAAAGTGAGCAGGGGAAGGCAGAGGAGAGGGAGACACAGAATCGGAAGCAGGCTCCAGGGTCCGCACCATCCACACGGAGCCCGACGTGGGGCCTGAACCCATGAACCGTGAGATCGTGACCTGAGCCAAAGTCAGACGCTTGCCTGAGCCACCCAGGAGCCCCTTTTTTAAAATTTTTGTTTTCTTTTGTCTTTAAAGTTTATTTTGAGAGAGGAATAAGGAGAGAGAGACTCCCAAGCAGGCTCTGCACTGCTCGTGTGGAGCCTGACGTGGGTCTCAGACTCACGAACCGTAAGATCGTGACCTGAGCCAAAATCAGCTGTTGGTCACTTGATCTCCTAAGCCACCCAGGTGCCCCGTCTTTCTTTTTATCTTTAAAAGTGTGGTGAGATACACTTCACACAAAATTTAGCATCCTGTTCTAGGAGTTCCACTTCAGGGTGTGTATCCAAAGGAAACAAAGTCACTACCCTGAAGAGAGATTGGTACCCTCATGTTCATTGGAGATTCCTTGAATATTATCAGGTTTTAAATATTTTACCAAACTGATGGATAAAAATCGCTGTCCTGTGCGATATTTAATTTGCTTAATTAGAACCTGAGATTGAGCAAGCTCTTATGTGTTTGTAAACCAGCTGTTTGTATGTCTTCTTCTGCAGATTGTCTTTTTATAAACTTTGACTAATTTTCTTTTCTGCTTTTAATTGATTTTGTACATTTTTTGGTTAAGTTTAATCTTAGGTACTATTTTATGTTTGGGTTGCTATTATAAATGGGCCTATTTTGTCATTACACAATCTGACTACTTTTTATATCTGTGAAAGCTGTTGACTTGTATGTCCTATCTCCCAGTGAATTATCTTTGTGATGTAGTAGTTTAGTAGTTGTCTTCTTTTGGGATTCCCAAGTACACAATCATATAATCTCCAAATAGAGATACTTCTAGTCTTACATTTCTTTCTGTGGCCTAATTATGTTAACTAAATACGGTACAACACAGTATTAAGTATTGGGCTTTCTATTCCTATTTCTTATTCCTGATTTTCGGAGAAGTTGCTTCTATTAAATAAGGGTTTTTCCATTGTAAGAGATGTTGCATTTTAGGCTGATTATATGCTCACTTACATATGTATGCTACAATCATGGCATAGCTATATATGATTTTAGTTTATACTATATACATTTGAGTTTACAGCATGAATGTTTTAACCTTAGTAGTGTATACTTGGTATGTAAAAATAATACTTATTATTTCTAATTAATACCAACTTTTGTATCAGACCAGATAGATTTCTAATTGAGATGACTGGCATATTTGTCTAATTGGGGTATTGCGAAATACAGCAAAATTATGGATAAAAGTGAACTAGAAAGATGTGATAAGCCCATATTTGAGGGGTGTAAAATATCATACATAAGAATTTATAATTCATATTGGGTAATTGGGAGGCATAAAAGACATTTGAGCAATTTATAAGAAAATTAATTTAAGAGAATTCATCTAATGACATGGAGTGGAGGGCATTTTCAATAGGTAACATGCAGTTGACCTTTTAAATGATACTTATTATTTCCTTTTCTTTTCTCTGCTTAGGAAATTGAACTAAGCTCATTAAGAGAAGCTTTATCCTTTGTGTCATTAATTGATGGCTATTACAGATTAACCGCGGATGCACATCATTACCTCTGTAAAGAAGTAGCTCCTCCGATGGTGCTTGAAAATATACAAAGCAACTGTCATGGCCCGATTTTGTGAGTAATACAGACTTTAAAAGTAATTGTTTTAAAAAGTCAGTTAGATACTGACAAAGAATTTTTTACAACGAAGTGATATACGTAGGTTTAGGAGTTTAGGAACAAAATACTAACCTTAATTTCACAGAAGTAGTTTTTTCTTTTCCTTAACAAAAGTTGATTTGCAATCGGATTCCATAATAATTAGAATTATTTAGGATGTCACTTGCTTTCTGTATCGAAGCCTATAAGACTTAAATTGTACAGCCTGGTGTTTAGCTGCCTAGGTGTGTTTAAGTAACTCTTGAGTGTTATTTTTAAAAAAAAGCCATCCAATTTATATTTCATTAATTTTGAAATACTGCAGAGGAACCACAGTGCAAAATTTAGTAATCATTATATTTTGATAATCCAGCTCCTCTTACTGAAAACTTGTGTTCACAAGATGTGTTGTGATGTCCCTGTTTCGAAGATGAGTGAGTGGCGTGCAATGCTTTGTGCAGGGATGAAAGTGACAGCGCTCTGTTTCTGTGCTGTTCAATACGGTAGTCGCTGGCTACTTGTGGCCAGTTAGCATTCACGATGTGGCTAGTGCAACTGAGGGACTGGATTTTGAAACTGAATGTAGTTTTAATAAGTTTGTACTTAAACAGTGCCCTGTGGCTGCTAGCTCCATATGGATCCACACAGGGACAGACCCCCACTGTAGTACTGGATAAAGCCAAGTGTCCCGCACAGCATCTGTTTAGCCCAAGTTTTAGTTATCGCTCAGCCTGTATGTACTTTCGGATTGGTACCAGGCTTGAAAGACGTGTAAAGAAGAAATAGTCTGGAAGTGTGAGCATACGTGTCTTGACCTTAACCTACCCTTAATTAAATATTTGAGAAAAACGTATCCAGACTGATGTTTAAGACTTGTTTCTGTCTATACCTCTAATCTGTTTAATAGTAAGTATGGTTGTTATGAAAAAGTTGTACTACTTGAACATTCTATAACTTACGTATTTAGTATTTAAAAACTCCTACCATTCATTCATTCATTCTTCATCCATCCATTCAAGCATTCTTTCATTTATTTATAGAACATTTGCTGGGTGCCTAATATGTGCCACTGGTTTGTGTATGAGAAATACAGTGATGAATGAAACAGATTTTTCCTGCTTTCATATAGATTACCTTTTGACTTTTCTTTCAAGATGTCCAGCTCCAATAAAACATATAGTAAAATTTGAAAATCAGTAATCTTTGTCACTTGCCATAGGTCTTCTATTATACTTTGGTATTAAATACTAAAATAAGGCTTATAAATTTTTATGCTAGTAATTGCGATGGTAGCAAAGACATAAGTGTTTTATGATATATTGTTTGCATAGTTAAATGAAGTTTTCTGGGAGTGAACATGGTTTTTAAAAAAACTAAATTTTTAATTATAAGACAGAAAATTCAAATGAACAAAATGTTCTTAGTGATTTTCTGTATCTTACTATACGTTTTATTTGTGTTTAAAACCCTTGAATTGATTTGAACTTATCACAAAATAGCTTTGAAATAGTTAAAAATTGATTTGAACTTATCGCAAAAAGTACTGTAATACTTTTCTTTACAAGGTAATTGATAAGCGTATAAAATAGAGGAGACTTATAAAAAGTCTGAGACTTTTAGATTTGATTTTTGATCTCTTAGATTACATTTTGGTCTTAGTGTCATGGGACTTGCTATATTATTCAAATTACTTCTTTACCTTTAGAATGGATTTTGCCATCAGTAAACTGAAGAAAGCAGGTAATCAGACTGGACTCTATGTACTTCGATGCAGTCCTAAGGACTTTAATAAATATTTTCTGACTTTTGCTGTCGAGGTTAGTATTTCACAATAAATGGTAACTTTTTTTTAAAATTTCATTTCCCATCCCACTCCCCTCCTCTGGCAAAGGTAACATCTTTATTTAGCCTGTATAATTTCCCCCTCATGTTTATCTACCATTTTTTCTTTTTTTTAATACTCAGAATGACAGCTCTGGATATGATAACTAGAATAATAATGCTTAGTTAACCTCAGAGATTCTGTATCAATAAACAAGATGTAGGGGCGCCTGGGTGGCCCAGTCGGTTAGGTGTCCATTTCTTGATTTTGGCCTCAGGTCATGATCTCACGGTTGGTGAGATGGGCCCTGCGTCAGGCTCTGTGCTGGCAGTGAGGAAACTGCTTGGGATTTTCTCTCTCTCTCTGATCTTCCCCAACTCATGCTCTCACTCTCTCTCTCAAAATAAATGAATAAACTTAAAAAAAATAAGATATAATTCCTAGGATTTATATAAAATTATTTATAATGTCTTTTCATTTGGTATTTATTTCATTTTTTTAAACGTTTATTTATTTATTTTTGAGAGAGAGAGAGCACAAGTGAGAGAGAGGCAGAGAGAGCGGGAGACACAGAATCCAAAGCAGGCTCCAGGCTCTGAGCTGTCAGCACAGAGCTTGACAGGAGGGCTCAAACCCACGAACCACGAATCATGATCTGAGCCACCCAGTTGCCCCTGAAATTTATTTTATTTTTTGACATTTGGATGTTACTAGCGTGTCGAATTTGACCAAGTCTCTTTAAGTCTCTTTTTGCAAAAATGGAGATCTTTACCAAAACACAGAACCAAATGAATCAGAAGCAAATTTTCCTTTTATGGTAATTGGTTATAGAATTAGAATGAAATAGGTTAATAACAACTAAACATAATTTGTTTAACTAGTGGTTTTCCAGTATTAAGAATAATGATCTACCATGTATATGTTTTAAGGATAAAACTACAATGAAACCACACTGTTAATACAGGTAATTTTGAATCTCATCTAACATTGTTTACTACCCCAAATATCTAAAAAGATACTCTTACTTCTAAGGCAGTTTCATGGTATAAATCTTTTTTTTCTTTTTCCCTTTTTTTTTGTTTTTTAATTAAAAAATTTTTTTTCTTTTTTAATATGAAATTTATTGTCAAATTGGTTTTCATACAACACGCAGTGCTCATCCCAACAGGTGCCTTCCTCATGCGCATCACCCACTTTCCCCTCCCTCCCACTCCCCCATTAACCCTCCCTTTAAAAAAAAAATTTTTTTTAATGTTTATTCATTTTTAAGAGACAGAGTGTGAGCGTGGTGGGGTGGGGGGCGGACAGAGAGAGAGAGAGAGAGAGAGAGAGAGACACAGAATCTGAAGCAGGCTCCAGGCTTTGAGCCATAGCCTAGAGCCCAATGCGGGCTCAGAGTCTCAAGCTGTGAGATCATGACCTGAGTGCAAGTCGGATGCTTAACCGACTGAGCCACTCAGGCGCCCCTCATAGTATAAATCTTGAGAAACTTTATAGCAGCTTCCAAAATTTTCTTACTTACAAAAGTATACAAAGTAATGTTTTGGTTATTCAATTATTTTAATTTTTATAAAATTCAGTCACTTTATATTTAGCATATCGAGTAGATTAATTGTCCATAAGTATGTAAGGTGGGTTACTTGATAAGTTTAGCATTTAATATTACTAATAATCTATCCTAATTTCATTGTATCTTTTTACTGTAATATATAGCAGTCCAACATATTTAAGCATCAATTCAAAATGTATTTTTTTTATGTTTACTTTATTTGCTCAACCTAATATGAGGGCTGTATACTAGAGAGTGTATGGCATAACCCTGCTTTAAGAAATGTATCTTTTGGGAAAACAAAAATAGGAAGATATACCAAAGAAGTACTAAACTGAGCATTGTAATTAGTCAGTATAGACAAACATAGACAATAACAAAAAAGGGTTGCAATTAAGGAAGAGCTTTTGGAGTAGGAAAGATTTGGGGTATTTTGTCAGTTTCATTTCATAAGTGGTTTTAAGGAGGTTGAATATGCTAATAAGTAGCTCAAAAAATAGGTGAATAAAGAAGTTCATAGTATAGCACATAAAACAAACACTGAAAAACTGAAAATATTAAAATCGCCAGGAGAGTTAATTATGCAAATACAGTAGTGGTACAGTGAATGGGTAATCATCTTTGCGTATGAAATGGGGTCAGGGTTGTTAGGGAGTACCTCACAGAAAAGATGATACTTGACCCTAGTGTTAAGAAGTGTCTAGGGGCGCCTGAGTGGCTCAGTCAGTTAAGTGTCTGACTTCAGCTCAGGTCATGATCTCACGGTTCATGAGTTCGAGCCTCGCGTCCTGCTCTGGGCTGACAGGTCAGAGCCTGGAGCCCGCTTCAGATTCTGTGTCTCCCTCTGTCTGCCCGTCCACTGCTTGCACTCTGTCTCTCGCATTGTCTCAAGAATAAAAATTAAATAAAAAAGAAGTGTCTAAAAGTCCATTGCTCAGAAGGAGAGGATGTATATTCACACGTAGAGAACAGCATGGCATTTGCTTGAAATTTTTAAAGTCGCTTAATACAGCTAGAACAGGTTATATGTTGGCTCCGGTAGAAGGTGGGGTTGGAGGTAGAGGCTGAAGCCTGCTCTTGGAAGTCCTTATTTCTAAGTTACTTTTAGATTTTGTCTTGTAAATGATGGGAAGTTTTTAAGGATGGTATTATAATTATCATTGCTTTCTTACTTGCTTTTTAAGAAAATCAACTGTTGAGCCATTATGTAAGGTTTGTATTATCATCAGATACCTTTTTGAGGAACAGGCACGTCTCTCACCCTATACCAGCACTGTGTTAGGATTCACACTTCATATGTCTAAATGTTCTGTTGGTTGTTTCTGTGATAACATTTTTGTCACAATAATTACTGTGGTGACCATTGTGATTTTTCCCTCTGTCTTTATAATTAAACTTATTTAGCGAGATAATGTCATCGAATATAAGCATTGTTTGATTACAAAAAATGAGAATGGAGAATACAACCTCAGTGGGACCAAGAAGAACTTCAGTAATCTTAAAGATCTTTTGAATTGCTACCAGATGGAAACTGTTCGCTCAGACAGTATAATTTTCCAGTTTACTAAATGCTGCCCCCCAAAGTTGAAAGGTAAAATAATTTTCTAGTTAGTATTAAAATACTGGTCATGGATTGTGTATATGGTAAAAGGCATCTTCCGTGTATCGATTACAAAAGAAATATGAGAGAAGCAGCTCCAAACAAATTAATTTTGTCTTGTTCTCTTGTACAAGGATCCTCAGATAGGATTATTCAGTTTGATTTAAGTCTATATGTCACTTGAAGTTCCATAATGCTGAAATGACATTTAAGAAATGACAATCACTTGGTATAAAATCACTTACTGAAAGACTCCTCTGCCAAATCTCGTATGTTGTTCTAAGGAAAAACTTTCATACTCTTTTAGAATTTTAATTTCTATACTTTTAAAATAACGATAGTAAGATTATAAATCCCTTGGAATAAGAGGTTTATTAAAAATTGTTATTAAAATTCCTGAAAAATTATGTTAATTAAGGAAATCATTACAGTTTTGAATGTTTGAAATAACTGGTTAAAATGCATCAAAGCCCAATGAATAAATTCCTAAAATAAATTTCTCTTTGTTGGAGAAATGAACAAGTTGTGTTTCTTATGTATAGAACACATTTTATTTTACTCCTTTGGAGCAGTTTATATCCTCAGTGTGTTTGGTTATATATTTTGTTTTCATTTTTTTTTAAACAGATAAATCAAATCTTCTAGTCTTTAGAACCAATGGCGTTTCTGATGTACCAACATCACCAACATTACAGAGGCATAATAATGTGAACCAAATGGTGTTTCACAAAATCAGAAATGAAGATTTGATATTTGTAAGTCATTAGATGCTAATTATTGTCCTTTTTGTCCTTGTAAAACAACTGTTTTCTTGATTTCCTATCCCACATTATATTCATGTGACATTTGGAACTATTCCTATTATAACCTATATTATCAAAATTTTATCTCAGTTTAAGTATTTTTATTTCTTGTGAAAATGTGATACCAAACTGGAGTTAGAAATGAGCAAGGGGCATCTGGGCGTCAGTTACTTAAGTGTCCACTCCCCTCCCATTCTTTCATGCCCATTCATTTTTTGAGAGAGAGAGAGACAGACAGACAGCGACAGAGAGACAGAGTGCAAGCAAGAGAGGGGCAGTTGAGAGATGGAGACACAGAATCTGAAGCAGGCTCTAGGCTTCGAGCCATCAGCGCAGAGCCCACACGGAGCTTGAACCCATGAACTGTGAGACCATGACCTGAGCCAAAGTTGGATACCCAACTGACTGAGCCACCAGGCACTGCAAGTGTCCAATTCTTGATTTTGGCTCAGGTCGTGATCTCATGGGTACATGAGATTGAGCCCCACATCAGGCTCTGCACTGACAGCACAGAGCTGGCTTGAGATTCTCTCTCTTCCTCTCTCTCTCTCTCTCTCTCTGCCCCTCCCCTGCTATGCTCTCTGTCTCTAAAAATAAATGAACTTAAAAAAATTAAAAATATTTCTTTTTAAATCTTAAATTAAAACTTAAAAATCTTCTTCTACAAAAGACCTATGTCTTAATTCTTTTTTTTTTTTTTTTTTTTCAACGTTTATTTTATTTTTGGGACAGAGAGAGACAGAGCACGAACGGGGGAGGGGCAGAGAGAGAGGGAGACACAGAATCGGAAACAGGCTCCAGGCTCTGAGCCATCAGCCCAGAGCCTGACGCGGGGCTCGAACTCACGGACCGCGAGATCGTGACCTGGCTGAAGTCGGACGCTTAACCAACTGCGCCACCCAGGCGCCCCCCTATGTCTTAATTCTTAAGTTCTCAAGAAAGTAAGGGAAATGCATGGAGTTAAAAATAAAGAAGGAACTGAAAACAAAGTGTGCATAAGAGCTGATGTTTGGGCTGCAGGATGATGTTGGGGGGTTGGGATTTGTTTCATTAAACAAGGGAATTAAGATCACAAGCAACACGAAGAAGGGCCAAGCCTTATAAGGCCTCCACAAGACCAGGAGTTGAAAGTGAGACCACCTCAGAATAAAACCAGGACCCTCAAATAAATACATCCCCAGTAAAACAACATGGATTATGAAAACTTCCTCCACTAGGAAAAGGAGAAGAAAAGGAGTGTTGTCTGCTTTTGTTGGGTTCTTAGAGAAAAAAAAGTCTCTCCTGAGAATTTGTAACTATAAGCTTTCCAGTTTCGATTTCTTTATACCATCTGCATAAGCCAATACATTAAAATAAAAGTGTTACCCTGTGATGCTTGGAAGAAGCAAATACAAAATCTTTTTGGAAGAACATACTCTTACCCTAGGCCACCCAGAATCCCCACAAAGAAAATAAACATGAGCTTTTAATCAAAAATTGTAACACATTCAAGGAAATAATTCAGAATTAGGCAAGAGTCAGCAGACCAACGAACATCTACATTAGACCTCTTAAGAACTTCATGTAACAGACTTTTCAGATTGAGGTTATAAGATATATATGCATGTTTAAAGACACAAATGGAGTTGAAAACATGGGGAAAAAACCAAGGCATTATCAAAAAGACCAGAACAATTTGGAGAAAGGAAAATGTAGAAGTGAAAAATATGCTCATTGACGTTAAAACAAAGTAAGGAGCAGATTACCCATTGTTGAAGGGAGAATTAGTGAATTGCAAAATCTGAAAAATTTTCAGGTGCAGCAGATAGGGAGAAAGAAATGGAAATTATGAAAGAGATTAAGGGACACAGAGAGTGGAATGAGGAAGAATAACTGATGTCTGAGTTCCGTAAGGATACGCTAGCTGGAATTATACAGAATTATAAAGACTTGAATCTCCCTGTAAATAACAGCAAGCAGAGAGTTGCTACATGACCTAACATTACAAGACCAGTAACAGTAGAGCTTCAGTTTGAACACCGGCAGCCCAACTTCAGGGTGCAGTCTTTCAACAACTGTTTTGTAAGGATAAGCAAGAAACACTAGTGATAGCAGTAATCACTAACGCTTATCAAGTCCATGTGGTATGGACTGTCCTAAGTGCTTTCATGTATTTATTAATTTATTGCTCATAACAAGAATATGCAAAATTGATTATCCCCATTCCTGAGATAAGGAAACCAGGATACCTGCAGCACAGAGATCAAATAGCCGCAAAAGGTCGTACAACTAGGAGTTCCACACTCTCTCTGCCTCCACAGACCAGACTGTACTTCCTTTCACTATTATGAAAGGCAAACAAAAATATTCGTATGTAAATAAATGTAGGTAAACACTGACACTATGAAAAAGTGATAGTTATAGCTAATTCAGGGGGTTTAAGAACATGGTGGAACCAAAATGCACTTTATTCATTAATCCCTATGTTCTGTCTTTTATTACAAAGTACAGTTAATATTTGCTTATGGATTTTTAAAAACCCTTTGTCATGAAACATATTTCCTAATTCCTATATCTTTCTTCATCTTTGCTGATTCTTATTTTTCCTTTTTTTCTTTTACAGAATGAAAGCCTTGGGCAAGGCACTTTTACAAAAATTTTTAAAGGTGTAAGAAGAGAAGTAGGAGACTATGGTCAACTGCATGAAACAGAAGTTCTTTTAAAAGTTCTGGATAAAGCACACAGAAACTATTCAGAGGTGTGTATATTCTTTGTATAGCTCATGTAGTTCATGACATTTAAACATATGCAATCATATGGACACAGCACATTCATGCATGTAGCTTTTCAAAACTGTAATTTTTAAAAGTATACATATCAAGGACCTTTCTGAGGATGCGTTCTGGGGGTGGGGGGGTAGAGACTTATAGGATTTTTTTAATAACTTATTTCTAAACTAATTACTCATAACATTGTATTATGGGTATTACTACATTTCTGCATATATTAAGCCAGTGGCTTTCAAACTTGGTTCTCCAGAGCTTTATGGGTTTCTACAGATTTCTTCCATGGTTTAATCCATGTTTAAAAAAAATTTTGAAAGGCACTGTCCTAAGGAATGCTCCAGGTGAAATGCGGATGCCTCTGGGCATGATCTGGAGATGCTAGCCAGCAGAAACCTGCTTGTCAGTTGTCAGGGTCCTTTACATAGCAAAGCATCACCAAACATGACATAATAAACATTTGTGGTGAGTAACATGTCTTAAGTGATGTTAGCGGAAGGTGACGTGAAACATACAAGTGAAAGTTTTTCTAACCCAGAATACCACAGTGTTGGTGGTTGTGATCCTTCACAACTGTACCCAGAAGGTCTAGTCAGAGGTTAGTTGAGTTAGAGTGATATTAATAACATGCCTGACATAGTTGTCATGATCTTTTATCTGCACAGTGATCAGTCTTAATTCTTTGAGAAGTTCTCTGAAGCTCTCGTCCATTTACTTAGTGTCTCTGGCGTCTGCCTGTGTTCTCTCCTCCAGGTGCTGTGGGTCTAAGGCTGCTGATCTTGTGTCATTCATATTGCCCTGTACCACTATTGTTCTCTCCCACTGATACTTTCTTATTCGAGGCTTTCTCAGGGGCTTTCTCTGAATGAACTCTAGCATCGAGGTTGATAGCAGTGTCAAGTCCATCTAAGGGAACCACAGCGCATTAGCCTTGTCTGTGTCCTGAGAATAAGGAAAAAGTGCATTTCTCTTATGACAGACGGTATCTCTCTGACCTATGAACATTTTTAGACACAAACAATAATTCTTTTGTATTTTTGGTATATATTTTTTTCTTTTCCTTAGTCTTTCTTTGAAGCAGCAAGCATGATGAGCCAGCTTTCTCACAAGCACCTGGTTTTAAATTATGGAGTATGTGTCTGTGGAGAGGAAAGTAAGTAAAACTACGGGCTTCCTTATGTTCATATCATGCCTTTCTCAGAGCATCTAGTGTTGTGTATATAGAAAATTCAATTTCAGGATCATAATTAAGTATCAGTATAAACCATGTTGAAAGGAATTAAATATTGTTGAAACCAAAAACATCGTAGAACGGTTCAGCAATGTCTTCTAAAAAAGGAAATGAATGAATGAAATTAAAATGCAGAAAACAGTTAACATGCCTTATGTCAAAATGTCCAAACAGCAGAGTCTTCGAGTAAACATGTCTTATAATCTTTTCTGTTAACCATACCAATACAGATTGTGGCTGGTTCAATATGTCATTGGAATAACTGGCCATTTTAGCACAAATTTATTTGGAATTACGTAAAAAACATAAACTATAGGTTGGAATTTTAATGGAACTGACTGAAATGATTGGATGTTGATGTTTGATATATTTTATGGCTAAATTTAGACTGTTCATAAAAACCAAGTTTACATTCAGAAAATTACATAATTCTCTATTTTCTGTTAGTAATGTGGAGTAAATATGCATCCATGCTTATATCACATTTCTTCATATTTTTGAAAATCGATTGTCTTTTCAGACAGTGATTTTCAAATCTGTTCTGTGGAGGTATTTAGGTACCTCAGGGGGTTGATGAAGTGAGAGTAAACCTAAATGCAGTAATGAGACTACTGCTCACTTGTCCCTGACTAGAGTGGTTCTGAATTTGTCTCTTTTTTTATTGATGTTTCTCATAATTTTTCATTAAGGGGGATGAAAGAATACATTTCTTTAAAAAGTCGGAAAACAGTGTTTCAGAGCATGTAATTCCAGTTCTTACGCTGGCTTATATATTTCACTGATCCTGTGAAACACTTTTTTCACATTTAAAAATACCTGAAATTGGGATGTGTGATATAATCAATGATAAGTCATTATTTAATTGGCAATTTTTTTCTTTTATGACACATAAAACAATGGAACTTATGACAGTCAGTTGGTATCTGTGAAACATAGTAGGTTTTTAGTGCCGCATAAAATAGTTTCATTAAGCTTTGTTCATTGTAACTCTTAGATATTTATTCTTTTTTTTCATTTCCTTCTCTTTTTGACACTTGCTGTGACATAAATTTACCTGTGGTCAGCTCTTAATTATCAGTATATGGATTGTGTTTTCTAAATTAACTATGGGTAGCAAAACAGTCATTAAATTTGTCTTAGTTACCCAGCAAGGTCCAAAACTGATGTATACCAAGTGAGAACTAAGTAATTGTAATATCAGATCAGGCAGAATCACAATTTGAGGTAAGACCTACAGTACGCATTTTATTTTATTTTATTTTTTTATTTTTTATTTTTTATTTTTTTTTAAATTTTTTTTCAACGTTTATTTATTTTTGGGACAGAGAGAGACAGAGCATGAACGGGGGAGGGGCAGAGAGAGGGAGACACAGAATCTGAAACAGGCTCCAGGCTCTGAGCCATCAGCCCAGAGCCCCACGCGGGGCTCGAACTCACGGACCGCGAGATCGTGACCTGGCTGAAGTCGGACGCTTAACCGACTGCGCCACCCAGGCGCCCCCAGTACGCATTTTAAAACAAATAATGTGAAGCATAGGCCTGTATGTAGCATAGGCCCCGAATTGCTCACTAGGCCATGAGCGAACATGGATTACAGTGTGAAAGTCTGTCAGAATTTCTTTAAAGATATGTGTCACGATGCCATGTTGAAATTTTTTGCTTGAATTTTTTTGGTTTTTATTTTATCTTAATTTTCCTTTTTTATGATTAAAAAGATGAAGTCCTTTTTTTTCTCATTTATAGAACTTACTGTTTATGCTTAAGAAACAATAAAATAATCTCAATAAATTTATATTTGAAATTGAGAACCTGAGCTTATTATATTACAAATTAGTACTAGATGACTGTAAATAAATCCTAAACCCAGTTTAATTATTAGATAATATGTCTTAATGTAGAAATAGTCTTGGCTTTGGGGAACTTGGTCAATACTGACAGGGCTGGAAATTTTTATATGTCTTAAAGGCAGTCAGGAGTTTTTTAGAAGCAAACCCTTGTTTTTCTGGCAAAATATATCTTAATACTATTTTAAAAATATACTTTTAAAGATAAAGCCATGCAAAACAAATTTTTGCTTTTTTGCAGCATAAATTAAAAGGATGAATGGAGTTCAAACTCACATTCTCCTTAATAGATAGATAAGGAGATAGATAATGATAGAATAGACATTGCTATAAGTTTTTATGTGTAGAAGAAGAATTTCAGGAAGTTTTGATGTCTAAATACAGTAGTCCCTTCTTATCTGCAGGATATTGTTCCAAGACCCCCAGTGGATGCCTGAAACTGAGGACAGTAGCCAACCCTATATACACTATGTTTTTTTTGTATACGTGCATGCATATAATAAAGTTTAATTTATAAATTAGGCACAGTAAGAGATAATAATAATAACAGAACAGTAATAACAATATACTGTAATAAAGGTTTATGTGAATGTGATTTCTCTCTCTCTCAAAATATCATATTTTATACTAACCCTTCTTCTTGTGATGATGTGAGATGATAAAATATGTATGTGATGAGATGGAATGAGGTGAGTGACGTAGGCATTGTGACATAGCATTAGGCTACTACCTTCTGACAGAAAGTCGGAAGGAGGATCATCTGCTTCTGAACCTGTTGACCATGGGTGCTGCAGCTGTGGAAAACAAAACCACAGATAAGCTGGGGACACTGGGCACTTCGGTGGCTCAGTAGGTTAAGCGTCTGACTCTTGGTTTCAACTCAGGTTATGATCTCACGGTTTCTTAAGTTCAGCCCCATGTGAGGCTCTGGACTGGCAGCACGGAGCCTACTTGGAGTGTTCTCTCTCTCTCTCTGTCTCTGTCTCTCTCTCTCTCTCACCCCCTCTCACACTGGCACTATCTCTGTCTCAGAATAAATAAATAAACTTAAAAAAAAAAAACTGGGGATGCTACTGTAGTATCATGCAAGATAAGTTAACTCTGAGAAACTTTCATTTGTTTAAAAAAAGCAGCCATAATTCAGTACTAATACATGGAGGTATGCTGGAGTAGTTATATATGTATATTAACATTATAAGAAAAGTATATAACATATATATTATATATTATATATATACGTAATAGTTTAGATACCTATGTCTTGCTTTTGTGAATAAACTAAAACCCAAAAATACAATGGTATATCGTTGTTAAATTTTCTTTAAATTAGTAGATTTTGCATAGTTTAATCTCTTTACCTATGATACTCATATATTATAAATATATTTTAAGAAATTTTAAAATTACATGTATTTTTATTGTATTTGTACTTGAGCCTTATTGTTTGTATATTTTAATGCAGATATTCTGGTTCAGGAGTTTGTAAAATTTGGATCATTAGATACATACCTGAAAAAGAATAAAAATTCTATAAGTATATTATGGAAACTTGAAGTGGCTAAACAGTTGGCATGGGCCATGCATTTTCTAGTAAGTAATAAGTGTAATTTTTTATCAAAAACATTCTGTCTTCTGAAGCAATGTAGAAAGGATCTTGACCCAGGAACAAGAAAGAAATCTGTGAATGAGCGTTGAGTCATTTAAAAGAATCTGTTAGTTGGTGAAAGAGATTATTTTAGGCATATATTTATTTATGTAAAATCATTTCTGAAAGAGACTTGTCATCCTATCTCTTAAAATTGCTGGTAGACAGTCTGTAGTTTGTGTCAGTTGGGTTTAGAGAATTTAATAAAAAATTACGCAGAAACACGTTCTGCTGGCTACGGAGAGCAGAAAATCCCTGCAGAAAATCCCTTGTTCTAGTACCTGCGGACAAAAGCAGCATTGCCAGAGCAGCAGAATACGGGGGGGCCAGCCGGTGATTGGACCCCTCAGAGTGCACCCGTGTCCTGCCGCTGAACAGGAACAGTACTTACTACCGTTTAAAATCGCAGCTTTGGAAAATGAAGTGGAACTGAGTACTTTTAAGATCTTTGTTTCATCATGGGTGCAGATTGGTGTGTCATTTGAAAAGTAAAACAAAAAGCACGGTGCTGCCGTAAAACTTTCTTTTATGTCAAAGCATGCTTCCAAATGAGTGTTTATTAGTTAATACTGCCCTATTTTTTTCGTTTAAATCCATTTTGGGACTTTGGGTATACTAAGTGTTCAAATATTTGTGGATTGATATTTGAATGTGCATTTAACTTTGACAGGAAGAAAAAGCCCTTATTCATGGGAATGTGTGTGCCAAAAATATTCTGCTTATCAGAGAAGAAGACAGAAAGACAGGAAATCCTCCTTTCATCAAACTTAGTGATCCTGGCATTAGTATTACAGTTTTGCCAAAGGACAGTAAGTTCGACAGGAATCTCATTTAACTTGTTTTTCTTTTTGATTTTTTTTATTTGAGTATAGCTGACACACAATGTTACATTAGATTCAGGTGAACGACATAGTGATTGCACGTCTCTATTTGGACAGTGGTACAAAAGGCACGTTGTTAATTTTCTTCTCAAATTCTTTTATTGACATGTTCTTGATTAATAATAAAATTCAACTACCATTTTTAGCAATCCAAATTAAGTTATAGTTACATCCCAGTCTCCATTTTTCCTTTCTTATATTAAGCATGTTGTCATGGACTGTAAAATGATTTTTTAAACAGTTTTAATCCCTGCTTGTATGGAAGTTCAGATTTTATCCATATTTTAATGTGAAATTTTCTAATATTTTCTTTGAGACACAAATAAATTATCTAAATTTTTCTTTCCTTCAGTCACTAAATAAAATTTTGAGAAGACCTATTACCTACTTTGAGATCTTACTTAGTTTAATTATTCAGCTAATTCTGACTTTTTAAAACTTGAAAAAAAAATCTTTTGTGTTTGTTAGCTTTCTATTTAACAAAGTAAAAATTTCAGTCACATAGTTGAAAGGAGTTTTCTTGGTACAAATAATGTTGTAACTGTATTTCATTATCTTAGCTAGTTTCTCTAATTGAATGTACTAGATGTAGACTGTAAATTGATCAACATTTGTGCCTTGATGTATCCTATTTGAGCCAACAGTTTTGAAACTTGATAGCTTCTCTGACAGTAAAGACAGACAATAGGCGGAAAATGTTATAGGATCTTAGAACCTGTATTAAGGGAAATTTTATTCTTTGGAATGGAAATTAAGGCGAAAATTTCTTCATACGGTGAAAGAGAAAGGAACCTGTACTCTTTAATCTCTTCATTAGCAAAAATATTCATATTGCTTTACCAAAATATACTAAAAGATGCAACAGATTATCCTTCATTCTTCTATATCATTTTATTTACTTTTCTATTTATCCATACCAGATTACAGGAAGGTGGATTTAAAAGTGCTGTCTCCTTCCCTGGATGACGGTTTTCTGATGAGGTCCAAAAAAGACCATAGCACCTTTACTTGTGAAATTCCATGATCTTAGCAGAGACTACCTGTATCAATTCCGTATTCAGAATATCTTGGGATAATTAAGTAATTCATCTGTCTGTTGGTCCTTGTATTTTCGTGTACAAGTTGGAATTGCCACTGCTCCTGAATCATTAGCTCAGAATGGTGTTAACATTACCTTTACTATTTACGCATTGTAAGGAAATACAAAGATCAAAAGGCAATTTAGGACAAGTGTTATGGGAAAAAAATTTTATTGAATGCACAACTCCTAGGAAGGGTAGAGAGAGTTGGACATGAGTTGAAACACTATGGCTCAATGAAAGGAAGTTTAGTTGATCCACAGTTTGTTGTCTAAGATTCTAATTCTCTCCATGCTGCTAACAAATTTTGTGACTTTAGGCAAATTATTCAGTTTTTATGGGTCTCAGTGTTGTCATTGTTAAAGCTGAGATCATGAATTAGATGCCCTCAAAGGTCCCTTGTGGCTCGTAAATGTGTACATTTGCTTGTGTGGTGCACACAACTCACAGCCACGCAAAAAAGACCAGATTATCCAAATCAGTTTGAAATTATTTGCATATTAAAGAATTATTTACTTGTGGGAACTATTTAACCATACTTCATTGCTATCATTTCAAAGTTCTTCAGGAGAGAATACCATGGGTACCACCTGAATGCATTGAAAATCCTAAAAATCTAAACTTGGCAACAGACAAATGGAGTTTTGGTACCACTTTGTGGGAAATCTGCAGTGGAGGAGACAAGCCTCTGAGTGCTTTGGATTCTCAAAGAGTGAGTTTATATCCACTGTGAAGTTGGACTTACTTTGTGACCCTTGATTTTCTTTCCTATGATTTGATACTTTTTAGCCTACCTTATGTTTAAAAAAAAAAAAAAAGCTTGATTATCACATTATACAATTTCTCATCTGGTTCTTTCATTATAGAAGCTCCAGTTTTATGAAGATAGGCACCAGCTTCCTGCACCAAAGTGGACAGAATTAGCAAATCTTATTAATAATTGTATGGATTATGAACCAGATTTTAGACCTTCTTTCAGAGCCATCATACGAGATCTTAATAGTTTGTTTACTCCAGGTATGTATTGATGGAATAGTCTTACTGCTTTTCCGGGTCTATCTTCATAGTTTTTAACAAATCTTTACTAATTTTGTAATCCCTTACAAGAAGTTCCTCGATATCTTTTTTTTTTGTCTTAATTTTAATTCCAGTTAGTTAACATACAGTGTTATATTAATCTCAAGTGTACAATATAGTGAACATTGATGCCTTTTAGACTGTCTTAGTCTCTTATGTTCATATGACTTTTCCTACTTCGTACATATTCTAGTTTTATTGATTCAGCAGTCTCTCCATTTTTAACAGAGGCCTCTTCAATAACCCGGTTTTACTTTACCAATTAATGAATAGTATATTGTATAAGTTTATTTGGCTTATTTGACTTTTTAAAAGCAATTTTTCTTTTTTTTTTAGCTATATTTTATAGTTGAGTGGTTTTCTAAACATGAAGTAGGTTTGTTTTTATTTGCCCGCTCCGCCTTTAAAATATGTAGCTAAATGTACATATATCTGACCCATAGGTATTTCCTGTTCCAGTACAATTTACCATTCTCACTGCAGAAGTCAAAATAATATAATCTTACTTAAAAATACTACTGACACTGCCTGTTTTTAGCAAGTAATTTTCCTTTGCAAAAGTCTTTTTTGAAAGCCTGTTAGGTTATGGGTAATAAAGACTTTGTTAATATAGTTTAAACTATTAGAGTTGTCCTGTATTAATTTGTATTTAGTGTTTCTAGATTGTTCTGATTATTTTGGTTAGCTTGTATACATACCTTTTAACCCAGACGATGTAATCTGCCAGCCCACAGTACTCATGTACTTTCTCTCTCCAGATTACGAGCTATTAACAGAAAATGACATGTTGCCAAATAGGATAGGCACCCTTGGGTTTTCTGGAGCTTTTGAAGACCGAGACCCGACACAGTTTGAAGAGAGACACTTGAAATTTCTACAGCAGCTTGGCAAGGTGAGGTGTCAGAGTTTTTTTTACATAGCTAACGTATGTATCGCTTCTCGGCCTTTTGGCTAAGATCAAGTGTAAAGGGTTAACGTATAATCATAGAACATTTTATTCAGAAAATAAAGGCTTTAAAGATTCTCTAATTTTCACTTTCTGCAAAATTTTAGAAAGTGTCTATAGAAAAAAGGCTTAGTCATCACATGTTGGAGAAATGCCGTGTTCAATAAATAGCTCCTTTTACTGAAGAACCTCTCAGAACCTTACGTGTAGTGTGCATTGAACATCTTTAAGAGGATGGTAATTAGTATTTCCCCTGTTGATTTGACCGTGGGACTCTTTCTTGGTAGAGGCACTTCAGTTATGCAGTAGAGAAAGGAATAACTAAGTAAGCCTTTCTACCTATCTCCTTTTCTAGTCGTATCAGGAAGAAATAATCTGTCTGACTGGACCATGTTCGTTAGCAAGACAGTCTTCTATCTGCTAAAAGTCACACAGTCATACGTAGCCTACGTATTTTTAAATTTTTTTTTTCAACGTTTATTTATTTTTGGGACAGAGAGAGACAGAGCATGAACGGGGGAGGGGCAGAGAGAGAGGGAGACACAGAATCGGAAACAGGCTCCAGGCTCTGAGCCATCAGCCCAGAGCCTGACGCGGGGCTCGAACTCACGGACCGCGAGATCGTGACCTGGCTGAAGTCGGACGCTTAACCGACTGCGCCACCCAGGTGCCCCAATAGCCTACATATTTTAAGTAAGACCAGGAAAAGCATAGTTCTTTACAGGTCCAATTAAAGTGGTAAGCTCTCTTTCTTCCCCTAAGCTTGTTAGTATAGAGTTCTGTACCATGTGGCTTACAAATTGGAAATAGAAGATGTGGGTATTTGGGGTGTATTAGTTATCTGTTTCTGTGTAACAGATTACCCTAAAACTAACAGAGGAAAACAACAAACATTTATTTTCACCCTAGTTTAGGAATTAGAAATTTGGGAGCGACTGGGTGGTTCCAGCTCCCGGTCTCTCCCAAGACTGCAATCAAGTTGTCACCCAAGCCTTGCATTCTCATCTGAAGGCTTGACAAGGGCAAGATCTACTTCCAGGCTCGCTCACATGGTTACTGACAGGCTCAGAATATCTGCCTCCAAGCTCACTTATGTGAGCCTTTCTGCAGGGCTGCCTCACAGCATGGCAGCTGAGAGCAGACACCCAAGGTGGAAGTCATGGTCTTTTTATAACCTAATCTCAGGGATGTCATCTCATCACTTTTGCCGTATTCTGTTCATTTTAAATGAGTTGACAAATTCCGCCTACAGTCAAGGGCAAGGGATTGTAGAAGAGCATGAATGTCATAGGTGGAGAACATTGGAAGATAACTTAAAGGCTGCCAACCGCACTGGGCATCTTGGCCACACCTCTGTGTTGACAGGATCAATTTCTTGGTAGTATGCAGTGTGTCCAAAACTTAATAAACCTTTCGTCATCCACTCCTCCAATTCCCCACTCCTAAAATTTATCTGTGGGCAGTTCAGAAAGCTTTGTCCAGAAGAGTTTGGGAAACGGTGCTTTAGACTTAGTTAACCTCTTCATTTCACAGGGAGAAAAATTAAGGTCCAAAGAAGTTAAGTAACTTGTCTGTGGTCAAACAACTACGTAGTAGTTGTGAGATCAGAACCTTTCCCTATTTCTATTTCCATGTTATTTCTGCTGTCTCACGCATATATTTGATTTTGTTTGAGTATGCTTCAGTTTTATTGTCATCTTCTATTTTGTCTTTTTGGGGCAAATCATATACTGTGAAGACATAAAGAAAATAATTATTTTATTCTCACCAGGGATTACATTGGAAACAATAAATTGCTTATGGAAAAGGCAGAAAGTATTGTAATATGACTTACATATTTATTACTTACATGTTTGTGGTTGAATACATCTTGATTTATTGCTAGTTATATGCAAATATTTTCATGACCAGACATATTAGTCATTAGATTAGTAACATGGTCACTAGTCACAAAATCATGAAAACCTTGAAATTATTTTTTCTCTGTTGTTCTGAACAAGCCACTTAATTTCTTTCATCCATAGATCCCAGCTTTTAATGTGAATTATTTTATCTCCCAGAGATTGTTTTTTGGTAGACTGTACAGAAAGTTTCGGAAAATAAAATGCAACTTACTTGAAGTAAAGGGAACAATGTGTAGTGAAATTTTATTATCTTCAGTTGATGTGGGTATTTTTAATAAGCTTCTTAATACTTATACTTCTGTATTTTCCCAGGTGTCAATATGAACATGAATATACGAACATTTGTATGATAATAAGGGCATTTTCTAGGAAAACAATGTTTCAAATTCCAAAATCCACTGTAGATTCCTTCACTTTAGGAGTCAGAAATTTTTAAGCCAGTGCATGAAAATCTAAAGGGTAATCTAGGAACCAGACATCATTGGGAGGGTCTGAGTTACTTCTAGTTGTTAGTTTTTTTCCTGAAATGATGTGGTTTTTTTTTTTTAATGTTTATTTTTATTTTTGAGAGAGATTGAGAGAGAGGGAGAAAGCAGGGGAGGGGCAGAGAGAGAAGGACACACAGAATCCGAAGCAGGCTCCAGGCTCTGAGCCGTCAGCACAGAGCCTGACGCAGGGCTTGAACTCACAAACTGGGAGATTATGACCTGCGCTGAAGTCGGACACTTAACCTACTGAGCCACCCAGGTGCCCCTCATGTGGCTTTAATATACAAATATTTGAGTTCTTACTAAGTTCCAGGTGCCCGACTGGTCACTATGGATATAGGATATAGCCATTGTCTTGGTAGTTTATAGCTTAGCTGGAGGAGGTGGATTGCAACTAACAGTGTGATAAGTACATTCACTATTTAAATTAAATTTCATACTGATCACAACTTCTAAAATTTTCATAATGTGTGAATTGGTACAAGTGTCAACATTGTAATTCATGTATATTTATGAACTATTGAAATATTATTTGAGATATCACATAGTTTTCTAATTAAAGATTGCTTTTTCATGTAAAATTCTATTAATATGGCCCTTACATAATTTTAGTTATTAGTTGTAAGAATTTTTAAAAAATAGGATACAACACTATGTTGTTATTCAGTACTTGATTGGAATTTGTTTAAAATTACCCAGAAAAGTGGTGCCTGGGTGGCTCAGTCAGTTCAACGGCCGACTTCGGCTCAGGTCATGATCTCGTGGTTCGTGGATTCGAGCCCCACGTCAGGCTCTGTGCTGACAGCCCAGGGCCTGGAGCCTGCTTCAGATTCTGTGTCTCCCTTTCTCTCTTCCCCTCCCCAACTCGTGCTCTGTGTCTCTCTCTCTCTCTCAAAAGTAAACATTAAAAAAATAAAATAAAATAAAATTACCCAATAAATATTTCTAAGTCAAACAGTTCTGCAGTGAATTGTAGTATACTTACCTATACAAGAATATTATAAAATTATTTTCAGGAATATTATCTGACATTATTGGGGTATGTTTTGTTTTTTATACAATTCCTTATTATTCATAATTACCCTAAAATCTCATTAATTTAAGCATAATTCATTCAATATTTGTATTAATTTAAATTCAGCTAGTTTTAAGTATGTATGTAAGTTATGTAATTAAAATGTACCTTTATAAAAGAACACTTAGGCCTATAAGTGTGATGCATTTACATATATTCATAGATGGGAGTTACTTAAAAAAAGTTTAAGTTAATATAACAAGCCTACGTTAGTTCAGTAATTACCTATGATTTACTATCCGCCTATTCAGACTATACTCTTTTATTTAAATTTCTGATTTCTTGCATTATTTTCTAAAAGTAATAGATACTTGAACTTCCTTAAAAAACCATTATAGTGTTTCCCTCCTCATTTACCTTATTATATAATCCAAACTGTGTATTTCTCCTTTATTTATTTATTCTTTATTAAATATTGATGTGCTTTCTCATAGCTGGCGGTTGAGACTGATTTAGGGGTAGAAATGAATTAGGAAGTATACACTGGGAGGTAATGGAGCAGTATTCTAACAGCCACACCTCCCCTTAAGCTTTCAGCCATTTTTGGAAAATGGATGTTCCAGACAGCAAAGTGTGTACCTTCACTATCTTTTGGCTATCTAAAGCACTATCATGGTTCATGGGTTCGAGCCCCTCATCGGGCTCTGTGCTGACAGCTCAGAGCTTGAAGCCTGCTTTGGATTCTGTGTCTCCCTCTCTCTCTGCCCCTCTTCCACTTGCACTCTCTCTTTCTTCCCCTCTCTCAAAACTAAATAAACATTAAAGAATTAAAAATAAATAAAGTGATACAATAAATCTTAAAGTTAGATTTTTAGAATCAGAACTTAACCTTACCCTAGATTCTGTCTGTGGCATTTGTGAGTCTCTCCCATGTCACCAGTTTTCTTAAAACAAGTAAAAATATGTACAGACACACCTTTAAACTTTTAAACTAAGCATACTCCTAAATAAAAGGGAAAGAAATATTTGTGTTTAGTGTTTCCTTACATAGTGAGTGTCATATTAGTGTTATCTATGCCATAAAGATTTTCCTAAGATGTCTCCAGCTGTCATTAATTTTCCTCTTTTCTGCAAGCATATAGCATTCATACATTCATTGTCTCTCCACACAATTTAGCTTTTAATTTCAGTCCTTTGTTGTTTATTAGATCTTGGTGTATGGATAAAATGAATATAATGAACGTATTTTAGCGATACGTGCTAGTATTTAAGAAAGAGATGTAACAAAGAATACATTAAAACATCGCTAATTTAGATGAGCAAGGAGGAAAGATCAGACTATAGAATTATAAAGTATATTTTCTTTCTTAGAGTGACTTTTTTCCGGTTATGAAAGCGACATGTATTTGTTGCAGAGTAATTGGAAAATACAGATGCATTTCTTTCACTTCAGTCTCTGTACACATACACACAAACTTTGCTTCAGAAGGGAGATCATTCTATATATACAATTTTCTCAGGGTGTCTGGGTGGCTCAGTCAGCTGAGCATCCTACTTGTGATCTTGGCCCAGGTCATGATGTCTTGCTGTGTGGGTTTGAGCCCTGTATTGGGCTCCATGCTGACAGTGCAGGGCCTGTTTGGGATTCTCTGTCTCTCTCCCTCTTTCTGCCCCATCCCTGCTTGCTCATGCTGTCTCTCTCAAATACATAAACTTTAAAAATTAAAAAGTCTAGGGGTGCCTGGGTGGCGCAGTCGGTTAAGCGTCCGACTTCAGCCAGGTCACGATCTCGCGGTCCGTGAGTTCGAGCCCCGCGTCGGGCTCTGGGCGGATGGCTCAGAGCCTGGAGCCTGTTTCCGATTCTGTGTCTCCCTCTCTCTCTGCCCCTCCCCCGTTCATGCTCTGTCTCTCTCTGTCCCAAAAATAAATAAACGTTGAAAAAAAAAAAAATTTAAAAAAATTAAAAAGTCTATATATATATATATATATATATATATATATATATATATATAATTCTCGTTATTTTTTATTTGTTATATCAGGATTTTCCCATTATTTATATTCTTTTGAAACATAATTTTGTAAGTGAATATACTGTAATATATTTACAACATTCCCCATTATTGCAGGTTAGAGTTTTTTTCCTTTTGATTTTTAACATTTTTAGTTTTTTTTTTAATTTAATTTTTTATTTTTTAAAATTTACATCCAAATTAGTTAGCATATAGTGACACAATGATTTCAGGAGTAGATTCCTTAATGCCCCTTACCCACTTAGCCCATCCCCCCTCCCGCAACTCCTCTAGCAACCCTCAGTTTGTTGTCCATATTTATAAGTCTCTTCTCTTTTGTCCCCCTCCGTTTTTTATAACATTTTTAGTTTTTTACACAGTTCTTTGGGTTTAACATTATTTTAAACATAATGTAAACTGAGAAGACTGTAAGGGTGACATTTTCAAAATATATTTACAACCGTATGTATTTCTCAGTAATTTAGTTTGTAGGAAGTTAAAGGAAAATGGTATGGTCATTAGTGGTAGCATTTTTTTTTCAGTTTTAAAGTTTATTTGTTTATTTATTTATTTGTTTATTTTGAGAGAGAAGGAGAGAGAGAGAAAGTGAGCACGTGTGTGCAAGTGAATGGGGGAGGAGCAGAGAGTAAGGAGAGAGAGGATCCCAAGCAGGCTCCATAATGACGGCACGGAGTCCCAGGCAGGCTCAAAGCCAAGGAACCAGAACCCTGAGATCGTGACCTGAAGAAACCAAGAGTTGGACACTTACCCGACTGAGCCACCCAGACTCCCCTAGTGGTAGTTTTTTAATGTAGATATTTTCTAGCTGCATTTGACAATATAATATTAATTTCATCTTTGCTTATTTGAAAGAATTGATTGTTCAGTGGTCTAGCTATTTGTATTGCCTTATTGAAGCAATCTAAAACACCATCTCTACAAAAGTGCGTATCACTTTTTCATTTTATAAAAGCACAATTTTTGGTGTACTGCATTCTTTTATTCTTTTCAATTAGCAGCATGGTAAAAATATTCAAAGGAGGGATTCGTACTCAAGATTATTTCCATATTTTTTAAACAAACAGAAATAATGGTATATTTTAATATTCATAAAAAGAGTTAAGAAAATACTGTGAAAACTTTCTTCTGCTATCAGAATTCTAAAATGAGTATTTTTGTGATCTTTTATACTCACGTCCTCATATACTTATATTCTTTACTTGTCACCTCAGTTAAAACCTAGCTTTTTGGAAATCCTCTTTATTACCTATTATTCGCTGATGCAGGTCTGGGACACACAGATCTGGACCTTGCTGCTACTTTTCCAAAGTCAGAATCTCCAGCATCATATATAGTCCTATGTGAATATGGTTAGTCTCTCCTCATCATTGGCCAACATCTTGGTTGGTAATCCACATTTCAAGTACTTTTGGTACTCCTTGTTTTCATCTTCACCTTACTCCTGCTATTATTTGGGGCATCCATTGAATACCTTTTTAAATTTCCCAATCTCAATCTGTGAACATGTTAATGAGTGCACTTTGAATTCTGTAATCCCTTATAATAATCTTACTTATGGAATTCAGACCCTGAAATCTCCCTCTTGACTATAACTTTGTATCTTTAGACTCTTCCCAACACATACATCCTCCTTTGGTGTCTTTGTCATTGCCAGTGTCTTTGACCCTTTCTTGTTCCTGAAGCCTGTGAGCCACCTTCTAGATCCAACTCTCGTTTTCCAGAGGAGGTAGACCTCCTGGTACAGCAGTTACACTCTGCTTCCACTGCTATCCACAGTGCTGTCACCTTCCCTCCCATGATTGTCTGTTTTAACTTTCCCTGTCATTTCCTAGTGCAGGAACAATAAAATTCTGAATTATTTTTTTCTATTTGTGTTTTCAACTCTCGAACACTGTTAAGAAAGAAATCAGATATAAATGTTTATTGTTTCCATTGCAAATTGATTTCCAACATTAGCTGGTACTTAGGACTGTTTTAATTGATAGTTCTTATTTGATTTCGTCTGTGGTGCCTGCCCATTCCAAACGTTTTCATTCTCTTCTGGTTTCCTGTCCTAAATCTTTCTTCCCACACAGTGTTTGCCTTTACCTTCTTCTTCCAAAAGAAAGTAGAGGCATTCCAAATTTAAACAGTGAGATTGATTTGTGCCTATCAAATTGACAAAGATTTAGAAGTATTAACAATGGTTAGTGTTGGCAGGAATATGATAAAATTGACATTTTTTCCCACTGCTTATTAGAGTTTAAATCTAGTGAAGGTGACCCCTTCAAAAGTGTCTGCTGCAGCGTGTATGAAGGACCTTTGAAATGTCCATATCCTTTCAACTGCGAGTTCCACTTTTAGCAAATAAATCAACCTTGTATTAGTCTGCTCAGGCTGCTGTAACAAAATACCATACACTGGGGGTTAAACAACAGATATTTATTTCTCATAGTTCTGGAGGCTGAAAGTCTAAGGTTAAGGTGCTGGCAGGGTTCAGTTTCTATTGCATACTCTCTTCTTGGCCTCCCTCCATATGGCCACCTTCCTGGCTGTGTCTTCATGTGGTAGAGAGCTCTGGTGTCTTTTCCTCTTCTTACAAAGGCACCAGCCATATCGGAGTAAGGCCTTACTTTATGATCACCTCTTCACAGGCCCTGTCTTCAAATATACTCCCACTGGTAGTTAGGGGTTTATCAGAGGAATTTGGGGGAAACACAGACACTCAGTCCGTAACAGACCCTTCCTTGTTCCATCCAGCTCACTGACAGCGATATCAAAGGGTATATTGTGAAGAAGCAAAGATCATCCTGGAAATTAGTGATAGAGATTTAGGAATTATCTTGGCTTCTCTTAATAAATCATGTTCATGATTTGCTTAAGTGCTTGTTTGAAGTTGTTTATGTTTCAGCCTATAATTCCTTTTGAAGAAATCAAATTTATAGATTTACTACCTACCTGTTGAAATATTATTTCCTTTTCTTATTCTGAAAGTTGCCTAATGTAAGCTTAGAGATATGTCTGCTAATTCTAGCTACTGGAATTTCGCCTAATTAAACTTTATTAGTAATTTCTCTGGAAAACTTGAGATTTCTATCCTCTTGTGATGTGCCGTTTAGGGCAATTTTGGCAGTGTGGAGATGTGCCGGTATGACCCTCTACAAGACAACACTGGGGAGGTGGTGGCCGTGAAGAAGCTCCAGCACAGTACTGAGGAGCACCTGAGAGACTTTGAAAGAGAAATTGAAATCCTTAAATCCCTGCAGCATGACAACATTGTCAAGTACAAGGGAGTGTGCTACAGTGCTGGTATGTTGCCCATTGAAACTATTTTGAACTCAAGGTATGTCCTTGGCATCCTGGGTAATAGAAACCTATAATGTCTCAAGGTCTGGACTTCTAATATGCCAGTGACCAAGGAGAGAAGTGTTTATGTCACCGCACATTGTGCTTGGTGATTGTGGGCTAAATGTTTGTTTATTTTTGAGGATGTGGGGAAGGCAGAGGGAGAAAGAGAGAATCTCAAGCATGCTCTGACCTGTCCGTGCAGAGCCTGATGACAGGCTCGAACTCACAAACCGTGAGATCAGGGCCTGAGCCAAAATTAAGGGTTGGAGGCTTAACTGACTGAGCCAACCAGGCACGCTTCTATGAAAATATTTTTTAAATTAGATACTTTTTGCTCATTACAGATGAGGAGAAAGGAAATTTTCATCAGCCTATTTGGGTTTGCAGAAAGGGTTACATAAGATTAAACCATAACTATTTTAAAGCTTCTTTTCCTTACTTACTTTATTTATTTATTTATTTATTTATTTATTTATTTATTTATTTAAATATGAAATTTATTGTCAGATTGGTTTCCATACAACACCCAGTGCTCATCCCAACAGGTGCCCTCCTCAATTCCTCAAAAAATTAAAAATAGATCTACCCTATGACCCAGCAATAGCACTGCTAGGAATTTACTCAAAACTTTTTGATTCAAAAAGCTTGTGTTCTTAACTATTACATCACTTAATTTATAATCAAGTTTTGTCATCTTAGACTCAGAGTTTATATATTTTTAAGTCATTTTTATGTATGTTTGTTTTCTATTATTTAACAATAAAATGCGACAAAGTAAAATATTGTGTTCCCCTTTGTATGTTAAAAGGCCGGCGTAATTTAAGATTAATTATGGAATATTTACCATATGGAAGTTTACGAGATTATCTCCAAAAACATAAAGAACGGATAGATCATAAAAAACTTCTGCAGTATACATCTCAGATATGCAAGGTACTTAATATCCTGCCTATTTGTTGTAAGTAAAGAGAACATGCTAAAGTTATTGTTACAAAGTCCTCTAGAGTTTTTCTTTGATAATTAAGGAAACATATAGAGGAAAGACCATTTAAATTATTTATCTTTGTAAAACTTAGCTGAAATAAAAATGTTATTTCATCCATAGGGCATGGAGTATCTTGGTACAAAAAGGTATATCCACAGGGATCTGGCAACAAGGAATATATTGGTGGAGAATGAAAACAGGGTTAAAATTGGAGATTTTGGTTTAACCAAAGTCTTGCCACAAGACAAAGAATACTACAAAGTGAAAGAACCTGGTGAAAGTCCCATATTCTGGTGAGTATATTTTAGCGAAAATTTACTATTATTCATAGTTTATCATTTATATATTTATCATAATAGCAAAACTTCATCATGCTTACATTGGGCTAAATGCATTTCATGGATTATCTCATCTAATTTCTGTGACAACCCTCGGAGAATATGTTTTCTGTCCATCTTAAGCATATCTGAAGTGTAGACAGATTAAATAGCTTGCTCAAGGTCAAAAGACTGACAAATGGCAGAATTAGGATTCAAAACCCAGATAGTCTGTTCTCAGAATTTGTGCTTTTAAGTTTTCTTTTTTTTTTTTTTTAATATTTTTTTTAGTGTTTATTTTTGAGACAGAGAGAGAGTGTGAGTGGGGGAGGGGCAGAGAGAGAGAGAGAATCTGCAGCAGGCTCCAGGCTCTGTGCTGTCAGTACAGAGCCCAATGTGGGGCTGGAACTCATGAACCGGGAGATCCTGACCTGAGCTGAAGTCAGACACTTAACTGACTGAGGCACCCATGCTCCCCTAAGCGTTCTTAACCATGATGGTGCTTTAATCTAGCATTAACTGAACATTTTATAGCAATTTGAAGCTAAAGGTAGTTTTTTTAAGTTTATGTATTTTGAGAGATACAGACAGAAAGTGAGCGAGGGAGGGGCAGAGAGAGGGAGAGAGAGAATCCCAAGCAGGCTCCACGCTGTCAGTACAGAGCCCAATGCAGGGCTCCAACCCAAACTGTGAGATCATGACCTTGAGCTGAGACCAAGAGTCAGATGCTTATCCGACTGAGTCACCTAGGTGCCCCAAAGCTAAAGGTAATTTTTGATCTTCACTTAAAATTGTGAGTTGTGAGGAGCATACAAACCTGACTTTTTATGTGGAGTACATTGTTGTTTTTATTGATTTGTGCTTCGATGCAAGGTCTTTTTTTATGTCTTAGTTCATTAATGGTGCATTTTGTTTTATAGGGATGAATCGCTGAAAATGTATTTAAATGTTTTGATTTGTGATAAAATCTAAATAGACTTTAATTCTGGTTTATTTATCTGCTAAAATAATACTATTAAGATTATGTTGTTTAAATCGGATGTTTCTGTTAAAGGATGGGTTTTGTTTTGGTTTTATTTGCATTTTTATGTTTTATTTACATTTTGGGTTTCTGACTTGCAAGTTAGAATTACTAATATAAACACTAAAACTGTCCATTTATGAAAATTTGAGATTCATCAGACTTATTAGAAATATATAGATTATTTAGTTAGCTACTGCTAAGTTCATTGCCCATCCATATCTGTTAGTTATCTTCATTTATTTTGTATCTGTAAATTTTACAACTTATCCCAGCTATTACAAATTGTTAGTCTGGAAGGAAATTAGGTAAGAAAACACAAGTGATTTAGAACAAATGGATTATTGCTGAGTGTGGAACCTACTTGAGATCCTCTCTCTCTCTGCCTCTCCCCTGCTGGCACACTCTCTCTTTCTAAAGAAAAAAAAAAAAAAAAGGATGGAAACTAGAAATACTGATTACTACTGAGGAATGTGATTAGGAGAGACTTCACATTTCACTTTATACACCCCAGTGTCATTGGAAATAAAATTAATGTGCATAAAAAAGGATGTGGTATATATGTACAATGGAGTATTAGCCATAAAATCAATGAAATCTTGCCGTTTGCAAGACGTGGATGGAGCTAGAGATTATTATGCTAAGTAAATAACTCAGAGAAAAACATATACCATATGATTTCATTCATGTGAAATTTGAGAAACAAAACAAATGAACAAAGGGAGAAAAAAAAGAGAGAGACAAACCAAGAAACATATTCTTATATACAGAGACCACACAAATGGTTATCAGAGGGGGATGTGGGGGTTGTTAAATGGGTGATGGGGATTAAGGAGTACACTTGTGATGAGCAGTGGGTGTTATATATAAATGTTGAGTCACCATATTTTACACTTGAAACTAGTATTACTCTGTAAGTTAATTGACTGGTATTGAAATAAAATCTTATTATACAGAAGAGTAATATTTAATGACATTGTGAGTATTTTAAAGAAAAGCCCTTATCTTTTAGAAATGCATACTGAAATAATTATGACTGAAATACTCTCATGTCCATAATTTACTTCATATCAATTCAGTGGGGTAGAGATGGGGGGTGGCTAATAAAACAAGGCAGGAAATGAATGTCTATTGTTCTCTATTTGTGTATGTTTGAAATTTTTCATAATAATAACAGTTTTAAGGAATATCCTGGTGATATCATCATCTAATTATTTTTAGAGTATAAGGAAACTAGAAAATAAGACTCATCTAAACTTATCTGCTTTGGACATGTCCAGTGATACATGAATTTAATTCTTTTTTCCAGGATGAGAAATTAAAGAAGTTAAATGGAATTAACTAGAAATCCATAAAGATTAGTAATATGGATTTTAAGCAGTTTGGGCATACTTAATAAATACAATCTGATAAACATTTATTAAGTTTCTACTGTTCCAAACACCATACAAGGAGCTTGGGATATGAAGATAGGGTCAGCATCAGAAAAGCAACAACAACAACAACAAACAACTGTGCCTGGTTACTAAGAAAACCGAACTAAAAAGGAAATGTTTGATGTGGCAGGCATATTCAGCCGACAGGTCCACTACGCATTATCCCTTCCCTTTCAGAGCTCATAGATAAAAAAAAAAAAAAAAAAAAAATCAAATGTGTGGTCAGTCATTGCAGTGTGGCCAGTCATTGCAATCATTATATCATAAGTGCGATAATGAAGAATATAATGGGAAAACATAAGAATGTGGATAATTCCCCTGAGGGTTTAAATTAGAGAAAACTATAACCAGGAAGTGACATTTCAATTATTGATTAATAGTTTACCAGGTAGAGAAGAGCAAAGGTGTTCCCTGAGGAGGAAGACCAGAACTGGAGGGGCAGGGACTTGGAAGTGAGTGGCACAGTCCCAGAGCAAACGGGGAGTGATGGCGGCCGGAAAGGGATTGAGCCTGGTGCGCGTGTTGATGAGTTCAAGCCTCATTCAGTAGACCGTGTGTAGGTAGGAAATTACAGGCCTCATCCAAGGGAATATCATGTTGAGATTCATATTTTAGGAAGAGAGATCTTCTTTTGGTGGAGAACAGAAATTCTGTAAGTGTGGGGACACCAGGTTCTCGTTTTAGGGGGTCCAGGAAGTCAAAGGTATTTTCATAATAACACTAAGAGGTTATTTGTGTTTTCACTCTCATTGTTTCAACTAATAGTGTAGAATAATTATAACAATATAAAGTTATGTGAAATTGTTCTCTCTTGTTTTCTCTCAAAGTATCTTTTTGTACTGAACTCACCTTTCTCTGTGAGTTATAAAGTGCCTGTATGATGAGATGAAGCGAGGTGGATGGCGTAAGCCTTGTGACGTAGCATTAGGATCATCTGCATCTGGGCTGTGGTTAACCACTAGGTACTGAGACCCAAGAAAGCAAAACTGTGGATTGGGGGGGGGGGGAGCTACTGTAAACTGAAATTAACTTTTAAATTTCCTGTGACCACAAAACTCAGAAGTATTCACATTTTTCTTCTAGGTTGGGTTATCATTGAAGTTATTATCAGGATACAGTGTTCCAATGCAATATAAATAAATTACAAACTGGATAATTGTTTAAAGTTTTTTATGGGAAGCATTTCTTTTTTTTTATGTTTATTTTTGAGAGAGAGAGAGAGAGAGAGAGAGCAAGCGAGCACGAGCGAGGGAGGGGCAGAGAGAGAGGAGACGGAGAGTCCCAAGCAGGCTCCAGGCTCCGAAAGCTGTCAGCACAGAGCCCTATGTGGAGCTTGAACTCAGGAACTGTCCTGAGCTGATGTCAGACGCTTAGCCGACTGAGCGCCCCAGGTGCCACTGGAGGTATTTCTTAATAAGATAAATGGAGCTATTTTCCCCTCCGATTAGTTCATATATCCCTGTATGAATATTAATTTCTATCATGGGACCAGATTCAGCTTAAATTCTGTTTATTTTGCCTTTTTGTAGATGTGAACACTGAGAAAAGTTGTGTAAATAAGTATATAGGAATGGAAAGAGTTTTGTTATAACAATATTCATTTCTGTGACTCTTTCTGGGATAAGGAGCAAAAAAGTATACAATGAAGTACCATTAAAACTTCTCTCTTACCTGGCAACTTCATTAAATCCATTCTTTTTTTGAATTTTATTGAAAGTAAAGAATTAAACCACTTGATTTTCAAAAGTGAAATCATTAAAGTCATTCCCTTTCTCAATTTCTGGGATGTAAACTAAACGTTTTTTAAAAATCTGACTTTATTGTTCAACTCTAGAAGTAAGTGTGTTAAAACTGTGAAATACTAGGGGCTCCTGGGTGGCTCAGTCTGTTGAGCGTCCGACTTCGGCTCAGGTCATGATCTCATAGCTCGTGAGTTCGAGCCCCACGTCAGGCTGTGTGCTGACAGTTCAGAGCCTGGATCCTGCTTCGCATTCTGGCTCTGTCTTCTCTCAAAAGTAAAAATAAAACATTAAAAAGAAAAAACTGTGAAATATTATTTAAAAAAATAAATTGCAGGACACGTGTGGAGGCATGTTTATAATAAAGCATATTCACCAGAGCACCTTCCTTTCAAGATTCCTTCTTTTCTAATTTTAAATATTCAGTTTCATACTTAATTTTGTATTTTTTGTTATAAAGAAAGTTCCCAAATTATGTAAGCTTTGGGCCCTCTATTTCTCCCTGCATGTCTGGAAAAATAAATCACAAGGGCAGCCAAGATAAGCTTACGATGATACATATCTTGTATAATTAATTTTATACTGTTATGAAAATAAGTCCTTTCTTATTACTTAGTTTGCAATAAATAATACAGAATAAAATGTAGCTAAGATTAGAATGTGTGAAGTAATGTATACGGTAAAATGTTTATTATTCCTTTAGTAATTAATTGTGTTGGGGAGACGTATGTATCAAACTGATGTTTGACTTTGGAGAAACATTAAATAAGTTAGTGTAAAAATCAGAAATAACATCATTTTTATCATGATCAAAATTTTCCTGTGTATTTAATGGAATGGAAAGCTATATACTGCCAAAAACTAATTAGGCCGTTGGAATAGTTTTATTTTTATATTAGCAAGTGTTAAATGTTTTATATAATGAAATGAGGCTGACTAAATTTTGTATAAATATTTCAGATGTATGAGTTGATAAAATAGGTTTTAACTAATTTATTGAGTAATGAATACTAAATCTGAAGTATTAAAGAGAACTCATACAGTTTTTATACATGAGATATAGCCATCATATCTTTTAAACAGTTATAATTTCATGTAATCTTGCTGTCTACATTGCTTTTGTTATTCAAAAGTGCTCTTTGTTTTAAGCTAACAACAAGTTTTAGCTTGTCCTAAGTGTTGGTGTTAAGAACTGAAGGAGGGGCACCTGTATGGCTCAGTCGGTTAAGCATCCGACTTCTGCTCAGGTCATGATCTCACGGTTTGTGAGTTTGAGCCCCGCATCAGGCTCTGTGCTGACAGCTCAGGGCCTGGAGCCTACTTTAGGTTCTGTTTCTCTCTCTGTGCCCCTACCTTGCTCACGCTCTCTCTGTCTGTCTCTCTCAAAAATAAATAAACATTAAAAATTGAAAAAAAATAAAGGAAAAATGCTCCTGCTAGAATATTTTTCTGTTGAAGCAGGCTTTTGGATTCATGGAGGATCCACGCTGAGCTGGAGCATGCGTAAGGTTCTCTCTTTCTCCTGGGGTGTGCCTGGATGGCTCAGTCGGTTAAGCGTCTGACTCTTAATATTGGCTCGGGTTGTGATCTCATGGTCATGAGATTGAGCTGTGCATTGTGCTCTGTGTTGACAGCTTAGAGCCTACTTGGGTTTCTCTTTCTCCCTCTCTCTGCCCCTCCCCTGCTTGGTCGGTCTCTCTTTCTCTCTCTGTCAGAATAAATAAACATTAAAAAAAAATTCTTTCACTCTCCCCCTGCCCCTCTCCCCCATTCATATGAGTGCATTCTCTTTCTCACTCTCAAATAAAAAAAAAAAAAAAAAAATCCTAAGATTTCCACCTGGGAAGTAAGCTAGATTGTTGATGGCACTCAATGCATAAGGAAAGTAAAATAACCAGCAGGTTTTGGAAAAGTGGGAATGGAGTTCTCTTTGCCTAAAGAACCTTATTTAATATGGAAATGTTCAGTAAGTCGAAACACCAAAGAAAGTTCAAAAATATGGTTATAAATTTAGGAGACATTAGTATATAGGTGGATGAATATTATCTAATGGAAAGTTTTGACAAAAAGAGGTTTGATGATAGAACCTTGGGAAACCCTAACTTAGAAAATGGAGAAGGAAAGTGTTGGGGAAATATAATTAGAAATGAAATCTCCTCCCAATTCAGTAAACCTCTGCACAAAGATAGAAAAGAAAGAAGTTTTATTACTGAATAAGCTTTAACCCTGAGCATCATGTGCATCACACAAGTGATCTGCTAAGAGACTGTAAAGACGAGAAAGAAATCTCACCTCCTTCTGTGGCCAAGCAGGTTCAACCCATTACGTACATGTTGTCAAGATAAACAATAGCTAGTCCTCAAGTAAGAGAACTTGAAATCACACATAGTTTATCTTAAGTGACTGTCTGTGTTAACTAATTGTCATCACCCACAGGGCAGATAGACTTCTCATATTTTTATGGGAGGAGATAGTTTTGCAACTTGTAAGGAGGCACTTGCCGGAAGTTAAACTCTTACTGTCCCACAAACCTGGGAGGTTGGGTGCTATTTCTTTGATGATTACGTTCCGGAGAGGTGGTTCCCAGGTTCTTGAGAAGCATTTTTGGATCATACAGCTGGCAAGAGGATTTTAAGCAAAAGCTTTAAAAAAAAATTACCTATATTTCAAAAGACACAAAGAATTTACAATGATAAATTTTCTAAAGTAAATGCTCTAAGAGAAGAAAGAGTCTTTTCCCTCATTTTCCACAGGGAGAATTGATTTTTTTTTCCTTTGTGATTTGTATTTATCCTTACGTAAGTGATGGGAGAGAGGAAAACAGCCTTGGAGATGAGGGAGGAAATTGTAGACCGTGCTTTCATGAAAACCAAAGCAAGAGACTGTTTTGCAAATGTTGGGGAAATAGAATGTCTTCAAGAATATTTTATTCCATTTGTGGGATAAAACTAACATACATTTAAAGATAAGAATTTTTAAAAAACTTAATATATATAAAAAAGCATGGTTAATTCTATAGGATCGACAATAAATACTATAGAAACTGAGTAACATGAGCTCATTAAGACCTTGAGTAGTCAGAGAAGGATCTGTGGAAGTGAGGAAGCTTAAATCGGATTTTGAAGGAGGTATTAAATTTGCATAATTCATATAGTTAATCTCACCAGTCTAAAACAGATCTTTGTCACTATCTTCTATAATAAGGATAACTTAACAGTGGAACCATGATATTCACATTCCATTAGCCCAAATCCTCCCTTGGATAGTGTTGAGACTTGAGTAGACAATGACACTGTTTTCCCCAGTGACTTTGCTTCCTTCTCCCACCACTTTTTTTTTAAGTTTATTTATTTTGAGAGAGAGAGAGAGTGTGAGCAGGGGAGAGGGGGAGAGAAGAAGACAGAGGATCCAAAGCGGGCTCTGTGCCAAGAGCAGAGAGCCTGATGCAGGGCTCAATCTCAGGAACCGTGAGATCATGATCTGATCTTATCATGACCAGAGCAGAAGCTGGATGTTCAACTGACTGTGCCACCCAGGCACTCCTCCCTACCCCCTTCTGATTAACAGGTGCTTATGTTAATAGCTTTTAGTCTTGTTCCAGTTTAGAAGCTTTTTTTTTTCCAGTTGGAAACTTATCTCGATTCATTTCAAGTTTTAGCTTGCAAAGAGCAGCTTATTTTATTTTTTTTAAATTTCAGTACCTGGAAGGTACTTTGTAGGTACTTTAGATCTCCAGGAAGGTACTTAGTTATCTTTGTTTGGCAGTTTCCCAAGAGCATCCGCAGGCTTGATGATTCACTAGGAGGACTCCTAGGACTCAGCATACAGTCATATTCATGGCTGTGATGCATTTCAGAGAACAGATATAAAGTAAAATCAGTGAAGGGAAAAGCCATCTGAGGCAACACCTGGAGGAAAACACAAACTTTCAAGGGTCCTGTCCCAGAAAAGTCACACGGGACACATGTAATTCCCCCAACAAAATCTCTGCCTGGCATGTACCACAATTCCAGACTGACAGAAGGAAGACAGGTGTTCATTGTAAACCATATTGTTTGCAGAAACATTTCAGGCACAGTGAGCCTCCCTTACCATTTAGGAGCTGTGGCAGCCCTTCAGAGATCTAGTTCCCAGGCGCCAGTCACTTGTCAACCTTGCAAGCGAGCGTTTTTGAGGATGGCAGCTTTAGGCCTACTTATGTTAGCTTTTCTTTATACCCTTTTTAATCCAACGATTTTCAGGTTAAATTAAGAGTTGGCATATCACATAGTTTTTTTTTCTTTAATGAAGTCTAGTTCATTACATTCGTTGTACAGCATAGTGACTCGACAAGTCTGTGTTACACTGTACTCACAAGTATAGCTACCACCTGTCACCATACAGTGCTATTATAATTCAAGAAACCGTCTTCTAAATGCTTTCCATACATTATAGGTATGCTCCAGAATCACTGACAGAGAGCAAGTTTTCTGTGGCTTCAGATGTTTGGAGCTTTGGAGTGGTTCTGTATGAACTTTTCACATACATCGAGAAGAGTAAAAGTCCACCAGCGGTCAGTGTGCTTTTTATTTACCGTCGGCTTTTTTTAACATGGGAAAAGCTTCTCCCAGGGAATAATAGTAAGCTTAGGGCTCATTTTATACCCTCTTATTGGTGATTTGAAGACAACATCCAACATAATAACCCTAAACTTGTTCATTAAATTAACTTGCATTTTCAAAAGGTTTTTAGTAAACCTAATTAATTGATTCATTCCAGAAGTTATTAAAAAAGTTAAACGTTTCAAAATAGTTTCCCCTGTCTATTCTATATTTTTTTAATAAAGGATAATTAAAAAAGGAAAATATCAGAAACTATATCCTTACAATAAAATGCTATCCAAAAGTTCGAAATCGTATTTGTGGTAAATATTTACTAATATAAGTAAATATCCACGCTATAGTTACTTTCCATTTTTCCATTTTTCAGTTCTTTTCCATTTTTCAGTCTTTTAAGTAATACTTCAATGAACATAGTGAACATTGTTATATATATTTATCTCTTATCACCTTAGAATGAAAGTGTAATTATAAGTAAAAGATTAGGAACTCTTTCAAAGGTTTTTGATTATTTCAAAATGTTTTTCAGAAAAGCTATACCAGATTGTACTCCGAATAACAGTGCATAAGAGCATACATTTTATCATTTGCTAGTATTTTATGCAGTTTTGTCAAATTGATAGAAGTTATAGTTATTTGATTTTAATTTGTATTTCTCCCATTAGTGTGATTGAGTACATAGTTTTTGGGTATTTGAAATCAGTATATGTGTGTGTGCATTATCTCATGTGCTTTTGCCCTTTATTATGTTAGTAATTTTTCTTACCAGCTTGTAAGAATTCTCTGTATTTCAATAAGTGATGCGTTTGTTGTAAATGTTTCTCTAGCTCATAGTTCAGACTTTAATTTTAGGAATTTTGTACATACGAGCATTTTATCTCCATTGCATTTATGCTTAATATTCATTCTGTGTTCTTTTTATTATGTTCTCTTTTACAATCTAAATTTTATTTCAGCTGAAATATAATATGATGTGTTAAGACAACTATCAAAAAACCAAAGTAAACATCTTTTAGTTCACTTCTTTTGGGCTCTTCTCAGGGAATTTGTGTCAAATATATTATAGTTATGGAAATGGCACTGTCTTTTCTGAAATATGACGAAAAGGAAGGTTTGATCTTCAAAATAGTCTGTTTTTAAAAGGTTTCAAGCATATAGGAAAACATACATATACAGAATTTTTCACATTTACTAGAAGTTGAGAAAGAATTCTGGTTCAAATTAAATATACCAAAAAAAAACTTATTGAAAAGTGGATTTATATTGCAGGAATTTATGCGTATGATTGGCAATGACAAACAAGGACAGATGATTGTGTTTCATTTGATAGAACTCCTAAAGAATAATGGAAGATTACCAAGACCAGATGGATGCCCAGATGAGGTAACAAAAAAAAAACAAACATTTTTTTTTTTTTTTTTTGAGAGAGAGAAGAGCCCGTGTTTTCAAGAGGCGGAGGGGCAGAGGGAGAGGGAGAGGGAATCTTAAGCAGGCTGAACTCAGCCTGGAGCCTGAAGTCAGCCTCAGTCCCACACCCCGGGATCATAACCCACACCAAAATCAAGAGTTGGATGCTTAACTGACTGAGCCACCCAGGCGCCCCCCACAAAACATTTTTTATCCACATTCATCAGATGTTTTCATTCCCTTTTCACAAGGATTTCACGTCACTTGATGACATTTAATTTGCTAAGCTTTTGGATAATCCTATGACTGTGGATCTAGGCACAGCCATGACATAAGCCTACATAGGAAAATTAAGTTAGTTCTCCGTTCATGTCTTCATCAATTAAAAGATGGCACCTTGTGTTCATTATAATTTTGGTTTATTTTCTCTTTTGTAGATTTATTTGATTATGACTGAATGCTGGAACAATAATGTAAATCAGCGCCCCTCCTTTAGAGACCTAGCTCTTCGAGTTGATCAAATAAGGGACAACATGGCTGGATGAAAGAAATGAACTTTGCTCTGAGACCAAAATAGACTTAACAGAACAAAGTTTTGTATTTCACATTACTGTGGACTATTATTACATATACAATTATTATGTACATCATGATGCTAGCCAGCAAAGATGTGGAAATATCTGTTCAAAACTTGCAAAATTTAGTTTTTCTTCACGAGGACATCAGTAAAAGACGTTGATGAAAAGACCTTAGCAAAGAATTTTATAAGCAGTTTCACAGACCCAATCAATCAGTTAACATCACTTTTCTCTGGCAAAAGAAAAAAAATAGACTTTTTTGAACTCAGAATTTTGAAAGATGAAAAAATTGTAATGTAAATTTTGCAGTGCTGAAGATGCACAGAATACATATGTACAGTTTTTACCACAGTGAATGTATAATACCTTGGCATCTTGTGTGGTGTTTTACACAAGGGCTGGTGTTCATTAATGTTTTCTAATTTTTCCATAGTTGACCTACAATAACATCACTATACAAATTATAATGCTCAGATAATTGAATAAGCACCTTGTGTTCTTGTTCATTTATATCACTGGCCAGCAATATAAGCAGATGTACACTTTTAGCTTGTAGTTCTATGTACTGTAAATATTTTTCAAAGCAAAGGGAACAAATATTTAGTTTCACTTGTATAGGAAATTTCCCCGACCCTAAAGAATACATTTTGAAATGGAACAAGTTTACAAAGATACAACACAATCTATTTTCTTATTTGTCTCCCTTGTATTTGTTTGTGGTAAGTATGTTTTTAAAATAGAATTATCTCCAAGTTTTTCTAAGACTATAGTGAATAGTTTTCTTTAAAAATTTTGAGATTACAATGTGAGGAATATTGTCATCCATTTAGCTCTTGGCTGCTAATAAGATTCTTCAATCCCTGGGACTTTGGTCATGCATTAAATTGAAGCATAAGCCATAAAATAGATTGTTTTTTAAATGTATATGCTTACTGAGATGCCTGATAGGTTAGGATTTTTTTTTTTTTTTTTTTTGCTAAAGAATATTTTAGGGATTTCAGAAATCCTTGAAGACATTTCCTTTTGTTAGAGATTCTTATATACAAGGGAGAAATGAGAATAAATTGGTGAAAAAGTATGCTTGTTAACTTTATTCAAGAATGCCAGTAGAAAATTCATAATGTATGTGTCTAAGAAGAATGAGAGTATACATGTAAGTGTTGGTTGTCGTCGTCCTTTGTTTTAGCGCTACTCCTCTTTAGATGCTGTACCTAAGGAGTGTGGTACGGTAGAGGGGCAGTCTGTGTGTGTTATTTATACAAAGTTTAAAATACTTAGTATTTCAGTTAAAAAGAAAATAGTTTCTTCATTTTCAGTGGTATACGCTATTTTTTTTAAAACTTGTACTTAAGGCTTTGGATTATCTATTTTTTGGAGCTGGCTTTGAAATGCAAATTATATAAGAAAATGCCTCATACATAAAGTTAGAAATTTTTTGGTGGGAAGGAAGAAAAGGGAAAAAATGCTTTTTACATGATCTTTAAAGCATTTTAGTGGTAACCAAATGCAGAAAACATCTAAAATGATAGTATATTAGATTTTAAAAGATTTCTGATATCGTGATGAAAGTTGAATATGATTTTTATTTGTAGACTCCTCAAGGACCTGTGTACATAATGCAATTAAGAGATCCCCCATGCTGCTACTTTACAAGTCACAAGTAGCACATCGTATAATATGCTTGATTTCGGAAACTTAAGTGCTGAAAAGTGGGTTTTTAAAGGTTTATAACATTTTGTTTGTTTTTAAAAACAAAGGTATTAACTAGATTGCTTTAAATTTTTCTTTCTTAATGTTTCACTTTTTAGTTTTAGGGAGAGTAATCCCATATAAACATTCTGAAGTTTTTAGAGTGGGATGACTACCTTATTATAAAATTCTGAGTTTGCAAGAGAATTATTATTCACTGAGGATTTGCAGTGTTTAAATTTTTATTCTGGTTATACATAAAGAGAAATTAACCTGCACCTGTTCAGTTGGTTCTGCACGAGAAATAGGTAAGTAATTATCGTACCAATTAATGCCAAAATGTTTCTTCAAATGAATATTCTTAAGAAATGAGGATAAAGGTTTTCTTAGATTTCTACAATTCTGCAAATATTGCAGTATATTAAGTTATGTAGTCTTTATATAAATCATTCGATGCGTCCATGGCTCCTTACTTTGGGAAATAGTGATTGTTTCGCGTCACCTATGTATATGCTGCCAGTAATACTATAACTTGCTGTGGAAGAGTGCTTTCCCATGACTCAAGACTTCTGCTTCAAAGTCGAGTGAAATTTTTATCACAACTGTAACTTCTGATGTTTAAATTTTATTTAAATAGTTTTATTATGGAGTAGACATAAGGAAATACCTACAGTTCTATACCTGGGGAGCAATTCTCCATGGGGTGGCATTACGTGGTCACTTTATCGAGACTGTGTTATTTTCTTCATCGTGCATTTAGCATGTTTCTACAAAACTGAAATACCGACGTAATAAATACTCCGAAGTTATTTTCTTTTGTATTGTCACCTAACCAAGGAAGTGGGGCGCACACCCTGATTTAGGGATATGCAGAGAAAGCCTTTCATCATAGTAAACATGTCTTTCAATTTTTTAAGAAGCACTTCCTAAGACTGCTATCAACTACTCTGTGCTCTTTATGACCATTTCTGTATCCACTCCAGTTCTGGTATTTAAATTATTTCTAATGAAAGTTTTTCTAATTTTTCAGTACCACTTATTACAGATCTTTGGGTTTTCTGTATTAGAATAGGTAATAACAGTAAGTATAAGTCAGCAGGATTAGCCAAACAAAAGGGTGGGTTATATGTGACACGCTTCATTCTATTTGAGAAAAATATCACAGTACGGATCTGAGAAAATACTTGGCGTTTACTCCCAGATTTGGGTTGGTTGTACTTAATTTCAAGATAACTAGCACTAAGTGTTTCATGATGCTGACAGTAACATTCAGAGAGATTTCAGAATGACAGAGAAGAGAATTTTAAAACTTTCATATTAATCAAATTTATGTAATATGCATATCATATAGCCTTTAACTCTTCATATGAATCAAATTTTTAGTAAAATGCGCATTATAGCCTAAATATTAAATTACCTAGTTTTGTGATTTATCAATTTTGTTTTACTTTATTACTGTGTATTATTTTTTAGGTTAAGAAGTTAATTTCTATTGTATTTATGCCATATGGGATTGCTTGGGTGGTGCAGGCCCTAGAATACTGTTCTTTTTCAGTCTTCCAAATCTGTAAGGAAATGCCTTATTTCTAACTGAAACACCAGTCTTTATTAATATGGTTTTAAAAGTTGTTAATGATCATTATTCCATCATAAGTCCTTTCTTTGCATAGCCGATCACTTAACATCCTGTTTTTTTAATGTAACTATAGCAGGTTCATAAAATAAGCATTAGAAGAGCTTTAAGAGGGCCTGTTCCAGTTATCCATATTCTTAGATTGCGTTAATGGTTTTAATTTTAATACTTGCCTAGGAAGCACGCCTATAGATGCTATTTACTGGGGTCAAGCAGGTCGGTTTTGAGCAATGTGAACAGAAGCATAGCTTTTAGATATGACTCTTGGTAAATACAGTAAACAGAGCGAGGTCACAAGGTAAAGATGCTATAGCAGGATATTACCGAGACAGCAGGCAGGTGAGAATGCAGATCGTCAGCACACGTGAGAAGACGTTATCAGAACAAGTGCTAGAAAGACAAATGAAAAGTATACAGTAGAAAAAATTTTTGATCAATGGCCCTTTCAAGTACAGCTGTATACACAGATGAAAATGTTTAGATGCTTTTCACACACAAAAGATAATTAGGTGGAGAGTATTTTTAATGAAAAGGCTTAGGTTCTTTTAAATGCTTGGAGTGTATATGAATCTCTGAATGTGAGTTTTCCAGTAGCATATAATATTGTGAGTCAGAATTTGTTCACTAGAATTAAAAATATTAGAGATTAAGGAAATTGTAGTAAAGAAAATAAAATGAGAAAGATAAATCTAATCCTTAAGGCACTCAGTTGTGAAAATATGTACTTGAAATTTTCTTTTTTGACTACTTGAAATACACAGATGATACTTTCTTCTTCTGCATAATAGTTTTGTTGAAGGTTGCTATAACAGTGAATCTTTATAGCTATCTCAAATTTTAAGTACATTAAAACAAAGTTTATTATTTTATGTCCTTAGTAACTTTTAAGACCCCTCAATGTTTGGTTGGAGAAAAAAGGAAGATTGTTTACAGAATCAAAGACTTCATTTTGATTCTTAGGAACAAATAACTGAACTCTCCAACACTTTTAATTTGCATAACCAAGGTGTCTAAGCCCTTGATCTGCAAGCTGCTGGTGGCCCAAAGCTAAATGCTGAATGGGAAGTGGTTTGTGTTAAATGACTGCACTTACTGACTACTGTTCAGAAAACACTTTAAAAACAAAATAACAGTCACTATTTCCTAGAAATCCTGCCAGAACGTTTCTTTTTTTTTTAAACAGGAAAAAACCAGGAGTTTAATAACATGTATGCCTCCTGTAAACGTGAGATACCCAAAAGAACTGAGTAACTTCCCAAATAGGCCAGGCTCTTACTTGAGTACCTTCTTCAGCTAAACAGGAGTAAGGTTGCTATGATGTAGAGTCATCTTTGTCTTTCTGGTAAGGAAAATACCCTTACTAATGGAGATTTCCCATATAAAAGAGCTCTCACTAGATTTCCAGAGCTTTTGCTGTATATCCTGTTTCTTAAAAATGATCAGCTCAAAATAATCCTTATGCCAAAGAATCGTATTTTGCGGTGCCATAGTCTGCTTCCTTTCGGGTCTGCCTTTGAAATTTCAGATTCATTTTATAGTCCAGAAGCTGAGTTGATTGATAGATTGCTCTATAGTTTCACTGAACTAGTCTCAGTCTTTTTTTGGCGGGGGCGGGGGGAGAAGGAGTCAATGCAATGGCCAGTCTTGATTGGAAAGAAAAAAGTTCACAGCACACACCTATAAGTTAGTGCTTATAAGGGGTTCCACAGCCAGGGCATTCGCTGGGCTTTGCCTCTGTGCAGCCAGAACCAGATGAGGGCACTGTTGTCCTCTTCACAGATGCTTGTTGGTGATAGATGGGACTAAGTTAGGGTGTTCCTTGGTGCCTGAAGCCGCCTTTGGGGCTAGTATATTGTATGGGTCCAGTGCCTTCTGTGCAGCCATCATGACCTCCCTCTCTAGCCTAGTAGCCTGCTCATCATCTGTAGGAACACCACCTCCAGATGCCACGGAGCACAACGTGGTGGCTCCCTTGGGACCACAAGTCCTGAGGGCCTGGGCGGCACCTTGAAGCCATGATGCCTGCTACAAACAGCAGCGCTTTCCTCGGTCTTGAGAATAGATTAGATTGGTTAAAAAGTTGGGTCTCATTTCAGGAGGAGGTGGCGCAGGTGAGATCTCAGGCCTCCATGGTGCAAGCAGGTATTTAAATAAGAAGAAGCATTTCCTTTAACAGCTTCTGCCAGTTTTCCAGGATACTTATCTGCAGGCTCCAGAGGGAATGTCCCATCATGAGTTACTAAACTGTAGGGGAGGAAAAAGAATTTCCCTCTCCCTTTCTAGGTTCTTGGGTGAGATCCCGACACTATAAAAAAAAAAAAAAAAAGTCAGGTTAACAGGAGAGAAACAACAGTTTAATAACATGTATACCTCCTGTAAACATGGGAGAAACCCAGGAAAACTATCCCAGACTATCTCTCTTTTAAAAGAATTTTTTTTGGGGCGCCTGGGTGGCGCAGTCGGTCAGGCGTCCGACTTCAGCCAGGTCACAATCTCGCGGTCCGTGAGTTCGAGTCCCGCGTCGGGCTCTGGGCTGATGGCTCAGAGCCTGGAGCCTGTTTCCGATTCTGTGTCTCCCTCTCTCTCTGCCCCTCCCCCGTTCATGCTCTGTCTCTCTCTGTCCCAAAAAATAAATAAACGTTGAAAAAAAAAAATTAAAAAAAAAAAAAAGAATTTTTTTTAATGTTTATTTATTTCTGAGAGAGAGACAGAGTGTGAGCAGGGGAGGGGCAGAGAGAGAGGGAGACACAGAATCCGAAGCAGGCTCCAGGCTCTGAGATGCCAGCACAGAGCCCAATGCAGGACTTGAACCCACAAACCATGAGATCATGACCTGAGCTGAAGTCAGACGCTCAAGTGACTAAGCCACCCAGGCACCCTGCCTCTCGCTCTTTAAAAAATGTTTTAAATCCATGTTTCAATCAGGAATTTTGAGGATAGTATGAATCTCCTGGTATCACTTCTTTTCCTTTCGGTTATTGGTTAAGTGCATTGCACCTTGTTGAGTAGGAGTTACTGATAATATGAGTAAAGGTATTGTTGACAGGGAAAACTGAAGCTGAATCCTGCCTTTTTATTAAAGGACTTGGATTGGGGCGCCTGGGTGGCTTAGTTGGTTGAGCATCCGACTTCAGCTAGGTCTCATGGCTCATGAGTTTGAGCCCCATGTCGGGCTCTGTGCTGACAGCTCAGAGCCTGGAGCCTGATTTGGATTCTGTGTCTGCCTCTCTCTCTGCCCCTCCCCCACTCACTCTGTCTGTCTCTAAAATAAACAAACATTAAAAAAAAAAAATTAAAGGACTTGGATTGAATGTTAGATTCCAAAACTCTGAGTATACCATTGTAATTCCTAAAAGAGGCCCCATGTCTTTCCCAAACTACTATTACAGAGGAAGAAATTTCTTTTTTTTTTTTAATTTTTTTAAACGTTTATTACTGAGAGACAGAGAGACACAGAGCGTGAGCATGTATATCACTTCAGATCTCCCTACCTATGTACTCACTTATCAGTACTAACACTGCAAGCTACCTACAACTTTCAAGTTGCGTCAAGTAATTCATGTTAATAGTTGTAGTAGTGAAGCCATCACCTCTTAAGTGACTTGGTAAAATCCTAAATCCCACTCATGTATTGAGAATAAAGAATAAAATATGGATATGGGCAAAGGAATCCTGGATAGCCTTATGTGAAGATGAATCACAATGGTATATCAACTTAGAATTCTCTGTTAAATAAACATTCAAACAAAGCTGAGATAAAAAAAATTTAGTGACACTGAAGCTCTGAGGCTATTGTCCGTAATCATGGTGTTTTCAGGGAACCCAGTTTGATGTGGCCCCAATCTCAGCAAGAAACCATAAGAAGGTATCTTGGGCCTGGATTTAGTATGAGAGTTAAGGTTTCATATACTGCTTCTCTTTAGAACATGCTTTTTCAGGAGCTGTCACCTCTAAGAGGGTGAATATTGGTATTGGAAGATGAAAAGTCTTACTCTTTTTAAGTTTAGGAAATACATGCAGCACATAAACATATGCAGTGCTTTTAAAATTTCATGGTGGAGAAGATGAGGGAGAAATACTCCAAATAGTGTATCTGAACTAACAATTAGCTGGCATGTGATCTTTCTAAAAAGTCGTGTGATTTTAACCTGAGTTGAAAGATTTTCCTTAACAGATACAAAACTTTGGTCTTCTTCAGTTGGAGATAAATCCCTGAGTATCATTTTGTTGTCTTGTCTTTTACATCTCACAATAAGTCAATCAGATATAATAATCCTGTTAAAAACTTAATTTACCATAGCATATTTTGATCATATGCAGCATTAACAGTTTTGCTTCTTAGTTATACAAGGAGATAATAAGAAAGTACTTTTTGATATTAAAGCCATGTCATGTAACTGTATATAAAGCCAATATGAAATTTCCACAGGGGAAAAGGAAAGAAGCAAGGCCAAATAAAGATCATATGTATGCTGTGAAATTGACCCAGAAGACAAAGTAATCATTTTTGACTAAAAAAAACTACACTTTTTGTTTGGTTTCGTTTGGTAGCCATAGGGTGTGGTCTGAAGTGTTACAGCAATGTGGTTTTGATTTGCATTTCACTGATGATGGATGATGTTGAGCATCTTTTAGTGTGCACTTTTTTGGCCATTTGTGCATCTGCTTTGGGGAAATGTCTCTTTAAGTCCTTTGCTCGTTTTAAAATTGAACTTTTTTAAGTTGTAGGAGTTCCTTGTATATTCTGGATATTAACCCCTCATGAGATCTGTAATTTGCAAGTATTTTTTCTCATTCTGTGGGTTGCCATTTTACTCTCTTGATTGTGTCCTGTGAAGCACAAGTTTTCAATTTCATTGTATTCCAATTTATCTCTTCTTTTGGTGTCATATCTAAGAAACCATTGCCAAACCCAGTGTCAGGAAACTTTTTCCCTATGTTTTCTTCTAAGTGTTTTATAGCTTTGGCTGTTACATTTATGTCTTCAATCCAGTTTGAGTTAATTTTTCCACATGGTGTAAGGTAAGGGTCCGACTTCATCTTTCTGCATATAGATTTCCAGTTTTCCCAGCAGCATTTGTTGAAGAGTGTCCTTTCCCACTGAGTAATCTTGGGGCAACCTTGTTGAAAATCATTTGATCATACATGTGAGCGTTTATTTCTGTTTTATTCCATTAGTCTATTTGCCCTGATGCGGGTACCATACTGTATTGATGACCAGTAGCTTCTGTAGTAAGTTTGAAACCAGGAAGTGTGAGACTTCCAACTTTGTTGTTCTTTTTCAAAATTATTTTAGCTTTTTGATGTCCCTTGAAATTCCATATGAATTTTAGGTTATTCTATTTCTGCAAAAAATATATAGATTTTTGCATATGTTGGGATTTTGATAGGGATTGCATTAAATCTGTGTATCACTTGGGGGACACTTAGGATCCTCTTACATTGATTATCTCATTTTATCCATACAATTCTTAGGCAGGCACTATTATTTTTCTCATTTTAAGTGTGTGGAAACTTAAGTTTAGCAATATACAATAAATTCCAAGTCCCACATGTAGAAGGAAGAGGTGCTGCATTTTGAACACAGGCAGTCTGACTCCAATGCCAGGGTTTAGAACCGTTTCACTCTGTTGCCTTTCGCAGCTTTGGTAGCATACATATAAAGCAGCAATAAAATAGATAAGCTTTCTGGGGCGCCTGGGTGGCTCAGCCGGTTGAGCGTCTGACTTCGGCTCAGGTCATGATCTCGAGGTCTGTGAGTTCGAGCCCCGCGTCGGCTCAGTTCATGATCTTGCGGTCTGTGAGTTCAAGCCCCGCGTCGGGCTCTGTGCTGACAGCTCAGAGCCTGGAGGCTGCTTCAGAATCTGTGTCTCCCTCTCTCTTTGCCTCTCCCCTGCTCGTGCTCTGTCTCTCTCTGTCAAAAATAAATAAACATTAAAAAAAAATAGATAAGCTTTCTGCAGTGACCCATGGTTATACAGCCCCGGTAGCAAGACAAAATCATTTCAGTTCCCAGTGGATGTTATTTGAATATATTTTTAGTTGTATTACTGCACATCCCATGCTCCAAACAAAGGAATTTAAGTGGACAACAATTTGATAAGCTGTCGAAAGTAAGTCTTTACAGAAGGAGCAGTATAAGGGATAATACTACTTTTTGCTGGATGATGAAAGAAAGTTGAAAGTAAGTGAATTTGGGGGGCACCTGCGTGGGTCAGTCAGTTAAGCATCCAACTCTTGGTTTCGGCCCAGGTCACGGTCTCATGGTTTCATGAGTTCAAGCCCTGCGTCGGGCTCTGTGCTGGCAGCTCAGAGCTTGCTTAGGATTCTCTCTCTCTTCTTCTCTCTCTGCCCCAACCGCACTCATGCTGTCTCTGTCTCACTCAAATGGATAAATTTAAAAAAGAAAGAAAGTAAATGGATTTTTAAAAAGTTTGGACTAGGCGACCTTTGTCTGTGAGAGTACTCTGCCAAAATACAAGGAAGCATTATTCAAGTTGAACACTCTTGGGGCACTTGGGTGCCTCACTCCATTAAGCATCTGACTCTTGCTTTCATCTCAGGTCATGATCTCATGGTTTGTGAGATTGAGTGCCTGCTTGGAATTCTCTCTCTGCTCCTCCCTTGCTCTCTCTCTCTCTCTCTCTCAAAAGAAATAAACTTAGGGAAAAAAAATTTAAGTAAATAAATAGTACATTCTCAAGTCAAGACATATCTTTGGTTGCTTGAAGAACTGAACCCTATTTTCCAAAGTGACCATAATTGCTACATGAAGAAGTATTACTGAAATGTGATAAGAGAATCCAACATTTAGATGAAACCGTATTATGGCCATAGAAGCCAAATCCAAGGAAATTACCTTAACTTGCAAATGTCACAGATTTGGTCAGGAGCAGAGCCAGGCTAGAGCCCAGGTCTTCTGGCTCTGACTGATGCTTTAAAAAAAATTTTTTTAATGTTTATTTATTTATTTTGAGAGAGAGAGAGAAAGTGCACACATATGCACAGAGTGAGTGGGAGAGGGGAGAGAGAGAGAATCCCAAGCAGGCTCTTCACTGTCAGCACAGAGCTCAGCATGGGGCTTGAACTCAGGCACCGTGAGAATCCCGACCTGAACTAAAATCAAAAGTTGAACATTTAACCAATTTGAGCCACCTAGGCGCCCCTTTACTATACTCAACATGCTACATTACCTTACTTTTAAAGAAGTGAGCCAGGATTGTAAGCAAACCATAAACTTATTTAATCTTTTAACAAACCTTTTCTTGAGGACCTACCATGGAGACGTATGCTAAATATTGTTGGTGAGCAAATATGTTCAGATATATGGGATTTTTAATTGAGGAGGGACCAAGAAGTATCCTTAGCTTTAATTTTTTTTTTTATGTTTATTTTTGATAGAGACAGAGCATGAGCAGGGGAGGGGCAGAGAGAGAGAGGGAGACACAGAATCTGAGACAGGCTCCAGGCTCCGAGCTGTCCGCAGAGAGCCCGACACGGGGCTCAAACTTACAAGCCATGAGATCACAACCTGAGTTGAAGTCAGACACTTAAGCGACTGAGCCACCCAGGTGCCCCTGTATCCTTAGCTTTGGAAAGACAACTTGCAAATATATCCAGGGGAATAAAGCAGAACACTAAGCAGCAACACACCTCTAAAACAATGTTACTTGTGATGAACAGTACAGGAAAATAAGTGGTAGGTAAAAAATGAAGCAGCATCAGTTATGCATATAATATAGCAGGTGGGTATTTAATATATTTGAATCAAATCAATAATCTGGGAAATGTTAACCTAGAACCAAGATTGCAAATCTATTTTGTATGATGTTGAATGACCCAGAGAATTACACCAGCTAAAGCCATACTAAGAACTGTTCACAGCTAGCAGTTCAAAACTCTCAGAACTCATCATATTTTCTCCACAAGAGTTTCTTTTCCTAAGGTACTTAGTCTTAACAATGACAGCACAATTCTCTTAAGTCATCAGAGCTCAGAACCCCTGAGTAAAAACCTTTGACTATGGTTTTTATCTCTTGCACTCTCTTTTCATTCTTTCTTCTCACTGTCTTCTTCACCAGTCCCCTGTAACTTCATACCTGGACTATCATAATAACCTAATTAGTCTTCCTACCTTCTCAGTCCTGCACATCACTGTCAGGTCTTTCTTCCCATAGCACAGTTTTAACCATATCCCTTTTCTGCTCAGGCTTTACACCTCTTCCCATTTCTTAGAGCATGAAGTCCAGCACCCCAGACTGTCACAAGAGGCAGAGGCAGAGCCATAGTTTAACATCAATAGGTGTAGGGCTTGCCCTGTGGGTTGGAGAGGAAGAAAGTGTTTCCCCCCTTTTTAAAAGACACTACCCTTTGACCACCTTTTCCACTTGGCTCCTGATATTACTTTCACACTGCTTTCACTAGCATCTTTTTATCATAATCTTAACAACCGTTATGTCAACATACTTTAAATTACTGAAAAAGTACCACTTTTCAGGAGAATTATCCCCAGAAGGGATAACTCCCTCTGTTCTCCCAGAAACTAGGCTTCTGTCTGTCATTCCAAGTCCTCCAACATGAGTCCCAAACTGACTTACCTAGATTTATCTCTTAATACTCCTCAACAGTAATTTCCAATCCAGCCAAACTGGTTTATTCACCATTCATTCCCTGAAAGTATCTTGTACTTTCAGGACTAGGGAGGTGTGGAAAGAAATGGAAAAAAGTAGAAATGGGTCCAACCAATGGATTGGATGGAAGAAATGACAGGAACAAATCAAGAATGTTTCCTTGGTTTTGGTTTATGGATGAGCTATTTATTTATGTGGGGAAGGAGGGAATTTGGACAGAATTCCATTTGGGACATGTTAAGATGTCCATTATTTTTCCAAGTAGAGATGTCATGTAGGTAATCATTTAAAATAATGGATATAGTTAAGGTAACATAAGGAAGTGTTGTTACAGAAAGGAAATGAATAGAGGATCGGGACCTGAGACAATCTAATATTTAGAGGTTAGGTTGAGGATGAGTCAGCAAAGAAAGACAGAGTGGTCAGTGAAATAAGAGGAAAACAAGCAGGGTCGAATTTCATGAAAGCAAGAGAAATAGGTTTAAGTGGGAAAAAGTGGTCCGTCATTTTAAATGCGTTTACTGAAGCATCAAGTAATAGGAGCTTTGTGAATTGGCCACAGTGAACTGATGGGTAAATTCAGTATAGTTGGAGGACAGCTTCCAGACTGGATTGGGTTGAAGAGGTTATGAGGTTGGTAAGGAAGTAAAGACAGTAACTGTAGATCACTCTTTGACAAGTTTCTCCATGAAGGGGAACGGGAAAATAAAGTGATAGTGGGCAAGAAAAGAAAATTCTTGATTTTTATTTGAGAGATAGTACATCAAGTTTATATGCTGATGGGGTGAGCCATGAAGAAAGAGACCGATGGAGTGAGAATTTTAAAAGGAGTGAAATTTTGAATGGGATCCAGAGCACAAGAGAAAAATGAGTCTTTAATACATCAAGGACACGTCTCCATTTGTAACTAGAGGGAAGATGGTAAAATGGGGTAAATACAAGTAGGTTTTAGATTTGGTAGTAGAAACATGAGAGCATTTTCCTCTGATTAACTCTGTTCTCACTGAAGTTTAAAATGAAATTACTAGTCAAAACTGATAATTTGATGGTACACCCATGTCTGGTTTGATTACCTTTTTTTTTTAATGTAGCTAAAATTTCTGCTTTTGGCCATGATGGAGGATCTTGAACCAGATGTGCCTTTCCCCTATAAGCAACTAGAAAACTGGTCAAATAGGAAACATCTAAATACAGACATTGGATAATTGGCTCAACTGTGATCCCTAAGGGAAGGGAAATAAATGATGTGAGCCTTAGGATAGTTTCAACAATAGAAGGTATCTAGACTGAAGCACAATGAGAAAAACAACAACAACAAACCAGTCTCAATGTCCTGTGGGTTACTATCAGGCAGTATAACATCTGTGCCCTGGAGTCCCAAAATGAAAGGGGAAGGGAAATTTAAAAATTATTTAAAGAATGAAATTTTCTAAATTCCAAACAATAAGCCTACAAAGTCAAGAAGATCATGAATCTTAAGCAGAATGAACATAATACATCAGGGCACGTTATAAACTGTTAACTTGGAATTATATTTTAAAAATCCTTAAAGACTTTTTAAGAAAATTAGGGGCGCCTGTGTGGCTCAGTCGGTTAAGCAACTGAGTTCGGCTCAGGTCATGATCTCACGGTTTGTGGGTTCAAGCCCTACATCGGGCTCTCTGCTGACAGCTCAGAGCCTGGAGCCTGCTTCGGATCCTGTGTCTCCCTCTCTCTTTGCCTGTCCCCCACTTGTGCTCTCTCTCTGTCTCAAAAATAAATAAAATGTAAAGAAAATCAAAGGTGAGAAGATCTATCCACTTACTTGTACTCCCAGAAATAATAAAGGATATTCTTCAGACAGAAAATTACACCACATGGGAACTTGATCCTACAACAAAGAAATAAAGAGAGCCTTTGGTGAATATGAGGGCAAATATAAAATGTTTTATTTCTGATTTCCATGAAAGAGAATTGGATTGAGCAGAGCCATCCATCCCCCACTTTCCAGTGCTGCTCTCCTCCTTCATTCCACTTCTTCCACCCCAATGGCCATGGCCATTCTTGGCATCCCCTATGAGTGATGACATCTCATCAGGGCAGACCATAGAGATCCTGAGCTTCAGTGCTGTCGCAAAAAAGATGGTGGAGCACAAGAAGACCAACAACAGTCTTAAACAGTTAAGGGAGCAATTAAAAGAACTTACCGATCAGTATGAAAAGTCTGAAAATGACCGAAAGGACCTACAATCACCCAAGTCGGGTCAAACTGCGTGAAGTACTTTAGAAGTTAATTGAAAAATTCGTTGTTAAAAGAGCCAAAATATATTGTCAGTTGTCATGGTTAGCTTGAAAAAAGCGGCATCCAGGAACAAGAGTTGCTTTGGATATGATTACATCGATATTTGCCAAGATTCACTGATCTTACAGCATGTCTCATAAGGATGTAAGGAATATTTCTTTTTCTGAGGTGGAGGGATTATCTGAACAGATCAGAGAATTCAGAGGCAATACAAGTACCTCTTACAAACCTAGAATTATTCCAGTATAGGAATAATATCTCCAAAAGGCTGTTTGTTATCTGGGCCAACAGTTAGGAAAAACACTAATGGCAAGAGCTGCTGTTAGCCAACTGGAATGCAATATCTTAATCGTAGTATACAGTTGTACTGTAGACAAGTACACTGGTGAAAGCGCCCATTTGATCAAAGATGTGTTTACATTAGGAATCATCAGTCATGCATCATTTTTATGGATTAAAAAAAAATGCCATTGGTGGATACTGGTCTCCTGGAAGTACTTCAGCTGATAGGTTGAGAGGACTTTATGAGTTACTCAAATGGATGGATGTGATACTCTGCATAGTTAAAATGATCATGGCTATCAACAAGTACAGTGCATTCTGCTTTGGTGTCTCCAGATAAATAGAAAAAATATACATTTATTTATAAGCAAGTTTAGATATCCCCCAAATCTACAGAGGTACCATTACAAAGCATGATAAAATAGATTATTAGAAACATTTATAAGGTTTTCAGGTGGCTGTAATGGAGCAGACCTGAAAAATGTTTGCACTGAAGCAGGCATATTTATAATTCATGCCAATCATGAGTTGGTAGTATAGAAAGAGTTCATGAAAGCAATCAGAAGTAGCTGGTTTTAAGTAGCTAAAGTCTAGATTGGACTACAAACCTGAATTCCAAGAAGCTAAGGTATCAATTGGATTGGAGATTTTTGATAGCTACATGACACATTGGCTTAATGTAATAATCAGTTATAGATGTATGTATGCGATGGCAATAATGATTAAAAATGTATGAATAAAAATTATTTAAAACAAAGTAATGAAAATTTATTATGCAATTTGTAATAGATGTAGAGTAAAAGATATAACAAATAGAAAAGACAGGAGGGAGAAATGAAATATATTGCTGAAAAAGTCTTAAACTGCCTGTGAAGTGATATATTATTATTTGAAGGTAATCTGCGATAAAGATGTATATTGTAAGCTCTAGAGCAACTACTAAATATCAAAATTATCTAACTACTAAATATCAAAAATTAAGAGAAATAGCTAAGTAATATAGGAGATAAAATGGAATTATTAAAAAAAATCACCCCAATAGAATGCAAGGAGAGAAAAATAAAGATCAAATGAGACAAATACAAAATAGCAGGAGCGTAGATTTAAACCCAAATCATATTGATAATTAAATTAATCAATGATCTAAACATTCCAAATACAAGACATATTGTCAAGTTCAGTGAGAAGGCAAGAACCAATTACGTGCTGTTCACAAGGGACCAATGTTAAAGATGAAGATACGTAAGAAGTAAACAGGTGGAGGGGTACCTGGGTGACTCAGTTGGTTAAGCATTGGACTCTTGATCTCAGCTCCGGTCTCAATCTCAACATTGTGAGTTCAAGTCCTGCAGTGGGCTCTGCGCTGGGTGTGGAGCCTACTTCAAAAACAAACAAAAAAGATGGAAGAATTATATACAATGTAAATGCTAATCAAGTTGGGAGTGACTATATGAATATCAGGAATATGATAAAGGGAGACATAAATAACCAAAAGCAATTTGTCAAGAAGACATGGCATGCGCCTAGTATTATCAGCATTTTGAAAGACATGAAATATAAGTAATCTAAAAGGACAAATCAACAAATACACAGTTCTAGAAATTTCAACACTTCTAATTGACAAAGCAGTAAGATGAGAGCAAGATCAGTAAATATATAGAACATCGAACACAATGCAAATCAGCCAACTTGACCTAAATGACACTTATAGGACACTCCACCCAACGAGAGCAGAATACACATTCATATCAAGTACACATAGAATAATCATCAAGATGAAGCATTTGCTGAGCCATACAACAATTCTCAACAAATCTTGAAAGATTAATATTCTTCTCTGTCAACAACGTAACAAATCAATACAAGGAAGATATTCAGTACATGCTGTGAAACACAGGACACTTAAACTGAGTCAAAGAAAAAATACAAGAGAAAATAAAAAATATTTTGTAGGTGCACCTGGCTGACTCGGTAGAGCACATGACTCTTAATCTCACGTTCATGAGTTCAAGCCTCATGTTGGGCATAAAACCTACTTTCAAAATAATTGTGATGAAAACATAAAAATACGTACGCAGGTAAGCTGTGATAAGAGTGACATTTATGGCTTTAGATTCCTCTATTAATAAGGAAGAAAAGTATAAATAACTTCAGAAACAAGAAAACAAAGGACATTTTTTAAATGTTTTTCATTTATTTTGGGAGTGAGAGCACAAGTGGGGGAGGAGCAGAGAGAGAGAGAACCCCAAGAAGACTCCATGCCTAGCACAATGTGGGGCTTGATCCCACCAATGTGAGTTCATGACATGAGCTGAAATCAAGAGTCAGGGGCTTAACCAACTGAGACACCGATTGCACCAGAAATTAAATTCAAGTAAGTAAAGAGGAAGAACTAAAGCTAGAAGTATAATTCAACAAAACAGAAAAAAAAAAAAAAAATGAAGGAATACAAGTGAGAGCAAAAGCTGCTACTTTGAAAATATCAATACAGTTGATAAACTTCAGGTAGAATTATCAAGAGAAAAAGTTTGAAAGGACATAGATGACCAAAATCGGTAATTAAAGAGGTTATTATTCATACCCTACTAACATTTAAAGGATCATGAGGGAAATATGAACTTTATGCCAATAAATATGACTAAGGACTTAGACACAACTGATTTCTTGAAAGAAAAAATGCCAAATAGACTAAAAAAATTTTAACATAAAAGGATGCCTGGGTGGCTCAGTGTTTAAGTGGCCAACTCTTGATTTCAGCTCAGGTCATGATCTCACGGTGACATTGAGACCCACCTCAGGCTCCATGCTGACAGCACAGAACCTGCTTGGGATTCTCTCTCCCCCTCTCTCTCTGCCCCTTCCCTACTCACAGTCTCTATAAATAAACAAACAAAAAACAAACATTAAAAAAATTATAGTTAAAAACTTGAATCCAAAGTCACTGTAAATTTCAGGAATTAAAGAAGAAATAAGATAATCCTACACAGATTCTTTATGAAAATAAAAGCCAACACTTCCCTACTACCTTCATGAGACCCCCATTACTCTAATACCAGAAACAAAAAAAATATAAGAAAACTATACACCAATATTTCTTATGAGTATTGACACAAAAGCCCTTAACGGGTAGCAAAAAGATCCAGGAAAAAGGGAAAAAATATGATATGAATATGTCACCACAGATACTTTAGATTTTATCTGAGGAATACAAAGTTAGTTTAACCTTCAAAAAAAATCAATGAAATATACACCATATTGACAAGATAACCTCATATGCAGAGAGAGCAGTAAGCAAATTCAATACTCATGATAAAAAACCCTCAGCAAACTGGGAATAGAAGGGAACTTTTTCAATTGGATAAAGTGCATCTGCAAAAATCAAGCTAATATCACACTTAGTGGTAAAATAATGAATGCTTTCCCCCTGGGACTGGAACAAGGCAAGGATGTTCACTCCTTAGTCTACATTGTACTGGAGGTCCTAGGCAATGCAATGAGGATGAAAACAGAAATAAAAGACCTCATATTGGAAAGGAAGAAATAAAATTGCCTCTACCCATAGATGACACTATTTGTGTAGAAAATCCTAAGCAATTTACAAAACAAAAACAAAAAACCTACTAGACCTACTAAGTGAATTTATTATATTGTAGGATGACCAAAATACAAAAATTTACTATTTTTATATACTAGCAACAATTAAAAAGTAAAATTATTCAAAATACCACTTAAAATAACAGAGAAATAAAATACCTAGGGATACATTTAACAACATACTTGTAAGTACTGTACATTAAAAACTACAAAATCATGTTGAAATTGAAGGCCAAAAAATGGTCTACGCTATTTTGTAATTTTTAGTGTACAGTACTTACAAATATCCTGTTAAGTGTATCCCTAAGGATTTTATTTCTAAATGGAAAGACATACCATGTTCATACATCAGAAAACTCAATTCTCAAAATGATATGTAGGTTCAAAGCAGTACCAATCATAACCTCAGCAGAAAGTTATACAAATGAACAAATCTAAAATTTATATGGAAATAGCAAGGACCAAGAGTAGCCAATACAATTATTTTTATTTATTTATTTATTTATTTATTTATTTATTTATTTATTTATTTATTTAAAGTACTCTCCTCGCCCAATGCAGAGCCCACCAAGGGGCCTGAACTCACAACCCTGAATTCAAGCAAGACCTGAGCTCAAGACCTGATCTGAGATCAGGAGTCAGACACTTAACCAACTGAGCCAAACAGAAGGCACCCTGGCAATACAATTTTTAAAAAAGAAAACAAAGGTGGGAGGACTTAAGACTACCTGATTTTAAGACTTAAAATAAGGCCATAGTAATAAGACAGTGTAATGTCAACATAAGAATAAATGTAGAGATTAATGAAATGGAATACTGTATCATAAATAAACCCACTCATACGTATGGTCATTTGATTTTTGTAAGATATGCCAAGGTGACTGAATGACAGAACAGTCTTACAATTAATGTGCTGGAACTACTGGTTAGCCACTTGGAAAAAATGAACCTTGGCCTCTATTTTCACCATACACAAAAATGAACTCAAATGGGTTATAGACCTAACATAAAAGCTAAAACTATAAAACTTCTAGAGGAAAATTTAGAATATTGTAAAAAATTGGCAAAGATTTGCTAGCTACAAAATGCAGAGTACCCCAGTTATAGGAGAAAAATTGATAAATTGAACATCATAATTTAAAATTTCTCTTTTAAAGATACTTTAAGGAAATGAAAAGCAAATCACAGAGTGGGAGCAAATATTTGCTTTTCCTATAGCTGACAAATGACTTGTATGAAGAATTTATGAACAGGTAACAACCTCTTTGACTCAGCTGCAGGAACTTGTTACTTGACATGTCTCCAAAGGCAAGGGAAATAAAAGCAAAAATGAACTATTGGAACCTCATCAAGATAAAAGTTTCTGCACAGCAAAGAAAACAATTAACAAAACTAAAATTCAACTTACAGAATGGGAGAAGTTATTTGCAAATGAAGTATCAGAAAAAGGGTTAGTATCCAAAATCTATAAAGAACTTATCTAACTCAACACCCAAAAAACCACACCTAATCCAGTGAAAAAATGGGCAAAAGATGTGAACAGACACTTTCCCAAAGAAGACCTCCAGAGGCTGACAGGCACATGGAAAGATGTGCAACATCACTTATCATCAGGGAAATACAAATCAAAATCACAATGAGATACCACCCCACACCTGTCAGAATGGCTAAAATTAACAACTCAGGAAACAACAGATGTTGGTGAGAATGCATAGAAAGGGAAACCTTTTGCATTGCTGGTGGGAATGCAAGCTGGTGCAGCCACTCTGAAAAACAGTATGGAAAATAGTATATTAAAAATAGACCCAGCAATTGCACTACTAGGAATTTTTCCAAAGGATACAAAAATGCTAATTCAAAGGGGCACATGCACCCCAATGTTTATATAGCAGCACTATCAACAATAGCCAAGTTATGGTAAGAGCCTAAATGTCCATCAACTGATGAGCAGAAAAAGAAGATATGGTGTGTGTGTGTACACACACACATACACACACAATGGAATATTACTTGGTGATCAAAAAGAATGAAATCTTGACATTTGCAACAAATGGGTGGGACTAGAATGTATTATGCTAAGCGAAATAAGTGAGAGAAAGATAAATGTATGATTTCACTCATGGAATTTAAGAAACAAAACGGATGAACATAGGAGAAAGGAAGGAAAAATAAGATGGGGATGCAAACCATAAGAGACTCTTAACTACAGAGAACAGACTGAGGGTTGCTGGAGGGGTGCTGAGTGGGGTGATGGGCATTAGGGAGGGCACTTGTTGGCGTGAGCCCTGGGTATTCTATGTAAGGGATGAACCACTAAATTCTACTCCTGAAACAAAGCAAACAAAATTTATGAAGACCTCTTACAATTCATTCATAAAAAAAAACTAAAACGACACAAAATATTTGTACAAACACCTTATAAAAGGAGATGTGTGAATGGCCAATAAGCATATGAAAGGAGGCTCAACACCATTACTCATGAAGAAATGCAAATTAAAACCACAGGAAGATAGCACAACATCCTCACTACAGTAGCTAAAATGGAAAAGACTATGTCAAGACATATGTAGTCAGGATCCAGTCTTTTGCACTTTATGGCTAACTATATTCAAAACTCAGGTTTGTAAAAGATATAAACGTAAAAATTTGAAAGACTGATAATACTAAGTGTTGGTGAAAAGGTGGGACAACTGGAGCTCACTTTGGAAAATCACTTGACAATTTCTTATGAAGTTGAATATACATTTATCATATGCCCCAGCATTGCCACTCCCACAGATTTACCTGAGGGAAATAAAAACACGTTCACAGTAAAACTTGTATGTGAATTTCATAGCAGCTTTATTCCTAATGTAATGGAATGCTATACCAAAATTGAAAGGAACAAATTACTGATTCGTGCAAAAACACAGATGTATCTGAGAAACCTTATGCTGAATGAAATTAGTCCAGCATGAGTATGTACTGTATGACTCCATTTATATTATACAAAAGGAAAGGCATCCATACTGGTAATGGTAATCTGGGCCAGGATTGGCTTGCAAATAGGCAAGCCACTACTAAGCATTTGGAATTTCCATTTGAGATGAAATCCGTTTACTACCATCCTTGCCTTAAAACAATTCAAAACCACTTTCTAAACCAATGTCAGGAGCTTTATCATTCAAGCCCACCCAAGAAAACAGAAATCACATCAGGTATTTGAACAGTAAATTTAACACAAAGAGTTAGATTTGTATTAAAGGACCAAAAAAGAAGTCAAATAGCAAAGTAACACAGAGATTAGAAAACAAAACAGAACAAAACAAAACAAAAAAACACATAAAACAAACTTTAGGAGGCAGCTACCATGCCTACACAAAGGGAAGACATTAAGGTTATCAGAACATGGAAGCTTAGAGGAAGGGCACCCATGGAGTGGGGACCCAGATCTCTGAGGAGAATGTATTGTCTGCCCAGCTGGTGCTGGTACTACAGGGGCTTGGGGAAGGGCCCCCACAGAGATGGGGCTCACATTTTTGAGGAAGGGGTGGCAGTCAGCTGGCATTGGTATCTCTCAGGGAAGGTGATGATGCTGGTTGTGGGAGTTGAGGATAAAATGAAAAAAGCTGTCACTGCTAATGGGTAGAAATGCTGCTGGGTGATTTTGAAAGAAATAGGGAGCAAGAGGGGAAAGGGTTCCCTCTAGTGCCCCACTGGCAGAATCTAACAGGAAGCCAGCTAGTAAAGGCAAAATGTGGTGTACAGGATCCAAGTAGCAACATCACAGAAAAATACAGGAGATTTAGGGCTGAGAGCCAACGACTACTAGCCAACAAATCAAAGTAGAAATCAAAGCAGAGACCAAATCAATGAACACCAAATATGTGTGAATGATTTCAGCTCATGATTTTATTGACCCGAGGGTTATTGAACAAGATGCTGGGATCAAAATCTTGACCCAGCTCTACTAACTAGGAAATAACATAAAGGAGCCTCAAAAAGTTGCTTACTCTCAAAGTATCACAGCTTCCATTCATTTTTTCCTGCTTCAGGATTGTTCTAAGGAGTCTGTAAGAAAAATGTGAGTATTGCTTCCAAATGCACAAAATCATTGCTAGCACAATTATAAATATTACAAGGTAGACATTAAACCAAAGAACAAATTTAAATCATCCTAACATACAAAATATTAAAGTGAGTAGGGACATATACAGCTATGCAAATAACACACTTGGTTATTAATCTCATACTTTTCTAATTCAGACTTTTCATGTGTGTATATCAGTATGCTAATAAACTGTACTTTTATTCTTTTTATTGTTCTCAAGGTAGCTAACTTCTAACTAGCTTGAATCTAGCTTCGGGAGTAGATTCCAGTGATTCGTCACTTATATGCAACACCCAGTGCTCATCCCAACAAGTGCTCTCCTCAATGCCCATCACCCACCCCCTGCCCCAACACCCTCTAGCAACCCTCACTTTGTTCTCTGTATTTGAGAGTCTCTTATGGATTTCCCCCTCTCTCTTTTTATCTTATTTTTCCTTCGTTTCCCCTAAGGTCATCTGTTAAGTTTCTCAAATTCCACATATGAGTAAATACGTGATATTTGTCTTTCCCTTACTGATTTACTTTGCTACTTTGCTAGTTAATAATACTATTAAAAGTATTACTTTTAATACCCTCCAGTTCCATCCACGTTGTTGCAAATGGCAAGATTTCATTCTTTTTCATCACCAAGTAGTATTCTAGTATATGTATATATCCATCCATCAGTTGATGGGCATTTGGGTTCTTTCCATAATTTGGCTATTGTTGATAGTGCTGCTATAAACATTGGGTGCATGTGTCCCTTTGAATCAGCACCCCTGGTTCTTTTGGATAAATTCATAGTGGTGCAATTGCTGGGTCTTAGAGTAATTCTATTTTTATAATTTTAGAGGAAGCACCACACTATTTTCCAGAGTGGCTGCACCAGTTTGCATTCCCACCAACAGCACAAGAGGGATCCTGTTTCTCCACATCCTTGCCAACATCTGTTGTTTCCTGAGTTGTTAATTTTAGCCACTCTGATTTGATGTGAAGTGGTGTCTCAATGTGGTTTTGACTTGTATTTCCCTGATGATGAGTATCTTTTCATGTGTCTGTTAGCCATCTGGATGTCTTCTTTGGAAAAGTGTCTATTCATGTCTTCTGCCCATTTCTTCACAGGATTATCCCTTTTATTTTGTTTTGTTTGATTGCTGAGGCTAGGACTTCCAACACTATGTTGAATAACAGTGGTGAGAGGGGACATCCCTGTCATGTTCCTAATCTCAGGGGAAAGCTGTTATTTTTTTCCCATGGAGGAGGAGATTAGCTGTGGAACTTTCATACATGATTTTTATTATGTTAAAGTATGTTCCTTCTATCCCAGCTTTCTTGAGCGTTTTTATTAAGAAAGGATGCTGTATTTTGTCAAATGTTTTTTCTGTATCTAATGAGAGGATCATATGGTTCTTATCCTTTCTTCTATGTGATGTATCACACTGATTGATTTGAGAATATTTGTGATGTATCACATATGTGATGTATCACACTGATTGATTTGAACCAGACCTGCAACCCAGGAATGAATCCCACTTGATCATGGTGAATAATTCTCTTAATATACTGTTGAATTTGAGTTGCTAGTATCTTGTTGAGAATTTCTACTTCCATGTTCATCAGGGATCTTGGACTATACTTCTCCTTTTTAATGGGGTCTTTATCTGGTTTTGGAATCAAGGTAATGCTGGCTTCATTGAATGAGTCTGGAAGCTTTCCTTTCATTTCTATTTTTTGGAATAGCTTGAGAAGAATAGGTATTAACTCTGTTTTAAATACCTGGTAGAATTCCCCTGGGAAGCCATCTGGTCCAGGACTCATATTTGTTGGAAGATTTTTGATAACCAATTCCATTTCTTTGCAGTTATGGGTCTGTTCAAATTGTCTGTTTCCTCCCGTTTGAGTTTTGGTAGTGTGTGAGTGTCTAGGAATTTGTCCATTTCTTCTAGATTGCCCAGTTTGTTGGCATATAATTTTTCATAGTATTTTCTAATAATTGTTTGTATTTCTGTGGTGTTGATTATGATCTCTCCTCTTTCATTCATTATTTTATCTATCTGGGTCCTCTTTTCTTTTTGAGAAGTCTGGCTAGGAGTTTATCAATTTTGTACAATCTTTCAAAAAACCAGCCCTTAGATTCATTGATCTGTTCCACTGGGTTTTTTTTAATTCTATATTGTTTATTTCTGCTCTAATCTTTATTATTTCCCTTCTTCTGCTGGCTTTGGGCTTTTTTTGCTCCTTTCGGAGCTTCTAACTCCTTTAGGTGTGATGTTAGGTTGTATGTTTGGGACCTTTCTTGCTTTTTGAGATAGGTCTGAAATGCAATGCATTTTCCTCTTAGGACTGCCTTTGCTGCATCCCAAAGGGTTTGGGCTGTCATGTTTTCATTTTCATTTGCGTCCATGTATTTTTAAATTTCTTCTTTAATTTCCTGGTTAAGCCATTCACTCTTTAGTAGGATGTTCTTTAACCTCCATGTATTTGGGGCTTTCCAGATTTTTCCTGTGGTTGATTTCAAGTTTCATAGTGTTGTGATCTGAAAATATGCATGGTATGATCTCAATCCTTTTATACTTGTTGAGGACTGTTTTGTGACCCACAAATGGAGAATGTTGCATGTACACTTGAGAAGAATGTGTATTCTGCTGCATTAGGGTGAAAAGTTCTGAAGTTTGGATGTTAAGTCCATCTGGTCCAATGTGTCATTCTGAGCCATTGTTTCCTTATTGGTTTTCCTCTTAGATGATCTGTCCATTGCTATAAGTGGGGTATTTAAGTCCTCTACAACCTTGGTATTGTTATCTGTACATTTGTTTATGTTTGTGATTAATTGACTTATATATTTGGATTCTTTCATGTTGGGGGCATAAACATTTATAATTGTTAGCTTTTCTTGATATCATTAATTATGATGTATTGCCCTTCTTCATCTCTTGTTACAGTCTTTGTTTTAAAATCTAGTTTGTCTGATATAAGTATGGCTACTCTGGCTTTCTTTTGACATCCAGTAGCATGATAGATGGTTCTCCATCCCCTCACTTTCAATTTGCAGGTATCTGTTGTTGGATATTTGGCTACTCGATCCACTGGTCAGTCCTTTGCAAAGCTCCTGCTTGCTCATTGTGGTGGATTGTTTGGACCTTCCACCAGGTGTGCTTTGATTTGTTTTAGTAACCCTGGAAAAAAGGAAAGTGTGTGTGTGTGGGGGGGAACCTGATACCATACAAAGAGAAAATTGAAAGGGGTGGGAAAAAAAAAAGACCAAGCAGAGCATCAAAGAAACTATAAGGCTTAATCCAGAGAGAGAGAAAGGAAAATAAAGGAGATATAGAAAAGGTGCAAAAAGAATAGAGTAAAAATGCTTGATTAAACAAACAAAACAGAGAAATATATATATATATTGTAATTAACCAAAAATCAAGTCAGAAACTATGAACCTTATTCCAAAGGAAATAAGAAGGTAGAAAGAAAAAGAGAAGAAAAAAAAAAAAAAGGCAAGCAGACTAACACACAAAAGCACAGGTTAGTTGTCTGTTGGTGCCTGGGACCGTGGCTGTGGTCCCACCTCCACTGGGGGCCACTGTATCGTTCCCTGAAGCCCCACCGTGTTGGTGATGGGGAGAACAATGGCTATGGTGACACCCCAGTCTCTCCTCCCCAGACCTGGTGTCTTGAACCATGTTGTTCAGGCAGCCCTCCCCAAATAGTGGCAGTCAGCTTGCCCTGCTCTGTGGTCCCCCACCCCTCCTAGGCGCTGGGCTGGAATTCAAAACCCTATGTCTCAACGGGCCCTAAAAGGCCTTTGGCTGGTGCCTGCAGGGTCTTTTATCCTTGGGGAGGCAATAAACCCTGTTCCCACAGTACTCAAGAAAGGAAACTGTTCTCTCCCAGTGTGCCCCTGAGATTGTTACTGCACCCGGGGCCAGCTCCCTCCCCACCAGAAGTGTGCTCACAAGGTGGGCTGAAAACTCCAATCTTCAGCTCCTGAAGCTATTTGCAAAATAGAAACTGGCACTCTCCGTATTCCCCGCTCCCCAGTCCCTGGTCCAGAGGTTTTTCTCTTGTACTAGCACAATACCACACTTCCACGGCCTGTCTCTTTTGTGTCTCCACAGAAGGGGTTCCCTTCCCTTCGTGCCTACACCCGTTTTAGCTCTAATTCATATACTCACACCTCTGTCCCGGCCAAGCCGTCTCCCTCCACCTGTGGAGATCTGTCACTCCACAGATTGATTTCCTGGATGTTCCAAGTGATCTGACCTCAACATAGCTGTGTTTGAGGGCTGAGGGAAATCCTGGTCCCCCTATTCTCTGCCATCTCAACTCCTCTGTCTCCTGTATTTTTGTTCTTACACTGTAAGGACAAACCTATAATTCAAACTGGACTCAAGTGCATCGCTGCGTTTTGGTCTGAGCATAGGCAATTCTTGCTGTTGCGTTTTCATCTAATGCTCAGAAGACTTAATCCACCACTAAACCATGATGTGATCTGTCATTTTGTATCTAAACAGGTGGCTCCCCATATTTAGAAAGGTAACTGAATGTAGACTACCCAGGAACTGTTCAAAAAGTTCAGACATATTTATTAATGCATTATAAGTGTATATGATATAAATACGTGTGAAAAAGAACCTTTGTCCTAAGAAATAACAGCACCAAATAGGAATAAAAAATTTAATTGTAAAGAACATTACAGTACATATTTGAGAAACTGAGAAATATTTCAAATGATGCTTACTTCCTAATTAACGGTGGAAAGTTCAGAATTCCAATTTGGATTCTATGGATTAAGTTTTTCTCTGATTTGTACCATTAAAAATATTTCACATGTGGACAAAGAGTGGAAAAAATACACCAAAAACTTCGTGTTATAATATCATATTGAGTTGAGATATGCAAGCACATAAATATAGGATTTCAACAATACTCCATAGGACTTTTACCAGTGGTTCTTGACCTTTAACTGACATCAGAATGAGCTGGAGGGCCTGTAACAATGCAGGTTGCTGTGCCCCACACCCAGAGTTTCTGATTCAGTAGTTCTGGGGTGGGACTTGAGACCTGCATTTCTAACAGGTTCCCAGGGGATGCTAACACTGCTGACTAGGTCAGCACTCTATTCTGACCAAGCCAAAAGGGAGTATCACATTATATCAGTACCTTCACAGCAAAGACATAGTATCCTGGAGAGATTTGTGTAATCTCGAGACATTCGCTGAACTCTCTTTAAGTCCTCAATAGAAACTTGCTGACCAATTACTATAATAAAACTCAAGGAATTAAAAGTGTACCTACTATTGCAGTATAAGAGCTCCTACTAGGAGTGGTAGTTGGTTAGTTATTTTTAACGTGGTCGAACAGATGTACTGGCATACTGGAGTGAGCCTAATGGTCATGGGCGTCAGTCTGTATGTCATACAGATGGAATGCGGAACATTCCATAAGCCATTTAAATGCAGCCTGAGAGAGTTTCAAGCACAATGACAAGCATGAACAGATAATTCTTAAGGTGTCTACATGGATCATGCCACCGCCAGTAAGATCTTCTTCAAATATAAAAATATATGAAAAATAGGAGTTACCAAAGAAAATACCAAGATTTCCTATTAACACAGAAAGTATTATTAAGCGCCCGCAAGTACATTCAGATGGTATTCACAGCAAAGAACCTACAAGGACAATTACCAAAAATAAAGTAAAATAAATATATTAAGCTTTTATTAAGTGAGTATCATTCCTATGATGGTTAGTATATTTCAGTCACAACTGATGGTGCATGTTTCTGTAAGTTTTTATAATCAATATATGGAAAGCATGCAATGCTGAGTTCTTCTTTGGTGCATCCTTTAAGACAACACTTTTCTGAGTATCCCCTGCGCTTTCTTTGGGGATGGTTCCCCCAAAACACACTGCTTAAGGTTTTAATTTTGTTTCTGTTTATCTTCTGAAATTCTAAGATTTCATGAATATATTGATTGGTATCTTGTGATGAGGACAATTCTCTTGTCTTATCTGGTGGCAAGTTGGCCCTTTTATATCTGTACTTAGGCAGTGACGACATCTCCAAACTGTTTATTGCTTCTTCCTCAGAGGCAGAAGTAGAAACTGTTGAGAGACAAGAAGAAAATCCTACCTTGTTAAAAATCTTCCTTTAGCTGAAAAAATTAATAACACTAGAATACTAAAGTCTGCTAATTATTAAAAAGAATCACATTTTAAATAATAAAATGGTTTTCGAAAGCAATATATGTATTTCAACTAAAACAGCTGTAGGTGGTATTTTCCTACAAAAAAGCTTAGAAACCTTTACACATTTTTTATGCAAAAACATTTTTTATTGAGATATCAGTCACATGTAAAGTCACATATAAATTCAGTATTTTGAAGCATACAATTCAGTGGTTTTTAGTGTATTCACAAGGTTATGCAACCATCGCCACTGTCTAATTCCAGAACATTTGTATCACTCTAAAAAGAAGCCCCATACCCATTAGCAGTCACCATTTCCTTCTTCCTCCAGCCCCTGGCAATCACTAATCTACTCTTCGTTTCTAAGGATTTGCCTATTTTGGAAATGAAATCATACCACATGTGGCCATTTATGTCTGATTTCTTTCACTGAGCAAAATGTTTTCAAGGTTTATCCGTGTTGCAGCATGTATCAGCATTCTATTTCTTTTATGACTGAATAGTTTTCCATTGTATGGATATACCACATTTTGTTCATCCATTTATCAGTTGATGGACATTTGGGTTGTTTCCACATTTTGGCTATTATGAATACTGCTGCTATGAATATTCACATATAAGATTTTGTTTCAATGTATGTCTGTAATTCTCTTGGGTGTCTACCTAGTAGTACAACTGCTCGATCATACAGTAAATTTAACTTTCTGAGAAGCCACCGAACTGTTTTCACAGTGTCTACACTATTCTACAGAGCTACCATTGATATACTAGGGTTCCAGTTGTTTCACACCCTCATCGACATTTGGCATTTTCCATTTTTGATTATAGTCATCCTAGTGAGATGTGAGGTGGTGCCAGCTGTTGCTTTGATTTGCATTTACCTAATGACTAATGATGTTGAGCATCTTGTCATGTGCTTATTGTATATCCTTTTTGTAGAAATGTCTATTTAAACTTTTCGCCCATTTTTAACTTGGGTTACAGTAATCTTCAGCAATTTCTCTTTCCCTGGTTTCAGTTACCTGTAGTCAACTGTGGTCTGGAAGCAGATGACCCTCCTTCTGACAGAGCATCAAAAGGTCAGTAGTAGCCTGATGCTACATCACAATGCCTACATCATTTACCTCGCTTCATCTCAGCACACAGGCATTTTATCATCTCACATCATCACAAGAAGGGTAAGGACAGATAACATATGTTGAGAGAGACCACATTCACATAACTTTTATTACAGTATATTGTTTTATGTTATATTTTATTATTAAGTTCTTACTGTGCCTTATTTATAAATTAAACTTTATTGTAGGTATGTATGTATAGGAAAAAACAGCATATGTAGAGTTCCGATAGCCACTGGGGGTCTTGGAGTATATCCCCTGCAGATAAAGTGGGATTGCTGTATTTGTCTTTTTATGCACATCTTATAACTAAGGGGCTAGTGGAAGCCATTTTGGTCTTTGTTGAAATACAAGGAAATGAAGAAGTGGTGATATGCTCAATGAACTGATTGCTATTATACTGCTCTTAACTCAGCATTATTAGAAAAAATCACAATCAATCCAGAAGGTAATTATTTGGAGGCTTGTTGGATTTCCATCATTGCCCTTGCCTATCTACTATCCCTTCTAGAAGGATATATTTGCCTATAATCACTGCTGTGGAGCCAGCCCTTAGACGGTCATGTTCTGAACTACATGACTCTACCCTATAGCCACAGTTGAACAGACTGGAGATTGTTAGTACCTGACCCCAAAGAAACCAATCAACTATGGTGGCCAACAATCCATGCCGTGTGAAAACATGAGTTGGCCCAATCAATTTCCTCTCTGTGAACTTACAACTAAGAAGTAATGAGAAAAAGATTAGTGAGAACCAAAACTGAAAGGGGACTGTGAAGCTAGTCATGACAAGCTAAAGCCAAAAAGGAACATAAATACTAGGGGAGAAAAGATTCAGAGAGAGAAAAAGAGAGAAAGTGGTTTTTAAAGTTGATGCAATTCCTTAGGCTTTCCAGAGCCTTTCCAAGTCCTTTCCTACCTCTTGTTTCTATAATAACTATATCCCCTATCATTTTTTCTTAAGGTTATTAGATAAATTATAGTTAGAGTCCTATTAGAACACCTTTTGCTACCTTTATATTTATATATGTATAGATGCATGTATTTATTTTTAAAATAGGCTCCACCCCCAACATGGGGCTTGAACTCACTACCCTGAGATTACCAGTTGCATGCTCTACCAACTGAGCCATGCAGGTGCCCCACTAACTTTGTATTTAAAATGCTGAAGCTGAATTGTGGAACATTTAAACTTTAGGATAGATATTAAAGATACTGAATAGTAAGTCATCTAAGACAGATAAATACATGATTGATTAAAATGGGTCATAATTAACAGAGTACACTGAAGGGAGAAAGTAAATTAGGTTGTCTAGGCACATTGAAGGAAGAGCTTCCTGTTGGGATGTGCCAGGTTCTGTCACTCAAAGAGTAAAGAAAAAACAAGAAGAAGGAAACTCTTTCACAAGTAAAGGCAGCTAAAGACTAGTCAGTGAACTGCATGTCAAATTGGGGAGGGAATTTAAGGAGAAACAAGCTGTACTCACCAGAAAGCAAGAAAGGTTAACATGAGCATTCAGATAAATGGATTTGAAAAAAGAGTAACAGAGGGGACCCAAATAGTGAAAAGGTAAGAAATCAGTGAAATACAAAACCCAAACACTGTGTTTAGAAACCCAAAACGGGTTCTTTAAAAGGATTAATAGATACAACTCTAGCCAGACTAATCAAGAAAAAAGAGATGAAACGGACAACAAAAAAGAACGATAGTTGTGTTTTTTAAATAAATGAATATGAGGAATGCTTGTACATTTAAAAATCAAGATGAAATGGATGAATCACGAGAAAAATATGAGATGCCTTAACTGGCACAGAAAACTTAGAAAGACAGACATGGGTGGCTTTAGAAGTAGGTTCTACCTGCTTTTCAGGAACAGTAAATTCTAATCATATACAGGTTGTTCCAGGAAAAGAGGAAAAAGGCAAAACCTGGCCAGCATCTTTTGTGAACCTAGTGTATGCTTTATTCCAAAACTGGATAAGAGCAACACGATTTAAAAACAACAACACATGAGCCTATTTACTTATAAATGTTTATGTGGAAGTCCTAAATGAGATATTGGTTAACTGAATCCATACACATATTTTACAAACATATTAAGAAAGTGTTTATTCCAGAAATTCAAAGATAGGTCAATACCCTAAAAATCTATCAATGCAATTTACCAAATTACTAAGCCCCCTACTCACTCTCAGTTGGGTTTGCTCTCTACTTGAAAGAAAAGGAAAGCAATCATAAGAGACTTGCATTTGGTTCCTTCACCATTTTTTTTTTACTCACCTTTACAGCCTGTGACCATACATTCTGCCTTCCTACTGGTTTACACAGGTGAGCTATGCACTCTAAAGCCAGTTCCTCCATTTATGGACCGGGTCTCATCTCCTCTCACCACTCCAGCAATGCTGTTCTATATCCTTCATCATTAACGCTTCATGCCTATTGAATATGCCTATAAGCACACAAAATGTTATTTCTCCCACTTAAAAAAAGCCAAAACCATGTCTCCTGGCCTTGCTTACCTTGCCAGTTACCATGGCAAAACTCCTTCATAGTGTTCTATTATTTGTTCATTCCTTTTCTCTCATTCTGCCTTAAACCCTCTCTAATCAGGCTTTTCCTGCATTGCTGCACCAAACTTCTCTTTTGAAGGTCACAAATGATCTCTCTGTTGCTAAATTCAACAGCCAGTTCTCATCTGACTCACTTTCTTCACTTGGTTTCTGGGACACCACCTTCTCTCTTCTTTCCACCTATTTGTTCCTTTTCTGTCTCCTTTGCAAATATTTCCTCTTCAGCTTTTTAATCTTGATCCCCTAGGGCTCAGTCCTTGGTACTCTTTTCTATTTACACCTCTTCTCTTGGTGATCTCATCCAGTCTTATGGCTCTAAAAATCATCTATGTACCTATGATTCCTAAATTCCTATCTTCAAGTAAGATTTTTTCCAACCCCCAGATTCTTAGGTCCTACTTCCTTCCTACTCACTGTCTCCACTTCAGTGTCTCAAAGTCAACATGCACCAAACTGAACTACTGATAGTCTTCTAGACCTGTTCCACGTGAGGCCTTTATTATCTCAGTTGATAGAAACCCTATGCTTCCAGGTGTTCAAAGCAAAAATTCTGGGATCATATTTCAAAAAAATTATTGGGGGGCACCGGAGTGGCTTAGTAAGTTAAGCGTCCTACTCTTGATTTTTGGCTCAGGTCATGATCTCATGGTTCTTGGGATCGAACGCCATGTTGGGCTCTGTTTGACAGCATGGAGTCTGCTTGGGATCCTGTCTCCTCTGTCTCTGTCCCTCCCCTGGTGTCTGTCTCTCTCTCTCTATCTAAATAAATAAATAAACATTTAACAAATTATATTGGAATCATTCTTGAATTCTCTTTTTTCTCATAGTTTACATAGAGTCTGCTCAAATATATCTGGAATGAAACAACTTCCAGTACCTCTACGGCTACCATCTCATCCAGCAACTATCATCTCTAATATCGCACCCTGCAAAGCAGGGCTCTGCTTCTAATCCTGCCTCCCTACAACTTGTCCTCAACACAGTAGCCAGAGTGATCCCTTTAAAATGCCAATTAATGTCATTCTTCTGCTTGAAAGCCTTTACTCAGAGTAAAGCCAAAATCCTTAAGATTGGTCTAAACAATTGCCCTAGGCCTGCCCAGTACCTCTCCCTCTGCTCTAGCCACACTAGCCTTGCTGTTCCCTGCATAAATGGGGCAGAAATGTATTTACTCTGCTCTTTCCTCTGCCTAAACACCCTTTCCCCAGCTGTCTGCTTGCCTGAATCTTTTACCTCCTCCTTTCTCAAACCTCACCTTTTCAATGAGCCCTGACATAGGACTACACTATTTAATCCTATAACCCACCCTCCAGCTGCCCTCACTCCTGATCTCCCTTATTATCCTCCTTCACTCTTTATTTTTCTATAGCTCTTATTACCTCTGAATATTTACTCATTTATTATGTTCACTTCCTACACAAGCTCCATGAGGCCAGACATCTTTGCTTTGTTCACTTCTATATCCCAAGTGCCTGGCACTTAGCAGGTACCCAAGAAGTATTTGGTGAATTAATTAGTAAAAGAAAAATCATATTAATATGCAAAATGATGTCCCCCAAAAGGCCTTAAAAAAGTTCATCCCTACTTTTAATGATTAAAAAAATAGCAACTCTTTTATCTTGGTGGAGATTATATAACATAAACCTATAAACATTATACCTAATGGAGATATTTAAATGCATTCCCCTTTAAAATTGGGAACATGACAAGACATCACACTATTACTACTACTTAACAGCACTACAGGACCTGGCTAATGCTAGAAGGAAAAAAAAAAAAAGACTGGTGTAAGGTTTAGAAAGGAAGTGACAAAACTATCATTTGTAATTGATAGAATCATCTATAGAAACAAACTCTTCGAACTATGAAGATAGTTCTGCATAATTACTGAATAAAGATCAACCTGTAAAAATCCTTTGCATTTTTCTAACCAAAAATCACTAACAAAAATACAATTAGCAAGTATTTACAATAGGAACAAAACAAAGTATTAAGGAGTATACAATACAGAAAGTCTCTCCTGAGAAAACTTTTTACTTTAAAAACTTTTTGTGTGTGTTTATTTTTGAAAGAGAGAAAGAGACACAGAGCGTGAGTGGGGGAGGGGCAGAGAGAGAGGGAGACACAGAATCTGAAGCAGGCTCCAGGCTCCAGGCTGTCAGTACAGAGCCTGATGTGGGGCTTGAGCCCACAAGCCTTGAGGTTATGACCTGAGCTGGAGTCAGATGCTCAACAGACTGAGCCACCCAGGCACCCCATGCTTACTTTATTTTAAAAAGATATAAATCTTCTTCAAATTAATCTATATATTCTATGCATCTCAATTAAAATTACACATGGATTTTAATTTTATTTTTTTATTATACTATGCTCACCACAAGTATAGCTACCATATAGCACCATACAATGCTGTTACAATGTCATTGACTGTATTTCCTAGGCTGTACCTTTTATTCCCATGACTTAGTCATTCCAAAACGGGGAGCTTGTATCTCCCACTCCCCTTTACTGATTTTGCCCATTCTCTCCACATCCTTTTCCTCTGGCAACCATCAGTTTCTTCTCTGCATTTACAGGTCTGATTCTATTTTTCTTTATTCATTTATTTTTGTTTATTCATTTGTTTATTCATTTATTCATTTGTGTATTCATTTTGTTTATTCATGTTCACTGGAATCATGTGGTATTTGTCTTTCTCAGTCTGACTTATCTCACTTAGCATAATACCCTCCAGGCCTATCTATGTTGTCACAAATAGCAAGATCTCATCCTTTTTATGGTTACATAATATTCGTGTGTGTGTGTGTGTGTGTATACCACTTTTTCTTTGTCCACTCATCTATCAGTAGACACTTGGGTTGTTTCCATTTCTTGGTTATTGTAAATAATGCTACAATAAACATAAGGGCACATATAACTTTTTGAACTAGTGTTTTTTGGTTTTTTTGGGTAAATACCCATAAGTGAAATTACTGAATCATACGGTATTTCTATTTTTAATTTTGAGGAACTCCATACTGTTTTTCACAGTGGTTATACCAATTTACATTCCCACCAACAGTGTAGAAGAGTTCCTTTTTCTTCACATCCTTACCAACACTTGTTATTTCTTGTCTTTTTGTGTTTTTTTAAAGTTTATTTTTGAGAGAGAGAGCGGGGTGGGGCAGAGGAAGAGAGGGAGAGAGAGAATCCCAAGCAGGCTCTGTGCTGTCAGCATAGGGCCTGATGCAGGCTTGAGCCCACAAACCATGAGATCATGACCTGAGCCAAAATCAAGAGTCAGACACTCAACCAACTGAGCCACCCACACACCCCTCTTGTCTTTCTGATTTTAGCTATTCTGATAGGTGTGAGATGACATCTCATTGTGGTTTTGATTTGCATTTCCCTGATGATTAGTGATGTTGAGCATCTTCTAATGTGTCTGTTGGCCATATGTCTTTTTTGGGAAAATATCTATTCAGGTCCTCTGGCCATTTTTAAATTGTTTATTTTTTTGGTGTTGGGTTGTCTAAGTTCTTTCTATTTTTTGACTATCAACCCCTTATCAGATATATCATTTGCAAATATCTTCTCTCATTAAGTAGGTTGCCATTTTGTTTTGTTGATGATTTCCTTTGCTGTGCAAAAGTTTTTATTTTGGTGAAGTCCCAATAGTTTATTTTTGCTTTTGCAAAAATATTTTGCTTGCCTTAGGAGACAGATCTAGAAAAATGTTCCTCTGACTGATATTAAAGAAATTACTGCCTGTTCTCTTCTAGGAGTTTTAAGGTTTTAGGTCTCACATTTAGGTCTTTAATCCATTTAGAATATATTTTTGTGTATGGTCCAGTTTCATTCTTTTGCAGGTAGCTATCCAGTTTTCCCAGCACAATTTACTGAAGAGACTATCTTTTCCCCATTGTATATCTTTCTTCCTTTCTCATAGATTGACCATATAGGTATGGGTTTATTTCTGGGCTTTCTAGCTTGTTTTTATATTGATCTATGTGTCTATTTTTCTGCCATTCTGTTTTGAAACCATACTGTTTTGATTACTATAGTTTTGTAGTATATTTTGAAATCTGGAATTGTAATTCCTCCTGCTTTATTCTTCTTTCTCAAGGCTGCTTTGGCTATTTTTTTTTTTTTTTTGTGGTTCCATAAAAATTTTAGTGTTATTTGTTCTAGTTCTGTGAAAAATGCTGTTGATATTTTGATAGGAATTGCACTGAATCTATAGATTGCTTTGGGTAGTATGTACATTTAAAAAATATTAATTCTTCCAATCCATGAGCATGGAATATCTCTCCATTTGTTTGTGTCATCTTCAATTTCTTTCATCAATGTTTTTATAATTTTCAGAACATAGGTCTTTTACTCCTTGGTTCAATTTATTACAAGATATTTTATTCCTTTTGGTGCAAAACTACATGGGGTTGTTTTCTTAATTGCTCTTTCTGCTACTTCATTATTAGTTCATAGAGACACTACCAATTCTGTACATTAATTTTGTACCCTGCAACTTTACTGAATTTATTTATTACTTCTAATAGTTTTTTTGGTGGTGTCTTTAGAGTTTTCTATGTATGGTATCATGTCATCTGCAAATAGTGACAGTTTATCTTCTTCCTTACTAATATGGATGGCTCTTATTTCTTTTTCTTGTCTGATTTCTGTGGCTAGGACTTCCAGTCCTATTTTGAATTAAAGTGGTGAGAGTGGGCATCCATTTCTTATTCCTGATGTTAGAGGAAAGTCTCTCAGTTTTTCGCAATTGAGTCTGAAGTTAGCTCTGGGTTTTTCATACATGGCCTTTACTCTGTTGAGGTATGTTCCCTCTAAATCCATATTGTTGAGAGTTTTATCATAAATGGATGTTGAATTTTGTCAAAATATTTTTCTGCATCTGTTGAGATGATCACAATTTTTATCCTTCATTTTATTCATGTATCATGTTGAATGATTTGCAAATACCGAATCATCTTTGAATTCCCAGAATAAATCTCATTTGATTGTGGTGAGTGATCCTTTTAAGTATTGTTGAATATGGTTTGCTAATATTTTGTTAAGGCAGACAGATTTTTTTAATGCTTATTTATTTTTTTAGGGGGTGGGGCAGAGGATCCAAAGCAGGCTCTGCGCTGACAGCAGAGAACCCCATGTGGGACTCGAACTCACAAACTGCGAGATCATAACGTGAGCTGAGACCTTATGCTTAACTGACTGAGCCACCAGGCACTCCTTGGCAGATGGATTTTTTAAAAAATTGAGTACACTTACTCTTAAATATATAGGGAAGAATAAAGGTCGAGAATTAGCTTAGTGGATCTTAAGAGAAAAAAAAAAACAACAACAACATTGGAGATGTGCCCTCCTATAAATGACATGCTACAGAGTCATATCATTAAAAACAGTATAGTAATTGTACGAGGTCAAACAAAAAGACCAATTAAATAGAATAGGAAAACTCGGGCAAACAATAAACAATAAAGGTAAGTCTAGAAGTCAATGGGAAAAAAATTATTATATAGTAGATGGTGTTCAGAAAACTAGCTGCTTTTGTAGAGCAAAATAAGACTTCTTGAAAAAACTAAGATAGTAATCCTTGCCATAACAGACACAGTGGTCTCCAGAAGAATTAAGAACCTAATGTGAAAAGTAAATCTATAAAGTTGGACACTCAACTGACTGAGCTACCCAAGCTCCCCCCAAAAAGTTTTTTTGATATCACTGCACCAAACTATCTTTCTCTATGTCAGAGTCAAATAGGTCATCAGAAGATTAAAATTGTTGGTAACTGACTTGATCTAACATAGAAATGTGTCCTGCGAGTACAAGTTAAAGTTAATCAACTTTTCGAGCCACATTCAAATGCAAAAGAAATGGCATAATTATACATTCTCTATTGGGAACACATACCTCTCTACAACTTATAATTATTCACTGGAAATTAATAGGATAGATTGTCATCTTTCCTTATAGATTAATAATTTTTAAAAATTTGGCACAAATTCAAGACAGATACATAATTTTCACTCGTGGAATTTGAGAAACTTAACAGATGAACATAGGGGAAGGGAAGGAAAAATAAGATAAAAACAGAGAGGGAGGCAAATCACAAGATACTCTTAAATATAGAGAACAAACTGAGGGTTGATGGGGGTGGGGGTGGGGGTGGGTTAAATGGGTGACGGGCACTAAGGAGGGCACTTTTTGGAATGAGCACTGGGTGTCATATGTAAGAGATGAATCATTGGGTTCTACGCCTGAAGCCAGGACTATACTGTATGTTAACTAATTTGCAAATTAAAAAAATGACGCAAATTCGTATTGATAACTTAAATCCATTTGTCATTCTCCCACACATTTTAAAACAACTGTAGCTTTATGGCCACATGGTATTTCCACTTCAGAAAACTGTCCTTTACATAGTTCCCACAATAACATGTTTCCATGGACATGACAGTTCTAAAATGTTGTAAGATACATTTTTATTTCCAGGGTGCCTGGGTGGCTCAGTCATTTAAGCATCCAGCTTCAGCTCAGGTCATGATCTCACAGTTCGTGGGTTGGAGCCCCGCCTCAGGCTCTGTGCTCACAGCTTGGAGCCTGGAGCCTGCTTGGGATTCTGTGTCTCCCTCGCTCTCTGCCCCACCCCCACTTGCACTATGACTCTCTCTCAAAAATAAATAAACATTAAAAAAATTTTTAAAAAGAAGATACATTTTTATTTCCTACAAATCTTGTTCTCCTGAAGCTCCCTCATTGAATTATTGGCATTTATTCCTCCAGGGAAGTGTGAATAATACCTGAAACAAAGGGGTCATTAATCAGCTCTGAGTTTTAAAGTTACTCTGAAAAAATTTAATAGCCTTGGGGCACCTGGGTGGCTCAGTCGGTTGAGCATCCAACTTCGGCTCAGGTCACGATCTCGGGGTTTGCGGGTTCGAGCCCCACGATGGGCTCTGTGCTGACAGCTCGGAGCCTGGAGCCTGCTTCGGATTCTGTGTCTCCCTCTCTCTCTCTGCCCCTCCACCGCTCAATTGTGTCTCTCAAAAATAAACATTAAAAACACTTAAATAAATAACCAACTCAAGCTTGGATGTCTGAACGTAAAATTTTGACTATAACATAGGTAGTGGGAACATCAGGCATCTCTGGGAGTTTGCAAAAATGTGGACTGTCAGGGCCTCCCCCCAGCCCCTCCTGAATGAGAACCTGTATGTTCACAGTTTTTGTTCCCCAGGTGAATCATATGCATGTTAAAGTGTGAGAATCACTGAATTAAAGTACAAGTGGAAGGCTGGGGACAGACCCTTCTTCCATTATGAGAGCAAAATAAAGTGAGTTTACATTAGGTAGGTTTGGTGGTAGAAAATGATCAAGATTCAGTCTGATGGTTTCTGCTATTTCTTTCAAAGTTTTCATCCCCTTAGCAGCAATAGGAAGAATGGGATGAGTTCTGTTCATTCATTTATTAAATAAGAAGTTAACAAGCACCTATGATGTGGGAGGCAACTTAATTTGTTTCGGTCATCCACAGGAAGGTGTTTTTTTGGCATGATAGTCCGTTTCTTTCCTTAATTTCAGAAATCTTGCCTGTAGCAAAATTTGTCCAAATCAAATTAATTACTTTAAAGGCAATAATTTCAATGACACTGTGCTATCGACAGCCTATACATAAAGTGCATTTTCTTTTAAAATGGCAAACCATGTTGGTACTAAAATGTACAACTACAGTTGGAGGAGAACAGTGAATCTGAAACAAGAATATTCTTCCTAAAGACTGTAAAAATATTAAGTATACATTCAGCATATATTAAGCACATACTATGTGCCAGGCCCTCTGCTAGGCATTTCAGATAAAAATATGCATGAAATAATCCCTATAATATGGTATGGTATACAGGACTGGCCTTATGGGGGTGAGACTCGTGCAGTCACACAGACCCAGTGCTTAGGAGAACTTTGCATTTTCCTTAATGCTCTATTGTCGCAGTCTTGAACGTCTCAAAAATTTTATCTTGTAATTGAAGTGTACTTAAGTATGTGAACTTTTAAGTGAAGTCTGATGGGACAATGGACCGTGTATGTGAGCAGAGGAGATACAAAAAAAGGGGTGGGGGAAGCTTTTTATTTTAGTACCTTCAATGGCCCTTTCTTGCTTCTGAATAAGGCGCCCTGTATTTCTCTTCTGCACAGGGCTGGACAGATTATGGGGCAGGTCCTGATGATGGTTAGATAGATCTACTGTGTTAGACATTGTGGTAGATGGAAAATGGAGTGAGTAGCTATGAAAGAGTCAGCGATGACCTCACAGGGAAAATGAAACCTAAGAGTTTTTGAAAGACAAAGCTGAGTTTGCCAGGTGACAAGTGTACTCCAGAAAGGGAAAGCTAGAGAAGCAGCAGCATTCTTTTTTTTTTATTTTTTTTAAACGTTTATTTATTTTTTGAGACAGAGAGAGACAGAGCATGAACGGGGGAGGGTCAGGGAGAGAGAGGGAGACACAGAATCAGAAACAGGCTCCAGGATCTGAGCTGTCAGCACAGAGCCCGACGCGGGGCTCGAACTTACGGACCACGAGATCATGACCTGCGCCGGACGCTTAACCGACTGAGCCACCCAGGCGCCCCGAGAAGCAGCAGCATTCTTACATAAATGTATAGATTTATATGTGTATACTTATTTCCTCTAAGTTAAAAAAAAAAAAAAAAAAGCTTCATTGTCTGCTGGCAATACATTGGCTTATAAATTTTTTTATTTTTCTCGGTACTAGGCACAAATTCCATTACCCGAGGAAGCTCACCTCCTGGTAGAGCAGATTTGGGGTAAAGAAATGTACAAGGGTGAACAACCACGCCTTTGGTTTATATTTTTACCTGGGTTTGTGCCTCTCGCCCAGGCTGGGAAAGTGGTTTGGGAGCTTTCCAACCGGTCGGGAATGAAGGTCTCAATCTTCTCGTTGGCCTGGGGAAACAGCTGGATCTTGGGGGTTTCCTCCTTCAAGAAGTGCCAGCTGACATTGCCACAGAGTTTTATTATTTCCTTCATGAGATGCCTGCCGCACAGCCTCCTAGCTCTGCTGATGTCGCTCAGCTCACGGGAGAACCGAACTAACGGGAGCCCCAGCCACAGCAGACACAGGCAGAGGAGCCGCGGCATCCCGAGGCCCCAGCAGCCCGGTCCGCGGCGCGGTGTAACTGCCTCCCGGCCGCCCGGCTTCTCCCGGCACCTGCGCTCGTGCCCCCGCCCCCGCCCCCGCCCACCGGCGCCGCGCACGCGCACCTGGCCGGCTTCCGAGCGCGTGCGGACCTCGCGAGAACGCTGAGGTGCGAGGCGTGAGGTGCGAGGCGGCCGCCCTGCGTGGGCTCTCAGAGCCAGGTAGGTGGCGGGCTCTAGTTCTTAAAGTCCTTCATTCGTTTCTTGTCCTGCCCTGTAGAGAGACGCATCCGTGAGCCGTGGGGCGCCGGTTAACTGGTAAAATCAGAAAAGGCGTTGCTCCTTCTAGCGGAGTGCCTTTGCCGCCCTTTTGCCTGGTTGGTCCCGGGGCGTCGCTTCCTCAGAAACACGTTCTCTCGGCTCCCCGGTGGGGTGCACCTCGGTGGTTCGTTCACGTTTGTTCGTGCGCTTGTTTGATACCGTCTGCCCCCAAGCCCCCCAGCTGCGTGCGGGCATGTTTGCTTCCCCCTGTACCCCAGGGCCTGGCGCGGTGGGCGTCAGAGGTGTTGGCGCCCCCGGGCGCGCTGGAATGTGCGAGTGTGAGTTCCCCCAGCCTGATTCGGATTCCGAGCGGCCCGAGGAGAACCCCGCCCGCCCCTCCGGGAGGGCAGCTGGGATGCTAATGTGCCGCCGTCGCGAGAGATTACAGAGGATTGTCTGTTGCCAAATTGTAACAAGCCTGCGACGGGGACGCCCTACGGGGTTTGCCTTCTAAGAGTAACAGTATTTTGCTAAAGTAGGAGCAGGGCGGCGGGGAAGGGCAGGCAGCGCGGTGGGTACCGGTCCTCGGTCTTTTTAGAGAAGATTGGATTGGATAAGTGCAGTGGCTCGGGAGGATGCAATACCGGCCAGCAGGGGGCAGTCGGGGGCCGTGCGGGAGGAGGAGTGAGCGGCCCCGGGATGCCCGGGACCCGCGCAGACCCGCGCGCGCAGTCAGTGTAGACTCCCGGTCTCCCTCTCCTTTCTGCCGCCCGCCTCTGCGTCTTCATCTCCCTTCTCCCTTTTCCTTTCTCCCAGCAACGTTGCCCTGCTTCCCCTTGGCGCCAGGGGGCGCTGTTCAGTTAGCTGGACTCGGATTTTTTTTTTTTTTTTTTTTAAAGATCTATGTGATTTGATTAGCACAATGTCATCACCTTCCTGGAAACACAGCGAATGTCCAAACTGTAGTGGGCCGTGAGCCCTGCGAGAACGGAAGACATTCATTAGACTGAGAGGAAGGTTTAAAGCGCACAAAAAAGCCTCTCAAGCAATGTATGTCAGAACCTGGCCAATTTGGTTTATACCCCCATTCACTCGCTCTGCACTCTCTGTATCCGCGCCCTGCTTTGTGTTTCTCCATATGCGATTCATTGCAGACTGGCATACTATATATATTTTATTTCTCTACTTGTTTACTGTCTCCTCCTACCAGAACGTAAGCTCCGTGCAGGCAGGGATTTCTGTTTGTTTCATTTTCTTTGATATCCTCTGCCTTGAACAGTGTCTGGAACATACTACGTTCTCAATAATACATTAATGTTAATAATTATAACTGATAATATATATAGCAAATAATAAGTGAAATGTTAATAGCATTAACACTCGTATAATATTTAGTGGATCGATTGATGAATCCTAGAGAATTGACTACTTGTTCCTTTTATACCCTATTTATTTCTTACTTTTAGAGAGAGTGCATAGGGGCTAAAGAGAGAGACAGGAGGTGAGGGACACAGGGAGAGAGAGAATCACAGCTGAGCGGAAATCAATAGTTGGAGGCTCAACCGACTGAGCCCCCCCCCCCGCACCCCTTTATACCCTGTTTCGTAGTTATGTCATAATTATGGTTCTTTACTGCACTATGGTGAATTTTTTTTTTAATTATGTACTTATCTACTGGTTGTAAGGTCATTAAGAAGTAGAACCATTTTTGTCTCATATTTATTATCCAGTGCCTAGGAGAATACCTACTAAATAGACCCTTAATAAACATTTTTGGAATGAATGAACACATTCTTAACTACTAATGTTCGTTGTTATTCTTTTATTTTTTTTTTTTACTTTTTATTATTTTATTTTATTATTATTTGTTTTAATTTACATCCAAGTTAGTTGTCATATAGTGCAACAATGATTTCAGGAGTAGATTCCTTAATGCCCCTTACCCATTTAGCCCATCCTCCCTCCCATAACCCCTCCAGTAACCCTCTGTGTGTTCTCCATGTTTAAGACTCTCTTATGTTCTGTCCCCCTCCCTGTTTTTATATTATTTTTGCTCCCCTTCCCTTATGTTCATCTTTTCTGTGTCTTAAAGTCCTCATATGAGTGAAGTCATATATTTGTCCTTCTCTAATTTCACTTAGCATAATACCCTCTAGTTCCACCTACATAGCTGCAAATGGCAAATTTATTCTTTTTGATTGCCGAGTAATACTCCATTGTATATATACACCATATCTTCTTTATCCACTCATCCATCGATGGACATTTGTGCTCTTTCAATTCCTTGGCTATCGTTGATAGCGCTGCTATAAACATTGGGGTGCATGTGTCCCTTTGAAGTAGCACACCTGTATCCCTTGGATAAATACCTAATAGTGCAATTGCTGGGTCATAGAGTAGTTCTATTTTTAATTTTTTGAACCTCCATACTATTTTCCAGAGTGGCTGCACCAGTTTGCATTCCCACCAGCAGTGCAGAAGAGATCCTCTCTCTCCACATCCTTGCCAACATCTGTTGTTGCCTGAGTTGTTAATGTTAGCCATTCTGACACGGGTGAGGGGGTATCTCATTGTGGTTTTGATTTGTATTTCCCGATGATGAGCGATGTTGAACATATTTTTTTATGTGTTGGTTGGCCATCTGGATGTCTTCTTTGGATAAGTGTCTATTCATGTCTTTTGCCCATTTCTTCACTGGATTGTTTTTTGGGTGTTGAGTTTGATAAGTTGTTTATTGATTTTGGATACTAACCCTTTATCTGATATGTCATTTGCAAATGTCTTCTCCCATTCCATCAGTTGCCTTTTAGTTTTGCTGATTGTTTCCTTTCTGTGCAGAAATTTTTATTTTGATGAGGTCCCAATAGTTCATTTTTGCTTTTGTTTCCCTTGCCTCTGGAGATGTGTTGAGTAAGAAGTTGCTGCAGCCAGGATCATTGAGGTTGTTGCCTGCTTTTTCCTCAAGGATTTTGATGGCTTCCTGTGTTACGTTTAGGTCTTTCATCCATTTTGAGCTTATTTTTGTGTATAATGTAAGAAAGTGGTTCATGTTCATTTTTCTGCATGTTGCTGTCCAGTTTTCCCAGCACCACTTGCTGAAGAGACTGTCTTTATTCCATCGGGTATTCTTTCCTGCTTTGTGAAAGATTGGTTGGCTCATTGTTGTTCTTATTAGCAAGATCCAATGAATTTACTGAACAGAACAAATTATTAGTGAAGTGTCTTATTTTGAATGAATGAGTTACAGTTATTACTAAATGAATTCCTGACTTATTCATTAGTATCTTGTCCTATTTTATGCCAGGTTATTGCCATAAAGTGGGAGCTCCCTAATAAACCACATTTGAGTATTTATAAGTTCTTTCTTTAAAAAATACTTTTTTTAAGTTTATTTACTTATTTTGAGAGAGTGTGCACAAGGGGGAGAGGGAGAGAAAGAGAATGAGAGAGAGAGAGAGAATCCCAGGTAGGCTCTGTATTATCAACGTAGAGCCTGATGCAGGGCTTGAACTCAGGAACGGTGAGATCATGACCTGAGCCGAAAGCAAGAATTGGATGCTTAACCCAGGTGACCCTTGAGTATTTATAAATGAGAATTTCATTTATGCAAGATAAAATATGGGATTATTAGGAATTATACTAGAATATTCGTTTCTCAAGTTATTTTTAGCATTTTATGTTGATACCTTAATATGGGAACTAGGATTCCCATATTTAATTCTTTAAATTTTTAGTTTAAAATTTGTAGGATACAATTAATTATAATAATTATAAGCTTGCTTGATTATTATAATACAGGTAATGTCTTCTTTACCTTTTGCTTTCTGTCCAGTTTATTGTGTGTCTCCTACTATAATGTTGGTCTTGTTAACACTTTATTTTTGGTGTTTACTTCCAGAATACATACCAATAGTATGTATTTAAAGATATGTTTTGAAAGAATGTTAATAAAACACTTATGTGTTGAGGAATTACCATGTCAGGAATTATTATGCATATTCATTTATATGTATTCTTGAATACATACAAGTAATACATATCCAAAGATGTATTTTGAAAGAATGGTAATAATAACATCATTATTGAGTGATTACTAAGTGCTTGTCCATTTTTACCCCATTTAATCTAAGTGCTTGTCCATGTTCTACCCCATTTAATCCTTGTAGCAATCATATCAAATAGTACTATAACTATCCCCATTTTATAGATGAAGGAGCTCAGACATAAAGAGATTAAGAAACTTGCCAAAGATGACAGAGCTAGCAAGGGGCAGAGGCCTGATTAGAAATAGTCTCTCTCTGGAGCCCAAACTCTTAACCTACGTTATATAACCATAATTTGTCAAAAAAATAAAAAGAATGTGGTTTGGTGATGATGGTACATGATATCATAATATCAAAGCAAATCTTTTGAGACCAAAACCTTATATGAAAGGAAACAATAGTTCGGGGGGGAAAAAAAGTCACACAAAAACAAACAAAACTAAGGTAGTGGACTCAGAATGGGTTTAAAAATTCACTCCATTGAGGGGTGACTGGGTGGCTCAGTCATTTAAGCATCTGACTTCGGCTCAGGTCATGATCTCACAGTTTGTGAGTTCGAGCCCTGCATCAGACTCTGTGTCGACAACTCAGAGCCTGGAGCCTGCTTTGGATTCTGTGTCTCCCTCTCTATCCCTCCCCGAATAGTGCTCTGTCTCTCTGTGTCTCTTAAAAATAAATAAATGTAAAAAAAAAAAAAAATTCACTCCATTGATAGTAAAGACACTTAGTGCCTGATCCCAGCTATCAGACTAGGTAGCTATACAGACCTGCAGAAATCATATACCACAGGTTACTTATGTGTCTTGTGAATATAAGAACATGTGGCAGAGGTTAAAGGCAGATAATAATAGTACCTTCTGATAAAGCTATTAAAGGGTTAAATCAGATAATGCATTAAAATGAGATAATACATGAGCCAATAAATGAGAAAATACAATGCCTGACAGATAATACTCAGTAAGTATCAGCTGTGGTAATCATTGCCAACTCTATTTTTGTTGGAATGCGAGAATCAAATAAAATAATATGTAGAATAGTCGTCTAAAAATGTTGTATTCTATTATATATCAGATATCATACTTTTAATTTGGCAAGGGTTTGAGAGAGTGCATTTGAAGTCAATTTTCATGTTTTTATTTTTAGTACAAAAAGGATAGTATGCAGTCTATATAGTCTTGGTCCAGTCCTAGAAGAGATTTTCCATTAATTCGTTGGGGGGGGGGGGGAAGTCTTTGGTGTTTAGGAGTTATAAATGAAATAAGTGAAATAACTTTAAGCATAAGAAGCTTAAACTTATTTTAATTATGTTGAAAACATAATGGAGTAAAAACATTACTGGTTAAATGTTGAAATTAACTGTGGAGAGTTTAACTAAAATAATTTATGGAAGGGAAGGGCTGGTGTGGGCTGCAGTGGTCCTGGAAGGCTTCATCTAGGAGACAGAACCTAACTGGGCTTTGATGGAAAGGTAGGCAGTAGAGAGGCAGGGCTGACATCTCAGGAAGAAGGGAACATGGCAGGTGCAAAGGCATGGACGGAACTGAGCGAGACATAGTCTAGGGAAATAACCTAGATAATATTTTATGTTTGGGATTAGTAGGAGATGAAGTATGGCAAGAGAATAAAGGAGACTTTAAAATTCAGACTAAGGAGTTTGGATTTTATCCTGTTTATCCTATGGCAAGTAGGAAGTTATCAACTAATTGGGATAAGGTCTGAACATGGTGAAATTAAAGCTTAAGGTAAATAATTTAACTCTATACAGAAGACGATGGGGAAGAAAAGAAAGTGAAGAAACCAACCAGAAGTCCACATTATTTATCCATGAATTTTTGGTGAGAGCTAGGAATAGGATGGAAGGAGTGGAAATAAGCCAAAAGGACTGAGAAGAGTGATTTTTAAAGGAAGCATCATAGGATTTGGTGACTGGTTGAATGTAAGCTGGAGGTAGGAGAGAGAGAGGAATTTAAAAAGACTGGGGCTTTGAGTTATGGATAATGAAAAATACTGATGACACTGAGGAGAAATAATGAGGGGAGTTGAATTGCACAGTAAAATTTGGACATGACACGTTTCAGATGACTCTAAAACATTGAAGAGGAATTACCTAATACAGTAAATGGGAATATGGGGCTGAAGGTATGCTGAGATTTCCAGCCTGGAGATCCAGATTTGGAAGTCAACAGCAAAGAGTTGTGAGATGAAGCAGTAACAATTCATCATCTCTTTAATAGATGGGTAGGGTATACAGTTTCAAGGCAGAAGAGGGACTTTCATGTGGGAAGAAGCAAGGAAGGAATTAAAAGAGAGAAGATAAGAGAAAGGATGTAAACACAATGATGTCATTTCATAAAAGCACAACAGGAAGTAAATGTAAAGAGAGGATCATTAATGGAGTGAAATATCAAAGAGAAGTGAAGAAGATGAGAGTTAAGATTGAATTTTGGGATTGGAGGCTAGTGTAGAATCTCACAGGATCAGTTCATAGTGGGTGCTAAAGTGCTTGGAGCAGTTCTCTTGGTTTGGCAGAGGAAGGGTTGATGCAAAGACAGTTTTCTTTGCTTATAAAAAATACTAGGAACAGAGGAAGATTCCCATGCAGAAGGGGAAGTTGATAATGTATAAGGTCAAAGTGCATAGCAAGATAATTAACTGGGTTATTACTTTTTCTTCTTAGATATCTCTTTGCTTGTATTTCTTCTTGTATATTTTCTCCCATACCATCTTTTCACTTCAAATTTAAACCAAGTATCCAGAGCCTAAGTCTTTACTTCTCTGATAGACTTTTGTGTGGCAGAAAGCAGAAGCTGCTTAAAGTTGTTCCCCCCATGGCCTATAAATACCCAAGTCAACCAAAAAGTGTGGAAGCATGCCCGATGGACAAGTAAGAGTGAGAGAATAAGAGTAAGGGAGAAAGGGAGAGGAGAGAGAGAAGATTTACATTACAAAGAGGTTGAAGTCCTGGATTCCTGAAATGACAAATTACTGCTGTGTTAATGCTCAGTGACAGTGCTGTGGACAGGTGGAGACCTCAGAAGGGATGGCTTTGTGATATACGTAGGGAAACAGGATTCTGAGCAGAGAAACAAGTACCCTTGGCAGAGTTCTGTTGATCCCCAGTGAGGGAGGCAAGCACCTGAATTGAGGGGACCATGCAGGCTGGGTGGTAGGTGTCCTAGTGGTGAGCCATTGAAACCTATGGGGACTTCATGCTTTGGTGCTAAGACCCTGGGTTTCAAATACAGCTTAATGGGGGAGTTCCATTAGAATAGTGTCTGATGCTAAATTTCCAACCCAGTGACGGAATTGGATTTATGTTGATTTGTTAAAACTAAAGAAGAGGGGCACCTGGCTGGCTCAGTCAGTAGAGCATGCAACTCTTGATCTCAGTCATGAGTTCAGGCTTCATGTTGGGCGTGGAGCCTACTTAAATACAAAACAAAACAAAACATAAAGAAGCTGGGTATTTCTTGTTCAGCAAACACCATGCTTGCAAATTCATACCTGTTAATCAAAGACACATTCTTTTAGGAATTATAAAGGTATGGGTTACATCTCACACAGGCAGGTAGAGGGTTATATTTTGGGGGCACTTTTCCATCTATAATGGAGGAAAGATAGGGTAGGAGAAGTGGTATGTATGGAAGGTGAGAGTAACTGAGTCACCAGATGGTCACGAAGGACCTCAGTGTAATCAGTTCAATATGATGGGAGAATAGTGGGGTGCAGAGGGGACCTTGGAGCAAATGGAGTTTTGGAATTGACAATGAGCAATGTGCTGGGGAATAAATAAGATACAAATGGAAGTGTTAAAATCAGCAACAAAGTTTCCATGGTGAAAGTGTGACTCTTGAAAAATGTTGACTTTCTCCCTGAAGAGTTATAATGTATAGGTCTCTGCTTCCTTAATGAGAAGAAGCTCTTCAAGGTGGCCTCAGGGAGGACATGATGAAATTCAGAGGCTAGGTTGTAATTAGCCATGTCTTGGGATTTGGAATATGGGAATTGGTGTCTTCAACTCATAATTCTGACTAAACACTAAGATGATACCATTCTAACAAATGTTCATATCATTTCACAGATGATTTTGCATCCATAAATGTTCTTTAACTTCTGAAATGGTGAGCCTGAATGTGTTCGTTTACCAATCTAGCTCTCTTCTAGGATAAAACATTATTTATTCACTTATCTAAAGGACTGTTCATTTATGTCACTTCTCTTAGAAGCATGAAAATACCCTAACCTACAAAATAATTGAGTTTATTTGGGCCCCAAATTCCAAATGTATTTGGTACTGAACCTGACTGTTTTCAAACATGATTTCAACAAGACAAAAATTACAATTGGGCTTAAGTAGAAAATTGCAAGTTTTGTGGTTTAATGTTCACGTGGTCTATCTTGGCAAGATCAATTAAAACATCTTATTACTTTTGTGTGTACCTGGTGTTAGGTGTGTACAAAATGAGTTATATCGGGTTAAATAATTAAGCTTTTTATAATCATTATGAAGTTAATAAAGTTAAAAATGTAATTGATGCAGTGATTCCAGTAATTAAAAACAAACAGACTTTTTTAGCATTAAAAAGATTGAAAGGAAGCACATTGTGGAGGGACTGTATATTGTTACGGAACAAACGAAGAATGTAAACACTAATAATGATTCCTCATGTTCTAGTAACCATTCATGACTGATTGCATTGATGGATGCATCATGGAGAATATACACGAAGATAGGTGAAAAATCGACAATTACTCAATTGTGCATATTTTCAGAAAAATTTTTTGTTACAACCTTTTTTACAACATAATTATATTGATAACTTCCTTCTTTTGTTGGGAAAGTAGTGCCTCCCTCACAGAGAGGTGCCTCTCAGTGATGACTTCAGCTTCTGTGGCAAATTAGGAATGTTTTGTGACATCATTTTTAAGGTTCCTGCATGTTGGCTGATGGAGGGTGATAAGACTTGCTGTTAAGAAAGATGGGTGGGAGATCTGGAAAAATATCTGTGTCAAGGAGAATCAGGAAAATTATAAAATTTTGTATAGGCCGAAAGTTAACCATTGCCTGAAGATAATTAAACTTGCAAGAGCATCAACAAGCTCACTTGGAGTTGGGCAGTGTGACTTACTATACAGTATTTCCAGGGTTCCGCCTCCTACTCTTCCCCCTGGTGCTGATGCTTGCACAGTGATACTTTTCACCTCCGCTTGCACGGTGACACTATTTAGATAGATTGCTGCTTGCATTTGCGTGTGTAGAGTGGGGCTGAGCTCAGGCCTTCAGTGAGGTCTGGAACCAGGCCCCACGGGCCGCCGTCCCCATTAGTTGACAGCCTGACAACAAGCAAGGGGAGATGCAGACCTGCAGGGGCAGGAGCTCTTCCTCCCGGCTGCTCCAGATCCCCTGCAGCTCCTCCGGGATGTTGGAGATCCTCCTGTGCTGTTTCTCACACAAAATCATTATGTTATCCAGGAATTCGGTGTCAGGTAACCTCACCTTTTCGTCGTCGCTTACCACTACTAGGCCGTGCTTTCTCTACAGAGTAGGCACAGCAGCAGCCAGGCTCCCTGCCTGCCCGCCCGCCCGCGACATGAAAACAGGCCAGCATCCTGGATCGGGTCTCTCCTGCTCTGGCTTTTCAGTCTTTCTCTCGGGACTGCAGCTGCTGTTGCGTACTGCCCTCACCTGTGTACCTGTCCTGGGCTTCAGAATACTTTCCCTCCCTGGCTCCAGGGAGCTTTTATAGCCTTTGGTTTAATAACACTCAGCTCTTGAGTCAAGGGTCCCAGCCCCACCCTATTTCTCCAACAGGTTCCACAAAATTTGCTTCCTCAACACTGTTTCTCCCTCTGCACCTCCCCTCCCCACATCCCGTTTCCCTACGTGCTCTCAGTATTCTTCTACTCCTTGCTTGTTTTAAAATTTGAATTTACCTCTTCTTCCCTCCTCTACAACTATTTTTTATGCTTAAATATTTGTAATTTTTAATGCCATTTTCTTATTTAAAGGTATATTATGGTTATGATAGAAAATATAGTTTGAGAGAGAGAGTAAAGTGAGTGATGGGCATTGAGGAGGGTACATTTTGGGATGAGCACTGGGTGTTGTATGGAAACCAATTTGATAATAAATTATATTTAATTAAAAAAAGAAAATATAGTTAAAAAAATAAAATGGACCTTGTAAACTCATCAGCTAGAGATCATCTTAGTTTAATACTTGCTGCATAACCTATTATTTTTACAAACTACCCTGTTTATATGTATTCCGTCTTCAAGCATTAAAAAACTGTACAACAATTAGATTGATTTCCATAGTTCCTTGCACAGTAGTCTATAGTATTGTGATGGATGGACAGAAAATTGTTCACAAAAGAAAGAAACCTGATGATGTTTAAACCGAGTCCTGTGAAAAGTATTAAAATTCCTAAAATACCACTTTAGGTTTGTACAATAATATGTAAAGTTTATATGGACTTTTCTATTCCATATTGCAGAGGACGGGAGTCCTAAGATTAGAGGGATCTTCTGCTCTCTGGAGATCCTGATAAGGGTTAGGAAAACACGTGGACCTCTGGTTTTGTCTCTTAAATCTTAGCACCAGATTGAAGATCTTATAGTGGCGGGTAATCAGATTGTATCACTTTCTACCAATTTCATTTTCTTTTGATTTCCCTGGGCGGTTGGTGAGTTGTTACTAGCTATCTGAATATTTTTTATTTGAAATTGTAATTATCATCTCTAGATACTGGAGAACACACACACACACACACACACACGTGCACACACACACCCCAAGGAAAAATCAATAGGATTTCACAATTCCAGGAAGAATATGTTGGTAACACATATTTGTATAAAAAACCTTTATCTTTATGATGGATTTATGGTATTCTGTGATTGTTGCATTTTGTGATCAGGTTTTTGTCACTTTTTAAATTTTAAAATAAGTAACACATTTGGGGGAAATGGGCTCATTAGATGACTCTCAGAGTATACATAAACTTTTAAATACAAATTGGATCACATGTTTATAAACCTGTTTTGTTTGTGTTCAAAATCCAGTCAGACTAGATCTGCTCCACTCAGGTAAGCCTGAGGGCTTACTGGGGAAGTTATAGTACTTTTGGAATAAGCTAATAAAGATTCTCAGTTTCCAATAAAAATATATGATTTAGATCTCTCATAATTGGAGGAATACTATTTGTCAGATACTGGCCATTGTGTAACTCTTCACATAATATCTGTCTAGAGCTATGGGATGTTCAGACAGGTCATTTTAGATACATTTTCATTAAGACAAGCAGTTTAGGAGAGGCTTTTAAAAACTGACGTTTTGAAGGTATTTTTATGGGTTGACCAATTTGGATAACAGACCATGTGCCATAAAGTTCTGCAAAGTAATTGATAATTTAATGTATATTTTTAAATGTCTATTTTTGTGTAAAAGAGCAAGCATGAGCACGAGGTGGTGGGGGAAGAGCAGAGAGCGAGGGAGACAGAGAATCCCAAGCAGAGCCTGACCTGGGGCTCGAACTCAAAAACCATGAGACCTGAGCCAAAACACTTAACTGACTGAGCCACCCAGGTTCCCCTGTAATTGATTATTTAGAAATGAATTTCCAGGTGTCTCTTCATATCATGCTGAAAATTCTTTATAAACCTTGTTTTCAATTTTATATGTTCTAGATATTAACCCTTGTATATGATTTGCAGTTATTTTCTCCCATTTTGTGAGTTTTTATTTCATGCTCTTGATAGTGTCCTTTGATACATGAATGTTTAAAAATGTTTTCTTTGGGGAGTGCCTGGGTGGCTCAGTTGGTTGAGTGTTTGACTTTGGCTCGGATCATGATCTCACAGTTCATGAGTTTGAGCTCCACATCAGGCTCTGTGCTGACAGTGTGGAGCCTACTTGGGATTCTCTCACTGTCTCTCTCTGCCCCTCCTCCACTCTCACTCTCTCTCAAAATAAATAAACTAAAAAAAAGACAGGAAAAGCTATTTACAAAAAATATTTTTCAGTGTTTTCTTTGGGAGTGCCTGGATAGCTCAGCTGGTTAAACATCTGACTTCAGCTCAGGTCATGATCTCAAGATATGATCTCTATTGTATCACTATCATGATCTTTGTGGGCTTGAGCCCCACGTTGGGCTCTCTGCTATCAGTGTGGAGCGCACTTCAAATCCTCTGTCCTTCCCCTCACCCCCCGTCTCAAAAATAAACTTAAAATTTTTTTTCTTGAAATCTACTTATTTTTATTGTAGTATAATTAACATACAATGTCATATTAATTTCAGGTGTACAACATATTGGTTTGATAATTCTATACATTACTCACTGCTCACCACAATGTGTATTCGCCATCTGTCACCACCAATATTATTATAATATTATTGACTAAATTCCCTATACTGTACTTTCTTCATCTCTATAACTTACTTTATAACTAGAAGTTTGTATCTCTTTATCTCCTTTATCTATTTTCCTATACCCCTACCCTCTATACCTCTGGCAACTGCCAGTTTGTTTTCTGTATTTATGGGTCTCTTTCTGCTTGTTTGTTTTATTTCTTAGATTCCACATATAAGTGAAATCATATGGAATTTGTCTTTCTCTGTCTGACATATCTCACTTAGCATAATACCCTCTATGTCCATCCCTTTTGTTGCAAATGGCAAGATTTCATCCTTTTTTAATGATTGGGTGATATTCCAGTGTTTGTGTGTGTGTGTGTGTGTGTGTATCCATTCATCTGTTGATGGACACTTGAATTACTTCCATATTTTGGCTATTGTAAATAATGGTTCAGTAAACATCAGGATGCATATATCTTTTAGAATTAGTGTTTTTTTTTCCTTTGGTAATTACCCAATAGTGAAATTACTGGATCATATGATATTTCCATTTTTAATTTTTTTGAGGAATTTCCATACTGTTTTCCACAGTAGCTTCACCAGTTTACATTCCCACCGATAGTGCATGAGGGTTCCCTTTTCTCATCTTCATCAGTATTTATTATTTCTTGTCTTTTTGATACTATCCATTCTGACTGGTATGAGATATCTCTTGTGGTTTTGATATTCATTTCCTTGATGATTATTGATGTTGAGCATCTTTTCTTTTTTTAAAAAAAATTTAATGTTTATTTATTTTTGAGAGAGAGACAGACAGACAGACAGACAGACAGACAGGAGCAGGGGAGGGGCAGAGAGAGAGGGAGACAAAGAATCCAAAGCAGGCTCCAGGCTCCAAGCTGTCAGCGCAGAGCCTGACGTGGGGCTAGAACTCATGAGCTGTGAGATCATGACCTGAGCCAAAGTAAGATGCTTAACTGACTGAGCCACCTAAGCACCCCATGTTGAGCATCTTTTAATGTCTGTTGGCCATCTGTATGTCTTTGGGAAAATGTCTATTTAGGTCCTCTGTCCATTTTTAGATTGCCCATTTTGGATTGTTTGTTTTTTGTGTTAAGTTCTTTATATTTTTTGGATATTAATCTCATATCAGATATATCATTTGCAGATATCCTCTCCCATTCAGTAGGTTGCCTTTTTGTTTTGTTGATGGTTTCCTTCCCTGTTCAAAACCTTTTTATTTTGGTGTAGTCCCAATAGTTTATGTTTGCTTTTGTTTCCCTTGCCTAAGGAAAATATCCATAAATATGTTGCTCAGGACAGCGTCCAAGAGAACAAATTGTTTTAAATTTTGTTGAAGTCCAATATATCTATTTTCTTTTGTTGTCTATGCTTTTGGTGTCATATCCATAAAATCATTGCCACATCCAATGTCAACAAGATTTTCTCTTGCATTTTCTTCTAATAGTTTTATTTTTAGCTCTTACCTTTATGTCTCTGATAAATTTTGAGTTAAATTTTATGTATCATGTGAGGACAGTGTCCAAGTCCTTCTTTTGCGGGTGGATATCCAGTTTTCCCAGCACCACTTGCTGAAAAGATTGTCCTTTCCCTATTAAATTGTCTTGGCACCCTTTTCTAAAACCATTTGGCCAAACCAAGAGTTTATTCTTGGCCTCCTTGTTCTGTTCCATTGATTTATATTACTGTCATTTTGTCAGTACCTCACTGTTTTGATTACTGCAGCTGAAGCTTTGTAGAAAGTTTTGAAATCAAATTTAAGGAAAAAATAACTTTATTATTATTTATTTTTGTTCTATTTCTGCCAAAAAAAAAAAAAAAGTCATGGGCATTTTGATAGGGATGCCACTGAACCTGTAGATCACTTTGGATAGTATTGACCTCTCAACAATATTGAGTGTTCCGATCCATGAACATATGTGTTTTCATTTATTTATGCCTTCTTTAATTGCTTTTAACAAATGTTTTGTAGGTTTCTCTTTGTTTAACTCTATTCCTAAGTGTTGTATTGTTCTTGATGCTCTTGTAAATGGAATTGTCTTCTCCATTGCATTTATGGATGTTCATTGTTAGTGTATATAAATATAGCCAATTTTTACATGTTGATTTTGTATCCTGATACTTTATTGAAATTTTTTATTAGCTCTAACAGTTTTGTGGAATCTTTAGATATTTCTCTGAATAAGATCATATTGTCTTCAGGCATATAATATTTTATTTATTCTTTTCCAATCTGCATGCCTTGTCCTCCCCTTCTGTTATATTATTTTTCTGGCTATGATATTGAATTGAAAGGCTGAAAGTGGTCATCTTTTCCTTGTTCCTGATCTTAAGGGATAAGTTTTCAGTCCTTCACTATTGAGAATGATGTTAAGTTAGGTTTTTCACACATACACTTTATCATCTTGAGGAAGAGTTTTTCTATTCCTAGTTTGTTGGTAGTTTTTTTTTTTTTTTATCATGAAATGGTGTTGAATTTTATCAAATTCTTTTATGACATGTTTTCCTGCCATCACTCTATTAATGTGGTGTATTACATTAGTTGATTTTTGTATGTTGAATTGTCCTTGCATTCCAGGAATGAATCTCAGTCGTGAGGTGGGTATCCTTTTAATACTCTGTGGAATTCAGTTTGCTGTTTTTTATTGAGGATTTTGTTGTCAGTATTCATAAGGGATATTGGTCTGTAGTTTTCTATGTAGTGTCTTTGTCTGGATTTGGTATCAGAGTAATGTTGGTCCCTGAGAATGAGTTAGGAAGTGTTCTACCTCTTCAAGTTTTTTGGAAAATTTTGCGGTTTGATTTTAATTCTTCTTTAAAGGTTTGGTAGAGGGGCGCCTGGGTGGCGCAGTTGGTTAAGCGTCTGACTTCAGCCAGGTCACGATCTCGCGGTCCGTGAGTTCGAGCCCCGCATCGGGCTCTGGGCTGATGGCTCAGAGCCTGGAGCCTGTTTCCGATTCTGTGTCTCCCTCTCTCTCTGCCCCTCCCCCGTTCATGCTCTCTCTGTCCCAAAAATAAATAAACGTTGAAAAAAAAAAAATTAAAGGTTTGGTAGAATTTACCAGTGACACCATCTTGTCCTGGGCTTTTATGTTTGTTGCCAGAATTTGATTACTGATTCAGTATCCCCACTGGGTATAGAATTATTTAGATTTTCTATTCTTCATGATTGATTTTGGTAGATTAGTTTTCTTCTAGGAATATATTCATTTCATCTTGTTATCCCTTTTATGTGCATACAATAGTAAGTAGTATTCTGTTACAGTACCTTTTACTTCTCTACAATCAGTAGCATTATCCCAGGTTTCATTTCTAATTTTAGTAAGTGGAGTCTTCTCTCTCTTTTTTAATCAGCATGCTAAGTGTTTGTCACTTTTGTTGATCTTTTCAACAAAAATTGAAATATCCAACTTTTGTGGTAGAGCTAATTATTCACTGAATTTTATCAGTGTTTACTTCATAGATTTGGGGGCTCTGGAGATTGTTATATATATGTTTGTAACTGTTATATATTCTGAATGAATAAGCCCCATTCTTAATATTTATTGTTATTTGTAACAATTTTTGACTAGAAATCTATTTTATCTGATAGGAGTATAGAATCAGTGTGTTCAGTCTGCTATAATAAAACACCACAGACTGTGTGGCTTATAAGCAACATTTCTGCCTCACAGTCCCAGAGGCTAGAAGTCTGAATTCAGGGTGCCAGCATAGTTCAGTTCTGGTGAAGGCTGTCTTCTGGGTTTCAGAGTGTCAGCTCCTTGCTGTGTCCTCACATAGTGGAAGGGGCTAGGGAGCTCTGTGGGGTTTCTTTTATACAATATTAATCCCATTCATGAGCACCATCATGACCTAAGCACCTCTCCAAAAACCCTACTTCCTAATACTATCACATAGGAGATCAAGATTTCAACATAAGAATTTTGAGGATCACACAAACATTCAGGCCATAGTGTATACCAGTCCTAGTTCTCTTTTGGTTCATATTTATATGAAAATTTTTTTCATCCTTTAACTTTCAGCCTATTTGTGTCTTTAGATTTAAAGTGAGTCTACTGTAGACTGGATGTACTTACAATATATTTACTTATTCATTCTGCCAATCTCAGCCTTTTGAATGAAAACTTTAATCCATTTATATTTAAAGTGTTACTGATAAGGAAAAGCTTACTTTTCCTATTTTTCTATTTGTTTTCTGTATGTTGTAAAGCTCTTTTTGTCCTTATTTCCTTTGTTACTATCTTCGTTCCTGTTTCTGATTTTTTGGTAATGATATATGGTTATTTCCTTCTCATTTCCTTTTGTGTATATTCTCTCTGTATTTTATTGTGCTCACCATGGTGACTGCAGACAACGTCCTAAAATTATTACATCTAATTTTAATTGATACCAATTTAACTTCAATCCCATACAAAGTTTCTATTTCTATATAACTCTGTTCTCACCATTTTATATTATGGATGTCACAGATAACCTCTTTTTACATTGTGTACACACTACCATACTTTTGTAATTTTTTTTATGTCTTCGTGTCTTTTAATCCTATACAAAATTTTAAAAAAGGAATTTCAAACTACAGTGACAGTAATACTGGTTTTTATATTTGCCCTTGTGTTTACTTTTAAGAGAAATATTTATTTTTCAATATGCCTTTGAGTTATGTCGAGTATTTTTTTTCAACGTTTATTTATTTTTGGGACAGAGAGAGACAGAGCATGAACGGGGGAGGGGCAGAGAGAGAGGGAGACACAGAATCGGAAACAGGCTCCAGGCTCTGAGCCATCAGCCCAGAGCCCGACGCGGGGCTCGAACTCACGGACCGCGAGATCGTGACCTGGCTGAAGTCGGACGCTTAACCGACTGCGCCACCCAGGCACCCTGAGTATTTTTTAATTTTAACCTGAAGAACTCCCCTTAGCATTTCTTTTAGGGCAGGTGTGGTGGTAATAAATTCCCTCAATGTTTTCTTATCTGATATGCCTTATTTTTTCTTTTAGTTTTTTATTTTTTGAGAAAGAGAGAGGGTGCAAGTGAGTGAGGGACACAGAGAGAGAATCCCAGGAGGGGCAGAGAGAGAGAAAAGTGGGCTCATCCAAGTGGGCCTCGAGCTCACCTGAAGCAGGGCTTAAGCTTACCTGATATGGGACTCAAACTCACGAATTGTGAGATCATGACCTGAGCCAAAGTCAGATGCTTAATGACTGAGCCACCCAGACACCCCCTTTTACTTTCAAAGGACAGTTTGCTATACATAGAATTCTTGGTTGTCTGTTTTTATCTTTCAGCACTTTAAGTATGTCATTCTACTAGTTTCTGGGTTCTGAGGTTCTCACTGAGAAGTAAAATGATAATGTGATTGAGGGGCCCTTGTATATGACAAATAACTTTCCTCTTGCTGCCTTCAAGATGTTTTCCTTGCCTTTGCCTTTCATTTTTCGCTTCATTATGATGTGTATATTTGGTTTATTTTGTATTTATCCAGCTTGGAGTTTGCTGAGCTCCCTGGATTATACATTCTTGTCTTTCATCAAGTTTAGAAAGTTTTAGTCATTATTTCTTCAAATATATTTTTTGCTACTTTTTCTCTCTTAATCTTATGAAATTCCCATAATGTATATAGTGACCATTTGATAGTGTCCCAGAAATCTGTTAGGCTGTGTTTATTTTTCTTCATTCTGTTTCTCAGACTCAATTATTTCAATTGTCTTTTCTTCACATTTCCTGATTATTTCTTCTGAGTGCTCAAATCTGCTAGTGATACCCATAGGTAACTTCTCAACTTAGTAATTTATTTTTCGGCTTTTTCATATTTTCTCTTTGTTGATATTCTCATTTTGTTGACACATTAATTTATTAATTTTCTTTAGGTATTTGTAGTCATTTCCTTTAGTTAATTCAGTATACTTAGAACAGTTTTACTGAAGTGTTTGGTACATCTGGTGTCTGGGCTTCTGCAAGGATGGTTTCTGTCAATTTATATGGTTCTTTTAAATGGTCTTTGTTTTCATCTTTATATATGCCTTGTGATTTTTTTGTTGTTGTTAGAAATGGGGCAATTGGAAAAACTGCTCTACCAGTTTTAGCAGGTTGTCTTTGAACTGATATGACCTTCCACCAATGAGCTAGACTTGCTCTGATCCTGAGAACAGCCAGAAGTGAAAGCCTATTCTCATATCTTTTCTGAGCCTGTGTCTCACCTTGTCCTTCCTGTGAGTTTCTCCATTACTCTGTGTGCGCAGGTGCTTTAATGTGTTAATTCCATGAAGAGTTTTGCCCCACTTCTTGTCCAGGCTTGAGATTGTCTATTTTATGTCTCCACCCATAATCTCTTGCCCCTGGTGTTTTGTGAGTCTGTAGACTCTTTGCAGATTTCATAAGCAGTGCCCTCTGCTTTCCCACTTGAGATCTGAGGTGGGTTAAACAAATGCCAGTCTTTTGGATAGCTGTCAAATACAATAACTTACAAATGTGAGCTCTTCACTCTGGTTCAAGAGAGGGAGTTACTAGACTTCCCCCTCTTCCAGGCCAAGACTAACACTTCATGTGAGGGTGGGACAAGAACAATTAAAATACCACAAATCACTAATGTTGTGAAGGTGACATTCATTAAGCTATCATAACTAGATTGTTTTCATGGTTTTCCACAACTTTTCTGCAGTTAGTTTGGCCCGTTTCTGCTTATGTTTCCACAGGGGAACAAGAGCTTGTAGCTTCACAGTCTACCAATTTGCTATTTTCTATTATTAAAGGACATTTTGTAAAATATCTTTAATCTCCCTAAATGGAAATAATACCATGCATAAATAGAAAAATATTCTCTACAAATATATTGAAGTCTTTGCATTGAAAATATAACTATAAATTATTTCAAGTTTTTACAATTTTACTTTTTCATATATGTTTTATGATAATACATAATTTTAACATATCTTGGCTTTATCTGAAGAAGCATCTTGTTTCTTTTGCAACTAAGAAAGGTCATGCACATTGTTTTTTTGATGTAGCATAATTTTTTCAATTGCTTTTATTTTTGACTTTGAAATTCTGTCAACTGGCAAAAGAAACTACTTCAGTATCAACTCATTTCGAGTAAGAAATAATTGAATAAAGCATCAAAGAATTATTGGTTTAGACAGTCATTTATAATGTACCTAGTATGTAATAGGCACTGTTCTAGAAGATGTAAAGAACATGAGTATAAAGTTTTCAGTTCAAGGGCTCATAAAATGTTTAGACATATTTCCTGAGACCTGGCCATCTTGATGAACGAAAGTTAAATGGATCATAGAGCATCTCTAAGCAGACCATAAGGTTAGAACTGAGAAGAGAGAAAGAACACACATATATTGAATTCTTGACTAGTTTGTGGGCATCCTACGTGACTCATCTTTTAGAGTTCTCACTATCGTCCATTGATGTGGACATTTCCTTTTTTTTACAAAGAAGGCATCAAGTGGAGAAAGGTGAAGGACCTTGTCAAGTGTAACTTTGGCTTTCACATGTACAATATGTGGGCTTACCCTAAAGTTGAGGGTCACTGAGAAATTCAGGATTCACAAATTTGGGGCACAACTAACGTGTTCACATGTCCTTGAAAAGAGACAAAGAAACCTTTTTAAAGAAAAGATATAAATGTTCTAATGAATATAGCTGTTAAGTGCTGGATCTGTAAGTCCTACCCCATGTCTACTGGATTCTAACATCTCCTTTTTTGCTACTGTATCCCTTGAATCCAACTTGTGTTGGAGTTAGCTAAAATGATGAAGGTGAATAGATACAGATCAGTATCTTTGAATGAATCATTTGTGGTGTAAGAGCCACAAGCATGATCAAAACTTTAGGTTGACTTGCCCAATCCCCTTTTTCATCTCTTCTCTCAGCTTACCTCAACTCTTTAGTCTGTCGGTGCTAGGAATGATTTCCCAGTGTCTCTTGTAGTATTGTGGACTTAATAGTGTTTCCCTCCCCAAAATTCATTTGTTGGATCCCTAACCCCCAGTACTTTAGGATGTGACAATTTTAAGAGATTGGGCATGTCAAAAGGTAATTAAGGTTAAATGAGGTCATAAAGGTTGGTCCTAATCCAATATTACTTGTGCCCTTATAAGAAAAAAAAGAGGGACATGGAGTTGTGTACACACCAAGAAAACACCATGTGAGAATATAGCAAGGAAGCAACTATCAGCAAGCCAAAGAGAGAGGCCCCAGGAGAAATTAACCCGCCAGAACCTTGATATCTTCCAGCCTCAACAATGTGAGAAAAAAAGTTACTGTTGGCCATCCGGACTGTATTGCTTTATTATGGCAGCCCTAGCAATGAATACAGATTTTGGTATGGAGACGTGATTGTGATTAAAATCTAATATGGTGCAAGTGGTTTTAGAACTGAATAATAGAAGCTGGATAATAGAGGTTTTAAAAGAATCCTAAAACAAGTCTAGATTGCCTTGAAGAGATTGTTGGTGGGAACATGAATGGTAATGGTGGCTTTCTGTGTGAAATCTCATACAGAAATGGAGAATATGTTATTGAGACTATAGGAAAGGTGATTCTTGTTATAAAGTGGCAAAGAATTTGTCTGAGTTTTCTTCTAATGTTGTGTGGAAAGTAGAAGTTACAAGTGATGAACATGGATATTTAGCTGAAGAGATTTCTCAGTGAAGTGTTTAAGGTGCTGCCTGTTTTTGCCTCTGTGCTTATAATACATTGCTAGAGGAGAAAGATAAATTGAAGAAATTGTTAAGGAAAATGGACCAGAACTTGAAGATTGGTAAAATTCTCAACCTATCCATATTGCAAAAAAACAAGAAGTTTTCCTGGAGAGGCCATGAAGAATGTGGCTTGATGATGCAATAACTCCATAAAGAGATTACCCATGGATCTAAGCAGAAGCCAGAAATAATGATGGGTCTGTGCCAGCAGAAATATGTCCAGATTGGACTAAAGGAACAAGTGTGGAACAAAATGAAAGAAGCCTTGAGCTTCTGGGATTCTACAGAATGGAAGAGTAGAACTATTCCATTATGAACATTATTCTTCAGGAAAAGAAGGTAGGGCCTTACCTACAAGACATTTAACGATGATTCAGGGATTGGTAGGGCTGCTTCTGCACCACAGGTCCTGGGGCAAAGCTGCCTCCTCCTTTATTTCAGAAGACAAGACTGCTCTCTCCCATTGTCTCATGGGTAAGACTTTTGCCTAGAGTTATGAGAAAGTGCAACTGCCCAAGGTAGAGCCCCATCAGGTCCAAAAGGCAGAGCATCAAGCCAAAAAGGATTATACTTGAGCATTAAAATCTAAAGGAATTTGCCTTGTCATGTTATATATACACTTGCTTGGAACCCATCACCTTTTCTCTTTTTTATATTTTTCCCTTGTGGAATTGGGAATGTTTATCCTATGCCTATTCCATCGTTTCTCACCATTGTGTTTTAGAACATATAAATTGCCTGATTTCACAGGTTGTCCTGCAGAAAGGAATTTTGCCTCAGGATAAATCATACTTTGAGTGTCACCCATATGTGATTTGGAAGATCTTCAGATAAGACTTCAGACCTAGAATTGATGCTAGAATGGGTTAAGAATTTCGAGCTGTTGGTGCGTCTGGGTGGCTCAGTTGGTTAACCATTCAACTTTGGTTTCGTCTCAGATAATGATCTCATGGTTTGTGAGTTTAAGCCCTGCATTGGGCTCTGTGGTGACTGTGGAGCCAGCTTGGGATTTCTCTCTCCCTCTCTTTCTGTCCCCCCTCCTCCCACTTGAACTCTCTCTCAAAAAATAAACGTTAAAAATTTTTATTAAAAAGAATTTTGAACTGTTGGAATGGGAATGAATGTCTTTTGCATGTGAGAAAATCATGAATTTTGATGGGTTAGAGGATAGAATGTTATAGACTGAATTGTGTACCCCAAATTAATATGTAGAAAACCAAAACCCAAACCCCAATACTTTAGAATATATTGTGTTTGGAGATAGAGTCTTTTAAGAAATAATTATGGTTACATGTCATGTAGGTAAGGCGCTAATCAAATGTGACTGGTTTCCTTATAAGAAGAGGGAGAGATACCTGAAATGTAAGCACACAGAAAGAAGGACATGGAAGGACACAGTGAGAAGGCAGCTGGCTCCTATCTAAGGAGAGAGGCCTTCAGGAGATACCAATCCTTCCAGCACCTTAATCTTATACTTCCAGCTTCCAAAACTATGAGGAAATACATTTCTTTCCTTCAAACCACCAAGTCTCTGGTATTTTGTTATTACAATCCTAGAAAATTAACACAGGCAGGTAGCAGTGCTTGTGTGATACACTTCTGACCAATGCAGTATAAGAACATATGTGAAGGTTTCTGACAAAGCCTTTGCTTTTCTGATCCAGGCACTAAGCCTTCTCGTGTCCCCTTCTTTCCCTATTTATAATGTACGCTGATACTGGGAGATGCAGCAGTCATCTTGGAAGCATGAGGTGGGAGCATAGGAAGAAGGCCTATATGCTAAGCTTACAGCTTACTGGAAAAGTGAGAGAAGCCTGCTGGCATCAGTGGCATGCTAGATGTTTACTCCATAGGCTTCTTTAAGCCACTGTTGCATTATATTCTGTTATTTACAGAGAATACAGTCCTAACTGAAACAAATGTATAACCGGTATAATTTTTTTATGTGAAATAAGCTTACATTTATCAGTTTCTCATGAGAGTATTAGGCATGCTTTGTAAGCACTTGAAGTAGGTATTTAAAGAGTGAATCTCCTGGTCTTTCATATTTCACAGTCAGTATCTTTCCAACTACTTTATATCTTCCATGAATTCCTACCCTTTTATCTGATTGTCCACAGGAAACAACCTACACTTACTCCCTCTGATTCTTAGGGCTTTGAGGAATTTTTAAAATTGTAAAATTTTAAAATTTTACATTTTGAAATCATGGAAATCCGCATATGTGAATGTAAGAAGTCATGCGGCAAGGGGCGCCTGGGTGGCTCAGTCGTTCAACTCAGGTCATGATCTCATGGCTTGTGGGTTCGAGCCTTGTGTCGGGCTCTGTGCTGATAGCTCAGAGCCTGGATCCTGCTTTGAATTCTGTGTCTCCCTCTCTCTCTCTGCCCTTCCCCCGCTCACACGCTTTCTCTCTCTCTCAAAATAAACGTAATAAAAAAATTTAAAAGGTCATGCAGCAAGGTCATGTTTATGCTCTACCCAGTTTTTCTTGATGGTAACATCTTGTGAAATTATAGTATAACACCACAACTAGGGTATTGACATTGCTATAGTCTAGTTATAAAACGATTCTAAAGATTAGTTGGCCAACTAATCTTTGACAAAGCAGGAAAGAACATCCAATGGAAAAAAGGCAGTCTCTTTAACAAATGGTGCTGGGAGAACTGGACAGCAACATGCAGGAAGTTGAAATAGACCACTTTCTCACACAATTCACAAAAATAAACTCAAAATGGATAAAGGACTTGAATGTGAGACAGGAAACCATCAAAACCCTAGAGGAGAAAGCAGGAAAAGACCTCTGACCTCAGCCGTAGCAATCTCTTACTTGACACATCCCCAAAGGCAAGGGAATTAAAAGCAAAAATGAACTACTGGGACCTCATGAAGATAAAAATCTTCTGCACAGCAAAGGAAACAACCAACAAAACTAAAAGGCAACCAACGGAATGGGAAAAGATATTTGCAAATGACATATTGGACAAAGGGCTAGTATCCAAAATCTATAAAGAACTCACCAAACTCCACACCCAAAAAACAAATAATCCAGTAAAGAGATGGGCAGAAAACATGAATAGACACTTCTCTAAAGAAGACATCTGGATGGCCAACAGGCACATGAAAAGATGCTCAACGTCGCTCCCCATCAGGGAAATACAAATCAAAACCACACTCAGATATCACCTCACCCCAGTCAGAGTGGCCAAAATGAACAAGTCAGGAGACTATAGATGCTGGAGAGGATGTGGAGAAACAGGAACCCTCTTGCATTGTTGGTGGGAATGCAAATTGGTGCAGCCACTCTGGAAAACAGTGTGGAGGTTCCTTAAAAAATTAAAAATAGACCTACCCTATGACCCAGCAGTAGCTCTGCTAGGAATTTACCCAAGGGATACAGGAGTACTGATGCATAGGGGCACTTGTACCCCAATGTTTAGAGCAGCACTCTCAACAATAGCCAAATTATGGAAAGAGCCTAAATGTCCATCAACTGATGAGTGGATAAAGAAATTGTGGTTTATATACACAATGGAGTACTACGTGGCAATGAGAAAGAATGAAATATGGCCCTTTGTAGCAACGTGGATGGAACTGGAGAGTGTGATGCTAAGTGAAATAAGCCATACAGAGAAAGACAGATACCATATGTTTTCACTCTTATGTGGATCCTGAGAAACTTAACAGAAACCCATGGGGGTTTCAACTGAGGGTTGATGGGGGTGGGAGGGAGGGGAGGGTGGGTGATGGGTATTGAGGAGGGCACCTTTTGGGATGAGCACTGGGTGTTGTATGGAAACCAATTTGACAATAAATTTCATATATTAAAAAAAAATTAAAAAAAATTTCATATATTGAACAAAAAGAATTAAACAATAAAATGATTCCAATACTATAAAGATCTTCATAGTCATACCAAATTCCCTCCCAGGCTTCCCCCCCACCCCCACCCCCAGCCTTAACCTTCAGTAGATAGGTCTTTGTATAATTGTGTCAGTTTAAGAATCTTTATAAAGGAATAATGTAATATGTAACCTTTAGGTCTGGCTTTTTTCACTTAGCTTAGTTCTGTGGAGATTCACCCAGGTTTTTGCATGGATCACTACTTGGTTGCTTTTTATTGCTGATTATTATTCTATGACACAATGTACCAAAGTTTGTTTAAACACTTACTGGATTTATAATCTTTAGCTGTTTATTAGGAAAAAAAAGTAACTTTCCAATGAAGTCCATCTTCTATAACCTGGATTCTCTTTCTCAGTAGCATGACTTATGTTTGAGTTCAGCCACTGGTCTATAGTCCTTCTCCCACCTTAGGCCCTAAAACCCTGCCCAGTGATTCCCCAATGTTACAGCACATTAGATTCACCTGGAGAACTTTCAATAAAAATCCCATGCCTGTGTTGCTTGTCAAAACAATTAAGTCAGTATGTCCCAGTGTCAAAGCTAGGCATCTTTTTTTTTTTTTTTTAAGGATTTCCTCTTGTCTCCAGTTTGCTGTAGAATTGAGGAATCACCACCTAGTGACTGCCCAAGACCCTGATGCAACATGTTAATAGTAATCCATTTACTTTTAAGTTGCCTATATACTCCTCAAGAAATGGCAAAAGTTATAAATACACCAACCATTAGCAAGAATTAGTGGAATATCAGAAGGACTAAAGAGCATCTTCCTAAAACCGCTCTTTCCATCATTTGTAAACGCCCAGTAATTCTAAAGATTTTGCAGATACTTCTCACAAGGTATAAGGAAGAGGCACAGATAAGTGTATTGACTTTTCTTATCTATATATACATATGGAGAAGGAAAATATGATCAAATATATATGAAGTTGAATTCTTGGGTTTTGCTATACTGCTCAGTAGTCTTTGAATGGACTTGACATGTTGATGTGTAGTTCACCTCCCTTGCTTTGATTAGTATTCAGTAACTATCCATATTGTCTTCTTTTTCAAATACTTGTATACAAATCTGTTACATAATTCAAGTGGGCTCACTTGAAAGCTCTGAGACTCTGGGGAACTGAGAATTTCAGAAATATCTTCTGTGTTTGATGCTTTGATGCTAAGACCGCATGTTTCAAGGCACAGCTTAATGGCAGAGTCCTATTAAAATAATGTTTAAGTATGATATTCCCACCCAGTGGCAGAAGTTTAATTTATGTTCATGTGATAAAAATGAAGTTAAATATTTCTCACACAACACAGAGAGTGCTTATAAATTCATACCTGTTACATGAAGAAAGAGTCTTTCAACACAACTTATTTTATCACTTAAAAATGCATGCTAGAATCTCTTCGAAGCATGAAAGAACCCTAGTTTGAAAAACAACTGAGGTGTGATGTCACCAAATGGCGATGTAGGTTGTTCCTGACTTCACTCCCTCTCCTAAGAATAGCAACTGACACCTACCATGGACAAGACACGCTGAAAGAACATGGACTAGGACCATTAACAGGGGAATGAGGCTGAAACAACCCCCTGTACCACAGAGACCAAGACTACATAGAAGAGTAAGAGGAATAGCTATACCTGATGGCATTGCCCTTCCCTCAGGCTCACAGGGCACCTTGCTGAGAAGTCTCCTCTGAGCCTACAGTTCCTCCAGTGGGTCAGGAGAGTCCACGGGGGATATCCAGCTTCACCAGCATTGTGGGTCACTTCATGGGAGTTCCTGCACTGGTTGCACTCCAAGAGTATCCTGGGGAATCTGCAGTACTCAACTAGGGTGAATCTGTGTTGGAACCATGGGGAGGGGCTGCAAGCAGTTAGTACTTGGATCTTGGTGGACCAAGTTCTTATCTGTGAGCTCAAGTAGTGGGCCTAACCAGTGATTTTGCTAATATGCAGAGCCAAGTCAGTAGTATACTCTGACCAAGGAACTCGGTGGGGTGCAGGTCTGCTTGATTCAGGTCCTCAAACAAGAAGTTTTGTGAACCTTGGATCCTAGTCTGCTCACTCCCAGGCAGAAGAGCTGAATCATAGCCCCACCTAGTGTAGAGTATGGCTTCCAGCCCCATCTGACAGGAAGGGCTGACGAACACACTTAGAAGCTTCTCAGTAATCTAGCATTGCTTAAACTGAGAGATGGGTGGGCAGAGTTGATTGCCCTCAGAGCAAAGTCAGTGCTTCTGTTTGGACAAGGAACTTGAGTCAAGAATACAAAGAACCTTGGTGGCCTTGGAGCTGCTTCTCCTGTTATGCCTGGGGAGGGAAACTATTTAATAGCCCCATTTATTGTTGAATACAAGCCTTCAGCTTGCCCAACCAGAGAACCTTACCAGAGCACACAGGAAGCTGCATAGCCCAGCCATCAGCCATGCTTACAGTGGCACTTGAACAGAGAACACAGCTTGTGGGTTTCCCTTCTGCACAGCAACATTGGTGGCCTCACATGACCAGGATATTCCGTTTATACTCTTTCCTGGTTCAGGTCCCACAACAATGATCCATGCAGGCTCTGAGTTCTGTATTGCAGCCCCATCAGGGCAGGGGAGATTAAGTCATAGCCCCACCTACTGTTGAGTCGAGTATCCAGTCCCAAGCATCTACTAAGCCTGACCAGAGAATTGAGGCAACTCTGGAGCTTATCCTATAGCCTCACTTGGGCAGGGAACCAAGCCAGTGGTCCTATTCAGTTATTCTCAGTCAGTGGCACATACCTCCCCACACCTGCCCTCAAGAGCTTGAACAGTTGCCTCACCCAAAAATAAGCCCTAATAGGAGATACCACCTGCCCCCGAATGTTACCTAAAGACATATCCAGAAATCCAGATTGAACTGACTGGTGAAGAAATGTCTGCCAAAGCAAACCTGCAAAGTTTGTATATGAGGAGAATGCTTACTCAAATAAGCAGATACCAATGTCAAGAATCTAGGATTATTTAAAAATCAGTAAATATTGCACCAAAGGAAACTAATAAATCTCTGATAACTTATCCTAAAGAAATGGAGGTTTATGAGAATTCAGAAAAGGAATTCCAAAAAAGTGTCTTAAACTTAGCCAACTGCTTGAACACAGACAACTAAACAAAATAAGGAAAATAATGCATGAAAAAACAAATTCAACAAAAATAATAGAAACCATAAAAAAGAAAGAAAGCAGAAATTCTAGAGCTGAAAAATACCATAACCAGACTGAAGAATTCAATAAGGACCTTCAAAACTAGTCTCAATTGTGTAGAAAAAAAGAATCATTGGCCTGGAAGATAGGATATTTGAAGTTACCCAGTTGGAGGAGCAAAAAGAAAAAAGAATAAAAAAGAGTGAAGAAAGCCTGTGGGACTTCTGAGACACTATGAAAAGAAATAATATTCTAAAAGGAGAAGAGAAAGGAGAAAGGGAGAGAAAGTATATTTAAAGCAATAATGGCTGAAAACTTCCCAAACTTGGGGAAGACATCCAGATCCAAGGGGTCCAGAGGACCCCAAAGAGAGTGAACACCAAGAAACATTGTAATTAAACTTTCAAAAGTCAAAGACAAAGAATTATAAAAGCAGCAACAGAAAAAGGAGAAGTTACATGCAAGGGAGTAGTCCATCAGACTACTGGCAGACACTACTGGCAGATTTCTCAACAGAAACTTTTCAGGCCACAAGAGAATGGGATGACAATATTCAAATTATTGAAAGGAAAAAAAAAACCTGCCAACCAAGAACATTATACCCAGTGAAGCTGTCCTTCAGAAAGGAAGGAAAGATAGACTTTCCCAAATAAATAAAGGTGAGATGATTTATCACCACTAGAACTGCCTTATAAGAAATTCTAAATTCTAAAAGAATTCTTTGAATAGAACTAAAATAATGCTAATTAAAATTGTAACATAAGGCATTATAAAACTCACTGGTAATAGTAAATGTGTAGTCAAAGTTAGATTCTGTAATATGGTAATGATGGTGTGTAATTCACTTAAAATTCTAGTTCATATGTTACAAAACAAGTGTAGTATAAATAACATAAATAAACAATCTATTATTAGTTACACAATATAAAAATATGTAAATTATAACATTAATAACTGAAAATGTGAGGAAGAGAAGTAAAAGTGTAAAGCTTAAGAATTCTATTGTGGTTTAATTTGTTATTAGTTTAAATTAGGGTGTTATAATAACCTTAAGATATTTTATGTAAACCTCACGGTAACTACAAGGGAAGAGCCTGTAGTAATTACATAAAAGAACATGATAAAGAAGTCAGAGCATATTGATACAAGACATCAAAATGCAAAGACGACAGGTTAAGCAACAAGGAATGATGAATCCAGAATACAACCAGAAAACAGTTAATAAAATGGCAATAGTACCTCCTTACTTATCAGTATTTGCTTTAAATGTAACATGGCTTAAATTCTCCAAAAGACATAAAATTGCTGAATGGATTAAAAAAAAGTTCCAACAATATGCTACCTACCAGAGACTAACTTTACCCTTAAAGACACATTATACTGAGAGTGAAGGGATGGAAAGAGATATTTTAAGCAAATGATAACTACAACAAAAAAGCAACGGTAGCTATATTTGTGTCAGAAAAAAAAGACTTTAAAAGTGGTAAAAAAGACAAAGAAAATCATTATATAATGCTAAAGGGGTCAAAATTTCAAGAAGATATAACAATTGTAAATATTTATGCACTAACATTGGAGTACCTAAATACATGAAGCAAAAACTAACAGAACTAAAAGGAGAAATAAACAGAAATACAATAATAGTTGGGGACTTAGTACCCAACTATCAATGATGGATAGACCATCCAAAGAATTGAATAGCAATATAAGCCAAATGGACCTAATAGACCTACACAGAAAATTCTATCTGACAACAGTGGAATATACATTCTTCTCCAGCATATGTAGAACATTTTCTAGGATTAATCATATGTTAGCCCATAAAACAAATCTTAGTAAATTCAAGAAGACTGAAATCATACCAAATATTTTTTCTGACTACAATGGTATGAAACTAAAAATCAATAAAAATAAAACTAGAAAATTCACTAATACATGGAAATTAAACAATAACCTTCTGAACAACGAATGAATCAAAGAAAATTGAAGGGGAAATAAATATTACAGGCATACTTTGGAGATCTTGCTGGTTTGGTTCCAGACCAAAGTCTTGCCTTTAAAGAAAATCCATTGGAACTTCCAAGTGCCTGACAGCATCAAACTTATTTTCATCTATAATTGGCTGAAGGACACATTGCCCTTGATTCTGGTTCCCTTTAGTGTCTCACTTAGTCACCCTGACACCTTTCTTTTTTCTAGCCTCTCTAAGATAGAACATGAATCAAACACATGAATCCAATAGAGATTGTCAAGAGAAATTTTAAAATACGTTGAATTTAATGAAAATGAAAACACAACTTGTAGGATGTAGTAAAAGCAGCACTTACAGAAAAATTTATAGCATTGAATGCATGTATTAGAAGGAAGAGATATCCAAAATGAGTCATCTAACCTTCTACCTTAGGAGACTAGAAAAAGAATAGCACGTTAAACACAAAGCAAGTAGAGACAATTAGGCTAGAAATCAATGAACATGAAAACAGGAAGTCAATAGAGAAAATCAATGATATCAAAATCTGGTTTTTAAAAGATCAATGAAATGATAAACCTCTGGCTAGATTAAGAGAAAAAGAGGGTAGACACAATACAAATATCAAAAACGAAAGAGAGTCCATCATTACAGATATTATGGACATTAAAAAGATACTAAAGAAATGCTGTGAACAACTCTTTGCCCACGAATTTGATATAATAGATTAAATGGACCAGCTCCTTGATAGATACAATCTTCCAAAGCTCATGTAAGATTAAACGGATGATCTGGGGAAGATCGTGGCATAGGAGGACCCTAAGCTCATCCCATTTCATGTTTACAACTAGATATCATCCCCATCCAAGTAAATAAGCCAGAGAGCAGTCCAAAGCCTGGCAGAACAAATCTACAATGATAGAAACTAAGGAAAAAATACAACATATCAATGAAATCAGGAGCTGTTTCTTTGAAAAAAATCAATAAAATTGATAAGCCTCTAGCTAGGCTTACCAAGAAAAATTACAAAGAACTCAAATAAATAAAATCACAAATGAGAGAGGAGAAATAACAATCAACATCTCAGAAATATGGTTATAAGAGAATATTGTGAAAATCTGTATGCCAACAAACTGGACAACCTAGAAGAAATGGATAAATTTTTAGAAACATGTAAACTGTCAAAACTGAAACAGGAAGAAATAGAAAATTTGAACAGACCAATAACGGGCAAAAAAATGGAATCACTAATCACAAACTCCCAACAAACAAAAGTCCAGGGCCAGATGGCTTCACAGGTGAATTCTGCCAAACATTTAAGGGAGAATTAATGCCTATTGTTCTCAAACTATTTCAAAAAATAGAAATGGAATGAAACTTCCACATTCATTCCACGAGGCTAACATTACCATGATACCAAAACCAGATAAAGACTCCGCTAAAAAAGAGAATTACAGGCCAATATCTCTCTCTGATGAATATAGATGCAAAAATCCTTAACAAAATACTAGCAAACCAAATTTAACAATACATTAAAAAAAATCATTAATCATGATCAAGTGGGATTTATTCCTTGGTTGCAAGGGTGGTTCAATCTTCACAAAAGAATCAACATGATACATCATGTAAAAGAAAGGATAAAAACCGTCTGATCATTTCAATAGATACAGAGAAGCATCTGACAGAGTACACCGTCGATTCATGATAAAAATCCTCAACAAAGTAGGGTTAGAGGGAATATACCTCATTATAATAAAGGCCATATATGAAAAACCCACAGCTAACATCATCCTCCATGGGGAAGAACTCAGAACTTTTTCCTTAAGGTCAGGAACAAGACAATGATGTCCACTCTCCCCACTTTTATTCAGCATAGTGCTGGAAGTCCTAGCCATAAGCCTCAGACAACAAAAAGAAAAGGTGTCCAAATTGGTAATGAAAAAGCAAAACTTTCACTATTTGCAGATGACATGATACTATATATAGAAAACCCAAATACTTCACCAAAAACTGCTAGAACTGATAAATGAATGAATTCAGTAAAGTTGCAGAATACAAATCAACCTACATAAATCTGTTGCATTTCTATACACCAGTAATGAAGCAACAGAAAGAGAAATTAAAACAGTCCCAGTTACCTAGGAGGAAACCTAATCAAAGAGGTGAAAGATCTGTACTCTGAAAACTATAAGACACTGGTGAAAGAAATGGAAGATGACACAAAGAAATGGAAAGACATTCCATGCTCATGGATTGGAAGAACAAATATTGTTAAAATATCTATACTAACCAAAGCAATCTACACATTTAATGTTAAAATGTTTATACTACCCAAAGCAATCAACACATTTAATGTGATCCCTGTCAAAATACTACCAGTGTTTTTCACAGAGCTAGAGCAAACAATCCTAAAATGTGTATGGAACCACCAAAGACCCTGAATAGCCAAAGCAGTCTTGAAAAAGAAAAGCAAAGTTGTAGGCATCAAACTTTTGAACTTCAAGTTATATTACAAAGCTCTAGTAATCAAAACAGCAGGTACTGGTACAAAAATAGACATATAGATCAGTAGAACAGAATAGAAAACCCAGAAATGAAACCACAACTAAATGGTCAGTTAAAATTTGACAGAACAGGAAAGAATATCCAATGGGAAAAGGACAGTCTCTTCAACAAATGGTGTTGAGAAAACTGGACAGCAACATGCAAAAGAAAGAAACTGGACCACTTTCTTACACATGAAAATAGATTCAAAATGAATTAAAGACCTAAACGTGAGACCTGAAACCAGAAAAATCCTAGAAGAGAACACAGGCAGTAACCTCTTTGACATCAACCATAGCAACTTTTTTTCTAGATCTATCTTCTGAGGCAAGTGAAGTAAAAGCAAAAATAAACTGTTGGGACTAACATCAGAATAAAAAAACTTCTGCTCAGTGAAGGAACGAGTCAACAAAACTAAAAGGCAACCTATTGAATGGAGAAGATATTTGCAAATGACTTACATAATAAAGGGTTAGTATCCAAAATCTGTAAAGAATTTATAAAACTCAACATCCAAAAACCAAATAATTCAATTAAGAAATGGACAGAAGACATGAATATACATGTATTCCAATGAAGATGTCCAGAAGGCCAACAGACACATGAAAAGATGCTCAAAATCATTCATCATCAGGGAAATGCAGTTTAAAACTACAATGACAAATTACCTCACAGCTATCAGAATGGCTAAAATCAACAACACAGAAAAACAACGGATGTTGGTGAGGATGTGGAGGAAAAGGAACACTCATGCACTGTTGGTGAGAATGCAAGCTTGTACAGCCACTGTGGAAAACAGTATGGAGGTTCCTCGAAGAGTTAAAAATAAAATAACCTATGATGCATCAGTCTCATTACTGGGTATTCACCCAAGGAATACAAAAACACTAATTCAGAAGGATATATGCACTCCTTAATATACATTCATACATACAGTGGAATATTATTCAGCCATAAAAAAGAATGAAAATTTGCCATTTACAATGACATGGATGGAGCTAGAGAATATATTGCTAAGTGAAATAAGTAAGTCATAGAAAGAGAAATACCATATCATTTCACTCATATGTGCAATTTTAAAAACAAACAACCAACAGGGAAAAAAGAGAGGGAGAGAAATCAAGAAATAGGCTCTTAATTATAGAGAACACACTGATGGTTACCAGAGGGGAGGGTGGTGGTGGGGGGGATGGGCTAAACAGGTGATGGGGATTAAAGAATGCACTTGTGATGAGCAGCAGGTGATCTATGGCATTGTTGAATCACTATATTGTGTACCTGAAACTAACATAACCTTGTATGTTAACTAACTGGAATTAAAATAAAAATTAAAAGAAAAGAAGAAACTGCTGATCTTAATACAAGATGTTAATAATAGAGGAAACTGTTTCTGTGAGTGAGAGGGGTAAATGGGAACTCTGTACTTTTTGCTACATTTTTTTGTAAACAGAAAACTTCTTTAAAAAATAATGTTGAGGCAGAAAGTTAAGATGGTGGAGGAGTAGGAGGACTGGGATTTTCTTTGTACCTCAAACATGGCTGTATTGAGGTCAGATCACTTGGAACACTCAGGAAATCGATCTGCACAGTGACAAAGGATCTCCACAGTTGGAGGGAGACAGCTTGGCAGGATCGAGGCACATGTATGTGAATTTGTCTCTGTGGAGAGACAAAAGGGAGAGAGCAGTTGTGAAAGTGCGGCATCAAGTGAGCACAAGAGGAAAACCTCTCTGGACCATGGATTGGGGAACAAGAAATACAGAGAGTGCCAGTTTATTATTCGCAAACAGCCTTAAGAGCTGAAACTTGGAGGTTGGGAAGTGCAGGACTTTCTCTGGAGCAAAGCCGGAGCCTTGGCGCCTGCTCCTGGGGAGGAGGGAGCCAGTCTGGAGTATATAGAGCACAGTAGTGATCACAGGGGCACACTGGAAGAGAATAGTCCCCTTCCTGGAGTACTTTGGGAAGAGGGTTTATTGCCTCCCCCAGGACAAAAGACACTGCAGGTGCCAGCCAAAGCCTTTTATCTGCAGGGCAGAGGGGCTCTACTCTAGAACAGGGGAGAGGAGCTACACCAAGCTGGGTTTTGAATCCCAACCAAGCGCCTAAAAGGCGTGGGAGAACTGTGGAGCAGGGCAAGCTGACCGCCCGGGTTTTCTGTAAAGGCTGCCTAAACAGTGTGGGTTGAGATACCCCTTATAGAGTGGAGAGATGCCATTTTCCCCCCAACGCCAACATGGTGGGACTTCAGAGAGCAGCAGACCCCAGCAGAGGCAGGACACACACACACCCAACCCGCCCCTTCCTGCCTGGCAACTGCTTATCAACTGGAGCAAGACTGACTGACCCAATGCAGCTGGCCTCTCCTCCAGAACAGCACAGTCACGGGTCCCAGGCACCAACAGACAGCTGGTTTTTCTTTTTTTTCCCTTTCTTCCCTCTTCTTTTTTTCTTTTGGGATCAGGCTCATAGTTTCTGGTTTCTTTTTAGTGCCCCCCCCCCTCTCTGTGTATGTGTGTGTATGTATGTGTATATATATATATATGTCAATATTATATGTATTATTATATATTGTATGTAATATATAGTATATGTCATATATACTATTATATATTATTTGATCAATATATATGCTGGTCAATATATAATGTGTGTGTGTCTATATATATATATATATAAATGTATATATATATATACACATGTATATATAAATTTTTTTGACAAGTCATTTTTGTTCTATTTTTTTTTTCTATCTTTTCTCTTTTTTATTCTTTATTTTCCTTTCTCTTTCTCTGGACTTAGACTTATGGTTTTTTGATTCTCTGGCTCCCCTTTCATTTTTCACTTTTTATGGGATCAAGCTGGCCCCACTGCCTTTCCTTTTTTTTCCCCAACAAATTGCTTCAACAAATTGAAGTGCATCTGGTTGAAGGTCCAAACACTTCACCACGATGAGCAAGGAGGAACTCTGCAGAGGACTGGTCAGTGGGATAGAGCAGCCAAAATGCAACACAGAGTGCATGAGATGTACCAAAAAAAACACTTCCTGAGGTGCGAGGCCCTGGACAGCGTATGACCCCTTTTTAATATATTAACTTATATATTTAATATATTAATATATATATTAATATGTGTCACACTCTCAAGTGTGGGAGGCATAACAGGTTTTAAAACACACAAAGACAGAAACCTAGTCAAAATGACAAAATGGAGGAATTCTCCACAAAAGAAAGTTCAGGAAAAAATCACAGCCAGAGAATTGTTCAAAACAGATATAAATAATATATCTAAACAAGAATTTAGAATAACATAAAACTAATAGCTGGGCTTGAAAAAAGCATAGAAGACACCAGAGAAGCTCTTGCTGCAAAGATCAAAGACCTAGAACTAGAACTAATATAAAAATGCTATAACTGAGATGCAAAATAAACTAGATACAGTGACAATGAGGATGGAAGAAGCATAGGAGAGAATAGGTGAAATAGAAGATAAAATTATGGAAAACAATGAAGCTGAAAAATAGAGGAAAAGGAATTTACTAGATCATGAAAGGAGAGAGAACTAAGTGATTCCATGAAACAAAAAAATACTCATATCATAGGAGTCCCAGAAGAAGAAGAGTGAAAGGGAAAGAAGGTTTATTTGAACAAATTATAGCTGAGAGCTTCCCTAATCTGGGGAAGGAAGTGGGTATCCAAGTCCAAGAGGCACAGAGAACTCCCTTTAAAATCAACAAAGGGGGCGCCTGGGTGGCTCAGTCGGTTAAGCGTCCGACTTCAGCCAGGTCACGATCTCGCGGTCTGTGAGTTCAAGCCCCGCGTCAGGCTCTGGGCTGATGGCTCAGAGCCTGGAGCCTGTTTCCGATTCTGTGTCTCCCTCTCTCTCTGCCCCTCCCCTGTTCATGCTCTGTCTCTCTCTGTCCCAAAAATAAATAAACGTTGGAAAAAAAAATAAAAAAAAAAAAATCAACAAAGACAGGTCAACACCACAACTGAAACTGAGAAAATACAAAGATAAAGAGAGAATTCTGAAAGCAGGTAGGGAAAAAAGGTCCTTAACCTACAATGGTAGACACATAAGGTTAGTAGCAGACCTGTCCACTGAAACTTGGCAGGCCACAAGGGAGTGTCAGGAAATATTCAATGTGCTGAATAGGAAAAATATGCATCCAAGAATCCTTTTTCCAGCAAGACTCTCATTCATAATAGAAGGAGAGAGAAAGACTTTCCCAGACAAACAAAAACTAAAGAAGTTTGTGACCACTCAGCCAGCCCTGCAAGAGATCCTAAGGGGGACTCTGTGAGTGGAAAGCACTAAAGACTACAAAGGACCAGAGAACATCACAAAGAACATGAAACCTACAGATAACACAATGGCACTAAATCCATATCTTTGAGTAATCACTCTGAATGTAAATTGACTAAATGCCCCAATCAAAATACATAGGGTATCAGAATGGATAAACAAAAACAAAAACAAAACCAAGATCCATTTGTATGCTGCCTACAAAAGACTCATTTTAGACCTGAAGACACCTGCAGATTGAAAGTGAGAGGACTGAGAAGCATCTATCATGCTAATGGATGTCAAGAGAAAGCCGGAGTAGCCATATTTATATAAGACAAACTAGTCTTTAAAACAAAGACTGTAACAAGAGATAAGGAAGGGCATTATATAATTAAAGGGTCTATCCATGAAGAAGAGCTAACAATTGTAAATGTTTATGCCCCCAATGTGGAAGAACCCAGATATATAAATCAGTTAATCACAAATATAAGGAAAACTTACTGATAATAAGACAGTAATCGTAGGAGACTTTAACACTCCACTTATAACAATGGACAGATCCTCTAAGCAGAAAATCAATAAGGAAACAATGGCTCTGAATGACACATTGTACCACTTGGCCTTAACAGATATATTCAGAACGTTTCACCCTAAAGCAGCAGAATACACATTCTTCTCGAGTGCACCTGGAACATTCTCTAAAATAGATCACACACTGGGTCACAAAACAGCCCTTGATAAGTATGAAAGTATTGAGATCATACCATGCATATTTTCCGATCACAATGGTATGAAACTTGAAATTAACCACAAGAAAAAATTTGGAATGCCCCCAAATACATGTAGGTTAAAGAACACCCTACTAAAGAATGAATGGGTTAACCAAGAAATTAAAGAAAAATAAAAAAAAATACCTGGAAGCAAATGAAAAGGCAAACAGGACAGTCCAAACACTTTGGAATGCAGCATTGGCAGTCCTCCAAGAAGAAAATATATTGCATTTCAGGCCTGTCTCAAGAAGCAAGAAAGGTCCCAAATACACAACCTAACCTAAAGGAGCTAGAAAAGGAGCAACAAATAAAGCCCAAAGCCAGCAGAAGAAGGGAAATAATAAAGATTAGCGTGGAAAAAAATGATACAGAATCCAAAAAAACAAAACAGATCAATAAATTTAAGAGCTGTTTTTTTGAAAGAATAAAAAAAAATTGGCAACCCCCTACCCAGACTTCTCAAAAGGAAAAGAGAGAGGACCCAAATTGATAAAATCATGAATGAAAAAGGAGAGGTCACAACCAACACCATAGAAATACAATTATTAGAGAATACTATGAAAAAACTTTCATGTGAGAAATAAATTAAGCATACAACCATTAGTTTTGCATGAGAGTTTTAGGAGGACTTTGGTAACACGAGAATTAGATATCTTGAAGATGTTAACTGATTATTTGAATGTATACAGTAGCTGGTTCACTATAGACTGTACCACTTAAAGTGTGGTCGTATCATCAGAGGTAGTGAATGCAGATTCTGAGACCAGGAACCCTGCCTCGAGGGCTTTTATGGAGGTACATATCAGGGATGCAGGCCAGGACAGGGTCTTGGGAGATACCTTCTGTATCTAAGAATGCCTCTTCATGTGTTGGGGCTGTAAATTTCCTGGGGACTGCCGTTGTTCTCCTTTGAAGGACTTCCCATTTCAGATAGCATTCTTCCTGGCTTTGTCCAAGAGGGCTTATAACCTCTGAGGTTCTGCAGCTGTTTATGAAGTTTTACAAGGTGGCCTTGGTTAGGACTTAGTAAACCTTAAAGGCCTCATTATGGTGAACCGTTATGGAGATTTAAAATTTGGGAGAAATTTTTAAAATAATTCTGTTTACAGATATTTGATAGAGATTAACTTGCTATTTAAGTGTACTTTTCTATAAATGCTACCTAAAACTGTATGTGTGTGTAAGTCAAAGGAACTGGCTAAATACTAAGATATTTGTTAACTTACTATTCTAACAGTTTTCATATCATCTCACAGTTATTTTGTTATAGAAATGGCTTGTAAATTCTCATTGAACAGAAAGCTTGTTCCCTTGTTAAACAGTTCTGCTGTAATATATGACACTCAGTTGTTCACTCTCTTCTATATATCTGTTCGTTTTTCTTCTTAAAAAATAATTTACTTTTAATGTCTTAGATGGTAACATTAGAAGAACCCTAGTTTGAAAAATCCGACTAAATTAAATGGATTTAGTATCCAATCTGATTGTTTGCAATTAATAGTTCAAGAAGACACAAACATCTTTTAAAACCTGTAAGAAAAGTCCAAGTTGTGTGACTCTGTATATCTGATTTGAGTTTAAAATCACTAAAAACATTTTGGTCCTTTTTGTGTACCTGGTGTTAGGCACTGTATAAGTTGAGTTATTTTTTATTTTTATTTCTTTTGCTATTAAAATAATTTGTTTAGGGGCGCCTGGGTGGCTCAGTCGGTTAAGCGTCCGACTTCAGCTCAGGTCACGATCTCGCAGTCCATGAGTTCGAGGCCCGTGTCAGGCTCTGGGCTGATGGCTCAGAGCCTGGAGCCTGCTTCCAATTCTGTGTCTCCCTCTTTCTCTGCCCCTCCCCTGTTCATGCTCTGTCTCTCTGTCTCAAAAATAAATAAACATTAAAAAAATTAAAAAATATATTAAAAAAAAATAATTTGTTTAATATTAAGTAGTGAAATAACATGTGGGCATTAGGTCTAGAGGAGAAAGAGTGGGTGACGGGTTTTAATTTATCAAATACAAATTTTAAAAATAGGCTTATCCTTATTCACTAATGCAAAGCATAAGTTTTTGCTAAGTTATCTATTAAAATTTTTTTAAGTTATTATATGTGTTTAAAATGATAAAGATTATGTCATTTTAAGTTAACAGTATTAAAAAGGCAATAACCCAATTTAATTACCATTAATTTAAAAGGCAAAAATATTTTTTGGAATAAAAAGTTATTATTAACACAAACTATAACAATTCAAGGAATATTTTGTTACACACCAAATGAAAAACCCAAACACAAAATAATGATTTCTCATATTTTAATAATCAGTGGGGTGATAGAACCATCAGTGAATGTGTCAGGAATACATGTGAACACTGGATGAAATACACAATACTTTCATCTCAGCATAAATTAGCAAGCTCTTTCATGGTACAACCTACGTTACAACACCTGTCACTGTATTTTATATAGTCTGATCTCTTTACTCGAGAATGTGCATCTAACCTTGCTCTTCCTAATTGTGAAAGACTTTGGTCTTCAGCTTCATTTTGTCTACCAAGAATACTTTTCTCCACTTCTTCCAAGTTAAGATTAGAATCCTTCAATGAAGGTTGTAGTTCTCTGAATGATGGCTCCCTCTCAGACAGTGTTGCCTTCAGCTCTTGTGGCAAATCAGGAATGTACTCCAACATCCCATTCAAGGCTTCTTCTCCACTGGTGATGGAGGAGGACATGATTTCTAAATTAAAAAAAGAAAAAAAAGGAGGGGGTAGAGAAAAATACTCAAGGAACATCAGGAAAAAATAAAATAAAATTTTGCAGAGACATGAAAGAAAGTTTTGTCTTAATAGAATTAAACATCAAAACAGAGTTAACAAGTATCCTGATTAAACAATTTAGTGGATTATAGTTGGGTGGCTTAAATTACTACAGCATTACTAAGATTCTGCTTTACTCCACAGACCTCGTGTCTGTCTTTCTTCATGTCCCCTTAATGCTTTCATCATAGTCTTTGACTCCCTCTGACATTTCTGAAGTCATCTTGGTCATCAAAAACACTCAGTTTGACTCCAGATTAATTTTTCTTACCTAATTTTCTTCTGTTACGAACTTCTGACTTAATTCTAACTTAATCCTCTCAAACATTCCATGGTGGCAGATTACGGCCTCAGGATAAAGGTAAAAAGGCAGAATTTTCAGCTCCTCTGATCTAAAAGGAGATATTGGTCTCTGACATCCCTCATACATCTATCTAACAATTTCTTTTCTCCGGAGTATTTACTCCAAATCAGTAGTATTTTACATTTACTAGAGAAATGGGCTAAAAGAACAGTGACCAAAATACCAGTGACTTTAAGAAGAGATTGGTATCTGTTGTGCTGTGTGTACTAACTAATGTACTTTGTATGACTTTTGTTCCAGTGTTGTGGATCATGCAAGCTCTGCATGTTAAGGGAGTCTGTTCTTAAACACCTCCCAGGATGGGCAAATAAGAAGGTTGGAACTTGGACTGGGAACCTGCAGGAACTCGCTGATGTCTTCCTTTTTTTTTTACTTTTATTTTTTAAAAATGTTTATTTATTTTTGAGAGAGAGCACGCGAGCGAGTGGAGGAGGGGCAGAGAGAGAGGGAGACACAGAATCCGAGGCAGACTCCAGGCTCCGAGCGGTCAGCACAGAGCCCGACACGGGGCTCAAACTCATGAACTGTGAGATCATGACCTGAGCCGAAGTCGGACACTTAACCGACTGAGCCACCCAGGAGCCCCTGGTATCTTTCTTCTTTGATCAGTTGAACCTTCATTGACTGTTTCCATGTCTCTGGCACTGCCAGGTAAGAGATATAATAAAAAGGAAACATATTTCTTCTTCTCAAAAAACTCTCGGTCATGTAGACTCTCTCCTAACCTTACCTATTCCATTTACACAATTTTGAGAGTTTTAGCACCAGAAACATTAGAAACACAGATGAAGTTTAAATTATAGTATAAACCTGTATCAGTTCTTGCTGTTCTTCATGGACAGCCAACTGTCCTTTTCAGCTTACTAATAAAGTGTGGCTCTTGAAACAGTGGAAACAATGAAGCCAAGATATATAAATCTAAACAATGTTCTGTAGATTTCTGGGTAACCGTTGATGACTATTGATCAGAGGAAATCACATCCCCTCACCCAGGCAGGCATGAATGCTCTGGGGCTGGCCCCTTTCCTGTGAGTTCTTTAGCAAGGGTCTCCATGCTCTCCTTTCAGCCAGTAACAAACTTCAATAGTTGGGAGTTTTCAAGTGAAAGAAAACAAACCCTAGGATTTTATCTTTCCTTCTAATGCTCGTTCTCATTCATGTTCTAAACCTGACAGATGAGAATCTGTACCATTTTTTTTGGTAGTCAGAAGTTTTTGCATTTTCCTCCAGTAAGATACCCCAAGTTTAATTCAGTCTCCCCATAAAACTCTCCTTGCTCAAACTTAAACCTTCTCTAGTTGGGGCCTTTTTGAATGCAGAGAAAAACTAATAGTAAGTTTAGTAACTTTCCATATACTTAATGCCAGTTAATGAATTAGGCAAAACAATTGTAGTTTCTGTTGTGTTTATTCATAGGCTGTGTTTTTTGGCATTCTTTTTCACATCTTGACTATTGTGAGCAATGCATGGGGAGTGGTAATATCTCTTCAAAATTTGGATTTCATTTGTTTTAGATGAATATGCCGAAGTGGAGTTGCTGGATCATGTGGGAATTCTTTTGTGTTGTTGTTTTTTGAGGCATCTCCCCAGTGTTTCGCACAGTGCTTGCACCATTTTGCTTTGCTTTCCCACCAGCAGTATACAAAGGTACTAGTATTTCCACATCCTCAACAATTCTTGCCTTTTTTTTTTTTTTGATAATAGCTATCCTGACAGCTGTGAAGTGATTGTTGTTTTGATTGCTGTTTTGATTTCCATCTCCCTGATGATAGTGATATAGAGCTTTTTTTTCTTATAACTGTTGGCCCTTGTATGTCTTCTGTGCCAAAAATGTCTGTTCATGTCTTCAGTCCATTTTGTAATTGGATTATTACCTTTTTTGCTATTGAGCTGTAGGAGTTCCTTATATATGTCAGAAATTAAACCCTTCCAGATTTATGATTTGCAAATACTTTCTCCTAATCCATAAACTACCTTTTTACTCTGATTATTTCCTTTGCTCTGCAGAAGCTTTTTAGTATGATGTAGTTCCACTTGTCTACTTTTGTCTGATTGCACTCTTTTATTAAAATTATTTTTTAAACTTATTTTGAAACATTTTCCAATCAACAGCTTTACCTTCTCAAGTGTAAATAAAAGATAATATTCTAATCAACCTGAATTCATATAAACATCTCTCTCTCTTTTTTTTACTGTTTATTTTTGAGAGAGAGAGAGAGAGAGACAGAGCACAAGCAGGAGAGGGACAAAGAGAGAGGGGGACACAGAATCTGAAGCAGGCTCCAGGCTCTGAGCTGTCAGCATAGAGCCTGATATGGGGTTCGAACTCACAAATAGCAAGATCATGACCTGAGCCAAAGTCAGATGCCTAACCAACTGAGCCACCCAGGGGCCCTCTTAATTACTGTATTTTGGACTAAAATTACTAACATAGACCTCTTTTAGTTAAAAATATCTCTTATTTTTTAAAGGGGTGCAATGTATTTCTGCATACACTCTGGTAAAAAAAATGGCTAGCTAACAATAATACAAAACAAAAACTAACAATAGAGGTTTTATAAGCTCATGAATCACAAGTTATTTTGATTGACATGTACTTCCAAAATGATTCTTACCTAGTAATTTAAGCATTTTTCTTGATCTTCACTTGCAGGCAATATTTTGTTAGTTTATTTCCAGTTAAATTATGTACTGGGTAGCAATGAAGACAGTCCTTTGAAAAAACTTAAAATCACAATACTCTGCTACAGAAACAGAAATTTGGCCAAATAGCTATATTTAAATGTGCTCAGAAAATCGTGTTTAAGTAACAATTTGGAAACAACCTAAATGTCCACTAAGAATGGTTAAATATATATAGTAGATTTGTGACATAAAATACTATACAAATTTTTTAAATTCACCAAGGTGGGTCTCAAACATACAACTCCAAGATAAGAGTCACATGCTCTACCCACTGAGCCAGGCAGGTGCCCATACATTTCTCATTAACAGTGCCTGTCAGTTTCTCATTTAATGTAGATGTTTTCATTTTCTCATTAAATTCACGTATTTTTTCAGAGTCTTTAGTATCTGTGTTTTTTATTTTTTTATTGTATTTATGTGTATGTTTCAGCCTTTAATATGAGCATATTATTTATTCAGAAAAAGTGAATTAACAAAGGAAACACAATGCAGTCTGGTCTTGCCGACTTTGAATGAGTAAATTTCTAAACTCTGTAGTGTAGAATATAAGCATTATGTAAAAACTTGCATTAAATAAATCAGTCTCTGACCAACAGTATAGAAAAATAAAGTAAATAGCTTTATAATCATACTTTAAATCCCATAAAAGAGAAGTAAATGTGCTTAGTGTGCACAATGATTTTACGTGAAGGTCACTTAAATATAGGATATATTATGTAGCCTATAAAATATAGTTGTGATTTATCATAAATCACATACATGTTGTAAAACATAAAACACTATTCATAATTGGGCTTGCCTTTTCTGAATTTAATATAACCCATTACACTGATTAGATGTGAAAGTTTGTATTGCTACTTAAACTTAGGTTCCATTTTATCTCTCTAAATAGTATTACTAACAAAGTTGGTTTTTTTTTTGTTTTTTTTTAAACCATTCCAGATTTGAGCTGTACTCAATTCTGAGGGGTCAGGTTTTCTCCTGTAGGGGATCAGGCCTTTTTCTTTCTCTTCAATCCCTTCTCTTGCAAATGAACTTCAAGGCCCATTGCAAAGAGGGTGGGAGGCTAGGCTCTCCCAGACTTCAATGAAATTTACAAATAAAAATAAAATTAAAAGAGATTTTCGATGGTGTGGGCCACAGTCCAGATTTTTTGCAAAGGAGGAGAGTTGTTAAGAAGACCCTTCATATTTACCACTCCAGGATCCTAGCAGTGGTCTCCGAGTTCAGTCCCATGCACTTTGGCACTCAAACCAGCGCACACGACCCTCTGCTCTGTGCCCTGCGGACTTGACTGTGGTGTCCAACCCAGGTGCGCCCCCACCTCCAGCGGGTCTTTGGGCGACAGAACCACCTCTGTGGCTCCCCCTCGTCCCCATCCCGATCATCCTGACTGTCAGGAGGTGAAGGGCACCAAGTGCCTCTCAGGAAAGGCCTCTGCTGTGCCCGATGCTTTCACTTCCTCTGGTGAGATCCCGGGTGCGACCTCACTAGAAAAACACATTGCAAGAGAAAATTCCAAACTTTTAGGCATCAGCAACCTCGGAGTCAGGGCTAAGCGCGGGAAGCCAGCGCGGTCTGGAGCCGCCCAGCTCGGGTGCGCTTCGGAACGGTCTGGCAGCCCGACCACAGCCAATGGGAAGTGGGGAGCGGCGGGGGCCGGAGCGCTCACCTGGGAGTGCGGCGGGTGCCTGCCGAGTTTCCCGGTGTTGCTGACTGTTTTTTCCCCAGGACAATGAGCCGCAGATCCGGATTTGTAGTCGGACATACTCGCGGCCGCATACCTTTAACACTTCCTTCTTCTGGGCTGGGATCTCTCTGGCACGTAGGCTCAGTAGCAGCCAGACTCCCAGCAGGTGGGATAAGAACAGGCGCAGCATCTTGGACCAGAAAGCTGCTGCCCTGGGCGTTTGCTTTCCGCTAGAGCCTGCAGCCGCTGACGCCTACCGGTCTCTGCCTGTGTTCCAATGCTGGACTTTGGGGCTGCTTTCCTGGCCAGGTTCAACCAAGCTTTTATAACCCTTGGGTGACCACTTAGACCTGAGTCAGTGGTCCAAGCCCCACCCTTTTCCCCACCCACCTCCTTGGAATTCCCCCTTTCACTCCCCCCAACCCCCCACCCCCTATCCCACCCCACCCGCCCTCCGTTCACCCTCCCCAACTTTCCTCCACTTGCCCATCTTTCTGTTCTTGGATCTTTTGCAGCTGTATATATTTTTCTTTTCTTACCTTTAAAGTATTTCACATACTTTAGGTAAAATTAGTCAAGATTTAAACTTTTCTTTTATCATAAAGTTATGCATGGCCCTTACACTAAATTATATCAAGAAAAATAGAATTGAAATCACCCATATTCTCATAGTTCAGAGTTTTCCAGCATGACCATTTGTTGTATAACCTAATCTAAATAAGTTCATTAGAATAGTGTCTGGTATATCAGTCATTAAAAATACAATGAATGAATGGAAAAATTACTAGCAAAAGAGATATCTGATGACTTTTTTAAAAATCCTGGTTAAAAACATTAAAATTATCAATGCATCACTTTAAGTTTGTACGATATCTTAAGTTTACAGTGCACTTTCTCTACTGACTTTCCTTGACTCTTCTGGGAGATAGTTTAATTGTAACCAGTTACTTGAATATTTTAATTTCAGATTGTATTGTTTCTATATCCCTAGAGACTGGAGAACACACACACACACACACACACACACACACACACACACACACAGAAACAAAAAATGCCACAATTCTAGAAAGAATATTTTGATAATATAGGTTACAGGACAGAAATCATGTCTATTATTTTTACTGTATTTTATGTTTACTGTATTTAGTGAGCTTCTAATTTAACAGTTTGAGATAATATGCTCATTAAATAATCTTTCTAGATGGACACTAACTTTTAAGTGTAAATAGGTTCTTTTTTTCAATAATTTATTTCCTTGTGTTCATAATGTATTCAGATTACCTCAGTTCCACCAGATAAACTAGAGACATGGAGGAAGTTAGGGTAGCTTTGGGTTAAAGTAATAACAGTCAGTTACAGATACAGCTATGGGATAGAATATTTCTCATTTCTAGGTTGCTGCTAATTTCAACAGGACCCACTTGGCATTGATCAAATGCTAAGCATTGTGTAATAAAACACACACACACACACACACACACACACACACACACACGCACACACACACCAGCCCTGACCAAAGCTATGAGATGGTCAGAGGTAGTGCTTTTACATGGGTTTTTGCTAAAACAAGCAGTTTGGGAGAGGCTTCTCAAAACTGAGGTTTGAAGGTTTTTTTGTGGGTTCACAATCATTGCAAAAAATAATCCATTTGCAAGGCTGCCCTCCAAAGTAATTGCTTGTGTAAAATGTAAATTTCTGGGGGGGAGGGTAGCTTTGGAGGGGGTGGAGTGCATTAAAAATGTAGTAGGTGACTGATACCAGCTTCCTGTGACCATCTCAGACGACCTCAAGGAACAATTAAATACAGGAAGAGCCAGAAAACCAGTTAAGCAAAGGCATGCAAGCAAAATTTTTAAACAATCAGATATGATAGAAACATGTATAAAGATGACCTAAGGGTCTTTCACATGTCTCTGTGGAAGTCAAAAAACCTTAATTGTTACAACCATAACAAATTCTACCTTGTGACTTGTCTTTGTCCTTGTGACTTGGAGAACTGCTTGCAAGCACGCACACCCTTTCTTCTTTTGCATGTAGAGTCCCTTGTATCTAATAAACTTGGGGCAGTTCCACAGAGTAATCTGAAAACCTGTATCCTTGGCTCTCATCTTCAGTAAAACAACAGATAAAAGGATTTACTAGCCTGCTTTGAGGCTGGTTTTCTTTCAGTCATCAGGGGCATTTTTACTTTATCTGTGTCGTCTTGTAGAGTCCTTGCAGTTATCCAGTGAAAGGGCCATTCTCCCGTTTTACAGGGAGAGGAAGCAAGTTGAGAGTAGTCATGCAACTTGTACAAGTTTGTCTAGTGCACATGCCAGATGGGGGCTTACTCTACTGTTAAGAGTAACAGACAACAGTGGGATTCACAGGCTTTGTAGGCATGGCTAAAAGGCATTTCTTTCATGTTGTTAAAAAACAAGAAAACCCAAAGAAACCTTTTAAAAGAGAAAAATCAAATGTATGCCATGCACACATCTGGTAAGTGCTGGAGCTGGGATTCCTGCCCATGTCTTCTGGATTCCAAAGCCCCCTTTTTCTGGTTCTCCTGCAGCCAGCTCCAGTTGGAATTAATCTGCATGGTGAAGGTTAATAGATACACATGAATGCCTTTAATTGTAGGTACAAAGCGGTAAGCAGAACTATAGATCGATTCTTGAGGTTGTTGAGTTGTAGAAATGGTTTCCAGATGTCTCTTGTAGGTAACAAGGTCCATGTGACACAGTTCTGGTCAGTACAACATAAGCAAGCAGTGGAAGTTTCTGGCAAAGGCTTTGCTTTTCTGATCCAGACACTAAGCGTTTTTTTGTTCCTTTCTTGTCCTAAAGTGGACATTGAGATCCAGAGGTGCAGCAGCCATCTTGGGACCATGAGTTTCAGCAGCAGAAGGAGGAAGGCTTGCATGCTAAGCACAGCTGACCAGAAAGGGAAGAGCCTGCTACCCTCTTTCACATCTAAACGGGTGATTCCCTAGGCTTAAAGCCACTGTTACAGGGTCTTCTGTTATTCACAGAGAACACAATCCTAATTGATATATATATGTGTAAGCAGAGTACTTTTTTATATGAGAAACAAATGAAGATTGCATTCATTAGTTTCTCATGAGGGTTTTAGGCACATATTAGTAGCACTTGAGATCGATATTTTAAAGACTGAAGTAATCATTTGAGTGCTTTTACAAGATGGCTTACCACAGATTATCTTTGTACCTCTTAAAAGCCAGTCATCTAATAAGAAGCAGTGACTGTAGATTCTGGGAGCAGGAGACCTGCCTCCAGGGATTTTGTGGAAGAGGTGGTAAGGGACTTGGGCCAGGGCAGTTTCTGTGGAATTGCCTTTTGTGTCTGGGACTGCATCTGTCCTATGAAGGCTGTAAATTTCCCGGGTGCTGCCCTTGTTCTCTGGGTTGGATCTCCGTGTCACAGAACTTTGTTCCAGGTGGCAGACAACCTCTGAGGTTCTACAGCCCCTTCTTGAATTCCCTTGCTCATGGTCTCCTGCCTGCACTCCATCCAGTTGGGATCAGCCTGTGGTTCTAAGAGAAACTCAGTTTTTTAAAGACATGAGATTCTGCTCTTTTATATTTCACCATTAATCTTTTTCTACCAGTTTTCTATCTTGTAGCAAATTCTCATTGTTTTCTCTGATGTATCAGTAGCAAACCGTCCCCCTCATTTCCCGTGATAATAAGCAGTGCATCAGATCTGTTTTTGTATGTTTCTTCCATCATTTCATTGGGATCTGTGGAAGAAGGAGAGGTAAACCTTTGTATTTTTTCAAGAGTAGTGATCAGAAATCAGTGCTGACTCTATGTCTCATAGACATCCTTGGAACTACTCTAGATATTTGTGCTTTCACTTCAGGTTATGCTGCTTTATCAAGAAGACTGAAACAAAAACTGAAGGGAAATTAGGATCTTCAGAAAGTTCTCTTATCAGCAAAACTTTGGGAAATCTCTAAATTTTTCCAAGAGATTAGAAGAGATAAATAACTTCAATATTTTCTTATTTCTACTCAAACAACAATGTATGTGCTAAGCGAATGTTGAGAAAGAATTATGCCACTCTTTGTATACTTCATACTTCTTGTGAACAGGGACCTTAGTTTTGTTCACTGATGATACATGCTTGTCATATAGTAGACACTCAATAATAGGTCCCCAAATATGCTTTATTGATCACCATAAATATTAATATATTGGGGCAAAAAATTAAGGCCCAACATTATATGCTGCCTTGATAGCTGGTGAAACGGAGAGACTTAAATGGCCTAACCACAAGTTCCCCACCACACTCTGCTCCCACAGCGGAGTCTGGCTCTCCTAGCCAAACAACTCTCCTCAAGAGAACCAGGCACAGTTCTTACACATCCCTCAGTAGTAGGTTTCATTTTCCTGCCAGCTCATGGAATTACTCAAAGAAGCCAATCATATCCTCTCGTAGTAACTACAGTTTTACCTCACCCTCTTGCTACTACAAGGCCTGCCTCATATGGCCCCCGGCTGTTTACTGTGTTCTGAGTGCAGCTCCCATTTAGCCTTGTGTGGCATGCAGTGTCCTCCTACACTGAGCCGTGAGTATATGTGACTAATAAACTGACAGTCTCAGCTGTCCGGTGTTGGGTGTTGAATGTTGTATGTGGCATCCTTGTAACTTTGGGGCAGAATTTCCTCCCTCACCAATGGGGTGAATAGGAGGTAATTAAAACATTTGGATCATGAACAAGGTGGCCCATTCATGACCAAGGACACCTAGTCAGCTTTAACTAAGTCCTCTTGGCTAACTGACTGGTTCCATCATGATATGGCAAAAGCCCCCTCAGACAGAACTGCCAGTTGCTGCATGCTTGTGTTTTGGACACACTTTTTGTCTTTGTCAATATTGCCATCTCTTCCAACCCTAAAATGCTCTTGTTCCCCAGATAAGAATTATTGTTAACTTACAATATACCACAGCTTAACATGTTGTTGGGTTTGGCCTGTGTTTGGCAGGTGGTGTCTGAGCATCCCACCTGTAAAGGCAGAGAAAACTAACTTTAACTAATTATCTCTTGAGTCCCGCTTACCAAGGGTCCAGCTACAACAGTGTGGTCACCGCATCCTGGTGACCATCACTGACAGCTTAGGGGCAGCCATGTGGATATTGTGACTGTGCACCCCTGGGACAGGCTCAGAGTTGGTTTTCTGTGAGTTTTGTGGAAAAGGAGGAGACCACCATCCTGGGGAGAATTAAGCATGGCACCCCAGTTGCAGGCCTGTGGCCAGGTGCTAATGAGAAAAGAAAAGGTGAAGCAGCATTTGGTACCAGTTCCTGCCAAAATACCAGAGGAGTGAGTAAGTCAACACCCTCCTAATGCAAAATCCCTAGCCAGCATACCTGGGTTTTGCTTAGTGTTGCTGATTGCTAGCATGCCAAAGGGCTAATCTGACAATCATGGAACTTAATGGCTTCCATCTGAGCCATAGACCAAAGACCTTATTGTATGTGGACCTTAACCCTAGGGAGATTAACTGACATTCCCTGGAGGAGAAGATGGTTACCTAAGAGGGTGGCTGGCTGCTGGTCTTTTGAACTTTTCCCATAACCACTCAGAAGGTCTGCACTATGGGTGATTGGATCAAGACAGAAACTAAAAGCTATGACTTTTTGCAGTTAGAAATATGAAAATTTTAAATACTGAGAACAAACTGAGGGTTGATGAGGGGTGTAGGGGAGAGGGGAAAATGGGTGATAGGCACTGAGGAGAGCACTTTTTGGGATGAGCACTGGGTGTTGTATGTAAGCGATGAATCATGGGAATCTACTCCCAAAGCGAAGAGCACACTGTGTACACAGTATGTTAGCTAACTTGACAACAAATTGTATTTTTTAGAAAATAGATGAAAATTTTTGAGAGAAATTGTACAGAGACAGAGAGAGAGAGAGAGGTGCAGAAAAGAAAGCCAATAGGTGGCTTGTGATTCACATATCCAATAGCAGACAGCACAGCAGGACCCTTAAATACCTCTTCTGCTGCTGCTGCTTCTTATGCTATTGTCACAACAAAGATCCTGATCCTCAGGGTTACAAGGAAAGACACCTGTGGCATCCCTGTGGCACAGCAAAGGAGTTCATTTAAACTTCTTTAAACCCTATAAAGCAAACATTGCCATGGGGGTGACCACCGAGCCTGATGATACTTGAGACTCTGGGGGAAGATATTTATAAATAAGCATGGGGTAGAGAGGACACCCCCTGACACCAGATTATATTTAGTAGCCAACCAAAAAAGGGAGAGGGAGAAAGAAAGAAGGAAGGAATGAATGAACAAACAAATAAATGAACCTGGCTATAGGGGAAGAGGAAGGAAAAAAAAAAAAAAGAAAAACTGAGGCCCACAGTTAGACCCAATTGGAAGTCTAAAATTTATTAAAATGATGTAAATGGCAAAGAGATAAAACCATATTTATTGGCTCTTAAACTTCTACAGCACAGGTTCTGAATTAATTTTAACATCTTCTGAAATCTACCGATTGGTACCACATGGACATAATACTGGACTCAAATTACTGGTACACCTGGGGATCCCACTATATATTAATATGGTACCCCCTATAATCCTCAGAGGTTACTACATATGAAATGGAGAACAAATAGGTATGTCTCACTTTAACCATTGGAACTGTTGCCTTGCCTGTTACCCAATTGCCCTAAAATAGATCTTAGTGAGCATAGATGCTCTGACCCAATAAATGGTAAATTAAAGTCTTGGGGCACTTGGGTGGCTCAGTCTGTTAAGCGTCCAACTTTGGCTCAGGTCATGATCTCACAGTTCAGGAGTTTGAGCCCCGCATTGGGCTCTGCACTGACAGCTCAGAGCCTAGAGCCTGCTTTGGATTCTGCATCTCCCTGTCTCTCTACCCCTCCCCTGCTCTCTCTCTCAAAAATAAAGAAACATTAAAAGACATGCATTTTCAGCGTGATCCTCCCCATCCTTCTTTGGGATAGCATGATTTTGAAAGAAGGAAAGAAAGAATAAAAGAAAGAAAGAAAGAAAGAAAAGAAAGAAAGAAAGAAAGAAAGAAAGAAAGAAAGAAAGAAAGAAAGAAAGAAAGAAAAAAGAGGGAGGGGAGTGGAGGGGAAGGGAGGGGAGGGGAGGGGGTTTTTGGTACTTACAAACTGGCTTGATAGAATGGGACCCCATTGACTCATCTGTACCTTTTTACAAACTCCTGGGCAGTTGTGTAAGACTTACCCCAGGGCACCCCTTTTCCCCATTACCCTTAATCTAGAATCTTTTCTTCATTAAGATGACTGATCCTTCAGATTAGCCAATGGTCCATGGCTCCCACTCCCAATCTGGACCTTTAATCCAGCCCAAAGTTTCCCCAGTATTTCAACACATTAGAATCACCTGGGGTCCTTTAAGAAACACTAATATTATGTTGCATGCTAAAACAATTGAATTAGTGTATCCCGGTGCGGGAACTAGGCATCAGTATTTTTAAGCTCACTAGTTGTCTCCAGTGTGCTGAATAGTTGACAAACTACCATGTAGCCACTGCCCAAAGACTCTGATGAAACATTTTAGGAATAATGCTATTTAAGTTGTTACTTATGCAATCCTGAAGAAATTAATAAAGTTAGAATTCCTAAATATACCAGTCTTGAGCTTAAGTGGGTTATGCAATACTTTAAATGTATTGTAAAGAACTGTCAGTATTATAAGGATATGCTAATATGGTGGAAAACAGATATGTATGTATGCTAAGGGGAATATGTTTTCTAATTTGTCTGAGGTTCCAGTCAGTGTTTTATAGAAACGCAGTAATTACTCTACTTTGATCTTTTAACAATGGAACATGTGAAAAATTAATACAAAGGTGTTCAGTCATGACTATTAAGCCCAAATAATCATACTTTATTCCTTCCAACTTGATTTTCAGTGTTAACCTTGTATTTGCAAGGACATCACATGTCACTTATATTTGAAGAGATTAAACAAGTTATATTTTATATTTACTTGTATCTGGCTCAATTATACCAACCTTGAAACAGCTCAGAATAATCTTTACTAACTATTCTCGAACAATTCTCAAGCACATATTAGCATGCGAGAGAGGACATATTAAAGCTTTAGAAATACATATAATTCTGTTGATATTTAAGGAGTATTATTTTTATGGAAACAATGTTGAACAGAATTGCAAATTGCCCTTCTTATAAAGTGAAGTTTGTGAGGGTTGATGGGGGGTGGGAGGGTGGGGAGGGAGGGTGATGGGTATTGAGGAGGGCACCTTTTGGGATGAGCACTGGGTGTTGTATGGAAACCAATTTGACAATAAATTTCATATAAAAAAAAAAGGGAAGGACAGTCCTGAAAAGGAATTTCATCCTGGCCACAAGAGTATTTGGCAAAAATATTAATATACTCTACCACATCAGTGATTATTAAAATTTTAGTTCATGTAAAAAAAAAATAAAGTGAAGTTTGTTTAATTCTACTTTTTTTCTTGGTTAATATTGACTGAGAGATGTGATTCTTCTTTTTTTTTTTTTTTTTTTTGAAAGGTAAGGGTGATGCCCAAAAGCATTTGACAAAAGGAATCATTCTGAACTAAGCTGACTAGTGGAGAAGAAAACTGATGAAAAATCTAGGGCAAGTTCTATGCCTCTGTATTATTGTGAGCCCTCTTCATCTATGATTCAGTGGTTTCTAACAAGTGACTGACTGATTTTTGATGAGGGTGCTTTTCCTGCTGTTTGGTGTGTGTAGAATATCTGCTCATTGAATTACAATGAATGAAGAGACCTTCTTCGTATCTTCTTTCTTGCTTCCAGAGAATGAGTGAATCTGACCCAGTAATCAGCTGTTTTGAATATGTAGGACCACTTCCCTAGAAGGCACAGTTTTCTCTGAAAACCCTGTTTTCCTGCTTTCAGGTTTTCTTGTCTATAGGTCCAGATAACTCAGAAAATTCTGGATTTTCTACAGCCCTGATTTCAGTTTTATTCTTTTCAATAAATATCATTTGTTTAATGCATAACTAAATGTTATTTGAATTTTTATTCCTTTTTTTAATTGTCATCTAAATGCACCTATCAAATATAGCCCCCGACCAAATCACTTTCTCTAGTTTTATTTCTCAAATATGTTCATTGTGTCCATAGAAAATGAATAGTCAGTTCTCTGACAAATAGGGTATACAGTTAATTGATAAACAGAGAAGGGTTTGCAGTCAGCTGTCTGCTTGTCCTTTGTCAATTAGAACTCATCAAGTTATAGACTAGAGTAAAAACAGCAACAGACGTGGAATACGCTTTGGACATAGAACAGTAGTATTAGGAAATATTGAATGCCTATTATCTGCCAAATACTTTGTCTGCATTATCTCATTTTGTCACTCTCAGCAACCTCTGAGCTGAGTAATATTAGTATCACCAAATTATACTAATATAATATATTATATAATTGATTATATAACTGATATATTATATATATCAGTTATATAACTGATATATATATCAGTTATATAATCTATATAATATATATAATATCAGTTATATAATCTATATAATATATAATATTAATATATATATTATATATCTATATAATCTATATAATATTAATATATTATATAATTGATTATATAACTGATACTAATATATCACTAAAATTGAGTGATAGAAGAACAGAAATTCAGTTACATGTTCAGGTCTGGTGAGCACTGGAGTGAAGGGTTCAAACTGAGACTCAATCTGCAAAGCTTGGGCTGTTAACACTTGGATACTGACTACAGTTTCCTGAGAAATTTTGTAAACATGATTTCGTTTTGCCCACTCAACAATCAGGTTACACCCAATAGTGGAAATGTTGTAATGTAAGCTAAGTACCTTTTAAATTGACATTTTATGCTCCTAGCATCACTGGCTATCTTTTAGTAGTCATCTGTTAATTTTGTATACCTGGAAAGCTAAACAGTAATGGTTATTCATCACTGTTAAGGGAAAAAATATACATTTACAACAAAGATAAAAGAGAGTCTAGGGACATCTGGGTGGCCCAGTCGGTCCAAGCGTCCTACTCTTGATTTCAGCTCAGGTCATGATCTCATGGTTCATGAGTTTGAGCCCTGTTGGGCTCTTCGCTGACAGTGTGGAGCCTGCTTGGGATTCTCTCTCTCCCCCCGCCTCTCTCTCTGCCCCGCCCTCACTCTCTTTCTCTCTCAAAATAAAGAAATACACTTAAAAAAAAAAAGAGAGTCTAAATGATTGAACTGTCAATTCAAGGCAATGGTTCTCAACTAAGGATAATTTGGAGACATCTTTGATGGTCCAACCAAGATAGAGGAGGTTTGCTATTGACGTCTAGTGGGCAGAGCCCAGGAATGCTGGTAAACATCCTACAAAGATGGAACAGCCCCCTACCACAAAGAGTTATCTGGCCCCAAATGTAGTGAGGTTAAGAAGCCCTGGACTAAGGCAACAGAACAGTCTCATTTATAACTAAAATTATATGCTATTAAAAACTACTGTTAGAATTATTCAAGCAATTATAAATGCTGAAATGGTGGTGCATTTAGTAAATTTATGAGGCTAATGGTCTGGCATATTGAGCATAACAGTATATTTTGGTGAGTTATAAAATATATTGCTTTAATGCTGGTGTTTAGACTCAAGTTCTCAATTAATTGGCAGAGTAGTAGATATGTAAATATTTCAGGAGCCAATACACTTCTCCAAAGTGTCTACACCTCATATAGAAACTGATTGATGGCCCAGGACTCAGTCCTATTCTATTGAGGACAGGGTTCCATGGTTACCAGGGGTTTTGTTCCTTGGTTGCTTTGGCCTTAAAACCCTACTCTCTGCTCACTGACATTGCCAAAACAACTCACTGGGATACTTTTCTCCAATAAACACAAATACTCTTTAGTGAAAACCTCTCTATCCAAATTCTAAATAAAAGGATCTAGCCTAGGGGTGCCTGGGTGGCTCAGTCAGTTGAGCACCTGACTGTTGCTTTTGGCTCAGGTCATGATTTCACCATTATGAGATCGAGCCCTACATAGGGCTCTGCACTGACAGTGCAGAGCCTGCTTGATGTTCTCTCTCTCCCTCTCTCTGCCCGTCCCCCACTCATACCCATGCTCTCTGTCTGTCTCAAAATAAACATTTAAAACAAAGGATCTAGCCTATAAAATCAACATCATTAACATAAAATCTAAAAGTAATTTTGTTTCAAAAATTCTGAATATATAAATTAAATGACAGATGTTAAAATTCAGTTCTTTCATTTTTCTTCCCTTCTCTTTCTGAATAATTCCATGCTAAAGCCATCAGGAAGGGCAGAGCAAAGGAGGTGTCCAGTGGTGGCTCAGAGGAGTGAAGGAGGCCATCCACACTGGGGGCAGCAAGGAACGGAAGGTGGCCTAGTGAGAGGTGTGTGGGCCTGACTGGCTAAGGATGGCTTCTGCCCAGTGGGGCAGGCGAGTGGGGTGAGTGGGTGAGGAGCACATCTGTCTATATGATGAGTGGCCCAACACGTGTGGTCGGAGCTCAAGCAGGGTAAAGAGGGGGATCTGTGATGGAAGGCTTCCCAGCTCAGGGTATCGACAAACAGACTGAGAAGTGCAAAAAGAAAATGAGATGATCTCTTAGAAATACTGATGGAAAATTACTAACAACCAGGAATTTCTGTGCCCAGTCAAGGCATCAATCAAGCATCAGAAAAGAACTGTTAAGGGGCACCTGGGTGGCTCAGTCGGTTAAGCATCTGACTTTGGCTCAGGTCATGATCTCACAGCTTGTGAGTTTGAGCCCCGCATTGGGCTCTGTGCTGACAGCTAGGAGCCCGGAGCCTGCTTCAGATTCTGTGTCTCCTTGTCTCTGTCTGCCCCTCCCCTGCTCATACTCTGTCTCTCGCTCTCTCAAAAAATAAATAAACGTTAAAAAAAATTTTTAAAAAAAGAACTGTTAAGTTTAGATACGTAAGGTCTTAACAGGTTTCCTCCATTTACTCTTTCTCGGAAAGCTGTAGGAGGATGAGTTCCAGCAAATGAAGGAGCACAACATAGGGTATAGGAAACAAAAGATGCAACACAGGAATAAGGAGAAGAGAACCCCTACCATAGGTGAAGGGAGAGCTGAGTACCAGGTGTAGAGGGAAAACAGTCCAGGTGGGAGCAGGTCAGGAGTCTGCAAGTTTGTTCAAGAAGGAGATACTGATAGACTAACTGATGTGAATGGACGTCTTGGGAGAAACTGGCAAAGAGTTCATGGCCACAGAGTGATAAATATATAGAACATTAAGCACATGAAACAACTAGACTTACTAATTCCAGAAAAGCAGGATGCCGAACAAGAAAGAGAACGTAGTATACTTTACTACGTGGCACAGTTTTGCTAAGGTTCGTCATCATCACAATGTAAGCCCTGAACGTTGATCTAACAAAATGATCACATAAGAGTATTGGAAAGATGGGTCAATCATTGGGAAGGGTGCAAGTGTGTGGCAGTTGTGGCGAGACGGTATAAGGTGGGAGAGGTGAAAGCAATTCCTCATGATTTGTATGATGTGTCAAGAAGTTATATTTTTAAAAAGTTGGGAACATTAGGAAATAGCTACACTGGAACGTTACTTAGAGATGTAAAGTTAAAGTAACACTGTTGGTATTAAAATATGAATTGTTATCAACTACTTCCCCTTGGCCCTTGCCATTTCAGTTTAAGTTGATCTGACTTCCAATTTGTAGCACCTGCATCTCTTGCCTCCAGGTTTTCTGGCCTCCAGCGCCCACTTTGCCAAAACACCCTAAGTGCTGGAAAGATAATGGACTGGGAACAGCCCTCCACCAATGAACTCAAAAGTAGGTTTTTATACCCCAGCTCTTGCATTTCCGGGGTCAGATAACTCTGGGTGAAGGGGTTATTCTGAACCATTTCTCAGAGTTCCCCAGCAGGGTTAAGTTGCCCACAGAGGTAACTTTCTGGGTAAGATTTCATTTACTAGCTTTTTTCTCTGTCCTATCTTACTCCACCAATTCCCCACTAGAGTTTCTGGGATTATGTGCCCAAGTAAATGACTTGCTCAAGGCACTATTGCAAAGTTTGCTTCAGGGAGATCCTATACTGAGATAGCTAAAAGAGATACAAGTGATTATCTCTGAGGAAAAAGAAATGGGAGGGAGAATGGAATGTCTTATCCATCACCCATGAGGCTATTTGAATTTTTTCTTTTCCTGAAACAATCCTAGTAGGAAATTGATGTCTCTGCTTGAATTGCTGAAGAGAACTTACTAAAGTTAGAAGTTGAACAGAACCCCTTTACCTGCCTACTTAGATTTTCAGGCTGTTTCAGAGATGGCAGCCTTGTCCTAAGCTTCCAGATCAGACAAGGAAACTGGCTGGAAGATCAGTCCGGTACTCTGTCCATAGTCCATGGTTATTGAATTCAGAGACAAAACCATCCATAGCTCAAACTCTATTCAAAACCCAAGTGTCTTTTTGTTGCTTCTAGTTTGAAATAGGTAGCATTAGTTGGAAGCCTTTCAAAAGTTTTAGATCCTTGAAGAGGAAAAGAAAGCATTCCAGAGGCCAACTTTTCTCTGGAGTAATTTAAGAAGATGTGAACTTGTCGAGTATTTTAACCTATATTAGGTCCCTAGCAAGCTCGCTCTCTTTTCAAAATCACCTTGGTGAATAGAATTGGTTCTGTCTTCTACTCAAGTCACATCTTCATCAGCAGTAAATTAATGGTGTGGGGATGGTATGAAGAGAAGGAAAAAAAACACCTGTATTACTCAAATCCCAATCGTATTATCCTGACATTCTGACAGCTTTTCACAGACCTCCCTTAACACATTTCAATGTATACTAGTATCTCTGATCTATTGACTTTCACATGTATTCAACAACTGTTTCCTTCTAGTTTTTTGAAACCTTCACCAAACCAGAATCCCAGATTGCCAATCCTTTCTAGGACATGAATTCATTGTGGACACATCCTGAACTCTGTTCTTCTAACACCAAATGAAATCCCAATACCAACTCAGGGTCAGTGTCTGCCTATCCCTCACATCCAGGCGGAGCAGAAAACATCCACAGAGTGCTGCTAACCATAATGGAAGTCCTCCAAGAAAAAAATAAACTGAGGTTAGCAATCCATCCTTCAATCCTGTGACACCTGTGGATGAAAAATTTGAACCAGAAATGTCATCGAAACCTGAGACTTAGCAGCACCATTGAGTCTTTATCAGTGACATAGGTTTCCAGTTACCTTTATCAGCAGTCATGATGAATTTGTCCTGCCCAGCCACATTTCTTACTGTCTTCCAAGTGGCCAGAGGAACAACTTAGCACAGCAAAATAAACTGGGCTGCAAGAGAATCCCACAGGTGACTTTGGTCCCTGAGGGGCTCAACTCCCCCTACCAATGGCTCCCCTGGCAGCCATTTTTGTGCTGTTTACTATGAGTCAGCTTCATCCCTTCATGAAGACTACTCATTGTTTTTGGCCTTATTTTCTAGGCCTTTCTCACTTTCTCTCCCCCGCCCCTAGTCAGTCTGGGCTTCCTGGTGCACCTGCAGGCCAAGCACTGCTCCAGTCTTCATCAATTCCAAAGTTACCAGTAGAAAAATCATTAGAGATGCTAAGTAGTCATCCCTGAATACTAGAATCTACTTTCTGCAAATTGTACAGTTGGTAGAATGCAGGTATTCCTGAAATCCCCTGTAGGCATCCACAAGGCCAAACCTAAGGAATATTTCCAACCGTCTTACAGAACAAACACACTCCAAGGCCAAGAGATAGTGTGATCCCTGGCTAGTGGGGTTTATTTAATAATATTTTCCCAGCAAGAGTTTGTTCCTTTCCCAGAACAGTGGAGCAGAAACACTATCTAGGTTCTGGCTAGTGTCTCTAGAATATAACATTTGAACATGCATATATTAAATTGTCAAAGTCTATAAAAATATATTATGAATTTCAGATTGCTCACATTCAGATTACATTGGTTGTAGATTATTCTTTGTAATTTGAGTCTTCTCCCTCCTCATCCTCTTCTAAACCCTGCCCTTCTTTTTTTTTTTTTTTAATTTTTTAAAAAATGTTTATTTGTTCTTGAGACAGAGCGTGAACAGGGAAGGGGCAGAGAGAGAGGGAGACACAGAATCCAAAACAGGCTCCAGGCTCCGAGCTGTCAGCACAGAGCCAGACGCAGGGCCTGAACCCACGAACCATGAGATCATGACCTGAGCCAAAGTCGGATGCTTAACCAACTGAGCCATCCAGGTGCCCTAAACCCTGCCCTTCTAATCCCCTCTTCTAAGGCTCTGAGACTGAGTATCTATGATATTATAGAAGCATATTTTTCATTTTTACTTTCATTGTCACTGTTCTTTCAGAGTAGGGGAGAATCCTGCCAGGAATTCAAAACACCAACATTTTGGTACAAACTACCATTACCAGATGTGGAGTTTTAGGTAAATCACAAAAGGCCTCCATTTTCTTGAGAAAATGTAAAAATGGGAGCTTATACTAGACCATTTCCAAGGGTCTTCTCTTTTTAACATCTGGACAATAACTTCAGTATTTGTCATTAAAACGGTTTTCAGTAGATTTAGGACACTATTATAATCTTCACAAAGTGAAGTTAGGTACTGGACCATAAAGGACCCTTCAGTTTTACCCCCAAACACAAACTGAGTTGGGTGTAATACCATATAAACTTAGTTTGTTTGTAATTTTAGTGCCTGTAATTTTAGTCCCCAGTTCTCTCATTTAAATATGAGTTAAAAACATTCAAAATGGCTAAGTAGTGTGATTTTATAAACTGTTTTTGCTATTATATTATGTTATTATTATAAAGTGATTTGATTTCCAAGAAGGGTCATTCTGGTGCAGAAAATTTTGGGGCCCGTATTTATTTCCTTCCCACCACGACTTAACCTCCACGTGCAGCTGAGGGAGTCTCTGCGTTGCTTTGGTTAGGTCTGCAGTGTCCTGGGGGAAGATGAACAGCCACACAGGATAGGGATGAGATTTTCCCCAGCTTTGTTTCTAATCACTGAAAAGACGCTGGGTGAGGTTACCCTTATTCAAATCTCTAAATCTTTGCTTATAATCAGACCTTAGTTTCTTATTTTTCTTCTAATATATTTTCTTACAACAATTTCCTTATTTTTCTTGTAATATCACAAAGATCTGTAAATATAAGCTACCTGAACAAAGACCACATCATGTTCAGTATTTAGAAATGTCAGATGTCTAGGGGTACCTGAATGGCTCAGTTGGTTGAGCGTCCAACTTTGGCTCAGGTCACAATCTCACAATTTGTGAGTTTGAGCCCTGCATCGGGCTCTCTGCTGTCAACTCAGAGCCCACTTCAGATCCTCTGTCTCCCTCTCTCTCTGCCCCTTCCCAGCTCATGCTCTCTCTCAAAGATAAAAAAAATTAGAAAATTCAAAAAAAAAGAAATGTCAGATGTCTAGTTGGTAATCAGAATTTAATAATAATAATAATAATAATAATAATAATAGTAATTAGTGCAAGTATTAACATAAATGGCTAACAGCTCGAGTGTCAGAGCAAAAATGTTTGTCCTTTCAATTATAAATATTATTATATTTCATAATATAAATATTATTATGTTTAATAATAAATAAGGGGAAAAGCATTGGATAATCAGTAATACAAAAGACAATTGGAATATATTTTAATACAGTTGAATTGCAAAGCCTTTATTTAATAGCTCTGCTTTGATTTTTGCCTCACAATAGGCACAAACAAAAATGTGAGTGTGTGTGTGTTTAGCAGAGGCTCTATTGAGTAATAATTACTAACGAACTCAGGGTTAATGCCAGGGTGAGAGGCCAATACAAATGAATGTCCTGGTGGTCCAGAGGGACCCCAGCCTGATGTGTTGCACACTGACACACATCTTGTGTAAGGTCTTTAGCCAGTCAGTCTTTGCAGGACACTTAGGCCCGTTCTCGGTGGGCCCTGTCAGGAATGTTTGGACAGAATGATTGAATTTAAGGTAAAAGAAATGCAATTCCAGATTCTGGCATGGTCTATGAACCAGTGCTAGATGTTAAGCATCCTTTAGACCACCAGTGTGCCTCCTAATCACTACAGGAAATCCATGCTAATGATTCAATGAAGAGAACTTACTTTCTTCTCCCTCCACAAACTCAAACTAGTTTCCCAGTTTTGCTATTCTTCTGTGTCACTTTCCTGAACCTATGCTCAAAGCCACAGCCTTAGTTCAGGCCCTGGCCAGTACTTGGGTGGACTATTGCCGTTCTTCATTGCATGGGCTCTGGGATCTTCCCCCTATAGTGACTAATTCCAGTAAAACCCAGTGCAGATCTTTCATGCCCATTACTCTCAGGATGCAGATTCCTTAAACCCAAAGCCATTCCAGAGATAATCTGTGCCTCCAAGTGCATTTCTTAACACGTCCCTCACAGGAGGAACCCCCCAGCTTAGGCAAATCGAACCAGCAGCAAATCCCTGGACGTGACATCCTGTCTTGCCTTTAATCAAGCCTCTTCTTCTGCCCAGCATGTCATTGTTCTGCACCTCCTTATCTTCATGGAGAACTTCCGTGCATCCTTTAAGACCTCACCCAACGTTCTCTACAACTATGATTCTGTCAGAACCATATGTTGATATGTGGTCAGTTGCTTGAGTATAATGACTATTGTTTATAACAATGGCTTGTGTTCCCCCTTCAGATTTCATCTCCTCCTATTCTGCTTGGCCTTTCTATTCTTTGGCCATGCCAGGTCTCAGAGTTTTTCCTCTGGCTCTTCCCTTTGCTGAGATCCTTTCCCTGTCCCCCTACCTGCTCTTCACAGGACTGGTTAATTCACCATTCAAGTATCAGCCGAAATGTTACCTCTGTAGAGAGGCAGTTCCTACTGTCCCAGATCCATAGTCCCCCCTCCCCACATGCTCCCAATCACTCTGTTATCATCCTGTTTTATTTCTACTGGAGCATTCATCACCATCAGAAATGGTCTTGTTTATCTCCATGTTTGTTTGTTCCTTTCCTCAGTTCTTCCACCCCTTACTAGAACACATTCCTTTGCCTGAGATGCACCAACCTTGTCTGTTCATTCACTCATGTAACCCTAGGGCCTACAATAGTGCTTGATACAGAGTAGGTATCAGGAAATATCTTTGTAATTATTCTAATATATGTAGGGTTTGCAACTGTAGGAATGGGGCTAAATAGGGTTATCTTATGAGTATAGGTTTCCTGGTGAGTGGAAGTAAAAAGGTAGGATCCTAATCAACCTCCCCTCATTGCCACCTCTTTAGCAGCTCTGTCCTGAATCGTCATTTGACTGTGTTTACCTTTTGTCTTTCACAGCTGTCTTCTCTTGGCAAGAATGTGTTAAAGGTCTAACCTTTTCAAGGCCTTTTAGAGCATATTCACTGGAGCCAAACCATTTAGGTTCAAGTCTATATATGGCTCTAGGCAAGTAATTTAAGCTCTCTGTGTCTTAGTTTCCACAGCCGTAAAATGATGCCTGCTTTATGGGATTGTTGGGATGATTACAATAATATATGCAAAAAAAATAAGTGGCCATAATAAGTACAATATTCATGTTAGTCATTAATACTAGTTGTTTTCTATCATGTAGAGACAGGACAATCGACAAATCCAAATAAAAGAAGTATTGGTGGGAGAGAAATGTGATAGGGAACATGTGTGACAGAGAAATGAGAGCAGCAGGACATTTGCTTCCAGAAATTCAAAACAACATAATTTATTAATTATACATTTAGATATTTGTAATACACACATATATAGGAAATAAGTTATTTAGAGTACCTCCATAATTTTGTGTTGAATGTTATAAATTTTATCTTAAAATCATTTAACAAAACCCATTTTGCATTTTAATATTTTAAAATAAAATCCATTATATCAAAATCTCAAGCATCTAAAAATTGTAAAAACCATGATTCAAGTCAACAATGATGTGTTTTGAGATTCGGTGGGTAAACATAATTTCATTTGTCTATGAAGAATTTACTCTGTTCCCTTCTGGCTTTTTCAAGGCTTTCGAAAGTGATCATTCCTTTCGGCAGCTGCAACTTACTCTTTTCTGTTTCCAGTATGTTCTCAGCTTCACCTTAAATAAAGTACAGAAATATGCAAGGTGACAAAATGGCCATTAGTGTTTTGTGAGAAGGCCAAATTGCTATATCGCAATGACAAGCTGTAACAGTGTTGGAGGCATGCCCCTAAATCTCACATTCACATGTTTCACCCATTGTCCTTAGGGGAAGGAAACTCCCAAAGGAAGGCCATTCTTTCCTTTGGGAGGAAAGGAATTCTGAAGACTCAGAGATAAATGATATGCCATAGATTTTATTTGATAGAAGACAGCATTTTAAAATGTAAAAGAAAAAGAATACCATGTGTAATACTTAGTCCCTTGAAGGAAAGTCAGGATGGTAAGCCTTAGTTGTGTTTGGAGGGGTTTGGGATGGAGAAGCCAAAAAGTCTTTGCTATATTGCCCTTAATATATAAGCGACACACATAAGAGAAAATAAAGCTTATTAAAATTCTACCTTTTCAGAAAAGCTAATCTTTTACCTGAAACCACTTATACCCAAAATAATATTAAGTGTTCTTTAGTCTTTAGTTCTTTAGTATACATACATACACACAAGAATATACATTAAAAAAAATTTTTTAATGTTTTATTTTTTATATTTGAGAGAGAGAGGGTGAGAAAGCGAGACAGAGCGTGAGCAGGGGAGGGGCAGAGAGAGAGGGAGACACAGAATCTGAAGCAGGCTCCAGGCTCTGAGCTGTCAGCACAGAGCCCTAGGTGGGGCTCAAACTCACAAGCAGTGAGATCAGGACCTGAGCCGAAGTTGGACGCCTAACCAACTGAGCCACCCAGGCTTCCCAAGAATATACATTTTTAGAAACAATTCCTCTTTCAAATAACAGCTAGTACTGTCTTGGGCCCAGTTGAAGACTAATTAGCAAGATTAAAAAAATTATAATCTACATTGTTGACATTCTATAAACTTTCCTTGGGAATGAAGGCAAATGTTTCCTTTAAGTACCTCTATTTTAGCACACAGTTAATTTGTACCCCAGGCCCAAGAGGGTGGGCTTACAATTTTCAAATTATTATGTTTCAACCATCTGCAAACATCTTTTTTTTTTTTTGCCTCTGTCTTAAGTAGTAAGTAAAAATCATTATAAATTATATGTAATTAGAGAAGCCTTTGATGACATACTAGATGTTTCCATGTGATAGGGCCTCACATACTGCAAATTCTCACCATGTGTTTGCAGAAAGGCTGATGATAAATTCAGTCAAACAAGGGTTGTGTATATTGGGTCATCACTAGTTAACAGGGCTAAATGTTATAACCTAAACTTTTGAAGATGGCACATTTCCTGGTAGATTAGAGGAGCCCAACATGGGGCTCTAACTCACAACTGTAAGATCAAGACCTGAGCTGAGAAGAGCTGACCGAGCTGCCCATGTGCCCCTATATATATTGTTTTAAACAGGAAATTCCCACAGTGTGTCTTGAAATTTTAAAATTATATGTTCTGTGGATTCTGATGGACCTGTAATAAAATTACTTCCCAAACATACAATCACAATGTTCTTAGAAAATAAACTTGTTCTCTATTAGTAATATGTTCAAGTGAATGCTGTGTAGCAGGCTTGACATTTAATAGTACATATTAATTTTTATGAGGCGCTGAGAATTCTAATGTCCATATAAACAATGAAACAATTGAACTCAAGACTAGTGAGTTTTTCCCCCCATTCTTTTTTATGGTGGTAAAATACATATAATATTTACTGTCTTAACCATGTTGAGTCATACAGTTCAGTGGTATTAAAAACATTCATAATGCTGCGCAGGCATCCCTACCATCTATCTCCAGAGCTCCTCATCTTGCAAAATCAGACTAATGAATTCTTAAGCAGATGAGTAGCATGAAACTGAGTAGGTTATTGAAATGAGCTTTAACATTGGTAAATCAGTTGTGTAGTTAGTCTCCTGCATAAAATGAGATTGCACTCCAGAATTTAATTTGTAGGTAAGTGTTTAATGCATTTTCCCATAGTAATAATGCAATCAAGAAATTTCTAGGCCATCAACAAAAAACTGTTTAGCCCACAATATAGCTGAACTATGATATGATACCAATAATGCTTGACCCCAAGAAACATTTCTGCAGTTTTTGTGTGGAAAATGTATTTCCATCTTCAAATGGGAATTTTTAAGAACATATAACCCTTGTATCTCTCTAGGCTTGGGAAAGAGAAGTTCTACTCCCTGATTCCAATACCTGCAAAGGAGTCTATACTTCTTCCCTTCCTGTACCAAATCAGTCCCCACAGAGCTTGAGAGACAGTGATGTGCCCACAGAGCCCATGAGAGGAAAGGCTTGGGAAAGCACTGTTTCCAATATGCTCTGGGTCAAAGGCTCAAGAAGAAGGGACAGTGGCAGTGCTATTTTCTAGGGCAATAAAATCCAGAGTTCTGTGAGAACAGCATGGTGCTGGTGATTATTTAACAACCACCTCTCCCGGAAAAAAAAAAAAGCATATAAGTTTATTATGAACATAAGTTTATTATAATTTTACTTATATAAAATAAATGTAGCACACAATTTATAAAAAAATAATAAAATGTTCTGTATACTTTATCATAAATTTCCCATAGCAAATTGATTCTCAGAATGTTTTTATGTTTTTTTCCTGAAATATTATATTCATAGCTAATCTATAGTTGTAATTGATGAGAGAGTATAATTCCAACATGAATGTTTGTTGGTATTTTAATTTATACTAATGAGTAGGACAAAAGTGGAAACAGTAACATATGTTGGAATGTTATTTGTTTGAGAATGATGTAGACAACTTAGCTGAATCGGGTAACAGTTTTTATTTTATTTTACTTTATTTATTTTTCAGATAACAGTTTTTAAATGTTGGGAGAATATTTCCTCAACTGTTTGTGCTAGTCACAATGTAATAGCCATTGACACAACAAACATTTAAGCACAATCTACAGTATTAACATTTTCTTCTTCACTTCCTTCAGTCTAGACCATGTTGGCAAGCTTTCTTAAAAGGGCCAGACAGTAAATATTTTAGTCTTGTGGGACCTTATGTCTCTATTGCAGCCACTCAGCTCTGTTGTGGTAATGGGAATATATCCACAGACAATTCAGAAATCAATGGGCATGTCTGTGTTTTAATAAAACTTTATTTTCAAAAACATGTGGCCAGCCTGCAGGCCATAGTTTGCCAATCCCTGGCTTAGACAATCAACAAAATAGTAAATCAAGCCTTGATTTGGTGTTTGCAGATTTCCATGTGTAAATATTCCCACCATGACCAATTTCAGGCTACCAATGGGATGCCACTGAAGTCAGGGTTGTATCTGTATCTTATTGTGTCTGTATATTGTATCTGCATTTCTGCCATGCAGATACAGTAGATACACATAAAATAGATACACATAACTTAGGAGTACTGATAATAGTAAAATAATGAAAAACTGGTAAGTTGAGTATATATTACCATTGTTTTTAATAGAATTTAATATTATTTTTGTAATTTATTTAATTATAAGTTTATATAATTTAATTTTTAATAATGACTGTATTTAACAACCAGCTTACAAATTCCTGAAAATTTGATAGTTCACGTGAGCTGGTATGAGTTGACTGTAGCACACTGCTGTGAGAGGGAGCAGATATGTTGGTCATTGGAAGCTCAGAGAGAGGGGTCTTGTCAAAATGCCCATAAATGAAGGGATCATAAGGAGACGATCCTTGAACCAGAAGATGAATCAGAAATAGACTCTGCTTTATCAAAAACTGACCTTTCATTCTTTGGAGAAGGGTTCCATATCCTAAGTCATACTGGTAGGTGAGGACAAAGCCTAATGGAATGATAGGGAAGAGGAAGGCTGGCTTCTTCCTTCTTATTGCTCTGGTTCAAGAACAAAAAAGAATAAATATCAAGAATGGCCTATAAATACTTATCTCCATACTCAATGAAAAAAAATTACCTGCTTTTGGACGAATGTCTTCCATTTTAGAAGGTACTTAGTTCATTTGAGTATTTTACAGAAATAGAATTTTCTTACCCACAATCTCCCCAGAGTCTGTAATTCTCAAGAGCAGAGTCTATGACTTGCTCGTCTTTATTTGACGTTGAGGCTCAGATTAATCATTTAAAAAATGGTTAAGTATTGCTATATCCCCCTTATGGATTGTGGAGATAAATTAGCAGAGGACTTCTTCTATCTTGGTATCAAGTCAGTCCTGTAACTTATAAAATGGAGAAAAGGATAGAAGAAATCTGAGACACTAGAGGTAGAATTAACTATTTCTACCCTGGTTCTACAGTTATCTCCAAGGACTAAGCTATAAGTGATTACTGTTTTTACATATACGCTATTTGCAACAAAGTCCTGTCTTGGTCAACTTTATGATAATATGTAATGTCAAAAGAAAAAATAAGTAAATTACTTAAGACAAGTTTAAAGTAAATAGCAAACGTACCCAGCTGTTAAAGAGATGGCTGCAATGCCAAAAAAAGTTCCAAAATATTTGAGGAATTCTCGAGACCAAGCAATCTGCAAAGCCATCTGCCTTTCTCTCATTTCATTCTGCATCATTAGCTGTCTTTCCAGCTGAGGAAGAAACAAATGGCAAAGTCTGGTTACTCATCTTTTGATTTGGACCACAGAGTTAATAATCTGCTCTTCCAAGGGATTTTCATTCTTCATTTGTTTTTATTCGTCTTTTTTATTTTATTTTATTTTATTTTTTTCAACGTTTATTTGGGACAGAGAGAGACAGAGCATGAACGGGGGAGGGGCAGAGAGAGAGGGAGACACAGAATCGGAAACAGGCTCCAGGCTCTGAGCCATCAGCCCAGAGCCCGACGCGGGGCTCGAACTCACGGACCGCGAGATCGTGACCTGGCTGAAGTCGGACGCTTAACCGACTGCGCCACCCAGGCGCCCCTCGTCTTTTTTTTTTTAATCTCAATAGACTTTGACTAAAGTTCCTCTGGACAGCTATCCACAGCTGTCACCTTGGCAGTGAAATCTTCCTGGAATATATATACAGACTGGATATGATATTCTTCTTCTGTGTCCTCAGGTCTTGAATGCATGTGATCTGGAACTTTTATTCAACCCTAAAATAGATGTTCAGCCTATTCTGTCACTTGTGAGGAAAGATCTATGTGCTTTTAAATGCAAGTACATCTTATTGGCCATTACTAGAAATTGCACTGAAATCATTTTGCTTTCCAAATTTATCTGGCTGCAAATTGACATTCACTTGATGTAGCAGGTCCATATCACTTTATGATATGATTGTAGAGGGGTATTACTCTGAGACATCAATAGAGATTTTTCTTTGCCATAATCTTCTTTTTACCTCAAATGCTTTGTCACTTTAGTCAGTGTCTTTCGCTTCATTGGAGCAGAAAACAGATACAGCCCAGAGCACAGAAGGAGACTGGATTTCTGAAGGGATATTTAGAAAACAAGAGAAGCAACTGTCTGACAGCCCATTATTTTGAGAAATACAGATTCTTTTTTTTTTTTTAATGTTTTTATTATTTATTTTTGAGAGCAAGAGACAGAGTGGGAGTGGGAGAGGGGCAGAGAGAGAGGGAGACCCAGGATCCGAAGCAGCTCCTGAGCTGTCAGCACAGAGCTGGACATGGGGCTCAAACCCACGAACCGTGAGATCATGACCTGAGCTGAAGTCGGATGCTTAACCGACTGAGCCATCCAGGCACCCCAAGAAAGTCAGATTCTTGAGAGAGAAAAGTTGTTTTTTAAATTCTAAAATCTTGGCACTGTGTATCATTAGCAGAACATAGAGGACAGCAAGCATAGAATTCATGATGTAAACCATAGGGTGGGAAGGAATGAGAACATGATTCAGTTTTCCCTTCTTGCTGCCTTTCTACTATAAGAAGGAACTAGAAGAAGAAAGGGAGATTTTAGATTTAAAGATGGGGCTTGGCTCCTTGGCCCCTCCTAGGGGTTGAAACTCTGGAGGGTTGTGATGGATTTAGGGTTTGGGGATCCCCAGAGTGCACCTGTGGGCCTATCTTCTGTTGGGAATTCTGGCAAGGGGCAACTGAAGTGGAGCAGAAATGGTTGCAAGGCAGATCTAGGCTTAGAGCAGACCCGAGAGAGGCCACTCAGTCTTCCTCAGCCGCCAGGGGGTATGGAGAATGTTTGCAGGGTTCCTGTGTCAACCTGAAGAGGGTCATAGAAGGTAGCTGACAGTTGAAGGCAGGTCTGGGCTTACCAGATAGTCCATAAAACCTAGAGCCTGGGGACTCCTTAACAGACACTCAGGCAGGGGCCATAAACCACGTGCTGGGTAGGGAAAGTGGCAGGATATCAGGGGATTAGCAGCATCCTAGAGTCCAGAGATGATGGTCAAGCCAACCTGAAACATGGCTGAATACCCTTCGAGGAAATAACCTGGAGCTGCCCAGGTTGATCAAACAGGAAATAACAGCAGAAAAGCCTCCTCCAGCCAGAGTGTTTTGTGTACATGATTAGTTAGCATGTGAAATGCATCCTTGCTATATTACTTATTTAAAAACTTACATGATAGTTCATAGTATCTACCCCCCAAAATGATGTAGATGCATCAATTAATAATTTGTGTTGTTATCAAAATGCAGCTGAATCCAATCATGAAACAGATGAACACAAGATCAGTGGTTCTGAATCGTACCTGCACATTGTGAGCCTCTCAGGAACTTTTCAAAATCCCAATGCCCAGGCCCACACCCCGGAACAGTGAAACTAGGATCTGGAGTGAGGACCAGTCATTAATATTTTTTAAAGGTTGCCAGGTAATTCCAGTGTGCAGCTAGGATTGAGAACCACTGCCTGAAAAAATTCACAGCCTAGGTTTTCCCAACCAAAGATCAAGCTGAAATATCAGTCTGAAAACTGATCCTCTGGGAATTCTCAAAAGATTGGGAACAGAGGGCTTTGTAAGTGTGGTGGAACTAATCTGTATGGCACTATTGTGGTGGAAAGGTGACACTGCATTTGCCAAAGACCTTTAAACTTCACGCACAAAGAGTGAATCGCCTTGTATACGGTAATGAAGCATCCTGGATGGGATCGTGGGACAGAAAAGGAAATTAGGGAAAAACTAATGAAATTTGAATATGGAATTTGTTTAATAGTGATATACCAATGTTAATTTCTTAGTTGTGACAGTTAAAATAATGTTAGATATTAACTGTAGAGTATACTAAGTATGGGGTATTCAAGAACCCTGTCCTCTTTTTTTTTTTTAAGTTTATATATTTTGAGAGAGATGGACAGTATGAGTGGGGGAAGGGCAGAGAGAAAGAGAGAGAGAGAGAGAGAGAGAGAGAGAGAGAGAGAGAGAGAGAGAAAATCCCAAGCAGGCTCTGCACTGTCAGAGTGGAGCTGGATGCAGGGCTCAAACGCACAAAACCGTGTGACCATGACCTGAGCTGAAACCAAGAGTCAGACGCTTAACTGACTGAGCCACCCAGGCACCCCTGTCCTCTTTTTCTATGAAACTAAAGCTGTTCTAAAATTTAAGTTTATTTTAAAAATGGTTATGAACAAATCTTATTTTATGTGTCTCTTCTAATAAGAATAGAGCATTCATCTCTGTATATCATAAATTGTGATAATCAGTAAGACTGTGTATCTACAATAAACTCTGAGCCTAGCATTAAAAAAAAATCTATGCATACCCTCTCTGTGGGCAAAAAAATTCCTGATGAAAGACATCACTGAGCTATAATTTTAATTATCAATTAAAAGTTTATTAATTATCTCATGCTTCATAAATTATGCTTAAAATCATAGGCCTAGATCTAAATACATTTCAAACTTCAAATTAATTAATGAATTTTATTAACAAACTTTTTCAGCAGCCATAAGGGATAATTCTATTAATTCACCAATAATAGGCATCATGTAAATAAATGTACATTCATTTTCACCCTTCTTCCCCAAATATTGACACATAAGAAATACGAGAAAAAGAGAACATGTACAGTAAGTTTCCTTAGCAGTTTTTTTAATTAAAATAAATTTTTTTTATTGTTTATTTTTGAGAGATAGAGACAGAGCATGAGTAGGGAAGGGGCAGAGAGAGAGGGAGAGACAGAATCTGAAATAGGCTCCAGGCTCTGAGCTGTCAGCACAGAGCCCGATGCAGGGCTTGAACCCACGAACCATGAGATAATGACCTGAGCTGAAGTTGGATGCTTAACTGACTGAGCCACCCAGGCACCCCTCCTTAGCAGTTTTTAACCCAAATCATAAATGTAAAATTCTTCATCCTATTTTAAAAGAATTTTAGATCTTTTTATAATACTAGGGGTTTTTTTGTCTCTTATTTTTGGTATTGCTTTACAAAACAATTTGAAATTAGAATGTTACTGCTTATGACTTCAGACTCTAATGATCTTATAGGTTTATCTGATACTAGTTTAACAGTTATAGAACCACAATTCATTTTAAAGAGAACATAATAAAAGGGAACTAGCTTATTAAAAATAATTGTAATAGGGGCACCTGGGTGGCTCAGTCGGCTAAGTGTCTGACTTCAGTTCAGGCCATGATCTCACGTTTGTGGGTTTGAGCCCCACATTAGGCTCTGTGCTGACAGATCAGACCCTAGAAGCTGCTTCGGATTCTGTGTCTCCCTCTCTCGTGGCCCCTCTTCCACTCATGCTCTGACTCTGTCTCTCTCTCCCTATCAAAAATAAATAAACATAAAAAAATTTTTTTTAATTGTACATAGTAGTAGAAACCATATCCTGACTACATTCATAAAACTGTTATATCTGCTCTTTCTTGTGTATTTTATTTAATTTTAATTAATTTATTTATTTTAGAGAGAGAGTGCATGGGCAAGTGTGGGAGGGACAGAGAAAGAGAGACTCTCAAACAGGCCCCATGCCCAGCACAGAGCTGGACACAGGGCTCCATCTCACGACAGTGAGATCATGACCTGAGCTGAAATCAAGAGTCAACTGACTGAGCCACCCAGGTGCCCTGCTCTACAGAGATTTTAAATGCTCAACATCCAGTAAATAGTTTGGGGAGAATCCAGAAAGGAAAATGAGTAATAAATTCAAGTTTAAAAAAAAAAAAAACTACTATTTTTTTGTCAATGACTTATGAAAGTAATTGAACATAAACAAAATCACAGTAGTATTTAGAAGCTTAAAAGCTTTGCTTACAGCATCTTGTTACATATCTTCCAATAAAGATTAAACACAATTAAATCCATTCTTACTCTCAAATGTTTGAAAACAGTAAGGTCTCCCTAAATAAAAGATAAGAATGCAAGTTTGGCAAAAACCTTTTATGTTAAGTTATGGATTCCAAAATAAATGGAATCTCCCCAATGAGATCAGAAGATGCTAACAAGATAAGCAGAGCCTGGGAAAGAACAAAAGACTATTGACCTTCTCAGCCATTATCTAAAAGTCTTTTAAGATCACTCCTAACTGTGTCTGGTACTGAAATTGTAGACAATTCCACAACTTAAGTAAAAAACAATATGGTCGTTTTCTTTTATCCTGGTTTTCCTCATTTTAAAGAGTACATATTTCTTAGTTTGATAATTAATGTTTCACTTTGTCGATCCTAACGGTGCACAAAACTAAAACCTCTATAATACGTAGAACTAAGAATCTTAGAACCAAAATATGTTTCAAAAAATAAAATCAGAAAATCCTTAAGAAGTTGCAGGATGCTTATTTTTACTTCATTGTGGACACTGATTCGCTAATTGTGACATACGATTGAGGACATACGATTCACTAATAATAGTAACGTGGCTCACGAGGTGTTAAGCACTGTACTAGTTTACATACATTGCCTTTCCCACAAAACCCTATGAGGTTGGTCTATGAGTTGAAAAAAAGGGAATCCATTCCAACTAGTAGTTAAACAAAATGGCAATTATTGCAGGGTATTTAGCAGCTTAAGAATTTCTGGGGGAGCAGTGAAAATCAGTTTGCATTCTGTACTGTCAGGAACAACACAACCAGGAGAATGCTCGGCCAGAACATGGGACTTTTCTGGGGGAACCCCACAGCTACTGTCTCCTGTCACATACTTGGGTCCAAATGCTGAAACTCCACCTCCACATTCCCAAAATACCAGTCACTTCTACAGTGGTTACTAGAAGATCCAGTGTCTTCTTGGAGCTTTACCCCGCCCACGTCTACCTCCAGAGTCTCCCTCAGGCATGCCCTACCTGGCAGAACTAGGTTAGATATGAAACCCAGCTGCAAGGGAGTCTGGGAAACTTGCCTTTGACTTTTCCAGCCTTTGTTGTATCCACAGGCACTTGATAAGGGAGTTGGAATGGAACAGAAGTTAAACAATCCAGTCAATATTAACGGCCACAGGAGGTATTATCTCAGTTTACAGTTGAGGAAACTGAGGTTCAAAGTTTGAGTGATTTCCCCTGTGGCCTCAGTTATTAAATAGCAGACCTGGGATTCTAACCCAGACCTGCCTGTCCCAAAGTCCAAATTTTCAGTCTACTGTTAAGTATACTGAAGTATCAAGTCAGTATAGAAAATAGGGGTGAACGGCAGGGTATGTGATCATCATCTGAAAAACCTTTAGCTTTCCATATATTTGATGCCATAATTTTAGAAAGATTGCATAAAGAGCTCTCAATTGACCTGGGATACAGACTGACCTGAATATTCTGTTTAAATCTCTTTGAAAGAACCTCAACAACTCACTGCCTCCAATTTCTTACCAGCATTTCATGCTCCCCTCTCCTAAGTGATTCCAGTAACTACCACTCTCTGAATGTGAGCATTTCATGGTCCTTACAAGATGCCCTTTTCAGTGCCACAGCGGATTTCTCAGAGAACCAGTAGCCACCACCACTTCCGAATAATGACCAGGGTCTGCAGACTTGACTGTCTAAACATTTCTTTGAGATGTGACCTCCCCTGTCCTGTTGCACAGGCATGGGTTTGGGGCTCTGGGATCTCTCCCTGAGACAGAACAAAGCCAGCCCATGGCTTTGTAAGGAAAATAGTGTCTGTGCTCGAGATGAGGGCAGAACAGGCAGAACGGAAGTTCTGAAAGGTCAAGACCTGCTCCCCTTCTGTAGACAGGATACAAAAGGAAAAGGAAACTCGTAAGAGCAGATGAGCACTGGAGCCTTTTCCAGAAACGGTCCTTCAAATCCTCTATTTGTTTACTTTGCCCCCAGAATTTCCTGCTTGGTCATCTTCTCTTGGTCTTCCAGTTCCTGGTGATACCATCTCTTCCTGATGACTTCTGAATTCTAAATCTCCATCCTAGAACTCTTTTCAGTGGTAGATCCTATTTCCAGCTGCCTTCTGGGGACCTCCCCTGGGAGAGGGATGGGCAGGTCTTGCCATAATATCTCTGCATACCTCCTGAATCCAGTCTCTTTCTTCCGTGCTGCCTTTGTTCCAGCTCCAGCCCAGAGCATCATTACTCATCAAAAAAAGTACAGCGTTACCGCCATCTGTGTTCTCTGGTCCTAGTTTCTTCCCCATCCTGTCCATTTTTTAATACTTCTCTTTTTATATTTGTTTATATTCTTGTCTTAAAACGATTCTTATATTACTTTCCTGCTGAAAAACTTCCACTGGCTCTTTAGTTCCTAGACATGATGTAGCCTTTTAAAATCCTATTCTGGTTCACCTCTAGGGCTTTGTGTCCTGCCACCCTTGTCCTAGACACCAGCCACCAGCCTTCACCTGTGTCAGGCATTTTCCCCTTTCCACACATTTTTGTTTATGGAAAGAGACAGACTTTGGGATTGCATGGACTAGGTTCACATTCCAGTTACATCACTTACTTGCTGTGTGATTGTGGGAAAGACCCCTGAATGCCTTAACTCAAATTCCTCTATCTCCAGGAGCACCATTAGCTGCCTTACAGGGCTGCTCTCCTAAATCCCACGGCATATTTGCAAGGGCTGGTGCGCCACGGGCACTGGTATGTGTTAGCCTCTTTGTCTTGCTGTTTCCTCTCATCTCCTGTCCTTGGTGGTTACCTAGATTTAGAGACTTACTCTTTTCCTTTCTTCGCTCTCTCTTCCCTGGAGAGTTTACCTGTTTTCCTGACTCGAGAGTGTATCTTTGCAGGAGGCCCTCACATCACTTTCCGGAGTGCTGTCTACTCACTGAGCAATGCTGCCAGCTGCAGCCATCTCTCTAGCATTCCTGGCACTACCCTGAATTCAACACCACCTGCATTTCTATCGTGGTTCCTCCAGACCAGCTCGTCTTCCTCAGAGGCGCCGTGATTCTCCCAGGGGAATGAAAACTTTTATTTCATTTTCAACTTACTCCCCTTCTTGTTCCCCCCAAGTTCTAGTTAGTCCAGAAATCCCACCCACTTTTCTTTCAAAATTTCCCCTTTTCTCCATTCTTGCTGCCTCCCCTGCTAGCCTTATATGTCTAGACTGCGGTATATGTCTATTAACGAAAGCACTGTGGCACAGAGGCCACAGTAGACACCAGGGCCAGGCTGCCTGCCAGGGAAGCCTAGTTCCATCACTTGCAAGCTGTCTGGATTTTGGTGAGTTCTTGCATCTTTCTGCGCCTCAGTTTTCTCGTCTGTAAAATGGAGCAAATGACAGTGCCTACCTTTTAGAGTTGTTATAAGTATTCAATGAGCAAATACATGCAGAGGTTTAGAGCAGAGCTTTAATAAGGGTTAAATAAAAGTTAGTTGCTATTATTTGCCTAGAAAATAGATACAAAATTATAAGGTTGATTATTTGAAAATATCAATTCTGCCCCTGGTGCTCCCCTGCTCGAAAACTCCTAATGCTTCTATTTTTGCCTCTCTGCTCAATTTTCCAGGTCCTACAGACCATATCTGTGCCCCAGGATGTCCTAACCTTGTTTTCTGCTGCAGCCCCTCCCAGCTTTGGTTAGCCTGGCCTCCTACAGTTTTCTAGATGGGACTCCATTCATCTCTTCCCAGCCCTGTGACCTAGGTGAGTCACGACATATGTATGCTCTAGTTTTCTCATCTGTAAAATGGGGATAATAATAGTACCTACCTTGTGGGTTTGCTTTTTTATGGGGCTAAAAAGAAATTATGTATATAGAGCATCTTTTTTTTTTTTTAAACATGCCTGTGGTTGGTGGAGGAAAGGATGTTTGTATGGGAAGAGCAGAAGCAGCTTTACACAATATCAGATGGAAATACATTTCTGTAAATCTTGAAGCCTAGGGAAGTAAAAATATGTTTCAGGAGAAAAAGACAAAATTTGCACACAAGTGACAATATGATTCCTAAAAGCTAATGGTTATTGAGCCATTTACTCCTTGTAACAGTCTGTTTGGCAGAGGTAACAAACATTCCCATTTTTCCAAAAGAGGAAACTGAGGGGTAAGAATGATTAGGTAACTCGCCTGTATCTGTAGTTCTGTTTGTACTGGGTTTTCTTTTACCTCTTAGATGAAGAAACTGTAGCTCAAGAAGGTTAAGAGGCATGTGCAAGTTTGCCAAATGAGTAGTTGGCAGGGCGCAAGCTCCTTCTCTGGACTGTTGATCCATTGTTCTCAGTGAAACCTATCTTCCGTACTATTTATTTTCAGATAATAAGTCCCATGTTCATTGAGTAATAGAAAAATGTTTTATACAACCTAATTCATAAGATGTTTAGTTTACTGCAAATGTAACTTAACCCAACAATAATCAATAACTTCTTTATAGTATGGACTTTAAATGTTGTAATATCTAGTTATGAATGGGGTTGCAATCTCCCAAAGATTAGCCCAGCATCGTAATTTTTGTCAGTTGATGAGGACAGGCCAAAAAATAAGAAATGCAGAAATGCTACATTTTCATCAATATTAGGAATCATCTGGTCATATTTAAAAGCATTATCCTGAGGTACCTGGGTGGCTCAGTTAGTTAAGCCTCTGACTTCAGCTTAGGTCATGATCTTGCAGTTTGTGGGTTCAAGCCCCATGTCAGGTTCTGTGCTAATGGCTCAGAGTCTGGAGCCTGCTGTGGATTCCGTCTCCCTCTCTCTCTCTGGCCCTTTCCTGCTCGTCCTCTCTCTCTCTCTCTCTCTCTCTCTCTCTCTCTCACTCACTCTCACTCTTTCTCTCTCTCTCAAAAATAAACATTAAAAAATAAAAATAAATAAAAAATAAAAGCATTATCCTGAGGACTGAAATATACTCCTTCTAGCAAGAAATTTGCAAAAGATTTCTAACCATTTTAACAGACATTTGTCTAAAAGGTATATACTGCTTTTACTGCAGTATATGGTATAAATGCTGCTGCCTTCGTAATAGAATATAGCAAACCAAAGTAGTTTGGTTGTTTGTTTATTTATGAATTAGTTAGCTAGTAGTTACATACCTTTTTCTAGGTTTGAACATTAGGAACCTTCTTTTTGTAAAGACATAGACTCATCATTAGCTCTCCTGGGCTGTAATCCAGCTGTGCTGTCATAGTTCGCTGAGTGGTCCCAGGCCTCTGCATCTATTTTCTGTCTCCTCCTGTATCAAGTGCTTATTTCTCACTCTTAGTAGTAAATTCTCTTCTAAGCACCAGTGTCTCCTGGTTCCCTTTCTTCTCTTTCTCTCCCTCTCAGTGATCTGTTGCTTTTGATTGTCTTAGGGGCAGTAAGAGAGCAAAGCTTGTTAGAACTGTGTATAAAGTAGAAGTACATAAATTTCTAATGAGGACCTGATGGGGACGTCCTATGAATATGTTATACTTATTACAATTATTATTATAATTATATATATTATATGTATACAATTGTATATAAATATAATTGTTATAATTATTAATAACAATTGTTATAATTATTTGGTTCTTTTGTCTTTAAGTGATTTCTCCTTGTTTCCTCATCATGTGCCAGACAAGAAGTTGTCAGATACATGACTTTGGTCTAATGAGACGCTATTACAGTCACAATAAAATGGAGAATAATATTGTTTACCACCTCTTACCATGATAGCCAGGAAATTTGCAAAGTATTTATTTTCAGGATATGAGCCAAAGCAAAAGAGAAGTAAAAAAAAAAAAAAGATAACACTAACCACACTGAATACAACTATAACCATGTAGATATTCTTTATTTATTTTCCTTTCTGTCTTCTCAATGGTAGTGCTTCTAATCCTACATGTTGATGTCTTCAGGGAATCCTGAAACTGAAGGTCTTTATCCAATAAAAAGTACTTTTGTACTTTCATGTAGTTTTATTACATTCAGAAATGTTCTAAATCTAAAATAATTATTCCAAAATACTTCAGCAGATGGAGAATCCAAGCAAGAAACAAGAGTCATTAAAAGCTATGCTGAGCAAAGACTCTCCCACCTGGCTGGCAGGAGTTTTTAAAACATTTTTTTGACAGGGGCACCTGGGTGGCTCAGTCGGTTAAGCGTCTATGACTCTTGAATCTGGCTCAGGTCATGATCTCACAATTCACGGGTTTGAGCCCACATCAGGCTCTTCACTGGCAGCGTGGAGCCTGCTTTGGATTCTGTCTCTCCCTCTCTCTGCCTCTCTCTCTCTCTCTGTCTCTCCCTCCCTCAAAATAAATAAATAAAGTTAAAAAATAAATAAAACATTTTTTTTTGACAAGCTGATTCTAAAATTCCCTTGGAGGAGGAAATATACTACAACATGGATGAAACTCAGAATTATTATACTTTGTGAAAGGAGCCAGACAGATACAGTACTGTATAATTCCATTTGTTTGAAATGTCTAGAAAAAGCAGATCTATAGAGACAGAAGGTAGATTAGTGATTTTCCAGGTTGGGTGTTGGGATCCAAGACTTACTGTAAATGAGCACAAGGGAATTCTGGAGATGATGGAAATGTTCTAAAACTGGATTATGGTGATGGTTGCAGAACACTATAAATGTACTAAGAATAACTGAATTGAATCCTTACAATGGGTGGATTTTATACTATGTCAATTATACCTCAGCAAAGGTGTTTAAAAAAAAAAAAAGAAATGGGACAGACTACCCTTTCAGCATTAGTCATGATAGGTAAATGACAGCATGTGTTTATTTAAGTTTTTTTTACTGTTTATTTAATTTTGAGAGAGAGACAGAGCGTGAGCAAGGAGAGGGGCAGAGAGAGAGGGAGACACAGAATCTGAAGCAGGCTCCAGGCTCTGAGCTGTCAGCACAGAGCCTGACACGGGGCTCGAACTCGTAAACTGTGAGATCATAACCTGAGCCAAAGTTGGATGCTTAACCGACTGAGCCACCTAGGTGCCCCAGCATGTGTTTATTTTAAATCATTATAAAAAATAAGGAAGATATGTGGTTATATAGTCGCCTGACTTCGTAATTCTTCCTGTATCTTAAAAAGGCCTTTTGTATTCCACTCTCAGTAAATTATTCAAAAACATCTCAACCACTTGGTAAGGAGTAATTCTAGTCAGATGCAAAAAATTATAAATAATTTTATAATAAAACATTCCATCTTTACATTTATAAAAGAAGAAAGGAAAAACTGTTTAGCATTATATATATATATATATATATATATATATATATTCCTTTTCACAAATCATTACTTTCAAGCATTATATTCCATATTTTTCTATTCTCATACCAAAACACACCAGGTTTTCCTTGCAGTGGCAAGAGGTGGGAAGAATATTGGGTTTTTTTGCTCAGTAAATGTTTCTATATTTTCTTCAAGTTTTCTTATGTCTGATACTAATGTCACCGTCCTTGAGTATTAGATGCTTACTTGCCCTATAGAGGTGCCATATACACCATACTAAATTTTTGGTCAAGAGGGTGAGTTGAAGTGATCTGCCTTCCTTTAAAACATTGCTCAGATATCAGCCCATCACCATTTTTTACAGGGTATTTGGGGACCTCAGTTTGGATGGTTGTTAATCTGGATATTCTTTTCTTTAGAAGAAAATATGTTTGTACAATAACTAAATTCAGAATCCAATTAATATCAGAAAGTTAATATAGTGACATAATTGCTAATAGGAAGAATTCATGGGGTAGGTCATCTCCAGTTCTTATGAATTTTTGGCAAACCTTATATTGGAAGTTTCTTATTTAAACCTGATTTCAGTATAAAGACAGAAGTAGGCTGTAGAAAGAATCCATTATTTAGTTTCCTGTTTCTGGGAAATAAGACTTCCAATATTCATGTTCAGATGTGATTTTAAGAATAAAATACCATTTCATTATTATAAGAAAATAACCATTAATTCCTGAAATGGAAGAAATTGTTATTTTTACATTTTGTCCTTTTCTGATGTGTATGGGTCTAAGAGTTCTACAGAAAGGTGAGCCTGACCCAGTCATAACCAATAAATCTTTGATTTGCTGCTGTTAAATCCCTGCAGAAATACTCATTCCTCCTGCAATATAATGCTAAGTAAAAACCCAAACTGAATAGCCACAGACAGGGAGAGGTCAAATTGGGAAACATAAACATAAATGTAATTAGAGGTTTGTGTTATAAAATGTTCTTCTATAATCCTCATGAATGTTTCTGCTTAATGAGAAAGAGATACATTTTTTGTGATGGGATGTTTATTCACACTGACCTCATTTTTGAAAACTAAAACCTAATTTGATAGTACTGATAAGCAAGCTAAGATGTGAAGTATTAAAAGCAATAGTGGCTTAGTATCAGCCCACAGTGGGGGGGGGGGGGGGGGAAGGCCACATAAAAGACAGTGTGGTAGGAAGGGAAAGGCATGAGTTTTCATGAAAGATATTGGCATCATTAATTCTGAGTCTGGAGGAAGACAGCACTCCCTGTATCAAATCCAATAGAAAATCAATTTAGGGCACCTGGGTGGCTCAGTTGGTCTCAGCCACTCTCCTGCTCTCACTCAAAATAAATAAACTTTAAAAAAAGAAATTGTAGGAATATTGAGGATTTGAGCAACTAAATTAACAAGTTAATTTTATGTATATGTGTATAGCCCAATAAATATAGGAAAATATTCTTTATAAATATTTAGTGAACATTGTATTATACCACAATAAAATATCCCAATAAATTCTCAAGTCAAAAATCTCGTAGACCATTTTTAACCATAGTGCAGTAAAAGTAGGAATTAAAACAAATGGATAATGATTATTTATAAGATTTGAGAAAATAAGTTGAAAAATGACTAAAAAAGCCCCCCCCCCCAGAACTATGAAAATCAACAAGATAACTTAGCGGGATGGCTGAATATAAGATCATATAAGCTCAACATACAAAAATTAAAAATGTTTATATGCCAGAAACCATTAAAAACTATTCATAATATTATAAATACTATATAATACCCAAGAATAAATTCCAACCAGAATCCTATCAGGAATTATCTTAGTGAACTTCACAAGCTTGTTGTAAATTTACTTAGATGAAAAATATGCCAGAAAAAACTATTTTGAAAATTGCTTTACCTGCCAGACATCCAGAGTTACTGTAGCGGTGTGTTGTACATTATGGTAGCCACTAGCAATATATTAACTTGAAATTAATGAGATTAATTAGAATAAGATAAAATTCAAAATTCAGTTTCTCACATGCCTTGCTGGAACTTTAGTTTTTACTCTGAAGAAGATGGGAAGCTGCTGGAGGTTATAGGCAGGAATTTGTGTGATTTGATGCTTTAACAGGACCAGTCTGAGAGATGAGCATGTTTGTTCATAGCAGCAATATTCATAATAGACCCAAACTGGAACCAATCCAAATACCCATCAACCATAGAATGGAAAAATAAATCATGGTTTTGTGTAATTGAATACTACAAAGCCTGGAAAAAATGAATTATGGCTACAAGCAACAATATGAATAAACAATGTGGACATAATATTGAATGGGAAAAAAAGACAAAAGAATGCATACTGTGTGATTGCATACATATGAAGCATTAACATAGGCAAAACTAATTTATGAGGATAGAGGTCTGGATAATGGTTGCCTTTAAGCAGTGAGAGAGAGAGAGAGAGAGAGAGAGAGAGAGAGAGAAAGAAAGAGGCAGGAGGAAGCCTCCTAAGGGCTGAAGATGTTCTATATATTGATCTTGGTGGTACTTATACCGGTATAAACATATGTAGAAATTTATTGACCTGTATACATAGGGTTTGTGTACTTCACTATGTCTATGACATGCTTCAGTATAAGAAGGAAATAAGTTGTAGGGGAACAGTTAGGAGGCTATAGCACGAATGGAGGCAAAAGACGAGGCTTGGAGCAGTGTGGTAGCAATGGAGGTGGTGAGAAGTGGTTGGATTCTGGATATTTTGGAACTTAGAGCTGAAAGTGATTTTCTGATGGACTGGGTAATGGGGTGTGAGAGAAAGGGAAGAGTAAGAGGTAACCTCAGGTTTGAAGCCTGAGCACAGCATGGTGGTCGCACTTGTGGATATGGGGAAGCCGCCAGGATGAGCAGATCTGATGGCTAAGAATGGGATCGGTGGGGTGAGAATAAGGAATTGTGTGTGGTTTGAACATGTTTGAGGTGTTTATGGACATCTAGGTAGAGACGTCAAGTAGACAGTATGATCGGTCTAGGGTAGAAATATAAATCTGAAGTTATCAGTTATATAGGTGGTATTTGAAATTAGGAGATTGAACGAGATCCCCTATGACATGAGCACAGACAGAGAAGACAACTGTGATATGAGCCAGGGCCACTCCTGGAATGTGCAACAGGGAGCAGAGGAGGCAGAAGAGACTGAGATGGCTTGATTAGCGAAGGAGGAGGGGAACCAGGAGATAGGCTTTCCCAGCATTGAGGACAGTAGTTTCAAGGAGGGCGTGATCAGTGATTAACTGTATCAAGAGTTGTTGAGAAATCGAGTGAGCCAAGCCCTGAGATATTAATTCTGTTGATTAGTGATAATCTGAAACCATGCCTGTCACATTGGTAAACACTCAAATATCACAGGCTATGTGGAGAATATCATGGGGAATATACCTTAAAACCTATATAAACTCATTATTCTTGGCAAGAGATCATATTTTTGCAGTGAAGAAAATAAAAATTCTTCAGAAACGAGGTCACTCTCCTACTCTTTCCCTCTGACTTTCCAAGTTTTGGCTTAAAATTAGCAAGTATATAATCCTAGGGAACTAGTCTAGCCTTCTATCACCCTGGTCCTAAAGAACATGGAGAACTGAAGTGTTTTCTTGTCTGTTCCATAGTTTAAAGACTGCCCAAACTTGTGATGGGGTGTTCCTCTTCTGGGAAACAGGGCTGCCACTTACTCAACCTCCTGGTGCCTCGGTTTCCCATCTACAAAATGGAAATAGTAGTAGTGGCAATCTCAGTATGTGTAACAAGGATTACAGGGGTTAATATGTTCAGAGAGCTTAGAATAGTACTTGGCATAGGGAAAATGTTAAATAAGCATTAGATATTTATTATCTTATCCTAGTGCTCCTCCTGCTGAAGACCACCAGAAAAATAAAGTAAAAAAAGTAGAGTTCATTGACTTGTTGCAGCGAAAGAGAAACATATCATAGGAAGTGTGGGGTGTCTCAGTAGGAGACTATAAGAAGAGATTTATAGGACATGGACTTGTGTTAAATAATTTGGGGGAAGGTTCAGAGATCATCTGGACTGAGTGCTGTCAGAAAGTGGGAATAATTCCAAGACTGGATATTTTAAGTCTTCTTATCTAGAAGGTGGCAGGAACTAAGCATGTGCAAGTTGTAAATAGGAGAGAAGGAGCAGCCCTCACATTAGTCAGCATGGGGCAGGGGGGTCACCCAGTCATCTCTGTAGTTTGGACAATGTCCATTTCTTTGTCTATTTTCTGACATGATTATAGAGTGGTCTTGTCTGATGGTGGTGCTCTCTGAAGCTGCTTATGTTCCCTAGGAGAACACCATGGCCTAACTGGTAGTGCCAGGGCCTAGCTGTCAGGGGTACATTTTTCTTTCTCAGTCTGTACCAACTGCCATGTGCTTTCAGGGGGTGATTAAAAGACTCTGGGAAGATTTTTTAAATTTCTTCTGACAACGTCTGAGTAATGAGTCATCAAGGAGGACCTGGGGAGGTGGCCAGAGAGGATAAACTGATCTAGGAAAAATCTGAGGATTTAATCCTAAGTGTACCCATCGTCTCTGCTTTGCAGATGACCCACTCTCTAGAAGCTCTTAGAAAGGGATAGAATGTTAGTGGGTCATCCAGAGTGATACCAGAGAGAAAATAGGAAGTGACGGGAGTTTGCCTCTGGCCCTTGGAGAGAAGGAATTCTGGCATGAACTCCAGGGTAGGATGGCCTTCCTTTGTGACCTAAAGCCTTTACAAATATGAAGTGGAGGGACTTGCTTCACAGTATGTGAAACTCACCTCCTCTGAAGGATAGGGACCCTGGGAGGTCTCAATGAGAATGTGCTTCAGGAAAACCTAAGTGACGAAGAGAAATGTCAAGGAGGAGTGAGGAGCAAAGGTGAGGTTTCCAGGGGCCTGAAGTGTAAAATACCCAGGATGGTTGGTGAATGTGGCCAGATGCACCAGGAAGGTATCATCTGGATTAGATATTCATTGAAGAAACCAACACAGGCTGTCTAGAAGATTCTGAAACCCTGGTGCCAGCCTTCATCTGCCTCAGGCTAGGATGTTTTTTGGCTTAGGATCTCAGGAACAGCACACTCTGTATCTAGTTAACGTTTATATTTTCATAAACTGGTTATGCCTCTATTTTGCTTACCTTTGTCCATGTAAAATTAACCTGTAAAACCATGGGAGTGCTAAGGGAAGATCTGGACGTGTTGACAGAATTGGCCAAGGCGGACTGATGCTAGACCATTTTCAGAATCTGAAGATCACAGGAGAGGCCAAACGGAGGGGCCTTAGGCAGAGACTCAGAGAGGTAGCTGTGGGGCCTGGAGACCCTTCCTACCTGGGCTCTCTCCCACGGGATCCAGGGGCAGAATGCGAACACCAGTACACCATCCTCGCCTTTCTTCTACAGTGTTTATTCTTGGTGGCCTTCCATAATTCACCAAATAAAGGTGGGGTTTGTGACTTTGGAGCCAGGGAGATCCAGACTCTGACCTCAGGCCTTTGGTATTAGCTCTCTGGTCTTAGATGTGGGACTCTACACAGCAGTTACCTCGATCCATCAAATGCAGCGATTACACACCTACCTCACAAATCTTTTGAGAGACAGTAAGTGTAAAAAGGCAAGTCCAGGGTGTTGGAAATAAAGTGTAGTGATGGCAGTCAAATCTACATGTGTGCTGCCTTCCCTGTATCATGTCAAACAGGAACATTTCAGGAGAGAACTTTTTAAATGTCTTTGAAATTCAAAAAAGACTAAGTCTTAAAAAAAAAAGTTCTGTTGACTACTATAATGGCTAATTGTCAGAAAATTGTTGCAAAGGAGATATTTGTTCTTTTGCCCTACTAGGTCTCCCTACTCTAAATATCAAAGTAGCAGAATTTTCTAAGAAAAACAAATAAAGGATTTATAGCATATGCCAACAGAAAAATACTTGGCTGAATTTATGTTGGCCACCAAAAGACCTTGGAATTTGGCTCCAAAGATTAAATGTTTGTATGTGCTTAAAGCATCATTCAGTTTATCTATAATCATTGATTTAACACAACTTTATGTGATGCAATATGGTTTTGATTTGTGCTAAATCAAAATAAGATTACTTATCTCTGAAGCATTTGCAATTTTTGACACTTGATCATTCAGGGCGAAACAGAAAAAAGCCAAGATGTCCAAAAACATTGCCTGGGGGGGAAAAGGCTAAGATAACAGAAGGAAGTCATAACCAACTGCAATACTAATTTTATCTAGATTATCACAATATTTTTCATGAGGGCAGCGCACTTTGATTTTATGTCAGAAAATTCCACAAAACTAGTTTGTCACATGTAACGAATTGTGTTGTTGGGTAAAAGATGATGTCACACTGGCTATTCCTTAGTCTTTGGTCAGAAGCAGTGGTAAACTCGGTGTTGATTCAGCACTGCCTTCTCCTCATCACCCTGTGAGCAGTGGCACACATTCCTGAGACTGTCCTCCAGAATCAAAGGCAGGGTCTGTGGCCTTGGAGCAGAGGTAAGGTTGGCCTTTAATTGTATTCAATCATGAGGAAAAAAGGGCAGTCCCACAGCCACCCTGGTATGTTCATTTGTTTCCATATTTTGTCCAGCTCAGCTGTCCTCAGCCTATTAGTAAGCCAAGACACCCTAAAGCTGGCCACTTGTTAGGTTGAGTAGAGAATCTGTGGGAAGGAGGCTTGGTTGGAAAAGCCTCACAGATAATTCAATGCACCTTCCCCTTTCCCACCGCTACCAGGCTCAAGGGGGTAGGGGCACACTCTCCTCAATCAGGTAATCCTACACCAATCTCCATTGCTGCAAGGGTGCACAGAGGTGAGGAGTTGGCCTGGCCTGGGCAGCAATGAACTTCACACCACTTAGAGCTCTGTTATCTGCACTATGAGGTCCAGAAGGAAAGGCAACAAATCTCTTACAACAACAATGCCGGGTACTAGGGTTTAATCAAAACGAGACTTAAACAGTCTGCACATTTTGAAACAAACCTCTTGATTTTTCAGTGTCTTTGTTTTTTCCTTTCTCCATTTATATTTTAGACATTGTGATAAATTATATAATCTGCTCTCCTCGGGACTGCTCCAGGGAGGGCCTCTTGGGATAAATTAAGTGATACTTCACAAGTTGTCATAGATGCTAACAATAAAGATGCTATATAATTCTGAGTAATTGCTTAGGGTTGATATGCTTATGTAACTTGTCATTGACAATAAGTCCCAGAAGGGTGTATTTCTTATTTCCACAGCTTATCCTAAATTTTATCTTAAAACTTCTACTTGTGCTTCCCATTTACTATGTCACTACTGTGTAATTATTACATAGATATGCGTAAGCCAAATTGTTTAAGGTTAACTTACATTGTTTAAGGTTAATTTACATTGGTAAATGCCCTGGATTTTGTGTATGTCTTATGAATGAATAATTGAAGCAGGGAGAGACAAATATGGTTATGTAAAAGTGCGAAAAGTAGTCAGACTCCCTGGTTTGAATCTTGGTTCTACTCCACACCAGCTGCGTAACTTTAGACAAGCTCCTTAACCTCTCTGGGTTTCAGCTTCCTCATCTATAAAATGGTCATAATAATAGGGTCTCTTTACCAGGTTATTATGAAACAAAATAAGAGAATACATAAAATGTATAGAATAGTGGCTGGCATTTAACAAGCACTCGGTAAAAATTGGCAATTATTATTATTATTTTTAATGTTTTATTATTATTTTAATGTTTATTACTATTGTGTTTAATGTTATTCTTGAGAGGTAGAGAGAGAGCACAAGCAGGGGAAGGGTAGAAAGAGAGGGAGACACAGAATGTGAAGCAGGCTCCAGGCCCTGAGCTGTGAGCATGGATACTGATGCGGGGCCCAAACCCACGAACCACGAGATCATGACCTGAGCCGACGTTGGACGCTTAACCGACTGAGCCACCCAGGCGCCCCACATATATCCCTTTCTTAAGAACTGTGAACATTATTTGTATTTATCTTTGTTAAGTCAATTTTTCAAAAATTTTGAAAGGGCTAATGATCTAGAATTTTTGATGTAGTGGCTGAGGTTTATTAAATTCTTGGGAAGTAAGAACTTGCAATCCACATTTACTTGCTGATCAGTTGGGAAGGGAAGGTGGAGAGAAAGTAGAGGAGGCAAAATATATTGATGAGGTTTTCAACATAGTCATTGAGGGGAAAAAATGAATGGTTCAGATGTAAGGAAATGAAGGAAGAGGGGAAAATAATTGGAAATAATATAACTGAATGAACCTTCCCAATATGAGGACTCTTTCATAAGGAGTTTTTTTAAAGTAACTTTCCATTTACAAAAAAGAACCACACATTAGATGCTGCAAACAAAATTCACTATCACTTCCCTCTAACACTGACTTAAACATGCCTGTTTTTTTAATCAACTCCCTTTTTGCCTGAGGTAGAGCCTAAGGTTGAACTCTTTGCAAACCACATTCTGATGTGTTACTGGTTCCGAGGGCAGAGATCAGGGGCAGAGGACAGACTTTTATTAAGGCTTGGGTGAAATTAATTATGTAAGCTATAAAAACATGTGTCTGAAGAAATGAATCTTACCTTGACTAGGTGATCATTACTCTGAGGCATGATATGAATTTGTTTCCAATAATTGGCAAGAGAGCTTCACAGTCAGTTACTTAATCCAGAAGTCATTGAAAGCTTGGTCAGCAGTTCTGACCGTGTCTCTGTAGATGCATCCACAGTTCAACCACGTCTCTGTAGGTACCTCAGCAGTTCTAGCCGTGTCCCTGTAGATACCTCCACAGTCTGACCATGTCTCTATAGGTACCTCCACAGAAACATGGAGCAATTTCATTAGGAAATAAGGGAAGTGATCATCAGGGAGTAAGAAAGTATGAATCAGGGAGCAGAGCATAACGTAGGCAGCAATCGTCAGGGAATAAGAAAGTATGGATAAGGGAGCAGAGCATAACATAGGCAGCGATCATCAGGGAGTAAGAAAGTATGGCTCAGATGGGAATGCAAGCTAGTGCAGCCACTCTGGAAAACAGTATGGAGGTTCCTCAAAAAACTAAAAATAGAACTACCCTACAACCCAGCAATTGCACTACTAGGCATTTATCCACAGGATACAGGTGAGCTGTTTCAAAGGGACACATGCACCCCCATGTTTATAGCAGCACTATCAACAATAGCCAAAGTATGGAAAGAGCCCAAATGTCCATCGATGGATGAGTGGATAAAGAAAATGTGGTATATATATACACTGGAGTATTACTCGGCAATCAAAAAGAATGAAATCGGGGCGCCTGGGTGGTTCAGTCGGTTAAGCGGCCGACTTTGGCTCAGATCACGATTTCGTGGTCCGTGAGTTTGAGCCCCGCGTCGGGCTCTGTACTGACAGCTCAGAGCCTGGAGCCTGTTTCAGATTCTGTGTCTCCCTCTCTCTGACCCTCCCCTGTTCATGCTGTGTCTCTCTCTGTCTCAAAAATAAATAAACATTTAAAAAAATTAAAAAAAAAAAAGAATGAAATCTTGCCATTTGCAACTATGTGGATGGAACTGGAGGGTATTATGCTAAGTGAAATTAGTCAGTCAGAGAAAGACAAAAATCATATTGCTTCACTCATATGAGGACTTTAAGAGACAAAAAGATGAACATAAGGGAAGAGAAACAAAAATAATATAAAAACAGGGAGGCGGACAAAACAGAAGACACTCATAAATATGGAGAACAAACTGAGAGTTACTAGAGGGGTTGTGGGAGGGGGGATGGGCTAAATGGGTAAGGGGCATTAAGGAATCTACTCCCGAAATCATTGTTTCACTATATGCTAACTAATTTGGATGTAAATTTTAAAAAATAAAAAATAAAATAAAAGAAAGTATGGATCAGGGAGCAGAGCATAATGTAGGCAGCAATCGACAGGGAATAAGAGGAGGAGAGCATAATAAGAGGAGGAGAGGCAGCGATTGTCAGGGAGTAGGAAGTATGCATCAGGGAGCAGAGCATAATGTAGGAGAAGTTGAGAGGAAAACATTATATTCAAGAACATCTTTAGAACAGTGCACATTTCTCTGTGTAATAATCTCTGTTCACTACCTCACACTGCATTTTCCTTTGTCCTTCTGCAGTATAATTTGGAAGCCCATCTCTTGGAATAGGCACTAAGGACCAAATGGAGATGTGGTTTCTTATTCCTAATTTGCATGGTTCTCATTTTCCCCAAAAATCCTCATGTACACATTGACTCCCCCCAAAAGTGGGTTTTTTACTTGGTCATGTATTATTAAGAAATGCACTAGGGCTGTATTTTTTAACATAATACCTTCAATCATACTTTGTAATTCTAAATGAATCTGTCTCTGGGTGGTTTATGAATACTAACAGCAACACCAAAAAATGTATTTAAATATAACATTATCACATATGAAAGGCTATTTTTATTTTTATTTTATTTATTTATTTTTTTTTAATTTTTTTTTTCAACGTTTATTTATTTTTGGGACAGAGAGAGACAGAGCATGAACGGGGGAGGGGCAGAGAGAGAGGGAGACACAGAATCAGAAACAGGCTCCAGGCTCTGAGCCATCAGCCCAGAGCCTGACGCGGGGCTCGAACTCACGGACCGCGAGATCGTGACCTGGCTAAGTCGGACGCTTAACCGACTGCGCCACCCAGGCGCCCCAAGGCTATTTTTATTTTTACATTTAAAGGCTCTTAACATCTAGAAGGCATTTTAAAATATTAAATGAAGAACTTTTTTTTTTAAGTATATTTATTTTTGAAGGGGAGAGAGACAGAGCATGAGTGGGGGAAGAGCAGAAAGAGAGGGAGACACAGAATCTGAAGCAGGCTCCAGGCTCTAAGCTGTCAGCACAGAGCCAGACACGAGTCTCTAACTCACAAACCGTGAGATCATGACCTGAGCTGAAGTCAGATGCTTAACCGACTCAGCCACCCAGGCGCCCCTTAAATGAAGAACTTTTTAGGAAGGACTGAAACCTAGCAGAAAAATGCTTTTGCACTCTAGGTAATCCCTGCTGGAAGGCTGTGTAGAAATAGGTAGTATTTTGTTGTATTTATATCATAATAGGTCTCATTGTAAGAGATAGAAGCCAGTTTGGATAAATTTAAAGCTACAACAAATTTGTCACAGCAGTAAGAAACTAATACAGTGCCCATACATCATTTGAATAAATAATATTGCCCACACAATGGAGTACTATGCAACTATTAAAGAAAATGAGAAAAACCTCTGAACAGCTTTGGAGTGATATACTGTTAAATGTATAGGCAAGGTATAAAAGGGTATCATTGGTACACTACCCTTTATGTAAGAAAGAAGGAGACAAAAGAAAATACGCACGTATCAGTTTATTGTGCAAAAGAAGTGCAATAAGGATAACTGAAGACTAGAGAAATTAGGCACCTATAGGTTGAATGTGGGAAGGGGCTATATAAAAGAGAGGGGTGGGAATAGGTTAGCTGGAATGAGGAGGGAGATACCCTTCTTGGAGCGTGTCTTGCTGTATAGCTTTGATTAGTAGAACACAGTTATGTTTTATATATCCCCCTACCCTACAACTAATTAAAACTGACCAGACATAGGGAGAATATAAAGTATAAATATTGCAAATGAATAACCTAACCATTCTGAAGGAGCCCAGGAAGAACTAACCCAATTCACAGGAAAACAGTATTTTGAATGCATATTTATTGTAAAGGGGAAAAGAACAAAAAATGTACTTTAGTTAGTGAATCTGTTTCTCACCGGGGTATATATTGGCAATTTTAGAATTATTTTATTTGTCTACTAGGAGTGAAGTGAATATGTTATGGAAAATAACAGCCAGGTTTCTCACTGTCTGAGAAAGAACATATGAGGATAAGGAAAGACTAGAATGAGGCGTCATAATGGATTGATCAGAGATATCAGCATGAACTCCTGGTTTAGTGTATGTGCATGGGTTAGTACATGTACATGTCTTTGCTGGATAGGTCCAGGAACAATGACCATAGCAACAAACACATCTAGAGTCCAGGTCTTGATTTCTAAGTACTATTCTCCAATAAGAGGAACCAGGACTCCTTGAATAAGTGGTTAATTCCAGACCTGGGACAGGGACAATATATATGGACGATCTTTTGATCACAGAAAATAAAAAAATATTCAAAAATGTTGGGGTATGTCAAAAGGACCTAGGAGCCAACTTGAAGGAGTTTCCAATAGCCAAGACAATAATTTAAACCATAAAGTAAATAATGGTGGTACTAGATTATAACCCATAGGATAAAATGTCCATGAGACCATATTGCTATAAATGATTTGGGTGAAGAAGGAACAGCTTTTCCAGTGAACAAATACAGATGGAATGAAGAAGATACAAAAATCACCACTAGGCAGATACTACAGTAATAATTGTTGCATGTAAGATCCCACCAATGGGTGCGGAAATCAATGGCCACAAGTGTGAGTAGTAGCAAGATATTAACTTAGTCTCAAAGTATCTCCCCAAAGGTATTTATCAATTAGAAAACCAAAAATAGTAAGTTTACAGTGGAGAGACCTGCTAGGCACCACCTTAACCAAGTGACCAAGGTTAACATTACCAGTAATAAGACATACTGACATCAGGTATCCTCTGATATGGTGCAATGAGAAAGACACAACAGCATTCTGTGGTTTAAGAATAATAGCAAAAAGTGCACAACCTGAATCTAATTGTCAGAAAACACTAAAAGAACCCAAAGTAAAATAAATTCTTCTAAATAATTGACCAGGACTTATCCAAAATACTTATCATGAAAGCGAAGGAAGGAATGAGGAACTGTCACAGATTGGAAGAGACTAAGGAGACACAACAGTTAAATGCAGTGTGAGATCTTAGATTGGATCCTGGAACAGAAAAGGGACATTAGAAGAAAAATTGGTGAAATATCAAAAAGATCAGTTGTTTGGTTCATTTTATTGTGCTTATGTTAATTTCCTGGTTTTGATCATTGTACTTTGATATTATAAATTGTTAATATTAGAGGAAGCTAATAAATGAAGGGTATCCATAAACTCTCTCTGTATTAGTTTTGTAATTTTTCTGTAAATCTAGATTTTTATTATTTTTATTTTTTTAATCTTGTTCTTTTTTAATGTTTTTTTTTTAATTTTTAAGAAGTATTTATTTATTTTTGAGACAGAGAGACAGTGCGGGTGGGGGAGGTGCAGAGAGAGAGGGAGACACAGAATGCAAAGCAGGCTCCAGGTTCTGAGCTGTCAGCACAGAGCCTGACTTGGGGCTCAAACCCATCGACTGGACCATGAAATCATGACCTGAGCTGAAGTCAGTCGCCCAACTGCCCCAATGTTTCTTTATTTTTAAGAGAGAGAGAGAGAGAGAGAGAGAGCGCATGCGCGGAGGATGGGCAGAGAGAGGGAGGCAGAATCTGAAGCAGGCTTCAGGCTCTGAGCTATCAACACAGAGCCCAATGCAGGGCTTGAACCCATGAACTGTGAGATCATGACCTGAGCCAAAGTCGGACACTTAACTGACTGAGCCACCTAGGTGCCCCTTATTTATTTATTTTTTAAAGTTTATTCATATTTTTTTGAGAGAGAGACAGAGAGACAGAGAGAGAGAGAGAGAGACAACAAGTGGGGGAGAAACAGAGAGAGTGGGAGAAGGAGAAAGAATCCCAAGCAGGCTCTGCACTGTTAGCACAGAGCCCGATTCAGGACTTGAACTCACTAACCATGAGATCATGACCTAAACTGAAATCAGATGCTTAACCAACTGAGCCACCCAGGCACCCCTAAAATTATTTTAAACTAAAACATTTATTAAAATGTGGTTTCACTATTATTTTGTACTTAATAAGATTATTGAAGAATAATGACAGTTTGAATTGTTACCCTTATGTTAACTATTAGAGATATTTATAGGGGATATTTTTTTTTTTTTGTCTCTTAAAAATTCTCCTCCTCCTGCTGCCCAACATTCTTAATTATCTTAAGGAAGAAAATGAAGTAGAAACAAGACACATATGAGAAGTGTAAAGATTTTAACAGCAAGCCTGCATTAAATTATTTTTAGAGTAAGGTAGGGTGAGAGGGAGAAAGAATACATGTTATGAAGATTTATAGAGAAAACAAAATTATTAAAGCTACAGTACCATTTTTTAATTAACAGTTTTGTGTCCCAGACTCTGTATATATTGGCCATTCAGAACATGCTTTACTGAGTTAATAAATAAGTAAAGTGACCACCCTTGTTCAAGCAATGAAAAACTAAAAATGAATTAAAATTCACTCTGATCAGATTTATGAAACAGAATTATAGTTGAGGGAAGCAAAGAAAAAGAAAAGCCTTCTGGCAGTCTATAACTGGATTCATTGATCTCATTTAAGTTTGTGAACAAACCTAAAACCATGTGTCCCCTTTAGAGAACTGATTGAAGGGTCCTGGACCCAATGTCAGTAGGGAAAGGCTAGGTAGCACAAGATCAGCTTGGTGGCTTGACCCTTGTCATTTAGTTGTTTCCCTTTGTAGAGATAAGTACCTGTGGCATCAATGACCTCATTATTTCACTTTCATTTCCTACCCTTCCTGTATATGGACAGAATATAGGAAATCATAACTATTTTCATTAACTCCTCTAAGTGATTCCATTAAGTGATTAATATTTTTCCCCACATTTAAAGAGATTTGCTGAAGATTTTTAGCAACCTCTTTAAAAGTCAACTAATGTATGGGCGCCTGGGTGGCGCAGTCGGTTAAGCGTCCGACTTCAGCCAGGTCACGATCTCGCGGTCCGTGAGTTCGAGCCCCGCGTCGGGCTCTGGGCTGATGGCTCAGAGCCTGGAGCCTGTTTCCGATTCTGTGTCTCCCTCTCTCTCTGCCCCTCCCCCGTTCATGCTCTGTCTCTGTCCCAAAAATAAATAAGCGTTGAAAAAAAAAAATAATACGGCATAATATTTAAAAAAAAAAAAAAAAAAGTCAACTAATGTATTGTATTCTATGTATTTACCGAATTCTTCATAATGTAGTTAAATTAACTTATTTCTATCCATTTCAACTTTAGTAGAAAAGAAACTGGAAGGTTGTCACTGTCTTGAACTTCAGGTACTTGAAGACCACTAATAGGCCAAGATGCTCTTTTCAGAGAGCCTGAACCCTGATGAACAGACTCGTCATCTGAGTCAGTTACAGATTTAGTATGTGACTCCTAATCTTAACTGTGCAGTGCCTGACTTCTTTATGTTCATAAAGAATGAGCCTCCTGCTAACTGGATATCTAATGCAAAAGAGTAAAGTTGAACCCTTACTTCACACCACATAAAAAACTAACCCCAAATGGGTCAAAAACCTAAATATAAAGCTAAAACTATAACACTCTTAGAAGAAAACACAGAAGCAAATCTTTATGATTTTGGATTTGACAATGGTTTCTCAGATATGACACCTAAAGTACAAGCAACAAAAGAAAAAATCAATTGGATTTCACAAAAATTAAAAACTTGTATTCATGAAAGAACACTGTCAAGAGAGTAAGAAGACAACCCAAAGAATGGGAGAAAATATTCGCAAATCTTGTTTGATGATGATCTAGTGTCCATCATGTATAAGCAACTCCTGCAGAGTCAAAAACAAAAACAACCCAATTTAAAAATGAGCAAAGTTTATAGCAGCACTCTCAACAATAGCCAAATTGTGGAAAGAGCCTAAATGTCCATCAACTGATGAATGGATAAAGAAATTGTGGTTTATATACACAATGGAATACTACGTGGCAATGAGAAAGAATGAAATATGGCCTTTTGTAGCAACGTGGATGGAACTGGAGAGTGTGATGCTAAGTGAAATAAGCCATACAGAGAAAGACAGATACCATATGGTTTCACTCTTATGTGGATCTTGAGAAACTTAACAGAAACCAATGGGGGAGGGGAAGGAAAAAAAAAAAAAAAAGAGGTTAGAGTGGGAGAGAGCCAAAGCATAAGAGACTGTTAAAAACTGAGAACAAACTGAGGGTTGATGGGGGGTGGGAGGGAGAGGAGGGTGGGTGATGGGTATTGAGGAGGGCACCTTTTGGGATGAGCACTGGGTGTTGTATGGAAACCAATTTGACAATAAATTTCATATATTGAAAAATAAATAAAATAAAATAAATAAAAAAATAAAAAAATAAAAATGAGCAAAGGACCAGAATAGACATTTCTCCAAAGAAGATATATAAATGGCCAAAAAGTCTGTGAAAAAATGTTATTAGTTATTAGGAAATTTCAAGTCAAAACCACAATGAGAAACAACTTCAAACCCATTAGAATGGCTAGAATTAAAAAAAAAAAGAAAAGAAAAGAAAAAGGAAGATAACAAGTTTTGTCAAGGAAATGGGTAAATAGTAACCGACATACCTTTTGGTAAGAATGTAAAATGGTACACCCACCAAGGGAAACATTTTTGTGGTTCCTCAAGAAGTTAAATATAAAAGTAGGTGATCTAGAAATTCCATTCCTAGGTATATACTCAAGAGTTGAAAAGCAAATGTTCAAACAGAAACCTGTATAAGAATTTTCATAGCAGCATTAATCACAACAGCCAAAAAGTGGAAATATTAATGTCTGTAAACTGATGAGCAGATAAACAAAATGTGGTGTATCTACATAGTGGAATGTTGTTTAGCCATAAGTAGGAATAAAGCTCTGACTCATGCTACAACATACAGGGACCTTGGAAAGATTATGTTAAGTGAAATAAGCCAGACAAAAAAATAATATTGCATGATTCCATTTATATGAAATGTCCAGAACAGACAAATCCATACAAAAGCAGATTAGTGGTTGCCAGGGATTGGGGTGATGGGGAGTGACTGCTTAATGGGCATGGGGTTTCCTTTTGATGAAAATGTTATGGAATTCAGTAGCAGAGATGGTTACACAACATTGTAAATGTCACTGAATTGTACACTTTAAAATGATGAATTTTAGGGGCGCCTGGGTGGCTCAGTCAGTTAAGCATCGGGCTTTGGCTCAGGTTATGACCTCATGGATCGTGGGTTCGAGCCCCGCGTTGGGCTCTGTGCTGACAGCTCAGAGCCTGGAGCCTGCTTTGGGTTCTGTCTCCCTCTCTCTCTGTCCTTCCCCCACTTGTTCTCTCTCTGTCTCTGTCTCTCAAAAATAAAATAAAAACACTTAAAAATTTTATAAAATGATGAATTTTATATTATTTGTGTTTTACCACAATAAAAATAAACCTCAAGAATAATCATGAGTGAGGGACAAAGGTAACGGGGATAGGGACTGGACAGCAATGAGTTTCAGAGGGGTAAGTTGAAGAGAGTTCTAAATCTAAGTTGGTGAGCTTGTGTTGACATGGTGATCTTTTAGTCAGGGTACTTCCTGGCCACTTCTGGTTCTGGAACCATCTCCCACTTGCTCGTCCTTCCACATACAGAGTTGGCTGCTTTCCTCCCTCTTCACTCCCTACTTTACATTTTGGGCTCCTTGTTGCCACAAGACTCTCTACCAAGCAGACACTGTACTCTCTTGTTTTCCTCAGAACATTAAGCCCTTCTTATTTCAAGAAGCTTTCACCTCAAAAAAAAAAAAAAAAAAACAAAACAAAAGCAAAAAACAGATGAGAGGGCATAAGAATGGCAGGTTGTTGGGAGTTATAGGGGTTTAAGCAATTTCAGAAAGTTCTCATAATAGTTATTGCTGTTCTAATTTTTATATATTTGAAAAAGCATGTATTGAGTATACATTATGTTTTATGTTGCAGAAACAATCCTATCAGAGTCCATGCTACAAACTTAGTGGCTTAAAATAACACAAATTACTATCTTATACTTCTGGACATCAGAAGTCTGACACAGGTGCGAATGGGCTAAAATCAAGGTGTCTGCAAGAACCTCCTTTTCGAGAGTCTAGGGGAGAATCTGTTTCCTAGCATTTTCCAGTTTCTCCAGGCCACCTGCATTCCTTGTGGGGGATCCCTTCCTCCATGTTGCAGTCCAGCAACATCACATCTCCATCTCTCTCTCTCTCTCTCTCTCTCTCTCTCTCTCTCTCTCTCTTTAATTTTAACTCCAGTGTAGTTAATGTACAGTGGTATGTTAGTTTAAGGTGTCATTATAGTGATTCAACAGTTCTGTGCATTCCTCACTGCTCATGTAAGTGTGTTCTTAATGCCCTTCACCTATTTCACTCCTCCTTATCCTGCCTCCCCTCTGGTAGCCCTCAGTTTGTTCTCTACAGTTAAGAGTCTATTTTTTTGTCTATTTTTTTCTTTGCTCACTTGTTTTGTTTCTTAAATTCCACATTGGTATTTATCTCTCTCTCTCTCTCTCTCTCTCTCTCTTGTCCTCACCTCTCCACTTTTAAGAATTTGTGTGTTTAGGGGTACCTGGGTGGCCCTGGGTGGTCGGTTGAGCATCTGACTTCGGCTCAGGTCATGATCTCACGGATCGTGCGTTTGAGCCCTGCGTCAGGCTCTGAGCTGTCTGCACAGAGCCCAGAGCCTTCTTCAGATTCTGTATCTCCCTGTCTCTCTCCCCTTCCCCTGCTCATTCTCTGTCTCTCTCTGTCTCTGTCTTTCTCTCTCTCAAAAATGACCATTAAAAAACTAAAAAAAAAAAAAAAAAAAAAAGAATTTGTGTGTTTAGATTGGGTCCACATGGATCACCAAGGATAATTTTCCCATCTCAAGGTCTGTTCCCTTAATCACATCTGCAAGGTCCATTTTGCCACAAGATAATACATTCAAAGTTCTAGAGATTACTGTGTGGACATCTTTAGGGAGCCAATGTTCTGCTTACCACATACATACACACAAACATCTGGTTATTTGCAGCATGACTCACCCTTGATGATAAATTCCTTGAATTTAGATGATAAGTTCCTTGAATATAGAGCACATACCTTAGGCATTTCTGAGTCCTGCTTAGCATACAGCACATTATTTTATATATATTAAATATGTATTTTTTGGTTTATAACTATACCTCATTTCTTTAACACCAAACTAACAATAGACATACAATCACGTATTTTTTAAATCTTGCGTTTGTTGTCTATACACAGTAAACGGTGAATAAACTACCTGACTTATCTTTACATGGATCATAACTGCTTTGCTTACAGAGTTCTAGAGCACAGCAAAGACTTATGGAATCTTCCCTCATTCTTTCTGCTTTCCATTTTCAGTTTCCATTCTGTTATATAATATCAAAATGCTTTTCTGGCCACTCAAGTGATATGAAATTAGTTTAGGTATGCCATCTAATGGCATTTTAAGAAAGTATTCATTTTTTTTTTTTTTGATACTTCGTTTACTTGAGTATAGCCACCATCATGAGTAAGAGATGCTAAACAAAGCAATGGGAAACTGAAGTTTGCTGATGATATGAAAACATCATTCTAACTAGTAGTATAAATCCCCTCTAGCTCAACTTGAACCAAAGTTGTAATGAAGAGAAAACTTTCCGATTTGAAGTCTTTTACAAATTCTTATTAATCAGACTCCAGTGACTGATTTAATTTCCTGATTAGCTTACTTAAATTGAAAACTATTTGGTTCCATCTCCAATATGCATTGTGTTAAATCGCTGCCAATCATTGATTATAATTATGTAGCATCATGGAAAACGAAGGGCAAAGACCTCAAACTAGACTGTGCATTACAGTCTCCTGGAGAGCTTAGAACAGTGACAGCATGCCCGGCCAGGAAGAGATCTGATTGGTCTGGGGTGGGACCTAAATATCCCAAAGCCCTGAGTGAGTATTGTACAGCCAGTTAAGAACCTGGGCACTGGTATGAGATATAGCTGAATCTCTAATTCTTGTTCTTTTCCCTGAATGAAAAAAAAAAAACACCCAATAATATGGAATGATTGAGTTATTATTTATCTCCTATTTTACCAAAAAAAAAAAAAAAAAAAGTAGAAGTAAGAAAAAAAAACTGGGAAAAGTATTCTAGTCATTAGGCTTTTCTTTAATAAGAGTTTTGCTTTATTTCTTCTCTTTACCCCTTTTATTGAGATGCCATCAAACAGGAAAAGCACCAAAAGACATGCCGTCATGGGCTAAAGGCATTAGTACATATGATGTTTCAACTGGGATTTTTAAAAATATTTTAAAGAACTTACAAAGACAAGAAATCTTCTACCCTAGTGGCCCATTCCTTACATCTTCTGAGTCCTGCCCAGTCCCAGGGGCTCTGGGATATGAGGTCAATTCCAGACCGGCTTTAACTGTTTGGGCTCACTCAACATATAGGATGGAACCTGTAGGTAGCTTCAGGTGTATTGTGATAACAAAATTCTTCAATTTAGTAATGGGTTCATCAGTACTCATTTTATTATGCTTCATAACTTATAAATATATTCTCTAGAATGTATCAAATGTTTTGTGATACTTTTTTTTCAATAAAAGAATAGCTCTAAATCCTAAGAAAGATGTTAGGAGTTTAATTCCTTTAAACAGGAAATATTTGAGGACCCACCTAATCTTCCAAAATTTCTACAGATTATGTTTCTCTCTAGCCTGTCCCAGTTAAGATCAGAACTCAAGTAGCTTTAAGGTGGAAAGCTGCTTTAATAGTGTTGATCTACATTCTTTTTATCATCCTTCCTTGAAATTAGAAGATAAATAATAAAGTATATCCTGATCAACAAAGAAAAACTAATCATCCTAACCAAACACATGTTGGGAGAATCAAACTGCATGGGCCATTCCTGTACTTTTTGCTGGGTAGGCCAAGGATATAGGGTCTGACTGTTGTTTACATGGGCCATTACTCAGGGTTGTGTTTGCAGTGAGAAACCTTGAGAAATGAAGTAACAAGTCTTACCTAAGAGCAGCCTGGCTGACCAGTCACGGTAAAAGTAGTAGATTCCATAGCTCGCTGTTCCTCCGCTGTGTCCCGAACCCATTGTACCCACCTCAGCATCCAATTAAGCCAACCTGCATGCCCTCTTGAGACTTGAGGGGCACGGGGAAAACTCATGCCAACCTCAAGCTCATGCTGCTTACTGTGCTATGAGTAGTGAAGTCCTCTGTCTCTGATGGAAGTGTCTCCTGTATTCTGCCAGCGTCCAACAAATAGTAACAGGCTAATTTGTTATCTTGCAAATAGGATAAAATCCCACACCCTTCACATATCCTGACTTCAAGGGAATGGATGTAAAAATCTATAGTTTCCAAAGATCTTGGACAAAAGACTCTCTGGGCATATGACATTCTTGGCTGGTTCATATGCCTAATGTTTAATCTCCCCTAGGCCACTTTTCTGTGTTACAAAAATTCAGTTTCCATTCTTTAAATTGTCCCATTCCCCCAAAAGAAATTGTTGTCCTGCACAGGACACTCTTAATAGCAATCATGGCAGCAACCATGAATACTTATAAAGTGAAAGACACTGTTTTGAGGACTTGAAGCATTGTCCCGTGTACTCTCTTTACACGACCATCATTATCCTCAAAACAACCTTGTGAAGGGGATACTGTTACCTCCAGTTTATAAACCAGGAGTCTGAGGCACAAGTCATACAGTTAGGGGTAGAGATGGGATTCAAACCTAGCTGGTCTGTCTTTAGTCCTCACTTTTAACCACTCACCATACTGCCTCACAGTAGGACCTTCTATCCCCAGGGCCATAATGAACCCCAGAAGCCAAGAGATCTTTGTTTGAAACCTTAGGAAAATAATTTCAGTCAAACCTTTATAACGTTTCATAATACTTCCTGACAATTAGGCAGTTAGACAATATCAGGCAATTAGACAATCTTCTACTTTGCTACTTCTACTTTGCTATCAGCCTATGTCTAAATCCAGTGTCAAGTTTTCAGAGTGTGTATTAATTTCCTATTGTTGCTATAACAAATTATACTTGAAGCTTAAAACAGCATAAATTTATTATCTTATAGTTCTGGAGTCAGAAATCCCAAGCGGGCTGTGGGACTGTGTTCCTTCTGGGCTCTAGGAAAGAATCCACATCCTTGCCTTCTCCAGCTTCTAGAGGCTACCTGAATTCCTTCCTTGGCCCTTCACTCTATCTTCAAAGCCAGCAGTGTAGCATCTTCAAACCTTTTTTTTTTTTCTCTCTGACTTTGACCCTCTGTCCTCTCTCTACCCCTTATTTTTTTTTTAACATTTTTTTTTTAATTTTTTTTTCAACGTTTATTTATTTTTGGGACAGAGAGAGACAGAGCATGAACGGGGGAGGGGCAGAGAGAGAGGGAGACACAGAATCGGAAACAGGCTCCAGGCTCCGAGCCATCAGCCCAGAGCCTGACGCGGGGCTCGAACTCACGGACCGCGAGATCGTGACCTGGCTGAAGTCGGACGCTTAACCGACTGCGCCACCCAGGCGCCCCTACATTTATTTATTTTTGAGACAGAGAGAGACAGAGCATGAATGGGGGAGGGTCAGAGAGAGAGGGAGACACAGAATCCGAAACAGGCTCCAGGCTCTGAGCGGTCAGCACAGAGCCCGACGCGGGGCTCGAACTCACGGACCGCGAGATCATGCCCTGAGCTGAAGTCGGACGCTTAACTGACTGAGCCACCCAGGCGCCCCATCTCTACCCCTTATAAGGACCATTGTGATTACATTGGGCCCATCCAGATAATCCAGGATAACCCAGGAGCTTCCTTAGCTCAAACTCCTTAACTTAATCACATTTCAAAGTCTCTTTTGCCATGTAAGGCAACATATCCACAGGAGGTTAGGATGCACATATTTGGTGAGGAGAGGGGCATCATTCTACCTCCCCTACACTCTAAGCAGTTACGTCTTCCTTTGGTATGGAAATTTTTATACCAGGATCTAGATTGGAGATTTAAACACGCCCATTTACCAGATAATTAGTAATCCATTTCATCTTGGCTCCTAGGATAGAGGCCCAAGAGCATTTTACCTTTTGGGGCCAAAGAGAACAATACTGCTGGAGTATGTCATAGAAACTTTAACCACTGTAACAATATAAAAACTTATTTGAAAATGTACCTGGAGTCGAGCATTCATAAGCATAAACTCCTGTTGGTTTTTCATGTTTTCATTCATAGATTTTGAGAATATAAACCCCATCTTCACCTAAAATGTAAAAAAGCAATGAGGCTTAAAATGATATATTCTACATGTATCCTCATATAGGATGCTTTGGACTGCCCATATAACAAATACCAGATACCAGATACCATATAAAAATGTAAAAAAAAAAAAAAAAAAAAAAAAAAATCAAATTCTGAGCTAGGAATACAGTGTGGATTACAGTCCTTTCTTCTAAGTAGCTGTCTGATCTTGGGCAAACTTAACCAGCATGGCCAACATTTGCTAACCTACGACCAGCTGACTGAACGAAGATGATTTCAGAATCTCCTCCTTCTCTATAGGTATACAGCTCCATGTTTCCTGATTTTGCTTCCCACTGTAAATCTTGAAGAACTGAATACTTAAAAACAGACAAACTAAAAGATCACTCTCTCTTCTGTGAGGGACAGTTGTACAGACCTTCTATACAACTGGATGACAGAAACTTTGCTTCTGAGAAGGGGTGATTCAGAAGATGCATTGAGGACACCTTGAAGACAGATTTCTCTGTGCTCCTTGTATTTGTGTTTAGGAAGTTTTAGGTGTTTCCAGGTCACTATGTCAACACTCTTCCTGTGATCCCTGGCCCTCTCCTATATACCCCTATTGTGTCACCCACTGGTGACATCCCTTGGCCATCCTCTTCTGGCTTCACCTTTCTTCTCTTCAGCTTCTGCTGAAGGTCTCAAGAGGGGAAGAACATAATGACACTTAAATGTCCTGGGAAAAGCAATTTTTAAATGAATACATGGTATTGCCTATCTTATTTATCATGCTTAGGAAGTTCTTAAGTGCTCTATCACTTCTAGGGAGCCAAAATGTCAATTTTTTGTTCTTAATCCAATTGGGTAGGTACAGAAGGCCTTCGGTTTATTATTAATTTTACTTTCAGAAGATTGAAAAAACTTAGGGGAACTACCACCGCTCTCCCCTCAATAATAGTGCTGATTCTCTTTGGTAGGCTACCAAGCAGGTTGTGAACCTCACGTCGGACCGACCAGCCTCAGTGCTTTCCAACGCACCCACACTCTTCTGTAGGAAACCCAGCAGAGCTTATGTTTTTCACAGCCTTATCATGAAATAGTGGGTTCTGGCTAGCTGGGGAGAAGATGCTGGGGGAGGGAGGGAATTTTGTGCCAGGTGGTAGAATAGTTATCCTTGCTAACTAGGTTCCAGGCAAGTGGGCACTCCAAGCCAGACTTCAGTGACTTCCCTGTATTCTTGCCAAAGATGCATTCTTGATTTACAGGGACCTCAGAGCCAGAGTCAGCCTCAGTGCTGGGCATAGGAGGCTGAACAACTCACTGGAGAGAAGAGGCAGGTCATGAGGTTTCTCTTCCCCTCTGCCACAGCCCCACTCCATCCCCTGTCCAGAGAGTCAGAGGCCACCCACTGAGGGTAGGGAGATGTAACAGAAGTTCTTTCCTTTTTCTGAACTTTGGCACCCCGAGTCAGTTGTCTGCAACAGCAGGCCAGAACTTGCTTGAAGGAAGTAGCAATATATTATCCATCTTGGAAGTCCCCATGATGTCGTTTTCCCATAAATGTTTGCATAGAACATGAGTGATACAAGAGAAATCAAGCTTAGGTCACTTGCCATTCTTTTTTTTTTTTTTTTTTTTTTTCTTGCACAAAGGAGTAGATGATTGAATTTTTACACATGTTACAAACATTTATGAAGAAAACAGCTGTCCTCTAATCCCATTCCTACACACACACTCTCACCCTGTAACTTATAGAACTGTGTCTCTGGCAGTGCCCCTGTTGAGAAGGGGGTGGGATCTCTCCTGAAGTGGAGAGATAGTGCTCACATCAGCCATCTAGGGAGGAGAAACTATCTGGAAGTTAGGGTATAGACTTACCTGTTCCTGGGCCTCAGTTTCTTGGTCTTGCTCCCAAGGGTTAAATGTAGAATCCAATCAGGATGAAGAAGTTCCCTGTGGTCCCCAAGGGAACCCACACCTGAAAATAAGTGTACCACACCTTGTGAACTATGTCCCAGAGTTCAGTATCTTCAGCTTCCCCTCTGTCCCCACCCTAACAAAGGCATTGTCCAAAATCTAAGCGGTTCCTTAGGGTGTCCAGAATACTTTCAGCTTTCTCCCATTCACAAAATATTTATCAGAAAATAAGCAAGAGTGATCCTGCAATAGGGATAACTTTGAATTCACCAAATTGAATAAGGTGTCTTTCAAAAATTACAACTTTATCACTGGTGACAAATCACTGGTGACAAAAGTCTTACTACTTACAGCTTAGATACCAGTGTGTCTCAAGGGGCTGAGAATGCTGATTCGGGTCCCTTCTGCCTTCATTTTTCCTTTGATTACTCCTGAGACCTTAGAAAGGGCTCTTCAATGCCTCAGGCCCTCAACTATGCCAACGTTTAAGATGGGAAGAGGTATATCTGAGGAGAATAGGTAGGGGCTGCAAGTTCCGGGCAGCCCTACTCCTGTCACCCCTGGGAACTATGATTTGATTTTACGAAAGAAAGAAAGAAAGAAAGAGAAAGAAAGAAAGGAAGGAAGGAAGGAAGGAAGGAAGAAAGAAAGAGAAAGAGAAAGAAAAAGAGAAAGAAAGATTCATGACCCATGGGTGACCTGTTATCCAAATGTCTGTGCTGATTCATTTCCTGATCAAATGGTACATTACCTACATTTAAGACTAGTGGCACATTACAATAATTTACTGTACGTTTTTGCATCCCTCTCAAATTAGGTCACTCCCCCTCCCCCCCCCCCCCCCCCCCACCCCGCGAATTCCAGCTCAGAACCCACAGCTTCCGGGAGGTTTTCCCTATGGTAACTCCACCCGCGCTCCCTGGACCCAAATGCAGTAACTTGGGTATTTCCTGCAGTGGTATGCGGATTTCCGCGGATAATGCTCTGCCTCCTTTCCCAGCTCGATTACATCGATTCTGGAGAAGCCAGGGTTCCTTGCGAGGAGAGCCCGCTCTTTCGAAACGAGGTTGGGGATAGCGGTCAGCACCCGGGAGGACGAGAGGAGAGCCAACGAGGGGTGCTCCCGAGGAGCGGGCGCCCCGCGCTGCCCGGCAAGCCCGGGACCCCGGAGCTCGTCGCCGGCAGAGGCGGCCGCGCGGACTCCCCCCTCCCCATCGGCCTTCGGCCAGTCCCGCGGGCCCGGCGCTCACTCACTGGGCAGCAGGCGGCGGCCGAGGTGCGGACAGTAATCGCAGCGGAGGCCTCCAGGCCCGCAATCCCCTCCACCGAGACTCGACCGGGACTCGGCGGGCGGAGCCTCGGGATTGGACGGCCTTGACAGTGATTCCAAGGCTTAGCCAATCAGCGCAGCCCTTGGCTTCCTGAAAGACGCCCCTCTCCTGCCCGAGGCCTAGTGTGCTGTGTCCCGCCAGGTGCCCGGGAGAGAATGGCGAGATCAAAGAGGCAAATTCAAACCAACAGCGGCTCAGCTGTCAGGTTTTGAGGGGACGAGGAGGCCTCAGTGAGGTTTGTAAGTGACCCATGCATGAGAGAAATCCCTGCTCCCGCGCCCAGCTGAGCTTCTAAAGAGTTTAAGGAGCCATCTCCTTACTCTCCAGAAGTGGTGTCAACCACACTGTTGGGTCTGTCTTCCAGAAAAGAATGTGTCTGATGAGAGGTTGTCACTTAAACATATGATCCACAGTTGCATTTTTTTTTAATTTAAGTATAGTTGACACACAATGTTACATTACATTCAGGTGTATATGGTGATTGACAAGTCTATATACCGTGCTCCCCACAAATGGAGCCGCCATCTGCCCCATACAACCGGATTACAATACCATTGACTACATTGACTATATTCCCTAGGCTGTCCCTTTCATCCTCGTGACTTCTCATCCCATAACTGGGAGCCTGTGTCTCCCTCTCCCCTTCACCCATTTTGCCCATCCCCTTACCCCCCCCCCCCCAATCTGGCAACCATTGGTTTCTTCTCTACTTATGGGTCTGTTTTTACTTTTGTTCGTGTATTCGTTTGTTTTGTTTTTTAGATTCCACATATAAGTAAATCATATGATATTTGTCTTTGATCTGTCTCACTTAGCATCATACCTTCTACCTCCATCCACACTGTTACAAATCGCACAATCTCATTATGGATGAGTAATATTCCAGTGTGTGTGTGTGTGTGTGTGTGTGTGTGTACCACATCTTTTTGTCCATTCATCTGTCAATGGATACTTGGGTTGCTTTCATATCTTGGCTATTGTAAATAATGCTGCAGTAAACATAGGGGTGAATATATCTTTTTGAATCAGTGTTTTTATTTTCTTTGGGGAAATACCCAATAGTGTAATTACTGGATCATATGGTAATTCAGTTTTTAATTATTTGAGGAACCTGCATACTGTTTTCCACAGTGGCTATACCAGTTTGCATTCCCACCAACAGTGCATGAGAGTTCCTTTTTCTCCACATTCTTGCAAACACTTACTTCTTTTGTTTTTGATTCTAGCCATTCTTACTAGTGTAAGGTGATATCTCATTGTGGTTTTGATTTTCATGGTTTTGATTTTCCTTGATTAGTGATGTTGAGTGCCTTTTCACATGTCTGTTGGTCATCCGTATGTCTGCTTTGGAAAAATGTCTGTTCAGGTCATCTGCTCGTTTTTGAATTGGACTGTTTGTGTCTTTTGGCGTTGAGTTGTATACATTCTTTTTATATTTTGAATATTAACTGCTTATCAGATATATCATTTGCAAATATCTTCTCCCATTCAGTAGGTTGCCTTTTTATTTTGCTGATGATTTCCTTTGCCATGCAAAAGCTTTTTACTCTGGAGTAGTCCCAGTAGTTTGTTTTCTTTTGTTTCCCTTGTTAAGGCCAATGTCAAATAAATCACTGTCTATGTTTTCTTCTAGGAGTTTTATGGTTTCATCTCTCACATTTAGGTCTATAATCCATTTTGAGTTTATCTTTGTGTATGGTGTAAGAAAGTAGCCCGGTTTCATTTTTTTGCATGTAGCTGTCCTAGCTACATTTGTTGAAGAGACTTTGATTTCCCCATTGTATTTTCTTGCCTCCTTTGTGGATTAATTGGCCATATAAATGTGGGGGTTATTTCTGGGCTGTCTATCCTGTCACTGCACAATAGTATGGTACTGCACACTAATAGACACAAAGCTCCCTGTTCCCTGTGAGTAAGCACCAAACCAACCTCCTAGGCTTGCCTTAATGCTGTCAGCACTGACCCTTAGCATTCTGGAGCTTGGGTCCTACATTCCAGACGCTGTTTGTTGAATGGCTGGATGGGGAAATCTTACCAGCATTCATGTTCCCAACTGTGGGAGCGGGTGTGTTGTCAAGGTATCCTTTGTGCCACAGGAGCAAAGCCATATGGAACCTCGATTCTTTAAGGCAGGATATTAACTGATAAAAGAAGCAGGGAATAGTATTTGAGTGCAGAGACCTTAGCATAAGGACCCCTAGATTCTATGTCAAACTCTGTCACTGTCACTTCCATAAATCTCTAAAACTATATTATCTCTACAATAGGACTAAAAGCCTTCGAACTTATTGGACTGTGAGGACTAAATGACATAATGTATTTAGGCAATTCTCACAGTGTCTGGCACATAGTTTGTATTCAATAACCAGTCATAACCAGCAATAGTTGGGAGCAGAAGGGGCCAGAGGGGTGGAACAGTTACTAAAACCAGGCAAGAGCCACAGGTGTGGCTGTAGGTGAGGGCTACCCAACAGAAGCTATGCTGTTCAGCAGAGGAAGGCAGTCAGTACTGACCATTAGCCCAGCAGGGTGAGATTCTGTCATTGGAGCCACTGCCACACCCTCAGCTCCAATTGAGGACAGGGTGGAAAAGAAAGGCCCGTCTGTGTCCTCTCATGCTCCGATATCCTGCTGAGGTCTTCCATTAGCTGGATCTACCCCGAAGCCAAAGATGAGGAAACCAGGCTCATACAGTTTTTAGAGGTCAGCCTCCTAGGCACAAAGACTGCTGGGACAAATGGAAAATGTCCAGCACACCATTTCTACAAACTTTGACCATGTTTGGAAGTCCTAGTTCAAAAGAAAGGAATGTTTCTACCACAGGACTCAGCTGTGGTTCTACTGAATTGGAAGCTGGATCTGCCCCCTTCATCATTTTGGTTTCTCACTGTGATGGAATTGGGATAACTGATCCCAATTACCAAGGAGAAATTGGGTTGCAGCTATACAATCAGGGCAAGGAGAACTCTGCACGATGACCAGAGATTCACTGGGCATATCTGAATACTCCCATGTGCAGTACTAATGGTCATTAAATAGCTGCAGGAACTTGATAAGGTCGAGACCACTTAAATTTCAGAACATGCAGAAATTAAATGTTGTATCACCACACCAGGCAAAAAATTCCTGATCTACAAAGGAACCGCATAGGGCAAGGGAAACATAAATGAAGTAGGAAGTTATAATTATCCATTTTAGCCTTGCAACAAGCTGTTGAGACAGACAGACATGTAAAATGTTAATCATTTCTTCCTTGCCCCCTTTCCTTGTTACCTTGTGTCAAGAGTGCTGGTGGAGACAAATATTACAATTTAGTTTCTAGGTCAAAGTATACCCAAATTGACATCACCTCAAAGCAGTATAGTGGTTGGTAGGCTTCTGATTCTCATATGTAGGGGATGAGCTTCTCTTCACCTGATCAATGGCAAGAATAATTGCTGAGTGGCAAAACAGGCAGACCATTTGGGTTTTCTGTTTGCCTTTCCTCATATCCACTCTTCCTCCCCTGCCCTGTTCTATGCCTCTAGAGGCAGATCTTTTTGGAGAGTATCACCTGGGCTCACCACAGCTCGTTTTGTTTCCATTTGTGTTTGGACACTTCGAAGAGGAGACTGGAAGCAGGAGGAAAGAGGTAGGATATGTTTTCTACTTTCCTTCTCTGTTTGGGACTGATGACCTAGTAGTGGCTGGGTCCTCCCACAATTGGAACTCTTGACCAGAGGCCTCTCTTCTGTGGCTCTAGCTCATGGAGCTCTGGAAATGCTTTCCTCCTTTGCATGTTAGTGCAGAGATGGTATGGACTTCCCACGGTTGCTAGTTGTTGATGGTTCAGGCCCAACTTCATGGTTCTCTTAATCTCACCCACACCCTCTTAAATAGTGTATTCATTAACATCTCTTCAGTTGAACCGAGTAGAATTCCAGTTCCCAGTGGAAACCCAATGGATGCACTTCAAACGATATACCTACATTATACTCTTATATGTATGATATTGTTCACAATTTTATTTTTTTAAATGTTTATTTATTATTGAGACAGAGCATGAGCAGGGGAGGGGCTGAGAGAGAGAGGGAGACACAGAATCTGAAGTAGGTTCCAGCCTCTGAGCTGTCAGTACAGAGCCCAATGTGGGGCTCGAACTCACGAACCACGAGATCATGACCTGAGCCGAAGTCAGATGCTTAACCGACTGAGCCACCCAGGTGCCCCGATATTGTTCACAATTTTAAGATAGAAGTGAAAAAAGTGACCATAGAATATATAACTTTGGAATTAAGAGAAATCTATGTATAGTTATTGAACACAATGGAATACGGGTAAGAGGATTAAAGGAAATTATTTCAGTATCAAATGACATATAACTTTGGGTGTTTGGGTGGCTCAGTTGGTTGAGTGTCCGACTCTTGATTTCAGCTCAGGTCATGATGCCAGAGTCATGGGATTGAGCCCTGTGTCGGGCTCCATGCTAGACGTGGAGCCTGCTTAAGATTCTCTCCCTCTCTCTCCTCCCATCTCCCACTCTCTCTCTCTCTTAAAAAAAAAACAAACATACAACTTTAATGAGTATGTGTATTATTTATAACTGTCTGAATTACTGAATGTTTGTATGTTTTTACACACACACACACAAATAGGTGCTTTTAATCATTTTGCATGGCAGCATGATTTTCATGTTTGTTAGATAGCATTCATACATCCCACTTTTTAAAAGTAGGCTCCACACCCAGCACGGAGCCCAGCACGGGGCTTGAACTCACAGCCCTGAGATCAAGACCTGAGCTGGGATCAAGGGTTGGACAATTACCCAACTGAGCCACCCAGGTGCCCCCATATGTCCCATTTTTAAAAGGTGTATGACTTTCTGCAAGTGTGTATACAATTTTCATTGTTGGATTTTTCTTTTTTTGCTACTGTCAATAACACTGTGATAAACAGCTTCATATATATATAACCATTTAATATGTTGATTGTAAATACCAAGTTGAGTAGTACACATATTTTAGAATTGATGTAAAATCCTCAAGTCATTGAAAGTCCTTCCCCCCCAGGACCGTAAAATTATTCACCATTTCCCTGTATATCATAAAGTAGTTTTTAAACAAACAACATTTTTGAAAATTCAAGGTATGTATGGTAGTATTTCCTTTTAACAGAGATGCTTTCCCAAGGACTATGAATTTCTCCATTAATCTGAGAATGAGGTTTAGCCAAGAGCCTCGGTCTGTGAAGGAAGGCATCTAGGTGCACAGTGTGGGCTGAGGCCAGAAGCTCTTCAGTAGTAAGCTATTCTGGAACAGTTTCCCAAGCTGTGGGGAACACGGTGTAAATTACAAACTTACACTTGAATCATGGAACATGTTTATACATTTGAACCAACAGAGAACATCACTGAGTTTTGTACGTTCTCCTGCTTCCCCCAGCCCCTGGCAATTCCTAATCTGCCTTCTGTCTCAATAGATTTGCCTATTCTGGACATTTCACATAAATGGAGTCGTACAACGTATATGGTCTTTTGACTCTGGCTTCTTTCACATAGTATAAGGTTTTCAGGTTTCATCCAAGTTGTGGCATATAATACTGCTTCGTTCCTTTCTATGGCTGAATAATATGCAAATGTGTGGGTGTACCATCTTTTGTTTATCTGTTCAAAATTGATGGATGTTTGGGGGCACCTGGGTGGCTCGGTCAGTTACTTCTGACTTCAGCTCAGGTCATGACCTCACGGCTCATGAGTTTGAGCCCCACGTTGGGCTCTGTGCTGACAGCTCAGAGCCTGGAGCCTGCTTCAGATTCTGTGTCTTCCCCTCTTTGTCCCTCCCCCACTCACGATCTGTCTCTCTTTCAAAAATAAATAAACATTAAAAAAATTTTTAAATTGATGAATATTTATATTATCCCTATCTTTTGTTATTATGAGTAACACTACTATGAACAGTTCTCAGGCAGATATAGATATAGATATAGATGTAGATATACATATAGATACATATATAGATATATGGGAGTGGAATTACTGGGTCAGATAGCAAGTGTGTTTCAGGGCTTTTTTCATTTTTTTAATGTTTATTTTTGAGAGAGGGAGAGAGAGTGGGGGAGGGGCAGAGAGAGAGGGAGACACAGAATCGGAAGCAGGTGGCAGGCTCTGAGCTGTCAGCACAGAGCCCAACGTGGGGCTTGAACCCACAAGCCGTGAGATCATGACCTGAGTTCAAATCAGATGCTTAACCCACTGAGTCACCCAGTTGCCTCTTTCACTTTTTGAGGTTGAACAAATACACAGTGCCAGCAGCAGTAAGCAAGGATACCAATTTCACTGCACACTTGTATAGTAGTTAAGAGCTTAGGCACCAAAGTGCCTGGGTTTGAACCTTGGTTGTGCCACTTCTGACTGTGGAAGCTTACACAAGTTACTTAGGCACTGGTGCCTCAGTATCCATATCTCTGAAATAGGGGTGATAACGGTACCCTCCTCATAGGATAAAACTTAAGCAAGCTAATATATGGAAATTACCAAGACAGAGTCCGACATGTACAAAATCTATGTCTTACTATTACTGTATTAATCTTTACTATAATGATTGCTTTTTGTTTTGTTAATTTGATAGTTGAAGAAAGTGATGATATAGTTTGCTGAGGTGTGCCATTGAGATGGCGTAATCGGAGATGACAGTAATTTAAGGGGGCAGCAGAGTCAAGGAAAGCTTTTTTCAGCACGGGCGAAGGGTGATTATATTTCAGAGTGTAAAGTGAATAAAACCAAGGCTTCACATGGTTCAGTCCAAGCATGTAATGGCTTTCTAAGGAAATATAAACTGACAGCTGAAATACTGAAAAATAATACATAAGCTTTCTGAAGAATTTCCTGCAAATGTTCTCCTCAGCCTGTTTAATAGACTCCAAGATCTTCTCTATGTATTTCTCTCATTCCCGATTTTTTTCCACTCACAGTACCTATTTATATTTCTCCTCCTTCTTCCTTCTTCTCGACTATGAAAAGACCACTAGACTAGACCCGGGTTGACTTCCTCTTTCTCCAGCCCATGTGGCTCACATGACTGTTCTCCGCCTGTGACTCTCAGCCTCCTGCACCCCTGAGGAATCAGCACAAATACCCTTTTTAAAAACTTGAGAACAGTCTCTGAACTCTGATGAATAAGGTGATCCACTTTATTATCTATTACCTTTCCTTTTCAACTCTTCACAAGAAGGGCACAACATATGTTTGTGCTACCCAGGGACACCAAAAAATCATACCCAGACCTCAGTCTTAATTCTGTTTCTGTTGTTCCTATGGCAAGCATCCCTGGAAATGCTGTACCACTTGGCCTGCTATAGTCCCATTGATTTCTTCTAAGTGAATCTGGGAACAAGCATTTCAATGTTAGAATGTATTCTTCCCCATGTCAGCTCCCCATCTTCCTCTTGCCCTCCATAAACGCATGAAAAATGATGACCTAACTGGGTTAAATCGTTTGTGGTTACAGCAGGCATTAATTATCCCCTTTACCAAAACCAATCAAATGAGGGTTATTTCCAGAATTATTGGAGTCTGTGAAATACAGGGTGACAGATACCAACCCTACTGCACCAGAAGCAAAACTAGGACTACCTTTCCAACCCAAACCTAGGCCAGCCCTCATGGGTGATGGGGAAACTGCTTATCTTCCCTGCCCATCTCTCTTTCTCAAAACAGAAAGGCCTTAATGTCTTTTCAGTAAAAGATGGGGAAAAGAAAAAAAAACAACTGCTTCTCATTCTTTTATGATGAGTCTGCAGTCAGGAGTGGCAGATTAAGTAGGTTCTCAATCCTGTGACTTGGATGTGACTATAACCTTTGAATAAACACTTATTCAGACCAGAGAAGAAAAATCAGTTATTTCCTTCAAAGGAGAGGCTTTGAAGACTTTTAGGTATTGAGAACTCACATAGTTCTTGGTTTAAATCTCAGTGTGAGTATAAGATAATACTTCTGGAGGCAATTCTACAAGAGACACTGGAACTAAATCATGCCCTTAAATCAAGTGAAATGACTCCGAGGGGACTGTTTGACTTGTATAACATTCACTTATGTAATTTTTAGTCTAGGATATTAAATCAATAAAGAATATTTTCTAGTATCCTCTAAAAGGGTATCTCCCACTTGTAAACTTTACTTTTAGTGGCCTTCATTTATTGAGATACCTTAGAACTAAGTTATTTCCCATAGAGTCCCAAAGTCCCACAGCATTGATTCAAGTCATAAGTATTTCTGTGGGTTTATTAATTCCTGAGGACAGGGGACATTGTTGGAGATCTCATCTTTGTTTTCAAGTGCCCACAGCATGGGAGCTCCCCTTTGAAGGCTAGATAGAACTCTTCAATTGGCCAGCCCATCCCCAGCTGAGGACAGGGAGAAAGGAGACAAATACAGTGTAAAGTGAGAGAAGCATCTGAACATGGGTGTCAGGTGATGACAGCTGCTTCTCTCTGACCATCCCCGTGTGTGAATTACTCCTGTATTTTAAACACTTGTGTGACTAGGGCAAAGTGTTATCAATGAAATCTGTTTGGCACAGATGTACAGATTATGAACAGATGATGAAGGAGGAAGCCAACAGAAGGCAGCAGGTGGCGGATAGGGACACAGAGAGAGAGATGGGCATAACACAGGGCAGCGATTTACAGTTGCACACGATCAAAAATAGAACGTGGAGACACATTTGGATATTCTCTCTATCTAGTAATAAAATGCATTTGTAAACTTTCAATGCAAACCAAGCAGGTTGTTGATATTCTTAAAGTCTCTTTATTTTATCCTGTTTGTGATGATCAAGAAAGTTTACTGGAAATTGCTCCTTCACCAGGAAATTGCTAATGGCACTTCAAGCCCAGTTGTTCAGAACCTACAGTCTATCCTCCTTTTAAGAACAGAACAAAGATCATCTCTCTCGTTTTAAGGGCAAATGTGGAAGTGGGATAGGCAGAACTAGAGTGAAGGGTGGTACTGATACTCGTTAACCAAATTACAGGAAAGGGTGCTACGTCTGCACTTGCAAAGAACTCTTGGTTCAGTTTTTCCTTAAACATTATACCATCAGTTTTCAAAACTTTAGTGTGCACATGAACCACCCAGGGATGGTGTTGAAATGTGCATGTCCAGACCAGCCCCAGGAGAACTGGATTCAGCAGAGACCTGGATTCTGTATTTAAACACCTATGCCAAGTCAACTGTGATGCGAGTCAACCTTAGAAACACCCTGAGAAATGGCACGTTGGCAATGATGAGTGTTTTCCTCTAAAAATGAATAGAGTAAGAGCAGTGAGAAAGGATATGGCAATACTGAAGATGATCTGGGTGTCTCATCCCACACCTTCGGCTTCTCACTTGTCTCCTCCTGTCTCAGCACTTCTCCGTCTACTTTACCCAAATCACAAAGTCAGGATTGTTTTGATTCTCATGTATATTTTTACGTTTTTTAATTTTAATTCCAGTACAGTAACATACAGACTCTCATATATTTTTTGAAGTGATAAATTCTCCTTTTTTCTAAACACATCCTGGTTTTTTTGTTTGTTTGTTTTTTAATATCTCCAGAAGGTACCAAAAACTTCAGTAAGAACCTTGATAAGCTGTATGGGAAGTCAATGGCTGAAGGGTGAAAACAGGTGGGGAAGATGAATAAGATCAGCAATCATCAAATTACTAATATGTAAATCACTGAGCAGCAATCTGAGTAAATACTTTCCATTCCCATCACTGAGTTCAGAGAAAGGCAGATTCCATTCACTCTCTGCCTTCTCTGTTGATCATTATGTAGATCCTGGACATCACCTTAGTAAAGCAAACAATAAACTAAACACCCTCCCTGCCCCCTCCTCTCAGTTTGAAAAATTATTCATAGATCATAGAGGCCATCTAAGAGGATATTACTTAATCCTCACTACTACTCAGTGAATTGGTTGCTCAGGATAACTTAGCTAGTTAGCAGCAGGTAGCTCTAGAGACAGTTTTTTTCTTTCTTTTTTTCCTCACACAATAGTCATGACCACATTCACAGGTCATGAAATCTTGTGTCCTGGGTCTTAACTCTCATCTTTAGAAAAATGAAAGATAAAATAGAAAATATCAGACAAAGTTGGGATAATACTACCGTATTCCACTATGTGGCCTCAAAAAGAGATTTGAAAGAGGGAGCGTCTCAGCTGAATCTCCAAGTATATTTACAATTTGATTGAGGCTAAAGAGAATTTCACACTCTCTACCAGATTTTTAAGGCAGTATCATCCTCAATATTTTTCTAGGTTAAATAATAAAAACGTGATACTCTTGAGAATGTGAAGTCTTACTTGGGAAGCAAATGCCATAACCAAGGCAATGGACATCTTGATATTCATCCGTTATGCAGTATTTTGAATTGCAGTTGAAATAAATAAGCAGGAAAGTCAAAACAATGAAGAGTTCAGGTTACCAATTTAAAATTACAAAGAGAGGGAGACAGAGAGAGACCAGAAGGGAGGGAAGAAGGAAGGAGGAAGAGAGGGAAGCACCTACAAGTCCAGCAATGGGGAACGCTTAAGTAAATTATGCCATCACCCTCTGTGTGACTCACATGGTTTTTAGCTAGTCTCCTCCAACGGTCTGGAGGGTTTTCCTAATCTTCGCCTAGAATGTGCTAACCTAACCTGAACCCCCAAGGATGGCAAGACAGCAGGGATCGAGAGCATTCTTAAAAGATGTAACTGGTGATGGGAAGTTCTTTTCATGTCAAAGCAACCTAAGTTTCATTATGTCGAGGAACTTTGAGGAAGTCCTCAAAATTCACGTATTAAAAGTAGATTTCCTATTACACACACCCGTACTTTCTAGAATAAAAACCAAAGCCATATGGGCTTGCCATTTTACTTCGTATGTATTGTGGAATTACATCCAGCTACGACAAGATGTACCTTCATCTTGTGAAAAGCTTTTATCAGAAGGCGGTGGGGGTTGGGGGGTGGGGGGAACCTGATGGGCAGAACGTCAGGTGTCTGGATTCCTAAAATAAAAGCCGTCTGAAGTCTTTGTAATCAGCTCAGACGTCAGTTTGTTTTCAACCTTTGTTTTATTTTTTCAACCTCTGTTTTAACAGAATAGGTAGGAATTATTAGATTGCTTTAATGAGGAAGCTTTTCTCTTTAACAGCTGATTTACAAGAACCCGGGCCTCTATTTTCGCTTTCGGTTTCTACTTTTTCTCCTAGAACGCAACCGCTTACTCCCCACTAGGAGCCCAGCCTAGAGAATGGATCAAGGACGAAGTGCGCGCCGGCGTCTCAGGGGCGGGGCTGCGGCCGGGTGGGGCGGAGTCCCGCCCCGCCCCGCCCCGCCCCCCGCCAGCTCATTAGCTCGAGAACCCGCGCCACCTGCTGCTGCAGCAGCTCCGGGGCCACCGCGTGCGGAGGCGCCGCCAGTCTCCCCGCCGGCAGGTAGGGAGCGTCCTTCCCTCAAGGAGTGCCCACCGCGGGATTCGCTGGCTGTCCCGGTTGGGGTTGGCGCTTTAAAAAATGCTCTGTAGACCTTTGGAATGGAGAGGGGAGGCGGACGAGGGAAAGCGTTGCTGGTTGGATGGGGCAATAGAGCAGATCAGCTGCATAGGTTAATAGGAAAAGCTAAAACGTTTGGCCTTTCGCCAGGTGGGATTCAGTTTTGCTTCATGTCAGTTTTGTAAGTATAAGTTTCCGCGCGTTCCTGAATATGGTCCTGACTTAGGTAGCAGAGTCTAGGGGGAAATTCCTAGGCTGGAGGTCGGACACCTGGGTCCTCGTCCATCCTCAGCTGCTCTCTGAGTACGTCGTACACCTGCAGCATCTCCTAAGGATCCCCTCCTACTGTAAGATCCAGGAAACCTCAATAGGAGTTCTTCTTGCTGCCTGCGCTGAGGACCTGCAGGAGACCTGCAGGCTCCAAATGGAGCCTTTGGACACATTGATCATGGTCTTTGTCTTATAACACATTGTTCCACCTTGTTTGCGTCTAAGAAATACCTTGTATGATTTTCTGTGGATTAAACAGTCTTCTAAAATACACAGTATGTATGTATATATATGTGTATTGTATATGTGTGTGTACATGTAGATAGAGTTTTTTTAATGCCTGCATTCCATGTTACTGGGTAACCAGGCAAAATTAATATCCCATTCTGGACATAAAGAGTATTTACAGTGTTTTAAGTATCTTAGCCATTCAGTGAACATCTTTGAATGTAAATCTCTGGGATATTGCTGATTATTTCCTTCAGGCAAACTCTTGTAAGTTTAACTACTTAGGCAAAGAGCCTGAATATTTTAAAGCCCTTTTTTTAAGTTTTTAATGTTTATTTTATTTGGGGGGTGGAGTAGGGGCAGAGAGAGAGAATCCCAAGCAGGCTCTGCACCATTAGCGCAGAGCCTGACATGTGTCTCGATTTCCACCAACCATGAAAGCATGATCTGAGCCGAAATCAAGAGTCAGAGGCTCAACCCACTGAGCCACCTTTTGAGGCAAATTGAAAAATCACCTTCAGGATAGTGCCACTTTCCATCGAAGTTGCCAGCAGTTTTTAAGGACTATGATAGTCTAAAGAAAAAATTAGCCTTATTCGGTGGAAGAGAGTAGGCAGAGGTTACAGGACAGTAGTTAGAGTGTAGTCTTACAGGAAGCCACAGAAGTACTGCTGGGATTTGAAGTCACCTGGGAAACATAGAAGAGGGTCTCAGGGTGACCGAGGGAAGGGAGTTGGGCACAGGGTTTAGCTGGGTTTAATAGGTCAGCTCTCTTGATCTATTGATGGGGTGGATTTTCATTTTGGAGTTACATTGTCAAACTCTAGGAAAAAAATTTTTTTTTGAAAATCAAATTATAGTTTATTTACATCAAGTAAAAGTCAAAGGAAACTCTAAACCAAACAGATATCAAGACACTGCTTACTCCTACTTATTGAGAAAGGAAGCTTGAATTCTTTTCCATCTTTTCCCCCTACCCTGGCTACCCTTGGGAGATGGAGGGGGTAGCATCAGTTCCAAAGGATTATACTGAGTTCCCCAGGCACAAACCTGCTTCCCCATCCAGAATGAACCATCATTTCTTTCCTAGTTCAAGTTTCCTTGCTCTTTGAATGCTCTTGTCGGGGAATCCAGATATACCATCAGAGTTTCTTACTTGAGGAAGATGTCAGTGTTCTCTTAGACCAGCTGCCCTGATGTTCGAGAGGAAATCCCAGGCAGGCTCCACACCGTTAGTGCAGAGCCTGATGTGGGGTTCAAACTCATGAACGATGAGATAATGACTTGAGTCAAAATCAGAAGTTGGACACTTAACCGACTGAGCCAGCCAGGTGTCCCAGAATGTTCTTTGTCCTCGATCAACAATTCCACTTGGGGAAAGTCTATCCTAGGACCTAGCATGGGGCTGAGCACACAGTAGGCACTTCCCAGATATTTGCTGTATACACAAATATGTATGATATTTTTAAACAATCTTATGCCTAACTATAGGGGAAGTAACCATTATGGAATCAGTAAGATACTTATGAATATCATTCAGTAAAATGGAAAATGTTTGTATTGTAATACTAAATGAAAAAAAATGAGTGTTAAATGTAGGATAAGGTTATAATTGTTTTTAAAAAAATTCATAGGGGAAAGGACTAGAGGTAAAATATTTGCTAGAATGCTCATAATGGTTTCTCAGTCTTAGCACTGTTGACAGCTTGGCCTAGACACTGCTCTGCTGTGGTGGCTGTCCTGTGCTTTGTGGGATGCTCAAAGACAGCATTCTTGGAGACCAGCAATCCTCACCCCCACCCCACTGCACTTGCACACCAAAAATATGTCCTGGCATTAGCAATTGTTTCCCAGGTTAAAGTAATGGAATAGTGGGTGATCTTTCCCTTCTTTTCTCATTTTCTGCAATGTGTTTATATTATTCTAATAATGAACAAAAAAACAGGAAACTAAATATCATTATTCTCCCTCAACTCTGATGCTTGAGGTTCCAGGGTTCTGTCCCTTCTGCTACTCTGCCTCACAAACATTCTGCAGGTTGGCAGGATGAAATGCTTCACTAAATTCATTTTTATGTTTTTCTGATAACTAAAGGGAAACATATCCATTTATTTGAAAATGTGCACACAGAAACACCAAAGAAATCATTAGTAAGATCATCTGCTTTTTTTTTCTTTTTCTCCCATTCTTTCTTTTAAAAATTATAAAAAGGTGAAAACCTGCTTATCATCCCTTTGATTTCACTCCTAGAGATAATCACCATCAGCGTGTTGGTATGGATTTTTCTGGGTATTTCCTATGTCTACACACACACACACACACACACACACACACACACACACACACAGATTTTTCTTTGTTTTCACTACAGTAGATTTCTGCTACATATACTGCTCTGCAAATTATGTTCTACAGCTTTGCAAAGTCACTACAATTCTATCCTTAATGGTATTACATTGTATGACTATAACAAAATGTATTTAACCCTTTAGGCTTTCTGGAGTATTCCCCAGTTTGGGGCTAGTGTTAGTAGTATCATCAGTTTACATGTATTGTTTATGTAAGTGTTCTTGTAGGATATATTTCTAGGAGAGGAGGTGAGAGCTCATATATCATATATACATTTAAAATTTTAATGGGCATTACCAAATTGCCATCCCAAAAAGGTTGTATAACTTCACATTCCTACCATTAGTGAGAAAACCCATTTGTCCATTTCTTACAAACACTAAATATTAGGAATCTTTATAATTTTGGCTAGGTTGACAAGTGAAAAATAGTACCTAATGTAAACTTATACTTTTTTAAAAACTGTTGAGATTAAACATTCTTTCCTGTGTGTATATGTCATTTGTACTTCTTATTCTCTGACCTGTATGCTAGAACTTTTTGCTCATTTTCTGTTGAGTTGTATGTAGTTTTCTTTTTGATTTTTAGGAGCTATTTGTGTAGTAGCCTAAATCTTCTGTCTTATATGTGTGTAGCATAGATTAATAAGTTGTGAGTTTTTGTATGTATACAAGAGGTCAAAGAGACCTTAAGAGGGAAAACTGACTTCTCAAAGTGTGTAAATACATGTATAATACAAGAGGGAGAATGTGTTAAGAATAGAAAGAGTGACTGTGAGTCATTAACATCTTAGTATGAATTGGTTGGATCCTACTTTTTCTCCTTCTCACTCCTGCTACTTGTAGAATCAATTTTATTGAGAGAATAGGATTTATAATTTGGAATAAGTGAAGGACAGAAGAGGAGATTTAGAAGGATGGCCCCTGGGAGAGAAGTGGAGTGGTTGGGAAAGTGATATGGAAGGCTTGAGTAGTTAAGGGTAGGATGAAAATATTCAGGTGCCATGGAGGGGGAAAAAAAGAGTTAAAAGGTGGGAGGTGTGGAAGTCAGACTCTCCTTTGAAATTTTTCACAGGGCAAGTTTGGATTTCCAGATATGTTCCACTGCAGAAAAAACATGAAATAGTTGAGAGGGTTTAGTGTAATATTTTCTCCTTGGTGTCTTTTGAGTTCTAGTATAAGTTATTTTCAGACCTTGTAATTACATTTAAAGATTCTAGGAAGGGAAGGAAAAATAAGATAAAAAGAGAGAATGGGACAAACCATAAGAAACTCTTAAACGCAGAGAACAAACAGGGCTGCTGGAGGGATGTTGGGTGGGGGGATGGGCTAAATGGGTGATGGGCCTTAAGGAGGGCACTTGTTGGGATGAGCACGGGGCGTCATATGTAAGTGATGAATCACTGAATTCTACTTCTGAAACAAAAAAAATAACAATAAAGATTCTCATCACAGTAACTTTTCTCCATTTGGCTTTATAGGACTGTGGGATATTAAGTAAAGGTATTAAACTTCTAAATTCCCTATTGCACTTCCACATTTATGAATCAGGCATTGTCTGGTTATCAGAAGACTATTTCAGTGAGAACTGCCAAGACCTGTCATCATTGAATAAAGCATTTTTCTTTTTGTGTTTTTCCATAATTCGGTCACTCCAGAAAAATGAGGATATTTAGTGTCTTTGCATTCATGGCCTACTGTCATTTGCTGAAAGGTAAGACACCAGATCGTTTCATTAGGTTCTATATTTGAAATATTTTACCATAAGTTAAAAACTAAAATAATTATTTTAAATGGATGTCATTTTTTTTTAGAGAACATTCTGTTTTTCCTTCTTTATTTCATAAACCCATTTCATTGGCCAAAGATATGGGGAATATGGTCAAACTGAAAGAAAGAAAACTTATCCATTAGCTATTTGTCTATTACCCATTATCCATTTCCCAGGGATAATTCCTGAAAATATCTGGGGAAATGGTCTATGTATGTACTTTTATTCATTTATTTTAAACAAGAACAGGATCGTTATATCCACCTTCCTCTGCAACCTGCTTTTCCCAGTGAGTATATTCTACAGAAGAATTATAGTATACGTTGAAAGTGTCAGGGTAACACAGTACTGGCATCCTCCTGAGACCCTCCCTAAATCTCCATACCCATGTACCTCTGGCTGGACAGCTGGTCAAGAGGTTAGGACAGTAAGAAAAGAGGACTGTTGGAATCTATCATTCAGACTGTCTAGAAGGTAAATAGGTATCCAACCAAAGGATATTATGGGGGTATCCGTATGAAACCAAGTCTTCCTGGCTATAAGTACACCATCACCATGTCATATTTCTACAGTAATATAGGTTTATGATTTGGGGACAGCAGCTTGTTTAGTGGATTTTACTATTCTGACTCATGGATGAGATTTAGGGTTCCAAAGTGTGCTCCGAAGCCACTAGATAAAATATGTATTTTAGGGAAGTAAGTCCTTGAACATAATGATCACATAAGTGACCAGATAAAGTGTTTGTAAACCCTGCGTCAGTCTGCACATTTTTTGAGGAGTTTCCCATCTTCTGAAGACTGATCATCTTTCTCTTCAGCGTTTACGATCACAGTGTCCAAGGACCTGTATGTGGTAGAGTACGGCAGCAATGTGACAATGGAGTGCAGATTCCCCGTAGAAGAACAATTAGACCTGGTTTCACTGATCGTCTACTGGGAAATGGAGGATAAGAAAATCATTCAGTTTGTGCAAGGGAAGGAAGACCTGAAAGTTCAGCACAGAAGCTACAGTCAGAGGGCCCAGCTGTTGAAGGACCAGCTCTTCCTGGGGAAGGCCGCGCTTCAGATCACAAACGTGACCCTGGAGGATGCCGGGGTTTACTGCTGCTTGATTGGCTATGGCGGTGCTGACTATAAGCGGATTACTTTGAAAGTTCATGGTAAGAGTAGTCCCCAGGTGAAGAGGGCCCAGTCTTGATGAAAACCGTGTCCTGGTGCTGGGAACATTTCCTTCTTGCAAGTGGACCTCAATATCCACGGTGGCAGTCTGTTCATTCATTCCTTCACACACTCATCAGGGAGCATTATGGGAACACTTCCTATTCAACAGCCCCCAGGAATCTAGAGCCAAACATGGCAGGGCCCTTTTTCAGTTCTCCTAAATATAAGCTTCTAGTATTTACTTTTTTTATTATTGTGAAAGTAATATATGTATTTGCAAATAATTCAGATACTATGGAGGGGAGTAAAATGAATTACAAAAGTGCCCTTCCTCCATTCACTGCCATTTTCCATGGCACACAAAGATGGCAACCACTGTTCGTGTGTCCCTCCAGGAATTTTTTTATTCCACTATAATTTCTTAAAATTTTATGAAGTCTGCCATCATTTTCCTTCCTTTATGCCTTTCTGTGTCAAGTCCCAATTAATATGTTAAAAACAAACCCCACTATAAAGTTTACATTCAGAAAGACTTGAAGTCAGTCTATGTAGGCAAAAAATAATCCTACCAAATACAAAGGAAACTATTCTTCAGAGACAGTGTAAACTAGGCTCACTGGGCATATATTCATGTTGAAAATATGTACCACTGTTATCTTGGAGTGTTGCAGAGGAACTGTGAATATCAAATTCCTGGGTACTGACCCACACATACGTCATCAGGTCACTTAGGTTCAAAGTTTTGCATTGCCACTAGCTAAGAAAAGGAAAACACCTTCAACACCTTACTTGACCCCCACTGCTTTCACTGTTTAGATTCACAGAATTGAAACATAAAAGGATCCCAAGTAAGAGAAACTAATCCAAACTCCCAAAGAACAGAAATCTCCCCTAAGGGATCTTTTGCTCACATGCTTTCCACAGCAACATCCTGTCCATAGGCTTATTGAAATTATTATCTGATACTAAGCTGAAATCTGTTCTCTCTAGTCATAGTTTTGAGATTATCTGCCTGCCTTTTTTGTTTACATGATGATCTTTTAGTATGTGACCAGAATCTAATCATTACCCTCCTTGCTCTTTCCATTCCTGGTTTACCCACCTTCCACTGGAAGATCGATTTTATAAGTAGAAAAAGTTTATATTTATCATAAAGGGATAACTGATCATTATAAACTCAAAATCAAAATTTTGTAGGAATTCGGAGAAATGCATCTATTTTATGGCACATTACTGAGTTTCTGATTCTGGATCAATTAGTGCTACTGTTGTCAAGAAGATGTCACTTGTCTTGGGAAGTAGATCTAATTTTCATTATATTTTACCATATACTTCCCCAGAACAGCAAGCTGGTGAGATCCCAGGTTGGGATTTTCAACTTTCCTTCAGTCTGTCAACAAATATCAGGCACTAACTGTTTCATGGCATTGAAGAAATTATCAAGACTTAGCCCCATGAATGGCCAGCATGGCTGGATCTGGGTTGGAGAAAAAGAGCAAAACCCTGTGGTCAGGTAAAAGGAAGTATAGGGTATAAATTTCTGCTTCCAGAAAAGAGGGTCTCTCATCAGCCATTAGGGGGTATGCAGAGAGTGGAACAGTTGTCCTGTAGCGAGTGTGAGTGTTCTTTTAGGTCCTCTGGGCTCTGTAATGTCCCTTGTTGATCTGTGACTTCCTTTGCTATGGTTCAACATAATAGAAAACCTTATAGCCTTGATGGTTTTTCCAAGGAAGCGTTCCTAATGGAACAAAGCAGATGAACATCCAGGTTTGAGGGTCTGATTTATTTTTGTTTTTTAAAGTTTATTTACTTATTTTTGAGAGAGAGAAAGAATCCCAAACAGGTTCCATGCTGTCAGCACAGAGCCCAACACAGGGCTTAATCCCACGAACTGTGAGATCATGACCTGAACTGAAATCAAGAGTCAGATGCTCAATTGACTGAGCCACCCAGGCACCCTGATTTGTTTTGACCATTCCATTTTGTATTATAAATTACTAAATTTGGCACCCTAGTCCCATCCCTCTTGTCATCTGTACACAGTGGTCTTGGGTGTTGAGTTGAACTACACTTGAGAGCAAGCCAGCCACCAAGCTTCGCATGCACTGAGGCAGAGTCGTTCGTGCAAATGTCCTCTTTCATGAACTTCACAACTCAAGCAGGTTAGAATTCCTGAGTCATCTCCATATGCAAATGATTTCACAGTAATGCTGTCAGGTTCCTCTCCCCATCACTGTCGACCTGAGTTAACAGCAGCTTTCCCACAGAGAGTTTACTCACCCTGGGATTTTAAGGGGGAAGCATTTCAAAACTGAAATGTGTAAGAGTTTAGTTTTAGATTAACTCAATTATTATATAGTTACCCTGATAAAGCTCATTTGTTCATACAAACCAAGGATTCATGTTGTCATTCCCCACCAACCCCATTTCTCCCCCCAGATTCACCAGCCATCCCCATTTAGGTGTTCTCTGTAGTGTTCCTCCCCATCTAATGTATCACAGAACATACTTATTCCCATCTAACACATCATATAAATGTGCCTGTTCTGTTTGTTATCTCTCTCCTCTTTCTTGAATATATTTCGCACAAAGGCAGAGATTTTGGTTTGTTTAATCACTGTTTTATCCCTAGGACTTCGCATACAAGAAGAGTGTGACAAGAACACACACACACACACACACACACACACACACACACACAATATTTGTTGAATGGGGTGCCTGGGTGGCTTAGTTTGTTAAGCATCTGACTCTTGATTTCATCTCAGGTCATGATCTCATGGTTCATGAGATCGAGCCCCACGGTGGGCTCTGTGCTAATAGCATGGAGCCTGCTTGAGGTTCTCTCTGCCTCTCTCTGGCCCTGCCTGGCTCTCTTGTGCATGCACACATTCTTTCGTATTCTCTCTCTCTCTCTCTCAAAATAAATAAACATGAAAAGAACATAAAAAATATATTTATTGAATGAATGAATGAATGAAGTATTTCCTCAAATAGGATAAGCCTAACCTTTTTGAAACATGAACAAGTTTGAATATGTGAAAATTTATTTCTGAGTCTGTTCATGAGGAATTGTCAGTACTTTCTGAAGAAGACTGTCTGAGGACCCTTAAGTAGAGGTAGTAAGGAGAGGAGCGGCAGCAGCTCTAGTAGCTGTCCTAGTAGTAACTGACACGTATGTAGTAGCTATTGCATCCCAGGCCCTGTCCTAAGCACTTTTCCTATATTAGCTCACTTAATCCTCAAATGACTCTATGGGGTAGGAGGTCCATCATGGGGTAGGAGGATGCATGTTTTCATATTCGACTATCTCTGCAATCTAAGTGCGTCTTTCAATAGATGCCATCTTGGATTCAGTGATGGGTATGGTGTGATTCTCATTTTATGAATAAAGAAACTGAGCTCCGGGGCACCTGGGGGGCTCAGTTGGTTAAGCGTCTGACTTCGGCTCAGGTCATGATCTCACGGTTCGTGGGTTCGAGCCCTGCGTCAGGCTCTGTGCTGACAGCTCGGAACCTGGAGCCAGCTTTGAATCCTGTGTCTCCCTCTGTCTCTGTCTCTGCCTCTCCCCTGCTTGCAGTCTGTCTCTGTCTGTGTCAAAAGTAAATAAAACATTGAAAAAAATATTTTTAATTTTTTTTTTCAACGTTTATTTATTTTTGGGACAGACAGAGACAGAGCATGAACGGGGGAGGGGCAGAGAGAGAGGGAGACACAGAATCGAAAACAGGCTCCAGGCTCTGAGCCATCAGCCCAGAGCCCGACGCGGGGCTCGAACTCACGGACCGCGAGATCGTGACCTGGCTGAAGTCGGACGCTTAACCGACTGCGCCACCCAGGCGCCCCTGAAAAAAATATTTTTAAGAAACTGAGGTCTAAAGAAATTAAGTAATTTACCCAAGTTCAGCTATTAGGTGGTAAAGCCAGGTTCTGAACTCAGGTAATCTAGCTCTTAAGTCTCTGTCCTTAATGACCAGGTTTTACCCCTTGTATTTATCCCTCCAGGGTATGTATGGAATTGTATATTGACTTCAAAACTACTGTGAACTTTTCTTGGTCTTGATATGACCACTGGATTAGCACATGTGTGCTCTATATCTAGTAAACCAGTAGTCTGTAAATGTTTTTGATAACCTACCCCATCAATAAAGTAGATTAGCTAATATGTGTGTGTAGTTATAAAGGATGTACTTGTGCTAATATAAAGGATATAGCATAAGAAATTGACTTTTTTAAAAGGTAAAAGAAGTTGAACATCGCTAATTTCATATGGTTCAACCTACTGCATTGTGCATTCCATAAATGTACAAAAATAGGGGGCTCTGGGGTGGCTCAGTCGGTTAAGCATCCAACTTTGGCTCAGGTCATGATCTCAGGGTTCGTGGGTTTGAGCCCCACCTAGGGCTCTGTGCTGACAGCTGGGAGCCTGGAGCCTGCTTCAGATTCTGTGTCTTCCTCTCTCTGCCCTTCCCCTGCTCACATTCTTTCTGCCTCTCTCTCAAAAACAAACATTAAAAATATGTACAAAAATAGAAAATTTTAAAGGATGGAATAAAAATTTAACATACCATGTTTTTTTTTTTTTTAAATTTTTTTTCAACGTTTATTTTATTTTTGGGACAGAGAGAGACAGAGCATGAACGGGGGAGGGGCAGAGAGAGAGGGAGACACAGAATCGGAAACAGGCTCCAGGCTCTGAGCCATCAGCCCAGAGCCTGACGCGGGGCTCGAACTCACGGACCGTGAGATCGTGACCTGGCTGAAGTCGGACGCTTAACCGACTGCGCCACCCAGGTGCCCCTAACATACCATGTTTTTAATGCCTCGCTAATTATGATGATTCACTATCATTAGCTAATACTTCAAGGTGAAGTTCATTGTTAACAAAGTGGATGGTCTTGACAATCTTGAGGGTTTTTTTCAGTTTCAGGTGTACAATTTAGTGATTCAACACTTAACATCCAACATTAGGTGCTCATCACAACAAGTGCCCTCCTTAATCCCCATCACCTATTTCACCCATCCCTCCACCCACCTCCCCTCACGTCCCCTCTGGTAACCATCAGTGTGTTCTCTATAGGTTAAGAGTCTGTTTCTTGGTTTGCTTCTCTCCTTTTCTTTATGCTCATTTTTTTTGTTTCTTAAATCCCACATACCAGTGAAATCATGGTATTTGTCTTTCACCATCTTGTTTCACTTAGCATAATACTCTCTAGCTCCATCCATGTCATTGAAAATGGCAATATTTCATTATTTTTTTATGGTTGAGTAATATTCTCATGTGTGTGTGTGTGTGTGTGTGTGTAGTGTGTTGTGTGTATATATATGCCGTATCTTCTTTACCCATTCATCACTCGATAGACATATGGGCTATTTCCATAATTTGGCTACTGTAGGAAACCGTATGGAGGTTCCTCAAAAAGTTAAAAATAGAACTACCCTATGCTCCAGTAATTGCACTACTAGGTATTTACCCAAAGGATACAAAAATACTAATTCAAAGGTATACGTGTATCCCAGTACTTATAGCAGCATTATCTACAGTCTTTAGGTTTTTCAAACCATCACCTTGTCAGGTCCCATTAGGCATTTACTGTTTTAACTTCATAAAGTGTCATTCCTGCCACTTCCTTGTGGTTTGTGCTTGAATTCTTAGTATTATCTTCCATCTTCAGTTTCTCTGCAGAGAAACTTTTAATTAGTTGTTCATTTTGTAAGCAGGTTCAGTCTACTTAAAATTAGATAATCTATAATAAGCCCAAAATGAGTCACTATTCTCCCTTTGATGTTGTAAAACCTCCCTCTTCCCATATGACCCTCATGTGGCATATGAAGCAAGCCCCAGTATCAATTAGCAAAGCTTTAAGCTTAGATTATTTCTTAATTATTATGATAAAAATATGTATAAGTGGAAGTTCTCATATTTTCTTCTTATACCCAAATACATGTGCCCTACTTTAGAGACTGATACCGTGGATATCTAACCATGAGTAGAACCAATGCACTCATTTATTGGGCACTTAGAGGTGTACCACATTTATACATTTTCTTAGCATGAAGCAACATTCTCCTTTATTATTCCATTAACAATTAGAAGAGTAAAAAAGCAAACTTTTTACCTCTAATCCTTTACCATTATCTGTGATTTTACTCTTGAAACTGAAATTGTCCAGAGATCAAGCTCTGTGCTACGTGAACTAGAACCTGTTACGGTAATATTATTGCAGGAGGTATATAATCAGTGGATTGGTTGATTTATTATTTTGAGAGAGAGAGAGAGCGCGCATGCAAGGGCAGTGTGTGGGGTAGAGGGAGAGAGACCATGTTAAGCAGACTCCACGCCCAATGTGGAGCTTGACGTGGGACTCAGTCTCATGACCCTGAAATCATGACCCAAGCAAAAAATCAAGAACCGAGCCACCCAGGTGCCCCAGTGGATTTATTTTTCTTAAAGAATTCTTGAACATAACAGATACAACGTTGAGGACCCAAGTACTCATGAGAACCATTTTTTACGTGTTTTGAAATTGTCATTATGTTGATTTCCAGTGTTTCTATTTGTGGTTTCATTAAGAGCACAAAAGCATCACATCGTTATTTCAGTTTTGTTTCTGGTTGTTTTGTATCAAATTTCTGTGAATATATCTTATCATAAAGCCATTGTTAGGCCTTTAGTAAAGGAATGGAAAGTTAAGGCTCTGGGTGATCCGCTAGTGATTTCACTGAAGCATTAGAAGTAAAATAAAGATTACCAGCATAATAATGGCTCGTTACCATGCTTGTAATGAAAAAACATGAATAAAGGTCTTAGGTGATGTAAATAGACTAAACAATCTACTAGAATAGTCAGTACACATGGTATCTTAATCCTAAAAGGGTCCTAAACTGATGAGTTAAATTTTAATCGATGATCTAAAATTTAAACTTTATATCTTGAGTGTAATAATTATTTAAATGATTTATTAAAATAGCCAGCATAGTGGTGCCTGGGTAGCTTAGTCAGTTAAGGCATATAACTCTTGGTTTCGGCTCAGGTCATGATCTCATGGTTCATGAGTTTGAGCCCCATGTGGGGCTCTGTGCTGACAGTACAGAGCCTGCTTGGGATTCTCCCTTTCTCTCTCTCTCTCTCTCTCTCTCTCTCTCTCTCTCTCTCTCAAATAAATAGATTTTAAAAATAAATAAAATAAATAAAGAATAGCATAAAAATGTTCAAAAAAGTAAGTACCATAATATGGAATTCTGGATGAGATCCTAGAATAGAAAAAGGACCGTAGGGAAAAACTAGTTAAATATAACAAAGTGTGAAGTTTAGTTAATAGTAATGTACTAACATTGGCTCCTTAGTTATGACAAATGTACTGTAAGATGTCAGCAGTGGGGAACTGGGTGATAGGTATGTAGGGACTCTGCACTATCTTTGGTGTAAATCTTTCTGTAAATCTGAAACTACTTTAGTATCAAAAATAAATTTAACCTTAAAAATTTTTTTTTTCAACGTTTATTTATTTTTTGGACAGAGAGAGACAGAGCATGAACGGGGGAGGGGCAGAGAGAGAGGGAGACACAGAATCGGAAACAGGCTCCAGGCTCTGAGCCATCAGCCCAGAGCCTGACGCGGGGCTCGAACTCACAGACCGCGAGATCATGACCTGGCTGAAGTCGGACGCTTAACCGACTGCGCCACCCAGGCGCCCCAACCTTTAAATAGTATTATCAGGAACACATAGCAGTTTTTATAATGATATCATGCTCTTTTTCATACCTAATTTCTGATCCTTGACCTACAGTTGAAAAAGTGAATATTATGCTAAGTGAAATAAATCAGGTAGAGAAAGACAGATATCATATGTTTTCACTCATATGTGGAATTTGAGAAACTTAATAGAGGACCATGGGGGAAGGGAAGGGGGAAAAATAGTTTCAAACAGAGGGAAGCAAACCATAAGAGACTCTTAAACACAGAGAAGAAATTGAGGGTCGATAGGGGGAAGGGGGAGGGGAAATGGGTGACAGGCATTGAGGAGGGCACTTGTTGGGATGAGCACTGGGTGTTGTATGTAAGCAATGAATCATGGGAATCTACTTCCAAAGCCAAGAGCACATTGTATACACTGTATGTTAGCTAACTTGACAATAAAGTATATTTAGAAAAAAGAAGAAGAAAAATAGTAAAAAAAAAAAAAAAAAAAAAAAAGTGAGTGGCACAAGAAAATCAGATTTTCTGTTTATTAAAGTCTAAGAAAACTGTGCTGGCCAGCTGAAGAGGTTCAATGTTATGAAGATAGATTTATGGCAACAAAAAGAAAATATCCAGTAATAAATTTAAGAAGAAATGGTTTGGCCCTTTGTAAAAATTATAAAGCTTTCCTGAGAAACATACAAAGACTTGAGTAAATGGACAGACATACTTTATATTTGGATAGAAAGACTATTGGTTTCAGGAAGACATTTCTCTTTAAATTAATCTGTACATTTACTTGAAGTCTAAATAAAAGCAATATGATTTTTATGGCAAGGTAGTTGTTCCTGTAAGTTCAAACTTAGCCCGGTTGTGAATAGAAGAGTTGAAGGAGGGGCGCCTGGGTGGCTCAGTCGATTAAACATGCAACTCCAGCTCAGGTCACGGTCTCACAGTTCATGGGTTCAAACCCCGTATTGGGCTCTGTGCTGACAGCTCAGAGCCTGGAGCCTGCTTCAGATCCTGAGTCTCCCTCTCTCTCTGCCCTTCCCCCACTCACACTCTGCTCTCTGTCTCTCTCTCAAAAATAAATAAATGTTAAAAAAATTTTAAAAAAGAGTTGAAACAGAACTAACAGGGGTTCCCCACTGCTGAGACGTCTGAACAGTAAGCTTATTTCTCTGAGAACCAGCCAGAATTGATACTTTTTCTAATGTAGACAACACCAAGCTACAAACATAGTTTTGTCCTAAATAAAAGCCCTGCCTTCTTTTTGCTCATGACCTAGCCCCATATAGAAAAATCAACCAAAGAATTTCTGTGGATCCTGTCACCTCTGAACATGAACTAATGTGTCAGGCTGAGGGTTACCCGACCGCTGAAGTCATCTGGACAAACAGTGCCCATCAAGTCCTGAATGGCAAAACCATCATCTCTGTTCCCAATATGGAGACAAAGCTTTTCAATGTGACCAGCACGCTGAGAATCAACACAACGGCTAACGAGATTTTCTACTGCACTTTTCTTCAAAGATCAAGTCCCGAGGGAAACAGTACTGCTGAGTTGGTCATCCCAGGTAATATTCTGAAATGTCTCAACTAAAATGTGCCTACTGCTGTCCCCTGGCCTCTAGCACGATGCGTGTTCACTGTAGGCATTCATGTGTTAAATAGATGAATGCATATATTACACTATATTTAAAAAATGCTTCCTCACCTCCACTCATCTGAGTCCTATTGCTATTTAATAAGCATTCAGCAAATATTATTGAATACGCCCTATGTTCCAGTTATCAGGGGTTCATAGAAAAGTAAGACACCATTCAGGCTCTCCAGGAAAAGGAAAAGTTAAACAGATAAGGCAACCCCATTCCATGTAGGAAATGCTCTTGTGGCTGAGGGGGTCTGGGGGAGTATCTGAAAGGAAGACTCAACACAGGCAGGGTTTCAGGAGTCCAGATCTGAGCACATCAGAGCTGCTCCTTTCTTTCCAGGGTTTCTCTGGTAGCAAGCAAATGGAAATCTATCCTATTCTAAATGGTACAGGTCATTTCTCCCCATCTGTCCCCCAACCCCAGATATAGTCTATGACATTCCAACTCAAAGCAGTCTGCTGAGCACGTAAGACATAAGAGACTCAATTTCTGCATGTGTCACGCTCCCTCTACAGCAATAACCGGTCAGGCAGGGTTATCCTAGGGGTAAATAAGCTACAGCGTGTGAGAGGGATTTGAGACTCTTGCCTGCACAGACTCCGTTATTGTTTTCCTTACTACCCTACAGAAGTGGGTAAGGTGGGATACAGAGTCTGGTGAGAGGCTCAGACCTTTAGAGAGAGACAGGAGAGTACGATGTTAACGTAACCCCAGAGGTGTTCTGAGAAGCACTTCTCAACGCCCCCTCTTCTACTAGATGTTATCAGTAAAGCTTCAGTTACTTAAGAAAAAACAACTAAGAGGGGTGCCTGGGTGGCTCAGTCGGTTAAGCGTCTGACTCTTGGTTTTGGCTCAGGTCATGACCTCATGATTTGTGAGTTCGAGCCCTTGGGCTCTGCACTGGTATTGTGGAGCCTCCTTGGGATTCTCTCTCCCTCTCTCTACCCTGCCTTCCCCAGTTTGCACGCACTCTCTCTCTCTCTCTCAAAGTAAATAAATAAACTTAAAAAAAAAAAACTAAGAAATTAGGTGGAAAGGTCAAACAATAGGAAAAGGTAATTAATACCGGATTGGTCCTATGAATGAAAAGAGCAAAAAAAGTTTAGAAACTTAAAGAGATGCTCTTACTGGGTTATGAGTCACTTTGGTAGGGGCTCCTCTCATGGGCTCCTGCCATTTAAAAGTTGTTTTACGACAGCTTATTTGTGGGAAGGCTTACAGTAACTCGCCTAATTGCTGGTGTTTGTTTCCTCATCTATAACCTGTGATTTTATTTTAATATCTTACATGCCTAACTCCACTTACTTTGAGATTGAAATAAATTAGATATAAACAGGTTGTAAACTGTAAGCTCTTAAAGAAAGGTTGACCACTGTGTGGTTTTAAAGCTTGAATTAGGCCGTCAGGGATCATGACTAATGGTTAGGAAATGGGAATTAGCAGTATCTGAGCATCATGTGCTGAGGGAACCCCTTTTCCTCCTGCACGGAACCCCAGACAGATTGGTGACAGGTACCAGTGATTGGATGGCCCAAGATGTTCAAACTGAGAATAAAAGGTAGCCTGAAATGGCCTTTAGTGGCGGCCACGTGTACGGGGAGGCAGGAGCTCTCTGCCAGGACCAGGTGGCCTTCATGTCCCATCTCCACCACGTACAGCAAGCCATTGGCTTCTGCATTAAAGAATGCGAGGAGAATAATGAGGCTCCCACGTGGTACTGAGCTGCTGTGGTGAGCACTTCACAAACGCTAGCCTCGCAATAAATTTATCATCATTTCCATTTTGTGGGCAGGTTAAAGGATTTGCCTGAGACCTCAAAGCTAGGGAGTGGCAGCAGAATTGAACTCCAGGCCCGTCTGTCCAAAGCCTGGGCTTCTTTCTCTTTTCCGTGCTGTTCCCATTCTCATGTCGAAGGCTTCTCGCTGTTCCGGCCACTCGCTGGCCTGGCACTTTTGGCCACCTCAAGCTAATCTGAATTAAACTTCAAGGATAATTATTCTCTCGACCCCTTCCCATCAAAATGTTATCTTTAGTTTCTCTTTCTCTTTTGTTTTTCAGAACCATTTCTGGTTCCAGCAAATGAGAGGACTCACTTCATGATTCTGGGAGCCATCCTGTTGTTTCTTGTCGTGGTCCCGGCTGTCACTTTCTGTCTGAAGAAACAAGATGGTATATCTTTTATTGCAGTGGTGCCCACCGGGCATATGGGCAAGCGTATGGGGGGCTGTTGTTGTCACAGTGGCTCTTATAGGCAGAGCCAGGGCTGCTAAGTCTTGTGTAATGTGCAGGATAGTCCCATGTAGCAGGGGGCCCTCCCACCCCAAATGTTAGTGGTGGCCCCACTAGGAAACAATGATTTGTAAAATGCTGCCTTGCTATTTGCGTTCACTTCTAAGGCCAGCTTTCAGTTATGCAAAGTAGGTCTTAGCTGTGCTAGCGTGTGAACCTGTGTGTCATGCGTTACTCCAGTCCTGCTCCTTTCGCTTTCTGCGCCATTGCTTACATTGAAGATGGCAGTGAGCCCTTGAAGTAGCATTTCCAAGGGGGTGACAGTTGGATCACGGCTGCAGGGAAACCTGATTTGCCTTTGCAGCGTGTCCCAAAGACATTCCACTGTTGAATAGAGATGGCAGTGAGGCCGAGCAGGATTGCTGGGTGAAGAGCGTTGTATGGGGGTGAGGGTGGGAGAATGGGTGTGTACACAGGGTGAAGAAGACCACGCATCATACAATTTCTTTCCATCATGCAAATAACCACAGACTTAGAGTAGGAGAGGAAAAGCTAAAATACCTGTCGGTTTCGGTTGAATTTAAGTCTTGCATTAGTTGTACTGCTGTACTGAGTTGGTTTCTGGGCACCCTAAGGAATAAAGATAGTTTTTCCTGTAGAGCTGTGATACTCCTACCATAGAGTATTTTATAAGATTTCTGGCTGAGGGTGCTATACAGTTTTTGAAATAATTTGCATGTGTTTCTCTATTTGCCCATGGGAACAATTAAAATCCAGGAAATTGAATCTATTCAAATAATTTCCTCCCATTTAAAGATGATTCAAAGTAGACATTTCCCCAATACTTTGAGAAGTATACCAGGGGATCCAATGATGATCTGTGTGTAGAATTATCTGAGGCCAAATAGGGAAGTGGAGGATGGAAGGGAATTCCAATGGTGGTTGAGAAATTCCCCACAACCCCTTAATAGGGTGAGTGGATACGGGAAAGTGGTGTAATTGAGTGGAGGTCAGCTGTTTCTAAAGAATACGTATTTAACAGAACTGAGACAATGAGCCAGAATGTAAGGATGAAGTTTCAATGATATGATGACCCTGAAATGGAGTTGATTTGTCCAAGGAAGTGACTATTGCCACCTTGCATTTTGAATATTTCCCCATGAAAAATAATTTTTGGCATTAGGAATGACTAGAAAACTAGTGTATAATAAAGTACCTTGGAATATGGTCCATCTCTGAGGGAAGGATAGAGAATAAAAGTATATACTCCTAAAAAAAAAATCTCGGAGCAGGGCACCTGGCTGGCTCAGTCAGGAGAGAATATGACTCTTGATCTCAGTGCTGTGAGTTTGAGCCTCACACTGGGCATAGAGATGACAACTAAACAAACAAACAAACAAACAAACTTTAAAAAAAAAAAGAAAGAAATCTAGCAGCAAAAGAATATGCCCTAAACTGTTGAATTGACCTCAGGGGTTGGAACCCATGGAATAAATTTGGAAGTCTACCAGATTTCCTAGGGGATTAAAAATGTTTCCTAAGAACCTGGAATTTAAACTTGAGTCACTGCATGGGATGTAGAGTTATGTTATATGGGGATAAATATGATTTGTTGTTTTCTTTTTTTTTTTTTTGGAAGTGCGAATGATGGATGTGGAAAAATGTGACACCACAGATATGAACTCAAAGAAACAAAATGGTAAGAATATTAGCACGGGTGAGGAAGCTGAAGGAAAAAGAAACAAAAAGTTAACAAGAAGAAAGCCATCAGCTATCATCTCCCCTCACTGTAAAGAATGCTGGCTGTTAGAGCAACGGGCTCCTCCTTACCTCCACCTGTGATAAGGGTCCTCCTCTCACTGTCAGCCGGGAAACTGAGGAACAGCCCTGGTCCACAGCTTTGGGGATGGCAGGAGGACGTAACTTCTCTCTGCTAAATTTTTATTGCTCTGAATCCTAACACCTCCCTGCAAAAGGGGACCAAGTTGAGTTACATGGATGGATGACAGATGGATAGATGATAGAGAACTTGAGTAGCAGTCACTGTGTTAACTGCATAGGCAGTTCCTTATTTAATCTTTCCCCCACAAAATCAAAGAGATAAATACTGGAATATTCCCCATTTTATAGTAGAGAAAACATAGGGTTAAGAAGATCATGTAAATTGCCCAAGAACACATACCTGACAAAAATCAGGCTTTGGAGCCTGCTAGCCTGACCATTGATCCTTACTCTTAACCTGTCCACTAACATTCATTTCACCACAAATGTCTGCATTGATAAAAGGTAGAAAGACCTCACCCAGCTGATTGAACTAAGAAGAAAGGTTTATTTTTTTCAAGTTTATTTTATTTATTTTGAGAGAGAGAATCCTAGCAGGCTCCACACTGTAGCCCAGAGCCCAGGCTCAAGCTCATGAACCTTGAGATCATGACCTGAGCCAGAATCAAGAGTTGGAAGCTTAACCAACTGAGCCACCCAGGCACCCCTGAACTAAGAAGAAAGTTATATTAAGATTTCTAATTTCTAAAAAAAAATTTTTAATGTTTATTTTTGAGAGGGAGAGAGACAGAGACAGAGTGCGAGTGGAGGAGGGGCAGAGAGAGGGAGACACAGAATCCAAAGCAGGCTCCAGGCTCTGAGCTGTTATCACAGATCCCGATGCAGAACTCGAACCCATAAATCACGAGATCATGACCTGAGCCAAAGTCTAATGCTTAACTGTCTGAGCCACCTAGGCACCCCTCTAATTCTTTCTAATTCAGATAGAAATGAAACTTCATGACAGGCCCAAATTTAAAGGAATCTAATTAGTTTGGGTAAGCCCAGGCAGGTCTCATTATGCTGTCCATCCCACTCAATTGTTTTGTAAAACTAGTGAATGTTTGGAGCATCTTAGGGTGACCAGCCATCTCTCTCAATTTGCTCAGAATTAAGGGGTTTTTCAGGACATGGACTCTCAGTTTTAAAACTAGAACAAACCTAGGCAAAGCAGATGGTTGATCACCCTTTATACTGCAGAGGTAACTGCACATAAACATAATTTGCCTCTTTCTCTTACTGCAAATTTATTGTATCATCTAGCAACCATGAGTTATGTTTCTCACGATCACTCTCCAGATCTACAATTTGAGGAGACGTAATCCAGCATTGAAATTCCTGATCTTAAAGCAGGGATTCTCAGCCTGTGGTTTGGGCTCGTCAGGGGTAAGCATGACCAGAGGAATGCGGAGGGCCAGGCGAACTGCAGATGATGTCGGATGTGAGAGGCCCAAGCACTGCAAAGTGGAAGCCAGGAGAGAAGAGGATAACAAAGCAAGGAGTAAGCAGGGGTCACCTGCCAGGAAACCCTGTGGCCTCAGCATGACTGGGGCCTCAGACTTACGGGCACCTGAGAAAGAGAGAGGACACTTCCAAATTGTCCGTCGCTCATCCTAGGAAAACAAGTTGAGATTCCCTGATTTAGTGGTCAGTTCCTACAGAAGTGCCCGTTGGCTTCACCAGCATCTCTGTTTGTCGTCTGTGTTATTGAGAGCCCCAGTGTTGCAGCAATATTTAAGTATGTTATTTCTATTTATTTTGAGTGTGTGGAGTCTTGTCATGTGAGTGTGGTTGTGAGTGATTTCTTTTGAAGGAATACTATGGTGGAAGTTAAAATTTTGCCACGGAACTAAACTGCTTAGTGACTTGGGTGTGTTCAATAAGATGTATAGTGTTTTTAAATTGTTTGGTAATGTTTCTTTATTTTTGAGAGAGAGAGAGAGAGAGAGAGAGAGAGAGAGAGAGAGAGAGACAGTGGGTGAGCAGGGGTGGGGCAGAGAGAGGGGGAGACACAGAATCCGAAGCGGGCTCCAGGCTCCGAGCTGTCAGCACAGAACGCATCTCAGGGCTGGAACCCATGAACCATGAGGTCATGACCTGAGCCGAAGTCGGACACTTAACTGACTGAGCCACCCAGGTGCCCCAAGGCGTGTAGTATTTACAAAGTGCTTGGTATCCACCACAGCTACCAGGACGTAGGAAGCATAGAGAACGGACTGATGGTTTGTATAGGATATTACCTTATTTAGCCCCCCAGTACTTTGGTTGACTTGAAAACTCTTACTCTCACACCTTAAGGTGAGGTATGTTACTGCAGTGTCTGTTCCATTTTACCTCTCAGCGTTACAGCCATGTGGCATCCTCACACACCATGTCACGTAGTGCTTGTGACAACTGTATTGTGGTAGGCACCGTTGCTACCCCCATTTCACGGTGGAGGGAGAGGAGGGATAAAGTAACTGGCCCAAGCCAGTAAATATCACACCTGAGATTTCCACAGCTGTCACTCACTGGCCTTTTGGAAGACAGTTGAGGGCTGTGTTTTGCTTTAAGCACTTCATTCATTCAGCAGAGACATTTAGGAAGTGCCGTTGCACGTCCAGCACTTTGCCAGGCCGTGACTGAAGAGGACAAAGTAGCTCTCCTCAAGGAGCTCGTGGCATCGAGGAGTGATGGGCCAGAGAATATATTATTACAACTTAGTGCAGCGTCATAGTATAAGGTACCGGAGGACCGCGACGGTGTGGAGAGTCTGGAAAAGCTGCCAAAAGGAGGGATGCCAGTCAGTGTGTTCCTCAGAAGCTGAAAATACATTTTCATAATCCAAGTGATTTTAGTTTATGAGGAGAAGTCAGCATTTTTAAAAATTGTGGACGATAACTCTTGAATCCCTTTTCTCTCATTGTATTCACCTCTGATTTACTTACCTTTGCCCTGCAGTCTGATGTCGATATATATCGTGTTGGTATTATTTTTAGCAGTTCTTTCTTTTTACTTAAGTGCTGTTGAATTTTGAATTCATATCTTTCCGTGATTCAGACTTCAGATCTAAGAGAAGACATTAAAAAGTCTTCATTCCATTCTCGCCGTCGAGTTTTCCTTTGCAGAAGCAACCATCCCTGCCTTTTATTTATGTGGTCTTCTAAAGACCATCTCTGAATATATGTAGAAATATGTATGAAAAGTATGTCTTTTATTTCTTTCTCTTTTTCACATAAGTGGTAACACACTATTCACTTGCTGTGCACTTTGCTATTTTTATTGAATATATAGTTCCTCATGTAGCGGCTGGAACCAATGTGAACTTCCCAGAGGCCAGGCATCATGTCTTCTTTGCTTCTAGATCATCTCTTCCATAGCCTGTTACTATCTTTTCTAAGACTTAGTACATCCTAAATATTACTTCATCCACATTTAGACAACAGCATTTGTTGAGTGCTCTGTGACTGAGTTTGGATTTGGTTTATGTTGTGTTTCTCAAAGTGAAACCCTTGGGTTCTCCAGGGTACACTGGGTCAACCTAGTCCTAAGGGCTGACTTTAATACTAATTCTCTACGACTGAATCATGTGTGGAACTTGTTTTTTCCTCTCTGTTTTCTCTTGAGTACAAACTAGACTTTGATGTTGCAGTTGCAAAACTACATGAGCGGGTTTTATTGTGTTTTGTTTTTTGTTTTGTTTTTGTTTTTTTGAAATTCCAGTATGTACTTTGACTCTCACCTGTGCTAGAAAAGGCCCATGAGCTGTGCCTGAACCCTTGAGTCCTACCAGTTCTCATCACTACACAGATCCAAGATATTGCTTTTCAAAACTTTGAATTTACATGCCCTCTCTGGAGGCCCCAGCGTATTCCTTCTGTCTTCGCCATCTACCTGTGTTATCAACAAGGAAAACCTTTGCTTTGCCACATGTCAAGGCTGAAGAAACAGAATCTCCAACAGAACAGAACTCCTTCTGTTCTCTTTTTGTACACGTTCATTTGTACAGCATCCGTTGTTTGCGTGACTGTATCCTCTGTGTGAGGTACAAGAAAGGGTTCTGGCTGAGTTGGAGGACAGTCTGTTCACTCCATTCCTAAATGTTAATGCCTTCTTGTGGTGTTAGATTTGTAAGGCACTTTATATCTTTGTCTTGTGTTTCACTGTAAAAGACATAGGCAGAGATGATACTTAGTTCTGCGTTTTAATTGTCATTATTTACACCTGCATTAATTTAATAAAATATTTATTTTGTTCCTCGGTGCACCAGCCTGTCCATTTTCTTGTTTTCTAGGTTTTATAAAACCACGTCCAGTTTAATATCCTGGTGGGAAAAGTTGCTTAGAATATCTGCAGCTACCTTCCTAGTAATTTTTTTCATAGCTGCCATTTATGTTGCATACTCTTGAGTTCTGTGTGATGAGATCGATCAAGAGAATTATTTGTTTAAAAAGGATGTATTGAAAGTTTTCATTCTCTCTTACTCAATAGCTTCTTTTAGGACAATACCAAGAAAAGAGTCAAAGTTGTGTCACACAAATTGAAGATCTGAGGGAGGGAGGAGAAGAGGGAGGAGAAGAGGGAGGATGAGAGGGAGGGAGTGGTCCTCAAGACAACTATGAGGAGGGGCGCCTGGGTGGCTCAGTGGGTTAAGCTTCTGAGAGTCTTTATCTTGGCTCAGGTCATGATCTCAAGGTTTGTGAGTTTAAGCCTTGCATTGGGCTCTGTGCTAATGGCACAGAGCCTGCTTGGGATTCTGTCTCTCCCTTCTTTCTGCCCCTCCCCTGCCTGTGCTTACTGTCTCTAAAAAAACAAAACAGACAGCTATAAGGAAACTGAAGGGGCTTTCCTCTCAGAGAGTCCTCTTCTCAGGACAGTAAACATGGACATGAAGGCCAATGCCTGTAAAGCTGGATGTATTCCAGTCTTCACATTCTGAAAAGGAAGTGAGACATCTTAGCGTGAAGTCAAGTGGAGGATTAAAGCCTGGTCTAGGATGGGGCCATACAAAGATTTGTAGTTTTATTTTATTTATTATTATTACTATTTAAGTTTATTTATTTATTTTGAGAGAGACAGAGACCGCATCAGTGGTGGGGGGGGGGTGGAAGAGAGAGAGAGAGAGAGAGAGAGAGAGAGAATGAATACCAAGCAGGCTCCACACTGTCAGCGCAGAGCCCAACGTGGGGCTGGAACCCACGAACCGTGAGATCATGACCTGAGCTAAAGTCGGAAGCTTAACCGACTGAGCCACCTAGGTGCCCCGACCAAATATATTTTTATCTAAATATTTTAGAAAACTTAGATTATTACTATTTTAAAAGTTAGAATTCAGAGTTAACTTTTGCACAATTGCTATCCCTGGCCATATTTTTGAAGACAGATGCATTCCATTTTTATGACTTTTCCCTGCTCCAGGCCTCCAGAGTTTCAAGGAAATCAGTAAACCAACTTACCCTTATTATAATTTAAATATTCTCAGAATTACTTATATTTTAAAAGAAATTAAAGTTTGAGGAAACTGAAACAATTGTTAGTGGTGAGGTTTTGTCATTAAAAGTCATGATAATTACTGTTTATTGGGCACGTACTTCAGGCTAGACACTGGGATTATATTAGCTCATCTAATGCCATGGGCTGGTGATGAGATATACCAAGCAATAGTTTTTATTGTAATTCTTGTTGATTATTTACTTATGTCTTTTGCCTCAACAGAAAAATATAAAGTGGTCATTTAAAAGTAATGTATATAAGACTACTATGACATAATTTCGAATGGAGAATAAGTGGCCAAATTGGCTGAAATGTACATTTCTTGGTTTCTTTTTTTCTCATTTAAGTTAATTTATTTATTTTGAGTAAGAGAGAAAGAGAGAAAGAGAGAGTGTGAGCGAGTGTGCAAGTAGGGGAGGGGAGAGAGAGAGAGAATCCCAGGCAGGCTCCTCACTGTCAGCGTGGAGCCCGATGCAGGGCTTGCCCTCGCGAACCGTGAGATCGTGACCTGAGCCGAGATCAAGAGTCAGATGCTTGGGGCACCTGGGTGGCTCAGTCGGTTAAGCATCCAACTCTTGATCTTAGCTCAAGTCATGATCTCATGGTTTGTGGGATCGAGCCTCACATTGGGCTCTGTGCTGACAGCATGGAGCCTGCTTGGGATTCTCTCTCTCTCTCTGCCCCTCCCCTGCTCTCTCTCTCTCTCTCTCTCTCTCTCAAAATAAAAAAAGAGAGAGACACTTAACCCACTGAGCCACCCAGGTGCCCCTACACTTCTTGGTTTCTTAATTGTGACGTTATCATATTTTAGCTCCATTTTTCATCAATTTATGATCTGATTGCAGATTCTGTAGTATAGAAGAATGGAATTAAATGAAGCAGAAGTTCAGAACCTCTGTCTCCATTGAAGAAAACACAGATCCCCATCTTCCTCCTTCTAGTCAGTGTGATCTTTCTGGATCTTTCTAGATCTCTTGGAGAAAATGGGAGTCAAGGCTGGGGAAAAGGGCAGCAGTCTGGTGTGGAGTTAAGTCTCACGCAGGCCTCAGGATTCAGCCCCTCAGTAGGGTCTTTCAGGCCAGGTGGCAAATCTGGGGATGATCCAGATAGGGAGGGGAGATGGGATGTTAAGACCCTAGGCACTGCAGAAGGGACACCCCTTTCAAGGCTATGCCTCAAACAGTAGGCAGCCACATCCTGGCTGGAGGGAAGGTAAAGGGAGGTGAATCTGATCTTGTATCATCTCCAGGCTGGAGACCAGCTGAAGGATCACACTCTCAGATCCAGTGCCTTGAGACTCCTGGGGATGACTACGATGGTGGCAAAACCGAGTTAGGACGGTGTTCTGGTGCCTCCATTTCGGGGAAGGAAAATTCTCAAGAAGTAAATGGGTTTACCAGAAGAAGGCTTTGTGTCAGGATTGTGGCAAATCTTAACATATTAATCTGATTTTGCTTCCTGTATTTCCCTCTACCTCTGTTCTCCCTCTTTGTAGTCTAGGGGTTGATTTCCCTTCCCCAGCCCATGCCAAAGATGAGATATAGTGCCACTTTAAAAAAAATTTTTTTTAATGTTTCTTTATTTTTGAGAGAGAGAGAGAGAGAGAGAGAGAGAGAGAGCATGCATGCAAGTGGGAGAGGGGCAGAGAGAGAGAGAGAGAGAGAGACAGAATCCAAAGTAGGCTCTAGGCTCCGTTCTGTCAGACCTGATGCGGGGCTCGAACTCACAAACCGCGAGATCATGACCCAAGCCGAAGTCGGACACTTAACCTACTGAGCCACCCAGGCACCCCGCAAGTGCCACTTTAATACTTGAAATTCCACTCATGTTTCTTCACAGTTCCATTACAACCATATCCGTGGGTCACAATTACTCATTGGCCAACTTCTCTAGGCCAGGCATTTACAAGGCATAGCAGAGGAGTCAAAGATGTGAAATGTGGCCACTGCTTTCAAGAAGCTTACAGTCTAACTGAAGACATAATACATAAATTCAAGAAGAATTAAGTCATAATTCAAATGTTGGAGAATATGAGACTTGAAGAAAATGTCTCAGGACAGTGAGAAGAGAGGACAGCAAACATTATAAAGTAGAAGGAGGAGGAAATCATTGGTGCCAGAAACTTTCACCAATGAGGCCAGATTCAACTTGGACCCTGGAGAATGGAGAAGATGCCTGCGTCTGATGGTGTGTGTTTCTAGTCCGTTCAGGCTTCTATAGCAAAATACCACAGAGCAGCTGACTGGTAAATTTATTTCTGACCTTTCTGGCGACTGTGAAGTCCCAGGTCAAGGTGGGACCAAGGCCAAGGCCAGCATGGTCGTCTTCTGGTCAGGATCCTCCTCTTGGCTTGTACCCAGCACCTTCTAGTGGTCTCTCCACATGGTGGAAGGGGCAGAGGATCCCTGTGGTGTCTCCTTCATAGGAACACTAATCCCACTCATGAGAACTTCACCCTGATGACCCAAGAACCCTCCATAGGCTCCATCATCTTCAGACCATCATCTTTGGGGGTTAGAATTTCAACATGTGAATTTGAGGGGACACAAATATCCAGGCCATAGCAGTGTGTGCAGCTGCTGCCCCTCCTTGTCGTCGTCGTCATCCTCCTCTTCCTCCCCTATCCCCCTCCCCTTTCCCCTTTGGATAAATTTAACAATGGAAGAAAATCTGTGATCCCTTACATTTTAGTGGGAATGTAAATTGCTACAACCTCTGAAAAGGATAATTTGGCAATATCTATCAAAATGATAAATGACCCAGGAATTCCCCTTATAGAAATTTACCCTACAGTTCTATTCTCGTATGTGAAAAATGACATATGTGTCAGGATATTCACGCATCCTTACTGTGAAGGATATGTGAATTAATAAATAGATTAATTTTGATTTAAAAAAGGGTTTTAAAGCTGAAAGGATTTCAGCTTTGTTTGTGGTAACAAAATATTGGAAATAACCCAAATGTTCATCATTTGGGAACTGGTTAAATGAATGGGGCGTCGCATCCAAACAAGAATATTAGACGGCCACATAAACAGATGAGGAAGTTCTTTCTGTACTGATATGAAACATATCTCTGAAATATAGTTATTGTTAAATTGAAAAAAGAAGATATAGAACAGTATAGTATGAGCACTTTGTACATTGTATTATGTGTGCATTTATACTATGAACGCTTTGTACACCAGGTACTTAGTATGTATACTGGGTACAGTTAGTTTGTATATTATGTATACTATGTATCCTTGCAGATATAAATTTTGTATTATTTGAAAGGGAAAAAATGTAGATACATATTTACATGCATATGCAAAAAATGTATATCTGAAAGAATGCATAAGAGGCTGATAAGACTGGTTGTTTTTGGAGTGGCATAGTGGGTTCCTAGTGGGAGAATCTTACTGGTAGGACCTTTTGACTTTTGAATCATGTGAACATATTACCTATTCCAAATAAATTATAATTTTTAAAATCTGAGCTCAATTATTTGCCTTCTAGGAACTTTCAAGTACTACTTGTAAGAAATGATAACTCTCCTTAATGTGTAAGACTAAATACAAACATCAGAGGTGAGGGAGTTTAAACAACTAAATTGAACCACCAATGGATTTTCAATCTGGACTGAATTATTTTCTTTCAATTACCTTTTCCCCAGTTTTCACTGGTTTCACTCCCAGTATGGCTTGACTATGGAAAAGCATGATCAGTTTACTTATGGGCTCTGACTGTGGGTTTAGATCCATATGATACTGTTAAAAAATAAAATGAGTAGAAAAAATCAACCCATTGTTTATGGTGTTATAGATATGAAATATGTTTCTTTTGATATGAAATCACTAAAACATTTGGACCTTGAGGAAATTTGCAAGAAAGATTCCAGTATATGTATCCAGTCTAAGAACTGAGTTTAACACAAGCGAAGTTTCTGCATAACTGCAAGGTAAAACTTTTGGCCAGCATTTGGGGAGTTATTGGTGACTATCAAAATCCCCCAAACCTAGGTTTCCCCTTTCAGATCTTGGCTTCTCCTTGGGAAGGTTTGGCCGTCTGCCCCAAGACCAAGCACCCAGACTTTCACAAGACACAAAAAGCTGTTTCCACCTCAGTGCTTTGCAGTTGTGAAAAATGAAAGATTATGGAGAAGTTACTCAGTAGACAACAAAACTTGCATAACTGAAACTGACTAGAAGAATCTTTTTTTGTTGTGAGAATTAAAGAAAATGCCACATCAAGCATGAATAATGAAAAAAATTTAAATCAGCAACAACAAATGACTGAGAGCAAGCTTCATCCGTCAACTACCTCTCTTAGCAAGACAGAAACAAGTTGTCAATGCTAACATGTATGAGATCCAACAAAATGGCCTCTTTCTAGGACACGGAAGATGCTTGGGGACTTCAAAACTTGATTAAAGTGGTTCGGGCATGTAGGAGAAAACTGAAAAACAAAAACAAAGACAAAAACAACAAACACGTTTTGTTGTTTTACCACTGTTCTAAAAGTTGCTTCATCCTGGGTGACTGTGGAAGGTAAAAACTGAAAAAAAAAAAAAAAAAATCTAGCTGTACTGAGAAATGTACATATATTTAGGAAAAGTGAGAGATTGTGTAGAAACCTTGAGTCAGACCCAAGTTCCATTCTTAGTAACTCTGTAACTTGGGTATGTGATTTAACTTCATGAGTCTTGTTTCCTTATGGGTAAAACAGAGTAAGGTCTAAATGCGACAGCATATCTAATGCATGATGGGTGGTCTAGTCAGTTTGTGTATTGATAGTATCAATGCCAAGAAATTACTTATTAAATTATTTTCAAGTCCAGGAGCTATAAATCCAACCAGACTGGTATTGGTAATGGACGACTTCAAAAACCATTTTTAAATCAAAATTAATTTTGTATATATTACTAAAACTTATTTTTAAAAATTAAAAAAATTTAAAGTTAAAATGTTTAATTTTTCTTTCTATAAAGTAAAATAACTGAATTAAGAATTTCTTTTCTTTTTCAATTTGCCCATTTAAAATTCTGGCATTGATCCCTTTTCGATGCATCTGGATCTCTCATGTCAGTAAATGCTGAACTCTACCGTAAAGCAGAAATTACTTGCATAGGATAATGTAACTTATTTAGGGACAGTGTATAAAATGTTTATTTGGATACCCGTGTTTTATTTTTAAAGAAAGATGCTTCACTTCTTGGTAATTTCAGAACAAGCTGTTTTCTAGTGGAAAGTAGATTCCACTACTCAAGTTAAATATTTCTGTCTGTCCTTCAGTCAAACTGAAAACAAAATATAGCAAAACAATGACCCTTGTTGGTTTCTAACTAAAGAAAAACAAGTACACCATCAATGAGAACTTGCCCTCTTTGTTTGAACAAACACGCATTTAGTGCCTACTGTATCTACTTGGCTTCATGAAGAATATAGAGATGAGCCAGACATCCACACTACCCTTAAAAACACCACGATTGAAGCATATTATCCTTAGTTATGGGCATAGAGCCGCCTCCTCCTCCCAAAACAAAACAAAAGACGCAAATAACAGTGTTAGAGAAACCACTGAATCGCCAGAAAATAATTAAAGCAGTTTGAACTCAATCTTTATCCTCTCTACTACTTAAGTTATATTTTCTCAATCCTTGGAGAGTTTGTGAATTTTGTTGCCTCATTGATTCTAACCCAAATGTGGTATTTTTGTAGTTGAATGAGTTCTGCCATATCAGAGCACTGGAACATATGAAAGAGGTTTAATAAATAGTATTAAGACTTAAAAACAATTTTTTTTAAAACGTTTATATTTTGAGAGAGAAGGACAGACAGACAGAACATGAGCGGGGGAGGGGCAGAGAGAGACGGAGACAGAATCCGAAGCAGGCTCCAGGCTCTGAGCTGTCAGCACAGAGCTCGATGAGGGGCTGGAACCCACAAGCTGTGAGATCATGACCTGAGCCGAAGTCGGACGCTTAACTGACTGAGCCGCCCAGGCACCCCAATAGTGTTAAGATTTTTAAAACATTTACTATATGTTGGGCAATATTCTCCGTGCTTTGTGTGTATTGACTCATTTAGTCTACCTAAAATCTCTACGAGGAAACTACCGTTATCATCTTTTCTTGACAGATGGAGAAATGAAGGAACAGAAAGTTTAGATAACTGAACCCAAATCAGATATCCAGTAAACTCTGGCTGCAGGATGCAAACATAGTGTGGCTTCAGATCCCAGGCTCTTACACTCCCTGCTATGCTGCAGCCAAAGACTGCCTGGAGGCATGTTAATGAAGAGGTTTCAGAGTTTATTACCACTGGGACCGACCTGGGTTGGACAACTCCAGAAGCAGTCAGATGCTTGTTTGCCTGTATAGTTTTGTTTTTCCAGGCAATGGGGGATAATCTGACTAGTGTTGTTCTAGATATTCTAGTGTATGTCTTTGATGAATCCTTGAGCTCATTTCTATTCAGTATATAACTGGTAAGTTCAACTGCTGGGCCATCAAGATATAGACATACATAAGAGTGGGATTTCTGGGGCATAGTGTGGAAATGTTGGGAAATGTACCAATTCGCATTTCCAGCATCAGTGTGTGAGAACTCTAGTTATTCCACTTTCTCACCAACATCTGGCATTTTGTTGCTTCTATTTTAGGCATTCTGGTAAATCTGTAGACATATCAAATATGGTTTTCATTTGCATTGTCCTGATGGCTGATGGAATTGAGCTCTTTTTCATGTTTATGAGCTATGTGGCAATCAGCTTCCATGAAGGGGCTTTTCAAGTGTTGTGTTCATTTTTTATTAGGTTGTCTATGATTGATTTGTAGGAATTCTTATCAGATTCTACATATAAGTCCTTTGTCAGATATTTTCTCACCCTGTGTGTTTCCTATTCTTTCTCTTAGTGGGGTCTTTTGATGATCAAAAAGCTCTTAATTTTACATAGTCCTATTTACCAATTTTCCCTTTATTTTTTTGTGGGTCCCATTTAAGCAAAGTTTGCCTACTCCAAGGTCATGAAGACCTCTTTCCACGTTTTCTTTTAAAATATCTACTGTTACTTTTCACATTTAAATCTTCAGTCCTTCTGGAATTAATTTTTTGCATATCACATCATAAAAAGTATTTCTACTTTTTAAAAAAGTGTTTATTGGGGCGCCCGGGTGGCTCAGTCGGTTGAGCATCCGATTTCGACTCAGGTCATGATCTCACACTCATGGGTTCGAGCCCCACGTCGGGCTCTGTGCTGACAGCTCAGAGCCTGGAGCCTTGCTTCGAATTCTGTGTCTCCCTCTCTCTCTGCCCCTCCCCCACTCACATTCAGTCGAGTAAAAAACACTTAAAAATTTTTTTTATTATTATGTTTATTTTGAGAGAGAGAGAGTGAGGGAGGAAGGGAGATAGAGAATCCCAAGAGGCTCTATGCTCTTAGCACAGAGCCGGATGTGGGGCCCAAACTCACCAACCATGAGATCATGACATGAGCCAAAGTCAAAAGTCAGACACTTAACTGACCAAGCCACGCAGACACCCCACATTTTAAAAAATCATATGGATAACCAATTGTCCCTACACTATTTACTGAAAAGACTGTCTTTCCCCTTGCTGTATAGCAGTGTCACCTTTATCATAAACCAATTGACTGTATCTCTGTCTACATATCTATTTATCTGTTCATAGACTCTATTCTAGTACATTGATCAAGTCATTTTTTGTCTAGAAAATTTTGTTAAAGCAGTATTAATGAGTTTGAAATTTGCCTCTTTGTATTAGGGCAACACTTGAGTTGTGGGTTTTCATCTGTAGCTCTAGCCAGGCCATGGCACCCACCAAGGCTTTCATCTTGTGGGTATTTATATGATGAAAAGACAATGCATCTGTTTCTCCTACTGTTTTCCCTTCCCCCTCCCCCCCAAATCTTTATTCAGTCTCTTTCTCTCTGCATGTGTTTGTCTCTTTGTAAGTATAAAAGCAACTCATCGTTGACTTTTTTATTGGATATCTTCTCTTCTTTGGGCAATATTTTAAAAGCAGACAAATATAGGATTTAATGTATTTTTGTATAATAAAGAAATTAAGGTACACTTATCTATGTATACTTAAATGGATTTTTCCTACTATAAATTTATTGCACCCTAGTTTTAGAAAAATATTTTGCACTCTCACCCTAAAAAAATGGGTATTTGAATTCTACAAGGAAATGATTTTGTCCCAATCTAACAACCACTACAAAACAATACATCCTTTCTGTTATAATTTAAACATCTATAATAAAAAATAAATATTGTATATAACTGCATTCCTAGAATGTTTGCTGACAGCTACAATATTGTAGGGTCAAATGAACTTTATCTCATACTCACATGTTTGGGTAGAGTCATGTAGCAAAATGCAAAGCAGATCCTCTGTTGGGATGTCTGTTGGCCTCACAGGGAAATAGACTAAAACAGAAACAGTGGGCCATGCCCATCATTTGTGCCTTTCTGTTAATGGTTTATTAAGGTTCCCAGTCATCAGAGCTAAAACTTTGGGCCATATTTACTCTTCCGTTTTCTCATAGCTCAGCTTCAATATTGACCTAATCTCCTTTCACAGAATTGCTTCTTCCAACCTCTTCTTTTGTGAATTCACAATTACTGCCCTCTCTTGGCCCTTCTATTAGGATGTTCATATTGACTTAAACAAAAGGAAGATCATTATCTCAGCAAGAAATATACATGTAGAATGGCTCTGTCTCTATTTCTCTGCAATTCTCTTGGCCTCACTCTGTGGTGGGGGTGGGGGTTTGACTCTATACACAAGCTTGTAGCAAGACAGCTGTGGTAGTCCCACATTCCACACTGAGCAGCCACACCTCGTGTGTCTCACTGGCCACGACCAGGCCCCATGCCCATCCCCCAAACCAATTGTTGGCAAGGATTTACCCAGGAGCCAGGGATGAGACCATCTTTTTCTGGGTCACATGAGGATAGATACCTTAACAAAGTTGGGGCCTTGCCACAGTGGAAGATGGGGGTTTGAATGGTGGTAGACAACCAACAGTGTCTGCTCCAGACCCTAATCACCTCAATTTAAGTAATTGTAAGCTTCCTCCTAACCATGCTCCCTGCCTTTTGTTTCAGCCCCCATTTTCTCAGCATTTATAATAAAGTCACCAGAATTCTCCTTAAACATATTTCTGTCATCACAGCACTTTCTTAGTATTATGGTGGCTCCTCCCTGAGTGAAGGATACGGTCTGAACACCTTGGCCTCCCCATTCAAGATCCCCACAATGAGCCTCCAACCTATCCCTTTATCCATTCTTCTCCCCACTCCATTATAACAAGGGTGGGCATTTTTAAATTTTCTTAAAGGGCCAGATAGTAAATATTTCAGGCTTCGTGAGCCACGTGATCTCTGTTGCAACTACTCAACTCTGCCATTAGAGTGCAAGAGCAGCTATAATTAATATGCAAACAAACTAGCATGGCTGTGTTCTAATAAAACTTTATTTACAAAAACAGTAGACAAGAGTTAGCCCCCAGGTCACACTTTGACAATCTCTGCCTTTTAAGAAACCCCTTACTCCACTGAACAAGCAGCATCCCATTAGAGTCATAATGGTGACAAGGTAATGGTTTGAGGCAGTGCTACATATGCAGGATATCTGGCAGGGTCCAGGCTTCATGTCTGATACGTCATCAAAATTTGCAATAGCAGCAAGACTTTCTGTAAATGTATTAATTCAGCGAGATCATTATAGTGATTCAAAGATCAAAAGATCCTATAGGGCTGTGTTTCAAATCTCCTCCAAGCTGTGGCACACGGATTTGCTGGACTGAGACAAATAAATGGGTTTATTTCTCTCCTGTGCAGATAACCTCTTGGTGAGTCATCAGTTCAAGCTCATCTTCCTACCCTCACCAGCAGATACTCACCCTAACTCCTACAATCTTTTTTTTTTTTTTCTGATCATGCTATTGCTTTTTTTTATTGTAAAATATACATAACAAAATTTACCATCTTAACCATTTTTAAGTATACATTTTTTTTTTTTTAATTTTTTTTTTAAATTTTTTTTCAACGTTTATTTATTTTTGGGACAGAAAGAGACAGAGCATGAATGGGGGAGGGGCAGAGAGAGAGGGAGACACAGAATCGGAAACAGGCTCCAGGCTCTGAGCCATCAGCCCAGAGCCTGACGCGGGGCTCGAACTCACGGACCGCGAGATCGTGACCTGGCTGAAGTCGGACGCTTAACCGACTGCGCCACCCAGGCGCCCCTAAGTATACATTTTTAAATGCATTCATGTGCAACTGTCACCACCATCCATCACCATAGCCCTTTTCATCGTAAAAATTGACATTCTGTACCCAGGAAACAGTAACTCCCTATTTCCCACTTGCCCCGGCAACCACCAATCTATTTTCTGTCTCTATGATTTTGATTACTGTAAAATATTTCGTATATGTGGAATCATACAGTATTTGTCTTTTTGTGGCAGGCTTATTTCACTTATCATAATGTTTTTGGGTTTTTTTTTTAATATTTATTTTGAGAAAGAGAGCATGAGCACAAGCAGGGAGGGCGAGAGAGGGAGAAAGAGAGAGAGAGAGAGAGAGAGAGAGAGAGAGAATCCCAAGTAGTCTCCATGCTGAGCACAGAGCCCAATGTGAGGCTCAAGCCCATGAAATGTGAGATCATGATCTGAGCTGAAATAAAGAGTTGGGTGCTACGGGGTGCCTGGATGGCTCAGTTGTTAGGCGTCCAACTTCGGCTCAGGTCATGATCTCACAGTCTGTGAGTTTGAGCTCCATGTCGGGTTCTATGCTGACAGATCAGAGCCTGGAGCCTGCTTCGGAGTCTGTGTCTCCATCTCTCTGCCCCTCCCCTGCTCGTTCTCTCTCTCTCTCTCTCTCAAAAATAAATAAATGTTAAGAAAATTTTTTTAAAAAGAAGTTCAATGTTCTATTTCTATAAAAATAAAAAAAGAGTTGGATGCTTAACCGACTAACTCATCTAGGCACCCACTTAGCATAATGTTTTTAAGGTTTATCCAGGTTGCGGCATATGTCAGAATTTCTTTTCTCTTTAAGGTTGAATAATATTCCATTGAATGTATATACTATATTATGATTATCCATCAATCTGTTGATGGGACACCTAGGTTGCTTGCAAGTTTCAGGTATTGTGAATAATGCTGTCATAAACATGGGTACACCTCTTTGAGACCCTGTTTTCAATTATTTTCTGTGCATATACTCAAAACTAGAATTGCTGGGTCATACGGTGATTTTTTGAGGAATTGATATATTGTTTCCCACAGTGGTTGCACCATTTCACTTTACATTCCCATTAACAGTATGCAAGGGCAGTTTCTACACATCCTCACCAACGTGTTATTTTCTGGTTTTTTTGTTTTTTTGTTTTTTTGGCAGTAGCCACTCTAGGGTGTAAGGTGGTATCTCATTATGGTTTTGATTTGTATTTCCCCAATGATTAGTGATGTTGAACATCTTTTCATGTGCTTGCTGGCCATTCATGTATCTTCTTTGTAGAAATGTCAGTTCAAGCCCTTTGCCAGTTTCTAATCAGGCTTTTACTGTTGTTGACTTTTAGGAGTTCTGGGTATCAATCCCTTATCAGATATATGATTTGCAAATAGCTTCTCCCATTCTGTTGGTTGCCTTATTGCAATGTTTACATTGTCTTTTGATGTGCAAAATTTAAAATTTTTCATGAAGTCAATTTGTCTATATCTTCTTTTGTTGCCTGTGCCTTTCATGTCATATTCAAGACAAATCCAATCTCATCAAGTTTTTGCTCTATGTTTTCTTCTAGAAGTTTTATTATTTTAGCTCTTACATTTGAGTCTTTGATACATTTTAAGTTAATTTTTGTATATGGTGTTAGTTAAGGGTTCAAATTCATTATTTTGCCTGTGGATATCCAGTTTTCCCAGTACCATTTATTACAAAGACTGTCCTTTACTTACTGAGTGGTCTTGGCAAGCTTGCCAGAAATTATTTCATCATATATGTTGAGGGGTTTATTTCTGGGTTCTCTATTCTATCCCACTGACCTATATGTCTGCCTTTTCCCCAATATTGTACTGTTTTGATTACTACAGCTTTGTAGTAAGTTTTGCAATTAGGAAGTGTGAGTCCTCTAGCTTTGGTCTTTCTTAAGATTGCTCTGGCTATTTGAGGTCCCTTGAGATTCCATATGAATTTCAGGATGCATTTTATTTATTTATGCAAAAAATACCATTGGGATTTTAATAGAGATTCACTGAATCTGTAGATTGCTTTGGATAGCACTGACATCTTAACAATATTAAGCTTTCCAACCCATGAACATGGGGTGTGTTTCCATTTGTGTCTTATTTAATTTCTTTTAGCAATGTTTTGTGGTTTTCATTTTGTGAGTCTTAAACCTCCTTGGTTAACTCCTAAGTATTTTTTTCTTTTTGATGCTATTGTAAATGGGATGTTATATCTTCTTGCTGTATTAATTTTTTATTAATATGTAATGTCCTTCTTTGTCTCTTGCAAACTTTTTGGTTTTAAAGTCCGTTTGTCTGATACTAGTATAGCTACCCCTGCTTTCTTTGCATTACTAGTTTCATGGAATATATTTTCCAACCTTTTACTTTCCATCTGTTTGTACCTTTGGAACTAAAGTAAGTATCCTATAGACAGTATACAGTTGTATCATGTGTTTTGATCCATTCTGTCAATCTTTGTATTTTGATTGGATAGTTTTAGCCATTGAAATTTAAAGTAATTATGGATAAGATGAGACTTAATTTTGTCATTTTTCTATATCCTATGTATAGCCTATAGCTTTTTTTGTCCCTCATTTACTGCATTACTCTCTTCTTTTGTGTTTAATTTTTTGTAGGGAAATGCTTAAGTTTCTCTCTCTGTCTCTCTCTCTCTCTCTCTCTCGTGTATATTCTATAGCTATTTTCTTCATGATTCCCATGGGATTACATTTAACATCTTAAAGTTCTAACACTCTAATTTGAATTTATGCTACCTTAACTTCAGTAACATACAAAAATTCTGCTCCTTTACAACTTTGTCACCATCCATTTTGACTATTGAAGTCACAAAATTATATCTTTATATACTGTATCCCCCAAAACATAAACTAATAATTCTTTTAAGTGCATTAATTTCTTAAATCATTTAGAAAACAAAAAGTGGAATTACAAAATGTTGTTACCATAATACTGGCTTCTATAATTGCCTGTGTATTTATCTTTATCAAGATTTTTATTTCTTCATATGGCTTTGAGTTGCTGTCTGTTGTCGTCTCATTTCACCCTGCAGGACTCCTGTGAGCATTTCTTTGCAGAGCAAGTCTAGTAGTAATAATTATCGGCTCACTGCCTTCCGGCCTCCAAAATTTCTGATAAGAAATCTGCTGATAATCTTATCTGAGGATCACTTGTATGTGATGAGTTGCTTCTCTCTTGCTGCTTTCAAGTTTCCCTCTTTGTCTTTGTCTTTCAAAAGTTTGATTATAATGTGTCTCAGTGGAGTTCAGAACTGAAAGTTCATTGAGCTTCCTGGATGTTTATATTCATGTCTTTAATCAAATTTGGGAAGTTTTCAGCCATTATTTCTTCAGATATTCTCTTTGCCCCTTTCTCTGTCTCTTCTCATTCTGGAACTCATGTGATGCATGTTCTGGCTCACTTGGTGGTGTCCTACAGGTCACTTTGGCTCTGTTTACTTTTCTTCAGAGTCTTTCCTTTCTGTTCCTTGGACTTGATAATTTCCATTGTCTTATCTTCAAGTTCACTGGTTCTTTCTTCTGCCCTTTCAAATCTTCCATTGAATCTCTCTAGTGAATTTTTCATTTCAGGTATTGTACTTTTGTGCTCCAAAATTTCTTTTGGGTTTCTTTTTAGGTTTTCTATCTCCTTATCAGTCTTCCTATTTTGTTCATATATCATTTTCTTGACTTCCTCCATATCATCCTTTAGTTCTTTGTGTACCTTTAACACACTTGTTTCAGAGTATTTTTCTAGTAGATCTGCCATCAGGTTTTTATCAGGGACAGTTTCTGTTGATTTATTTTTTCCTTTGAATGCACCATACTTTCCTGTTTCTTTGTATGCCTTATTTTTGTTGTTGTTGTTCTGGTAGAAAATAAGACATTTGAATCTAATAATGTGTTAACTCTAGAAATAAGATTCTCCATATTCCCTAGAGTTTGCTGTTTTGTTATGGTTTTTGTATATTGTTTTTATTCTGTTGTTGTTGCTGTTGTTGTTATTGTTGTAGTCTGTCTCTGTGCCAAGAATCTGTGCCAATTTTACCAAGGTGTAAACTTAAGGTCTTCTCAGGTCTGTTATGAACCTATTCCTTTCTCTGGCCATATGCAGTCACTTTAAAAATTTCCCCATATCTGCAGTTATAAATGTCCTAGTCTTTGTTGTCTGTCTCCCCAAAGGGAAAAAGGAGAAAAATGTGAAGTTTTAGGGGGTAGTAAGAAAAAGGGCTTTGACCCTTTAAGTCCCCTGGAAGTCACGTCAGCTGGAGGGGGAGGGGATTGCAGCAATGAGAGGAGGTGCAACAAAAATGGCCGCTGCCTCTTTGTCTGCACCTCTGTGGTTAGATGCAGCAATCAGTGATAAGAGCAAAAATCCTCAATATTTGGAGAATAGGGTCTTTTTTGCCTGCCCTGGCTCCCACAAGCCGTGTGTGGGCTATTCCAGGAATATATGCATAGCTAGCCTCCTGCCATAGGACTAGGGGTAGGAAATAGGCAGCTGCTATTGTGCTATGAGCTGAAATGTATCAAAATTAACTGCAATTTACCATGCCTTCCCCTGGAAATTGCAAGTCTTCAATAGATTCCAGAGTTCCAAAATAGTTGTATCAGATTCCGCCACTGTAATTATTGTCCAGGTGGGAAAACAAACTCATGATGCTTTTCTACTCCATCATCTTTCCCCTGCTGACTCACACAGTCTTATCACTGCCTCTGCCTCCCTCTTAGAGACTGAAGAAACAAAAGGAAGAAACCCAGACATAGTTTGCATCCAGGATTACACTTATATGTACCGGACAGTGGTTGGGAGAGTGTTTTATTGACTCACAATAATTCATGCCAAGTATTAAAGTATTTCCAATGGACATAGGGATCACAAGCATGGCTGAAGACTAACGTTTGGCTTTAGTTAATTAGTTGGCACCTATGTCAACCAAGAGTTTAATAAAACTCTGTTAGAAAATAGGGTAGGAGAGTGATTGAGAGCAGGGACTGTAGAATTAGGCTGTTTGGGTTTGAATTCTGGGTTTGCTGCTTCCTGTTTCTTTGACCTTGGTTAAGTTGCTGTACTTCTTTCTTTCTTGATGTGTGTAATGGAGCCAATGATAGTACCTGAATCAAGAGAGCTGTTAGGATAATTACATGAGTTAATATGTGTAAGAAAACTCAAGCACATTGTAAATGCTGAACATGAGCTGGTAGAAGAATATGTATGTTCTGTCCATAGGCATGGGGTAAAATTTCTGTAAGAAAAGGACAGAGTCAGTAGATACTGACTGGGTAGGCAGTCTGCTCTGTGTAGTCAATCAAGGACTCAGATGGATAATGGCCCTGTTATATTCAGTATGTGGTTTCTGAGGTTTCCTTAGGGGGCCTCCATACAGCTTGTTAAACTAGGAGAATATAGAGGAGCTCAGTGGAAAGTTTTTATGAATTGGTTTCATTGGTTAGAATTTCATTGGTTAGAATTTCATTGGTTAGAATTCAGTCACAAGATCATACCCAATTGCAAGGGAGGCTGGGACATATAATCTAGCTGGAAAAAGGAGTTTATGAATTTGGAGGGAGAGCTATCAGTGTTGGCTACAGCTGAACATCAAGACCAAATTAGTATTGGTATCCCAGCAAGAAAAGACTACATTGAATTAAAATAGCTATAATGTCATTGGCCTCTATTGAGGTTGTTTTAACAAAGCACTTTTTGAAACTGGTCATTGAATATACTCTAAAAATATGGATGAGGACATTGTTCACGTCATTACATAATGTGCTTTCTAAGGAACTCTAGGAAAAATTTCCCTTTGATCTTAATGCCAAAGTAATTGTGTTTCCTCAAGTGAGAAGTTTTTTTGTTTTACCATCAACCTTAGAAGTATTAGTAATTGTTTAACTGTCCAACATTGGATTGGAAAACTTATAGCAAATTAACTTTTTAATTCAACTGATATTTAATGAGTATTTACTGCCTGGCAAGCTTTGAGCTAGATACTGAAGATATAGGAAAGAACAAAACATACATGGGTTGGATCCTGCCTGGTGGAACTCACAATCTGGATGAGGGTCTGGGAGTGAAGCTGGAGATACATAATAAACAAATAAATGACTACATAAGTGCAACAATACCAATAAATAAGAGACCAAGGTAGGGGCACCTGGGTGGCTCAGTCAGTTAAACATCTGACTCGATCTTGGCTCAGGTCATGATCTCACAGTTCGTGGGTTTGAGCCCCACATTGGGTTCCACGCTGACAGCGCAGAGCCTGCTTGGGATTCTCTTTCTCCTTCTCTCTCTGCCCCTCTCTCCCCATTCAAAATAGGTGGATAAACTTAAAAAAAAAATAATAAAAAGACCAAGATAAAATTTAAGAGTCATGAAATGACTTTACAGACAATGAATAGGGAAGGGATTTCTCTGAAAAGGTAACATTTAAACTGAGCCGTACAAAAGTTGTTGTGCTTCCAGCAGGATGTACAATTTGCACAAAAGCTTTAAGGTGGGATTGAGCTTGACATGATCAAGGGATAGAAGGGAGGCCAGAGTGACAGGAGAGCAGCAAGTGAAGGAGGGAGAAAAGCACAAGATGAAATTGGAAAGCTAGCCATATAGGACTTTGAGTGCATGGTCAAGAGTTTGGTTTCCATTCTAAATGCAATGGGAAATTGCTGAAGGCTTTAAGCAGGAGAATGATGGATCCTGCTTGTGTTATGAGATCACTTTTGCTACAATGTAGGGACATGGAAGCAGGGAGAACAATCAGGTGATGGGTGTCAAGGTCTGGAAAAAAGCAGATGGTACCTCAACCACAGAAGCCTGTGTATTCTGACAGGGAGCATGCATTCCTGGCTTGTGCCCAGGAAGAAGAGGAGACTCCGTGGTGTGGGCTTTATTCTTCTTTCCCTACCCTTTCTTGACCCACTTTCCATTTGTGCTTGTTTGTTGTATGTTAGAGAACCTTGTGAACAGCTTTAAATTCTTTCTGGATATTCTGTATAATTCTACAATCCTGGGATATAGATCCTTCTTTGTTCCAAAAGTGATTCATTATATTGCTTAGAAAGAACAAATATTGTTGGGGCGCCTGGGTGGCTCAGTTGGTTAAGCATCTGACTTTGGCTCAGGTCATGATCTTGAGGTTCTTGAGTCCAAGCCCCACGTTGGGCTTTGTGCTGACAGCCAGAGCCTGGAGCCTGCTTTAGATTCTGTGTCTCCCTCTCTCGCTGCCCCTCCCCCACTCGTGCTGTCTCTCGCTCTCTCTCTCTCTCTCTCTCTCTCAAAAATAAATAAACATTAGGAAAAAAAGAATAAATATTATTTCTCAAGAGGTTTGGTATTTCTGGGTAGTCAATTGGGAAGACAGTTGGGACTTCTAGAGAAAGTGGATCCAGAGGACCCAAACTGCTACTTAAGAACAATTTATAAATGTAGATTATGGAGCTCAGAAAGAAGTTTCTCTTTGATATTTCTCCTAGATTACATGAAAGAGAGTCACTGGGGAATTCTGTGGACAGTCAGGGAAGCTTCAAGTTTGGTGGCTATAAAGAGAGGAGTTAAAATTGGGGAACAAAGGGGTGAACGTGGAGAGAGGGAAGTAAGACAGGAGACTACTTCCTCAAAGTCAGGATGGTTATGAGAATGCTCTGGTTTGAACTTCAAGAAGTTACTGGAAATGAATAATGTCACACACACACACACACACACACAGACATCTATTGAAAAGATATAGCAAATGTCTGTTGCAAGTCAGCTTTTGGCAAATTAAAGTACCATGATGATCCTTCAATTTGCTAGAGAACAAGAGGCATTGACTGTCCCAGTGCGGGTACGGACAGGGAGTGAATATCCTGGCCATTGTATCCATAATGAACATGCATTTCTCCCTCTCTTCAGCCCTCCTGGCTAACCCAGTTTCCTTCCTTCCCAGCCAGCACACCACAGCTTGCTAACTCAGTCCACTAGGTCCACTCCTATATTCCCAAAATATATGTCTCTTCATCCTTAGTATCATGTCTGGCTGGGCCTTTAGCAGCCTTTGGTACCTCATTTGACTCAACTATTTTCCTGTTCTATTGAGCATTAAGGTAATAATTTAACTACCTTAGGCATACAGTATATAGAGTAAATGGTTTGTTGAATTTGATTGCTTAATATTTTTAGAAAACTAACAATTTGTAGAGATAAATTTGTATGTATGAAACATATGTGTGTATACATAGGTGATATAAAGATATATAGACACACACACAGAGTGTTTGCCTGCAAGAGAGATCAATAACGCGTATGTCTATTGGACACAAAGTAGCTGCCGCCTATGAAGAAAGGGACAGAGAGAACAGGAGGGGAAGAGTAAAGGAACTAGAGCTGACAAAGAGTAGAAGCAAAAATGTCAACATACCCCCTACTTTTAATGCAAAGCATGCCACTGTCAGATAATGTCACAATTCCTGCCACTAGAATCCATGGTTCTGTTCCTAAAGATCTTGTTCTCTTTTATAATCCCAGGCCAGGAGGGGCTCCATTCAATCCCCTTTTATTTGTCAGGTTTGATACTCTTAAGAGGTCTCACTTTAAACAGGCTCGAGAACTCCCATTGGTTTCTCTTAAGGTTATCTCTCATATATATATATATATATATATATATATATATATATATATTATATTTCTGATTATTTCAGTAGTGTCTGGTTGCAGATAGAATCAGAGATGCTCACTATTACAAACACAAAAGAGAGCAATAATAAATAAAAGAACTTGGAGCTAGACTATGGGGGCTAAATCTCAGTTCTCCCATTTACTCAGTATATGTCCTTCAGCAAAATTGTCTGCCCTCTCAGTGCCTCAGTTTCCCTATTTATAAAATGATACCAACGAGCATACCTACCTTCTAGGGTTGTTGTAAGAGTTAATTGGGTTAATACACATAAAGCACTTGGAACTGCCCTGGCAACATTTAGAACGCCGTGAAGGTTAGCTTGTATCGCTGCTTTCCTCTTCAGCTAGGAATTACTACAAGTAGGAGTAGACTGCTCATTCCACCAGTTCTTCCTGATCACTCCTCTCCCACACCAAGCCTCTGTGATGGGATGCCCCACCCTAGAGCAGGATCCGAGGATGTCAGGAAAAGAGGCTGGAGCGCAGTGTGTGGAGTGGTGGACCTTGGGTTTAAGGTGAAGTGCCAGGTGTTTCTTTACCTTCACCCACCTGTTAGAAGAGCCCATCTGACTGCCCAAGTCTTGTTCAGTCCAGCCCATGTCCAACTCCTTCCCATACTCAACTCATCTTTTATTACTCTCTGGCCAGTAGAAGGTGCTGAATCTCATGGCCACCTCTCATCCTTCTTACTGTACGTCTCAGCTCTGTTTGCTAGGGAAAAGGCCCAGGATTGCTGGCCAGGTGATAAAGAAAGTGTGGGGCTGGGGAAAAATCTTCCCCAAACATGATTGGAGCAAAATACCCTTGGACATTATACCCTCAGCAAGTTCCTCAAAATTTAAGTGACATTTTTCAGACACATGAACTTTCCTAGTCTGATTTCCTGGAAAAGCCAGATATTCAAAGAAATTGTACGGCCCTGGTGGCCAAACGAGGTCAGTAAATTCTCCCACTGAGCCCCTTCTCAGGCTTGAAAAATTACCTGCTGGCACAGGAACATGTTTGAAACTTGTGGGCGGGGACTGCCTCCGAATATTTGCCCTCCCACAAACTCACCACTGGCCCACTTCAACTCCCACAACTAGGTCCTGAATTGTGGCAAAAGCCACATTCATGTAAGTACTGTCAAGCCAGATGACCAGCCAGTCTGTTTTTCCACAATATGTGTTACTCTCCTGGGACACATGTCTTCAGGTATATACCTTTTGATGCAGACAGACTACTTACAGCACGTTTTTCCAAGGAAATAATCAGACAGGGACCCATGTCATATGTACACATAGGTGAGGTCATTTGTGGTTCCATTGTTTTATAATATCAGAAATACTGGAAATCACCTAAGTGGTTCTCAGTAGTGATGGCTTAAGTAAATTATGGTGTAGTGATGCAATGAAATACTCATGAGTCATTACAAGTAATCATGGGACCTATAATTGTTGACATGGAAAGATGCCCATGGCAATTTTGATGAGTGATAAAAGAAGTTCAGTGAACAAACAGCATCTTAATATAATGGCATTTATTAAAATTGCATTCATACATACATGTGTGTCCAGAGAGCTATAGAAAATTATGTTCACCAAAATACTAGTGATTATCTCAGGTGTATTTGGGTAATCTTATTTATTTATTTATTTATTTATTTAATTTATTGTTATTATTATTGTTTTTAGAGGGAGAGAGAGAGAGTGCACGAGCAGGAGAGAGGAGCAGAGGGAGAGAGAAGGAGAATCTCAAGCAGGCTCCATACTCAGCGCAGAGTCCCATGACCCTGGAATTATGACCTGAGCCAAAATCAAGAGTTGGATGCTCAACCACCTGAGCCACTCAGGCGCACTATTTGGGTAATCTTTACTCTTTTCTTTAAAACAAAAATATATTTAGCAATGATATAATGTGTCATTTTGCAATCTGAAAAAACAAACTAAACTTTTTACATTTTAATTCTGAGGGGAAAAGAATGAGCTAGGTTTTAATCATATTTTTATGAATACAATCTTGGGTTGACCATACCAACCAGGTAACAGCATAAGAATAATATAAATAACATTTATTGAGAACTTACTATGTGTTAATAGGCTCTGTTCTAAGCACTCTCCATGTCTCAAACCATTTAATCTACACAACATTCTACATTTGACATTTACCCCTGTTTTACAGATAATGAAGCGATACCAAGAGAGAAAGTCCTTTGTTCAAGGTCTCAGGGCTGGTACAAGATGAAACAGAGAGTTGGGCAGAGGTCTCTGATCATGACCCGTGTGTGGCTCCATGGACAGTTCACCTGCTCTTTATCTGCAGGGAGGTCTGACAATGGGTGAGTGGCTGATAGGAGTAACACTCCATCCTCTTCCTCTATTGTTCTGAAGGGTCTTCAGCCTCCCATTGGCTACCTGTTCACTTACCTCCTCTCAACTTCAATTTCCTCTTTCGTGAAATAAGAAAGACTTCTTAGACCTCCTGACTTACAATGCATTACTCCCCTCTGTACCATGTATGGACCTAGGAGCTACTTCTATTGTGGCACTTACACTGCCCCCCACTGTCATCACCAACATCCTATCTCAGGCTGAGAGGCCCCTGGATCCCTCAATGGGCAAGTCGTCAAGACAGGCTAGAAGACAGCTGAGTTGGGCGTTCTCTGTGCCTGCATTTACCACTCTCTACAATAATTCTGTTCATGTGTCATTCTCCCCACTGGACATGGCTCCTCAAAGCAAAGACAATGTCTTGAGCACCTCTGCATCCCCAGTGCCAGGACCATAACATTGTTCAATTAAACAACACCCTTTGTGGAGTGAATAACTAGAAATTATGGCCATGTGGCCTTATGCTATCAGAGTAACAGTCTGGGAAAGCAATGGTTGCATCTGAATTTATTTTTAGTGTTCTGTTTTCTACCTTGTCTGGCACCACATTCAGAATAGAAATGTTCATTAAATAAAGAAGTCACTAATTTTTAACATGCCACTTATGCAAAAGGCACCAGCAGGCCCTGTTTTATATGAATTACCTAATTCAAGAAATACTAGGCTTTCTTTTTTTTAATTTTTAATGTTTATTTATTTATTTTGGGAGAGAGAGAGAGAGACAGAGAGAGCAAGTGGGGGAAGGGCAGGGAGAGAGAGGGAGACAGAGAATTCCAAGTAGGCTCTGCACTGTCAGCACAGAGCCCACTATGAGGCTCGAACTCACGAACTGTGAGATCATGAACTGAAATCAAGAGTTGGATGCTCAACTGACTGAGCCACTCAGGTGCTCCAAGAAATACTAGGCTTTCTATCTAAGTTAGAAAATATTACAAAACTCCATCTCGTATTTCAGGCATTTTACCACAATCCCTCAGAGCAGCTAGTGGGGAGTAGAGGCTGATTTAACGTTTCTGCCCTCTGTGTCAACTAATGTCTACTTTACACATAGTCCCACATCTCTGCGATTACTATGGTTTCTAAATCCCCACATGCCACGAGTTAGGTGAGTAACTCATGTCTGAATGCTTACATATTACGCCCCCCCCCAAGGGTAAACTGAGGATCCTGATATCTGCTTTTCTTACAAAAGAAAATCCAAGAAACATAGACAGATACAAGGCACATATTGAAATAGCCACTTTTGGCCGGGGAGTTCTCACTTTCTCTTCCTCCCTTTTACTCACTTTTCTTCACGAGGATGGTGGTGAACAAAGTAATCAAACCTCGGGATTCTCTAATGCTGAGCCATCAATTAGGGCATGCTGATGACATCAAAATCACCTGTTTTCAAAGTTTCAAAAACATGCATATCTCTGCACCTCAACCATGGAGATTTTCAATCAAAAGGTCTGGGGGAGTGTCCAGGCACCTCTATGTTTTTAAAGTTCCCCAGGGGATTCTGATGTGCAGCCAGGTTTGGGAAAAACTGATATGGGTCAGTCTCCTCAAAACGTGAGTCAGCTGTCTTCTCCTGTCTCTGACTGTATTTGAAAAGATGAAAATATGAATCATTTCACTTTCTTTTTTCTTTTTTTAAACGGAGTTGAAACCAAGAGTCAATGTGAGAACTTCTTATTTCCTTTATCTGAGGTTGAGTTTAGGTGTCCCCTCCACTTGACCAGGCACTGCGTCTCCTCCTAAAGATCTCTAAGGGCAAAGGATGCCAATCTAGACTTCAGGAGAAAGATCCCCTCCTCCATTCCACTCTGGGACCTTGTTGTAGTTGTGGTGAACCGTGGTTAGGGAATTCCTGGACGAAAGGGCTATGTGATGCTATGATTTCTAAAAGAAATACACATTTAGCCTTTGGTTTCTGTTTCTGGCACAGAGCTCCTCAATACCTTGGAATTTCCTAAGTGATGAGGACTGTAAATGTGTTTCTGTTATGTTAGTGAGGTGACTTATGGATGCACCTAAGTTTGGGACTGGTTTCCAGGAGAACCAACCAGTGATCAGAGACGCGGAACTTTGGAGTTTTAATGCCCTGACCTCCTGACAATAGAAACGTGTCAGAGGTTAAATCAATCACCAGTGCCCAATGATTTCAACCAACAATCATGCCTATTGAATGAAGCCACTAAAAACCCAAAGGGGGGCACCTGTGTGACTCATTCGGGTAAGTGTCTGACTTTGGCTCAGGTCATGATCTTGCGGTTCAAGGGGTTCAAGCCCCATATCAGGCTCTGTGCTGACAGCTCAGAGTCTGGAGCATGCTTTGGATTCTGTGTTTCCCCCTCTCTCTGCCCCTCCCCCTGCTCACACTCTGTCTGTCTCTCTCTCAAAAATAAATAAACATTTTTTAAAAATCAAAAAAAAAAAAAAAGGAAAAGGTTCAAAGAGCTTCCAGGTTGTGGCGTCAGAATGCTTCTATATGCCACTGTGCTGGGCTCAAACTCTATCAGGACAGGTGGGCCTTTGTTCAGATCTCACCCTTTGTATCTCTTCATCTGGATGTTGATTAGTATTTTTAATATCCTTTGTAATAAGTTAGTAATCTAGCAAGTAAATTGGTTTCCTGAGGTCTGTGAGCCTGTCTAGGAAATTACTCAAACCCAAGGAGGGGTGGTGGGAACCTCTGATCAGTAGCTGGTCAGTCAGAAGCACAGGTGACAGTCTGCACTTGTGACTGGTATGTGAAGTGGGGACAGCCTTGTATCACTGACCCCTCCACCTGTAGAATCTGATACTACCTCTGGGTAGATAGTGTCAGAATTGAGTTGAATTGTAGGACACCCAGCTGTTATCCAAGAACTGCTTGTTGGTGTGGGAAAAAACTCACCCCCAACACACACACTGAAATGGGTACACAATTTTAAGCTGGTTCTGGGGATCCTTCAGTCCTGAGTTCCTGGGACCACACCAGGTTCATCTCAGAGCAGGCCTCAATGTCTGGGGCCAACACTCTTGCCTCCCTCTGTCCCTCAAGAGATGAGCCAAGACCAGGAAAATGGAGGAATGTTGGGATGCACGTAGACAATTTAGTTCCTTGACTGTCTCTACCTTGTCCTTCCCCCAAAACCACCCTAGAAATGATGCCATGCCTATGTCAGCATGTAGCAGTAAGGGGATCTCAAGCTCTGCTGCTCCTCTGTGTTATTAGAACTGTCTGATGTAATGGAGGCCACTTGAGCAAAAATGATAATTCTACCAGCTACCTAGGCAGACCTGACACTGGAACCACAGGCCAGTCTGTAGAAGGGACTGGAATGAGGACCAGAATTCTAGTCAGGGCTGTCTCTCCCTTCCCTTCTTTGGTTTCCCTCTGAAGAGCTTGCCTAGGCTACATGGTGAAGAGGCCTTCTGCCTTCCTGCCCATCCCCCTGCCTGATGGGTAGAGAGAAACCTTCATCGTATCTCAGTCCAATCTCATACCTCACGGGTCACTTATGACTCAGCTCAGTTCCAGCTCTTTTAACAACTTTCTGATATATAATTCACATACCATACAATCCACCCCTTTAAAATATACCATTCAATGGTTTTTTGTATATAAACAGAGTTGTGCAACAATCAGTACAATAAATTTTAAAACATTTTCATCATCCTGTAATGAAACCCCATACCCTTTAACAGTCACACCTCTATATCCCCTCCTAGTCCGAGTCCTCAGCAACCACTAACTACCGTCTGTCTCTAGGGGTTGTCTGTTAAAGACAGTTCATATCTGTAGACTTATACAGTATGTGGTCTTTTGTGACTGGCTTCTTTCACTGAGCATGATGTTGTCAAGGTTCAGCCACACTATAGACTGAATCAGTACTTCATTCCCTTGTAAGGCTGAATTCTTTTCCACTGGATGGATACACAAAAGTGTATTTATCCATTCATCAGCTACTGGGCAGTTGAGCTCTTTCCACTGGGGGCTATTATGAATAATACTGCTAGGAACATTGGGGTACACTTTTTGTATGGACATACATTTTCATTTTCTCTTGGTTATATGCCTAGGAGTAGAATGCTGGGTCATATGGTAACTCTACGATTAACATTTAGGGGAACTGCCAGAGCCCAGTTCCACTTGAAATTCCAGTCTCACATCCTTTTCAATCTCCCCCTACTCCAGGAACAGGGTAAACATGTGGGTCAGCTCTCTTGGAGTGAGAGAGGCAAATATCCCCAGGATGGGTCTGGGTCAGGCCAGTGATGGTACTCTAATAAAGGCCAAGGACCCCTGTGCCTGTGGCTTATCCCCCTTCTGTGTCCCTTGAGGCCACAGGAACCATGGAGTTTTTAATGGCCACTGAGGGCAGGAAGGCCTGGGATGAGGGGTGCCTCGATTTTCATCATCCCTGAAAACAACCCCACAGCCCTTCTGACATCCCAGAAATGGGGTACTTTAGGGAACCTCTCACCTTCAGAAACCCCAGGCAAGCAGCAGGTGTTACATTTTATGAAGAGCACTTTCAAACTTCAGGACGTCCAGCATCCCTTTCTTCCCTCCCAAAGATGAGAGGAGAAGAGAACAGTACATATCCCCTCCAGGACCCCAGAAGGTCCTTCTGGTCTCTGGAATCCCTCTCTTGTGTTTTAAATTTGAAAGGCTGGTGGAAGGGGTGCCTGGGTGTTCAGTAAGTTAAGCTTCTGACTCTTGATTTTGGCTCAGGTCCTAATCTCAGGGTTCGTGAGTTCAAGCCCCACATCAGGCTGTGAACTGACAGTGCCTGAGCCTGCTTGGGATTCTCTTTCTCTCCCCCTCTCTGTGCTCCTCCCCTGCTTGCATGAGCTCTTTCTCTCCTTTTTTCTCAAAATAAATAAATAAACTTAAAAAGAAAAAAGAAAAAGAAAGAAAGGAAGGAAGGAAGAAAAGGAAAGAAAGAAAGAAAGAAAGAAAGAAAGAAAGAAAGAAAGAAAGAAAGAGAAAGAAAGAAAGAAAGAAAGAAAGAAAGAAAGAAAGAAAGAAAGAAAGAAAGAAAAGAAAAGAAAGAAAGGTTGACCAGTTCAACCTCTCCCACCCCTGCCTTTTCCACCCTCATTTCTCAGCCCTATGCCTCAGAGACTCCCCTTACTGAGGTCTGACAGTTGTGACTTCAGTAACTTTATTCTCCACAAGGAGCTATCTCAAAGGAACTTCTTCCCTAATAGTCAACTGACGGGAGATGGACTGGGGAAGTACTTCATCAGTAGCTCCCATGAACCCATTCAACTTAAAATAAACCTCCCTTTTATCTGAGTTGCTTTCAGAGAATGAGCCAAACTTTGACCTCATTCCTTCTAAAAATAAACACCCATCTCTGTTGCTCTGGCCAGAACACCCTTCCCCACCTTCCCTTCCCTCATATTAAGGCAAGGTCTTCCTTAGCAGGTAGAGATCAGGTGGGTCACTAGAGGCCGACCTCCAGTCCCTGGACTCATCATGAGTCAAGGAAGACTGGTTTCCAGGGAGGCCCCAGGTGGTCTTCTCCCCTCTCTCTCTGCCTCCAGTTGTCTGTGACCTTCTCCATCTTCAAGAGAGGGGGCTAGCCATCATTGCCATTCATCACATTCCACATCAACACACATCAGAGCCTTAGTTGCTCAAAGAGGTAAAAGAACTGTATGCTGAAAACCATAGAAAACCTATGAAATAAATTGAAGAAGACACAAAGAAATGGAAAAACATTCCATGCTCATGGATTGGAAGAACAAATATTGTTAAAATGTCGATACTACCCAATGCAATCTACACATTCATTGCAATCCCAATTGAAATAGCATCAGCATCCTCCTCAGAGCTAGAACAAACAACCTAAAATTTATATGGGACCACAAAAGACCCAGAATAGTCAAAGTAATGTTGAAAAGAAAATCAAAGCTGAAGGCATCACAATCCCGGATTTTAGCCTGTGCTACAAAGCTGCAATCATCAAGACAGTATGATATTGGCACAAAAACAGACACATAGACCAATGGAATAAAATAGAGAACCAGAACTGGACCCACAAATGTATGGCCAACTAATCTTTAACAAAGCAGGAAAGATTATCCAATGGGAAAAAGTCTCTTTAGCAAATGGTGCTGGGAGAATTGGACAGCAACATGCAGAAGAATGAAACTAGACCACTTTCTCACACCATACACAAAAATAAACTCAAAATGGATGAAAGACCTAAATGTGAGACAGGAAACCATCAAAACCCTAGAGGAGAAAGCAGGCAACAACTTCTTTGACCTCAGCCTCAGCAATTTCTTGCTCGACACATCTCCAAAGGCAAGGGAATTAAAAGCAAAAATGAACTACTGGGACCTCATCAAGATAAAACGCTTCTGCACTGAAAAGGAAATAGTCAACAAAACCAAGAGGTAACTGACGGAATGGGGAAAGATATTTGCAAATATATTGGATAAAGGGTTAGTATCCAAAATCTTTAAAGAACTTACCAAACTCAACACCTGAGAAACAAATAATCCAGTGAAGAAATGGGCAGAAGACATGAATAGGCACTTTTCCAAAGAAGACATCCAGATGGCCAACAGACACACCAAAAGATGCTCGACATCACTCAACATCAGGGAAATACACATCAAACAACAGATGTTGGCGAGGATGCAGAGAAACTGGAAACTTCTTGCACTGTTGGTGGGAATGCAAAATGGTGCAGCTACTCTGGAAAACAGTGTGGAGTTTCCTCAAAAAATTAAAAATGGAACTACCCTACGACCCAGCAATAGCACTACTAGGAATTTATCCAAAGGATACAGGAGTGCCAATTCAGAGGGGCACATGTACCCCAATGTTTATAGCAGCACTTTCAACAATAGCCAAATTATGGAAAGACCCCAAACATCCATCAGCTGATGAATGGATAAAGATGTGGTGTGTGTGTGTATACACACACACACACACACACACACACTCACACACGAATACTACTCAGAAATGAGAAAGAATGAAATCTTGCCATTTGCAACAACATGGATGGAACCAGAGGTATTATGCTAAGTGAAATAAGTAAGAGAAAGATATCATATATTTTCGCTCATATGTGGAATTTAAGAAACTTAACAGAAGACCATGGGAGAAGGGAAGGGGAAAAAATAGTTTCAAACAGAGAGGGAAGAAAACCATAAGAGACTCTTAAATACAGAGAACAAACTGAGGGTTGATGGTGGGCAGGGTGGGGAAGAGGAAATGGGTGATGGGCATTGAGGAGGGCACTTGTTGCGATGAGCACTGGGTGTGGTATGTAAGCAATGAATCATGGGAATCTACTCCCAAAGCCAAGAGCACATTGTAACATACACTGTATGTTGGCTAACTTGACAATAAATTGTATTTAAAAAAATAAAATAAAACCTTGGTTTCTGACTTTGGGGAGGTTGCTAAGGCTAGTTCCAGATAAACTCCTGACTCCTTGAAATTCTCACCCCTTCCCAAGCTCTTGGTCTTTGTTCATTTCTCCAAAACCCCGGGTGCACTTTTTTTCTCATTCTTAGGCTGGGTTCTTTTATTTTTTCTCTATAAGGCCAAGCAGGGTGGGAAAGGTTGGACTTGTTGTTTGGATCTTGAACAGTTAACACTGATTTATCTCCTGCTATTGGACAAGGAGTCTTCTAGATGCTTTACATGAAAATTTACATCACATTACATTATATACACTGCATCTGGAGGAAAATATCTGGGGAAGAAAGAAGTGAAGTGAATTCTGCCCTGCATTTACAAAGTGATCCTGGTAAAGCAGAACAATCTCTCTTTGCCTCAATTTTCCCTTCTATGAAATGGACCTTGGAGGCCTTGGAGACTGGTGGTAGACATTGGTGAGGTCATTATTATGCTTATCATATTGCAGTATTTTGTGACCTACGTTCTAATTTTCCATTAGTAAGTATCAATGCAACATGGAGGGGTCTGTATTCTGCATGTCAGCTATGCCTCAGGGATCTTTTGTGATAAAGAGAACGACACTAAATTAAATAAATTGGAAACAAACATAAACCCTTGGCCAAGTTCTTAAACTGATTTCTTGTTGCTGTTGGTTAGCAATTGAACTTTACTGTCCATTACTGATTTTTGATGATTATTTCCACATCTTTACAAAAGTCATCTGTGTCCACGGCAAGTTATTTAGGAAATAAAATAGAAGTCACAAGAAGAAACTAAAACATCACCTGCAAGTCCTCCACCCAGAAATGTGCTGTTAACACTAGTTATCTACCCCTCCGGTGTTTCGTTGAGGCATATGGATTTCTAAGGCAGTAAAGTGTGCTGAGATTCCAGTTTGAGTTTCGTTTGGGAACTTTGTCAAAACTCCCAGCCCTTCTCTGGGTTTGAGATGAGTCTTTTTGTCCCCCCAAACCTCAGTTGCTCAGCAAGAGCCCAGAGGAAAGAGTGGAGGGAAGAGGTGGACAGAGAGGGAGGGGGCTTAGAGCACAGAGGGAGAGATACAGCGGGGAGTGGGTCTCCCCCTTCAACACAGGCAGAACTCTGATGGATGGTGTGGGGATCTTGAAGACACTAAACTCTGAGAGCCACACGGGGGACCTATGCCCTTTCTTTAGACTATCACGGTAACTGGAGAAGGTCAGGTAAGAGCAGGCATCCCCCCTGAAACCACACACCCAGAGCTGTGGGTGGAGAAGCAGGTCCCCAGAGGAAGTCTGGCTTCCCACAGACACAGCCCCATCCTTGAGGAATAGGCAGCCAGTCCCATTTGTAGCCAATACAAGTTTTATTCCTTCTTGTTTAACGGATGCAGTTGAAAGAACAAGGAAGAAAGAAGAAGGCTGCTTTTTCAGAAGAAAACCAATTAAGGCACGTCATGGACAGAGTACGAGAAAATATTAGATAAATGCGGCTAAGAACACACACCCTACGTGCACCTCAGAGCCTTGTCCCTGCTCAGGCCACACCTATGAGCCCAAGGGGATGGGGCGGCAGGAATGGGTTGGTCATCCAGCCTTGCGCTCAAGTTGGCCTGTTCTGCACCCGCTTTGAGTCTCACTGCTGGAAAGCCTCACATGTAGTGGGACCACAGAGGCCTGAGTCCAAATTCAGCCATGCAGCTGAGGAAGGGTTGCTTGACCTCGACTCTTTCTTCATATGTAAAATGGGCCCGATGGTATGTAGACCACACATTGCTCCGAGAATGGAGTCCTGTAGTGGGTCAAACAATTTCCCCAAATATTTATGTCCACCTGGAGCCTCAGAATGTGACCTTATGTGAAGCAAGGTATTTGCAGAAGTGATTACTTAAGATGAGGTCATCTTGGATTAGGGTGTGCCCTAATCCAATGGCTGGTGTCCTTCTAAGAAAAGGAAAGGACACTCAAAGATACACAAGAGAAGAAAGTCCTGTGAAGATGGAGACAGAGATTGGAGTGATCAGCTACAAACCCAGGAGAGTGGCCAAGGCTTGCCAGAATCACACGGCAAGCTGGGAATCAGCAAGAGGGCATTCTTGACTGGAGCCTTTAGAGGCAGTGGCCCTGTGACACCTGATTTCACCCACCTTGCCTCCAGAAATGTGGGCAAACCTTGAGCGTAGTGTCTGCTGTCTTAATCCACCCAGTCTGTGCTAACTTCTTACAGCAGCACTAGGAAACAAACAAAGGCACCTGCAAAAAGTCCCTGGCGCACAGCTAGAATGTGCTGGTGTTCTCTTCCTCCCCTTTTCCTACCAAGTGCACCAGCTTCTTCAGGGACACATTGCAAGGTGCACCTGAGGGCAGAGGAGCAGTGCTTAAAAGCAAAACCAAAACTTCTCAGTAGGCTGGGTTTCAGCCAGTTCCTCAGACTTAGTTTTGGTTTGAATTACCCTCGTGTTACAAGGAAGCCTGAGCTAGATGGAGATGATGTCTTTTCTTCTCTTCCCTAACGTACCTTACGTGACAGCTTTTTGTGGCCCGTCCTCATATGTCCCTCTGCCAGCTGGGAAGAATCCTGGCTGGGAGCTGAGGCTTGTTGCAGTGGTTTAGGTAGCAACCTACATTTTTTTTTTTTTTTTTTTTGGTTTTGTTTGGTTTCGGCTGTTTGTTCAGTTGACTCCTATGACAGAGTCTGACACAGGAGCTGCTGTTTGTTGCTTCTTTTCTTTAACGTCTTTGCCTGTGGAGTGGGGCCAAGTTCTGATGTGAGTATCCAGTAGGTTGAGATTTCCTCCTCACTGAACTGGTGTTGCAGACGATGATGAGGCTGCCACGGTCAGGTAAGTGTGGGCACACTTTCCCTTTACATCATTGCAAGCAGGAGAACATCTGCCTCGGCAGTTATGTTCAGGCACGCTAACAAGCTAATATCTTGCTGTCTCCAAAATAGTGGGATTTCTCAAGCTCGCTTGTATACGTATTACATGTTGGGAAGATTTATGAGCTGAGATTTTTTTTTTTTTTCCTGCACAGAATAAATATGCAGTGCAAAAAAAAAAAAATTAACTATCTTGAGATTGTCTCTCAGCTTAGAATTTGGGGAAGGTTAATGGAACTTAAAAATTTGTTTTTTTGTTTTGTTTTGTTTTTTGTTTACTTCAGATCTCTGGTTGTAACTATCCCTTTGGCAGGCAGGCAGCGTTCCAGACTAATCTGCGTTTACAAGCTATGCTCTAAGAGTAAACTGTTTAAAACAAAGAAAAGCAACAAAAAAAACCAACTACAATTAAATTAACTTATAGTACATGCAACTGTTAGTTTTAATTAGATTAGAGGCTTACTAAATTAGATTCGAGGCCTACTAAAAGACTTACTTTTCTATATAAAACGATTAGAGCAAGATTAGCTAACTGAAAGAACACTGTTGCTATGTATTGCTCACTGCCTGGGTGCAAATAGTAGAAAAGAGAGGACCGTGGATTTCATGTGGGAGAGGGGTGAAGTGAGCAGCTTGAGTGAAATTGCCTATAAATAAGCTTTCTATTCCTGAAATTCTATGATTCTGTGCAAGGGAATTGCAGACATCGATTAACACAGTGCACAGTAAGAATATTCAGTGTGAATAGTAATCAGACGTAGTATCCAGAGTTAAATGCCAATTGACTGGATTTTCTCTGAGCTCCCTTCCAAGCCCAAGAAGTCAATGCATGCATGAACACCATATTGCTCCTGCCTCTCAGAAGTGGTCTATGCGCCTTCATTACCTGAACTCTCTCTACCAGCAGCTCTTGCTGACCTGCAGCTTCCAGATGTGCTCTCCCCAGATTTCTCTTTCTCGGGAGCCTTTCCATTCGACTGGAGGTCTTCAGGGGCCAGGACTGTACCTTTTAGGTTCTCTGAAACTCAATGCCTGGCACAGTGCCTCAATCATGCAGAGGGTGCCTGTTGAGTTAGAAAACGATTTGATTTGATGAATCCACAGTTGAATCGCCAGATGTGGGTCATTTGTGCGTTTGTGGAATACCCAGGGAGCAGATGGGGGTTGATTTGAGAAGAATACAGTGCAAATGAGCTCAGAGGCAGTATTTCAGGTTGTGCTTCTGAGTCAACTTGCTTTAAGATGCATGGGATAGAGATCCATAGATTGTTGTGTGACGTTTTTATTCCACATAGCAGTGCCCAAATATACCACGTACCTTCACTGGGGCATACTTAAGTCACCCTGCGGTGAGGCTTCTGCAGCCTGGTCTCTTCCTGTCACAGCCTGCTCTACCATTCCACCTGTCTCCTACACCTTGTGGTCCCCCCATCTTTAATCAACTGACAGAATTCCAATAGATACAGGTATCTGAAAGTTTATCCAGCACCAATCACCTCAGTGCCTTCCAGCACTCTCTAACACCTCTGGAGGCTGGTTCCCAGTTCTAATTTTCCAGATCTGTATTATCAATCCCTCTGCTTCTTGGGATTTTCCTCCTTTGGCTCTGAGATACTATGGTGGGGAGCTTTTCATACTCTTGGACCATTTCTTCTTTGCCTTCTGCTCTGGACTCCTACTCCTGCTCTCCTAATTTGGAGGCATCCGTCAGAGAGAGTTCAGACTCTTTTTTTTCTCCAACCTGTGTTTTTATATACTTTCCCTCTGAGAGAGTTAATTCATTCCCCCAATGTCAATTGGCATTTGCATGTTGGAATTAACATGTTTGTCTCTAGCACTGAATTGTGCCCCAAACGTGAGGCTTTCATCTGTCTTGAGTTGTTTCAATTACTTCATGACTCAAACCCCACTCGTGGCATTCCCTGTAAAATGGCTCTTGATCTAGTCTTTCCTCCACTCTACCCCTCTGCAATGGCATCACCATTGTGTCTTGATTTTCAGGCTTCAAAACCACAGTCAACTTGTTGCTTCTCTTTCTTTCCTGTATGGCTGATCACTTGTCAATTGTTTTGTCAATTGTTTTGTCAATTGTCTTGTGATGAGTTTCTCCTTCCTCTGCCTTTCTTCCCTTTTCTGAACCTAAGTCAGGGGCTTTACCAAACATCTGAATTAATACTATGACCCCCTCATTGAGTGACTGGCATTCAATTTCACTCCCTCATTTCTATACAAACAAAAAAAAAACCCCATAGATTTGATCTGTTTCACATACTTCTTTGGAATTGTCACTCACTTGTTGACAAGCTATAACTGGCATTAAACCATTGACAGAATGTCTCAACCCTAGATATGCTGTTCCTGGTCCTCCTCGATAAGACCTGAGTGTGTGTGAACCTCTGAGATTACTTCTAACTCTTCTGCAGGAGCCTCCAGAGTAGCTCCAACTCCCCAAATCCCACTCAATCTTGGACGTATCCTCCCACCAGGCAACTTGTATGGTCTGGGCATTTTCATGTAGAAACCTTTCACATCGCCTCTTACTATTTTTCATGTGTACAGAATTTTGATGTTCTGACTATGGTATAATGTCTTAGAGGGCAGGGATCCTTTCTTACATGAATCCTTGTCTTGATTCCCACTTTGACTTGAGTGAATTTTCTAATTCAAAGACGTACAAAAAGTGGAGCATCATATTCATTAGCTAAAAAGTTGAGATGCAATTTAAGTTAAACTTGAACTGATGTTAAATTGACTAATGTCTCAGGGTGCCTGGGTGGCTCAGTTGGTTAAGCACTGACTTTGGCTCAGGTCATGATCTCACAGCTGGTGGGTTTGAGCCCCACATCGGGCTCTGTGCTGACAGCTCAGAACCTGGAGCCTGCTTCGGATTCTGTGTCTCCCTCTCTCTCTACTCCTCCTCCTCCCCTGCTCATGCTCTGTCTCTCTCAAAAATAAATAAACACTAAAAAATTTTTTTTAATTGACTAATGTCTCTTGATGCCTAGCTCAGAGCTTTCCACCATGCCATTGAGAGAAGCAGCTTCCCTAGTGGCCTGGGGGAGCCATCTCAGCATGACTCTTCACCAATCTAAAAAGAGTGGCCCTTATTACAAACAAATTTTAAGTCGTTCCATATTAAAAATGAGAAATTCTGGTCTAAATAATAATAACAAATACATACATACATGCATGAATAAATAAAAATTTTAAAATAAATAAATTAAAAAAGAGTGGCCTTGCTTCTTCTCTCTCTCAAGCCTGAGCATCTTGTGACTGAGAGCTCCCTTCATGACTCTCTTTAGGGCCACAAGAAAACGTTCTAGAATTTAGTGTCTTCTGCTGTCCTGTTCCGTTTCATACCATGACTAGACCCCAACCTCTACAGTATGTTCATAGGCAGAATTGTCAGGAATTACCCAGAATTCATTAAGAATTATCCAGAAATTTAAGAAATTCAGCTAAACTGATCATTTGATTGAAAAAATGTCTTTTCTTTTCTTTCTTTTCTTTTCTTTTCTTCCTTTCTTTTTTTTTTTTTTTTTTTTTTTTTTTTTTGAAAATGTTTTTTCTAGTCACATTCTAGTGTATTCCTTAGAGGGGAGCTTGCCGGAGTACAGACAGCTACAATGAACATCCTCTGCCTGATGGAAACCCCAGCACAAACAAACACATACATAAGGAATATACAATCAGGATAAAAATGAATGGCCATGTAGGCCTGGACAATTATATAGTTATCTCCAAAACAAAGGTGAATTTCAGAAGGGGAGATGGAAGGAAGAGGGAGCATGGGTGTTTGAACACATTCATTTCATCTCATGGAGAGGTGTCCTCTCTGTGCTCTTTCAGCCAAAGGCGTGCCTTACATACAGATGCTTTGTAAATGATGCTTGAGTGAATTAATTTGGGAAGTGCACTCCATAAGTTTTCCAAAGTAACTCTTTCGGGCTTTGCCAGTCTGAATATAAAAGAGTTCAAACTTACCAACAGTAAAGGTTCCCAGAACCTGCTCTTAGAAACCCATTCTACAGTGAGTGACATAAATCCATGAAAATTTCTTATTTGATGAAAATGATTAAACAAATTAAGTTTTCTGTTTCTCTCATAGAGGAAGGAGTCAACTGGGGGCCAGTAGTCTCAGAGTATGATACCATATTGCCACACAGGCACTCGTTCATCTGTTCCTTCAGGGAACAGTCATTATCCTTTATAAACAGTTATAAACATTTATGAAACACACGGACATGCATACACACAAACACACACCAAGATAAAGAGGAGTGTTATAAGGACCTAATACAGTACAAAGAGCTCTTGTTCTAACATGAAAGACAGACGTGTAACAAATTAATATACCAACAAGGAGTTGAGTGCTAACATTAGTGAATAGCAGACAACAACTGAGGCAGAAGGAACAGCTTGGAGCAGCTAGAAAAGGCTTATCTACTTGTGTTGAGTGCATAAGAATGTAAGGCCACTTAAGGAAATATTTATGACCCAGTACAGTTTCTTCGAGCTCCAGTAGAAACTGAGATAGAGGGGAAATAAGATTGGACAAAATAAATGGAGATCAGTTAAGAGAGATTAGAATCTCAGAGCACCTGTGAGGGCCTTGTCATGGAAAGCACCTGTATTACTTCTGTGGCTAAGGCAGGAGGGACCAGATCTGAAAAAGTTGTGTAGCCCACGCAAAGGAGAACTTTACCTTATAAATCACCGGAGCTATTGGAATCTTTTAAGCAGGAGTGACATGGTCACATTTGATTATTCAGTATTCAGGAGAGTCTTCCTGCCAGGTAAATGGATAATTCATTCATCCAGTATGAACCGAGTGCCAGCTTCCTACCAGACACAGTTCTAGGGACTGAAAGATGTTAATAAGCAAATCAGACAAAGATCTCTGTCATTTTAGTGATTAGATTCTTATCGAAGACAGTAGATGATAATATAACAAATGAGTGCATTATGTGGCATGTCAGATGGTTATGAGTGCTTTGGAAAGTTGAGAGAGCTAAGGAGAATTGGGAATGCTGGAGGAGTGGTGGTGTTGTGATTTTGCATAAGACAGTCTCATCGGAAAGACCAAGGAAAGTCTCTGCATTTAGGGAGTTGCACACTGGCAACAAGGTCTGCTTTTGAGGGAATGCATCTGGGGAAGAAGCCCCAAAGACCTGGCATCAAGCTTAGGGCCACTTAGAGAACTCCAGAGTCCCAAGAACCCAGATTGTGGCGGGGTTTAGGGGCAGGTCAAGGGCCCCAGAGGACACTCTTAGCTCTGCAAACACCAGGAGCATGGCCACTGTCGAGTCCACTAAAGCACAGGGCTCAAGGCAGCGATCCCTCTTGCCTGGACTACTAGACGGACTCAGGACTTTATTCTCAGTGAAATGCTAAGCCATCAAAAGATTTTGAGCAGGATGCTCTGCCATGGTATAAAGCGGAATGACGAGATGCTGAATAAAGATGATGGCAGCGGGGTGGTACAAAGAAGAGGCATCATCCAGAAGTATCCTGGCATAGAATTAATAGGACTGGGGGATGGACTGGATTTGCAAGACGAGAGACGAGTAGGTTCAAGACGACACACCCAAGATTCTGGCTTGAGGTAGGTGTTAATATTATTTGGCATTACAGGAATATAGGACACAAAGAGTTTTCGTAAAGTGCCCAGGGCCTTAGAGGTTCATAATTCTAGACCCAGGTTTTGAGCTCAGATGTGTCTGACTTTAGAGCATGAGCTCTTATCCATTGCACAGAAGAGACTATCCCTAGCTGGAAGAAGCTGCTGGTTGGAAAGTACCTTCATAACATTATCTATCTCTCTGTGGAGGTAGTGTGCAAGGAAAGTCCCCTTAGACGGGCAAGGAAGAAGGGGAAGTTACAGCCAGGTCTGGGTGAGCCAGGCGTCCTTTCTGTTGCCAGAATGTGTTACACGCTATCCTTCTTAGCTCTAGAAATAAGAATGCTGGGCAAGTGCAGCATGAAGATGGTTTCTTTTCTGGGTACATTTGCCTTTTCAATAAGGAAGAGGGTCTTCAAGTCCAGCTAAGGTCTAGCATTTCCCTATGGAAAGCACTTGATGGAGCTCCTAGTTGGTACCCATGGTAATATGTCTCTTTCTAAAATGAAAACAAGATTACAGCCCTCTGTGGACCTCACAATCCCTCCTAGCTACTGCCTCGTTGCTCTCTCTTGTTATAATACTCTTCTCTGAAGCACTGCCTATATTCTGTTGTCTCTACACTCTTAGCTCTTATTTTCTCTCCACTTCACAGTCTTTTCATCTGCACCAAATCCATGGACGTCCCACAAGTGGGCTCTCTCATGACCTCCACGCTGCTAATGCCAACTCTCAGCAGCATTTGGCTCAGCTGAACACCCCCTCCTTGGAACACTGTGTTTTAAACTCTAGGTTTCCACAGGGCACCTGGGTGGCTCAGTTGGTTAAGCATCCGACTGCAGCTCAGGTCATGATCTCACGGTCCATGGGTTCAAGCCCCGTGTTGGTCTCTGTGCTAACAGCTCAGAGCCTGGAGCCTGCTTCGGATTCTGTGTCTCCCTCTCTCTCTGCCCCTCCCCCACTCATGCTCTGTCTCTCAGAAATGAATAAAAAAGTATTACAAAAATTAAACTCTAGGTTTCCTTATAATTGAGGTGTGGCGAGGCCAACAGATCAGGAGATAACTGCCATTGAAAAAATAGGTTGTTGTGTCTTCAGATCTTGAGAGAAGGAGGCATGCCACCCTTCAGGGACCACCTAGGGGAGCACCTAGGTGGCTCAGACAGGAGGCAGAGCGGAAAGGGAAATGTGGCCAGGAGTCTTTATTGTGGTTTCCACAAGAAGGGATGGGAAGGCAGGCTTAAATTGTCTAGTTTGAAATTATTCATCAGGATCTGGAACATAGGGGTTGTCCCTTGTTTTGTGGTACCTGGCCCCAGGGTTGTTGGGGCAGTGAGGAGGTGGTTGGAGTGTGGGGTTCTGGATTGGTTGGTTTGCATTTGAAAGGCACCCTCCTGGTGAGTTGCTCACTGCCTCTAGGAATTGACTAATCTTTGGGGTGGGGACGGGGGCTAGTCCCTGCAGGATCAAGAGCCCAAATGTCCAAGTATCAGAAAACTGAAAATAAAAGGCGGGATTAATTAGCCTTTTTACCCTTCCCCTCAATCTTCTTTGCTAGTGCCCGCCGTCCCAGGGATCTATAAGTGTTGGAACGGCCCACATTCCAGTCCTTCGACACTTTTTCTCCTCTGTCTCTCTCGTGGTGATGTCACGCAGCCCTATGGCATTAAGTAACATGTAGACATTGAGCACTCCCAAATTTACCTCTACCCCAAACTCTGGACCCCCTGTTATCCAACTGCCTACTACATATCTTCACGTGGATGTCGAGCTGGCATCTCAAACCGAGTACGTGCCAAACACGTCCTGATTTCTGCTCCTTAATCTGTTTCTCTCCTCCACCTTCTCCAGTTTAAAAAATACCACCTGCATTGCCCTAATGCCTCAAGTCTCAAATGTGGAAAATTTCCTGCATTTATCTATCGTTGTCAAACTACATATCCAACCTGACAGCAAATCTCATAAGGTCTTATTTGAAAAGATAGAAAACCTAAGTAAATGGAAAGACATGCTATGTTCATTTTTGGAAGACTTAACATTATGAAGATTGGTATATTCCCCAATGGATCTACAGATTGAGTGCAATTCCTATCAAGATTCAAGATTCCAACTGCCTTTTTTTTTTTTTTTTTTCCTTTTTGGAAATGGACAACCTGGTCCTAAAATTCCTGTGGAAATGTAAGGGAGCCAGAGTAGCCACAGACCCAGGAGCTCAGTCTTTCTGTGAAGGAAGCCTAGTAGCTAATCATTCACGGCTGCACCCTGAGAGGCAGGGTGCTGATTAACACACCTGTAGGGGCTGGTGTAATCCTTTCCAGAGACCTTGGAAGGCTGGTGCTATTTGCACACTCATCCTCTGACATACTGCAGAACACTAGTGTCTCCTGCCAGGCAGCCTTACAGGGTATACTGGGTTTTTGCAGCAGCTGCCCAGGGGACTCCTTACCCCTTCATCACCCGGCTCTGTTGGCCAGAGGGCTTGAATTGCTAGGTTCCAGAGGACTGTGAAATTGAGAGACAGCTCTGGGCAGGGTGATGCCTCCAGAGCACTGCACAAACAGCACACTGATGCACACACCCCAGTCTTTCTGTGAGGAAAGCCTTTTTGCTTCTCCTAGGGCTGCACCCTGAGGGGCAGGGTTACTGTCTTTCACACATTTGGTGGCCTGCAGAGCTGCTCCTGATTAACGTAGGCTGTGGGCGCCATCTTGGTGCCCTCCCTCTGCTTCATTTCAGTTCACCAGCAGGACCCAGAAGAAAGTTTGTATACTCATCTTGAGCCCAAATTGTTGTGACTGCTACCCAGAGGACACCTCCAAATTGCCTGGTTCTGGTGGCCAGTAGGACTTACACTTGCAGGCCACAGGACTGTATTATTTCTATACTTTTGCAAGCTGATGCCTGAGGATCTGACTTTCAATCTACCTGAATCTAGATGTAAAGATCCTCCCCTTTTGGATACTAACAGGCACATCCTCCACTACTGGGAATTATTTTAAGAAAATAGAATCAGCTGCTTGGACAAACATAAAGATTTGCAAGACAACCAAGAGATGAGACATGGTTGAACATTAAGGTTCATCTCCTACATAAGACCAATCCTTCAAAACTGGGAAAGTAGTTGTTCCATCTACAGTGTAGAAACAGAGAGTTCAGCAAAATGAAGAAAGTGAGGAATATGTTCCAAAGCATTCAATAACTAGTATTGGAAATATTGGACAACCACATGCAAAGAATGCAACTGGACCACTCTCTTACACCATACACAGAAATCAATTCAAAATGGATTAAAGACATGGATGTAAGACCTGAAACCAAAAAAGTCCTTGAAGAAAACATAGGCAATGAGCGTCTTGGCAAAAAAAAGACATACAGATAACCAACCGGTACATGAAACAGTGCTCAATGTCACTAATCATCAGAGAAATGCAAATCAAAACCACCATGAGATATCACTTGTTAGAATGGCGAGTATCAAAGAGACAAGAAATAACAAGTGTTGGTGAGGATGTGGAGAAGAAGGAAGCTCCTGTGCACTTTGGTAGAATTGTAAATTGGTGTGGCTACTATGGAAAAAAGTATGGAGGTTCCTAAAAAAAATAAAAATAAAACTACCATATGGTCCAGCAATTCCATTTCTGGGTATTTATCTGGAGAAAATGAAAATGTAACTCAAGATATATACACCTTCATGTTCATTACAATATTATCACAGTATTATTGATAATAGCCAAGATATGGAATCAACCTAAGTATGTGTGTGTATGTGTGTGTGTGTGTGTGTGTGTGCGTGTGTGTTTGTGTATGAGAGGGAGAAATGGAATATTATTCATCAAAAAAAAAAAAAAAGAATGAAATTTTGCCATTTGCAACAACATGGATGAACCTCAAGGAGATTACACTAAGTGAAATATGTGAAACAGAGAAAGACAAATATTGTATGATTTCATTTACATGTGGAATCTAAAACAAACAAGACAACAAACAAACCAGGCTCATAGATACAGAGAACAGATTGGTGGTTGCCAGAGGCAGGTGTTTAGGGGTGGGAGAAATGGGTAAACTGTTTTTGTTTTGTTTCTAATTTTAAAAATTAAAAAAAAAAAAACAGGACTTCTTAGAGAAAGGTTAATTGTGTGTGTGGGCAATAGACACATGAAGTCAACTTAAGGCAATTTGTACAGAAAGCAAACAAACTTTCCAAGATTGATAGGATCGTGTGAAAAGCAAACAGAGGCTACCTTGAAGGGGCTTCCAGTAGCCAAAACTATAATGATTTAATCTATAAAGGGACAATTATTATCTTTTTAAAAACCCTCAAAATGGGATCAGAGACCTAAATATAAGAACTGAAGCTATAAAATAGAAGAAAACATAAATCTTTGTGACCTTGGATTAGGCAATGGTTTCTTAGATATGACACCTAAAGCACAAGCAATAAAAAAGAAAATAGATAAATGGGGCTTCATCAGAATTAAAATAATTTGTGCTTTAAAATTAAATTAAATTAAAATATTTGTGCTTCAAAGAACATTATCAAGAAGCTGAAAAGACAAGTTGCAGAGTGGGATAAAGTGTTTGCAAATTATATATCTGATAAACAGTTTGGCAATTTCTCAAAAAGTAAACATAGAGTTACTATTTAACCAAACAGTTACACTCCAACATATCCAAGAGAATTGGAAACATGTCTACACAAAAATTTGTACATGAGTGTCCATAGCAGCATAATTCATAAAAGCCAGCAAGTAGGAACAACCCAAATGGATCATTGGTGTATGAATGGCTAGACAAGATGTGGTATAGTTATACAATGAAATACTATTCTACCATTAAAAGGAATGAAGTACTGATAGGTGCTACAGCATAAATGAATTTTGAAAATATTAAGCTCAGTGGAAGAAGCTGGATTCAAAAGGCCACAATGTGTAATTCCATTTAAATGAAATATCCAGAATATGGAAAACAATAGAGACAGAAAGTGTATTGGTGGTTGCCAGAGGTTGGAAGGAGAGGGAAGGGAAATTGGGAAGTTTCTGTCAATGGGTATTGGGTTCCTTTCTGGGGGGTAATGAAAAGAATCCAAACTTAGATAGTGGTGTGGGTTTCACAATTCTGTGACTATACTAAAAACCACTGAATTGTACCACTTAATTGTCTGTGTTTTCCGTATTTATGTACATACACATGCATGCACGTGTACACACACACACACACACACACATAATCCTCTGTTGTATGTCAGTTACACTTCAATAATGCTGTTGGGAAAAAATAAATTTAAAGAACAAATGTATATTCGTATATAACATATGCCACTTCTCACCTCCACCAGCTCCATCACTCAATCCAACCTATCTTCATCTCTGCGTAAACATGCCTCACTGATCATCCTGCTTCTCATCTTGTCCAACCCACTCTCCTTCCCAAGAGTCTGTTGTCTACACCAAAGCTGAGTCCTCTTTTAAAAATGCAATGAGATCAGGTCATTCACCAGATCTAAATCCTCTGCTGGCTTTCCATCACACTGAGACCTCAGAGCAGATCTGCTTGTACCTGATTTGGATGTATGGCTCCAACCAATTTCCCTTGGAGAAATGGTTCCATAGCTAATAAAATTTTGAAAGCCTCTGTGAGGACAGAATAGCTGACAGTAGTATATCCTGTCCCTTTTGCCTCAGCCACCAGAAGTCCTGGGATGGGAGAAAGCCTGTGAGCAAATGTGGAAGCTTAGGAGTTTTAGCAAGATCAAGGTTGAGCACCCGCTCAATGTCGCCACTTCTGTGCTCTCCCTGTCTAACCTGCTTAGTAACAGGTAGTTCAGATAATGGGCAAACTCCATCACAACACTCAAAAGAACTTGTCACTTTACCTGCTCAGGGAAATATCAAGTGCTTATTGAGAATTTAGTTCTGTTCTACTGTATGCTATCTTTGAGTACCTAACTCCCAGAGTTCAAGCCCACCTCAAGAAGCTGGTATGCATTATTCATTTGACAATCATTTGATTTTCAAGGATCCACTACTGAAAAATCTATAGGAGGCTTTGTGAAAGGGACAAGGAGGTTCAGACAATCAGCAGTGTGGGTGACTCGTGAGGACTGGTTCATATTCAGAGAAGGAAGAGCTTCTAATTTGGATCGATAAAGAATGCCTCACTTCCCCTCACCCCCTCTCCGGCATTCAACTTATAACTTCTCTTCCAGGCTCTGCTCTGCCCCCTCTGCTGCCCCCTCACCCCCAGAACAGTTGTTTATGAGTCATTTTCCCTGTTTTCAGGAATGAGCAAATCACCAAATCACAAGATCCAGCAAAACTGCAGAAGGCCCTGAGACTTTCAATTATTTGTTTCAGATCGGGTACAGAGCATGTTCCTCCTGCTGATGTTGAGCTTGGGAAAGCAGCTTCATCAGACAGCAGGTAAGAAAGGGCAAAGGGAGGGGCCTGAGAAAGAGGAATAGGCAGCTGACCCATAGCTGAAGCCAATGGTGAAAATGAGGTCCTCAGGCTGAAGGCTTTCTTTGAGAGGAAGTGTGATTACTGTCACATGCGCAGTAAAAAGAAGGGTGCCCAGGATGGCTTGTATTTTCCCATGCCCATGTCTTACAGGAACAGTAACCATTAGGCAGATGAAGATACTGGAATTCAGAAAGCTATTTAATTTTCCTGAGATTATGTAGTCATTAGGCATCACAGGCAAGCTTCCTGCAGAACTTTCTACCTTACCAGCCTACAGTGATGATGAGAATCAAGCATGGCCGACAATCCCTAGTCTTCCCACTTGGAATGGGTGTTTGGAGTTAAGTTTGATCATGGACATATACTGAATGTTGATACTACACATTTACAAAACCAAAAAATATGTACGATGAATTATGTTTATGAATTAGCCAAAAGGAAACTGTAAACATATCGTGTCTTGGGGCACCTGAGTGGCTCATTCGGTTAAGCATTGGACTCTTGATTTTGGCTCAGGTCATGATCTCGCAGTTCATGGGTTTGAGCCCCACATGGCACTTGACAGTGTGGAGACTGCTTGGGATTCTCTCTCTCTCCCTCTCTCTCTGCCCCTCCCCCATGCTCCCTCTCTCTCTCTCAAAATAAATAAACTTTTAAAAAATCTAAAAAAGAAAAGAAAAAGTAAAGTGGCTCTATATATTTCGTTGGACATGCCATGCTGTAATTTATTTATCCAGCCCTTTATTGATGGAAATTTTAGTTATTTCAAAAAAATTTTTTTGAGTCTTGCTGGATTAATGCTTGGAAAAAGTCTGCTTCCTAAAGACTGTGATGAAAACGAACTCAGGGTATGACTCAGGTAAACCATTTATCATGAACGCTTTCCTTACCTGTGTGCCCTGTGTGTGGTGCTCTATTCTGTTATCTGTAAAACAATTTAAAATTTGAAGAGAAAAATTGGCAGAAAACATTTCATTTTTTAAACATTTATTCATTTTTTTGATATGAAATTTATTGTCAAATTGGTTTCCATACAACACCCAGTGCTCCTCCCAACAGGTGCCCTCCTCAATGCCCATCACCCACCCTCCCCTCCCCCCCCACCCCCCATAAGCCCTCAGTTTATTCTCAGTTTAAACATTTATTCATTTTTAAATCAGCATACAGTAACGTTTAATCTTTTTAGTAAAAACATCTATGAGTTTTTGGCAAACATGTAGTCCTATAACCACCCCTACAATCAACATCCATAACAGTTGTACCACTTGCCAAACAAACACACAAAAACCATCCCTAAACTCTTAAAGCCAGGTGCCCACTGTTCTCTGTGTTTTACCTTTTCTAGGATGTCATGCTAATGGGATTATTCGTTAGATATGCTTTCTGTCTGGCTTCTTTCACTTAGCATAATGCAATTGAGATTTAGCAATATTGTTAGATATATCAATAGTTCATTCCTTTTTTCTTGTTGAGTAGTATTCCACTGTATGTACATACCAGAGTTTGCTTATTCATTCCCCAGTTGAGGGACTTTTGGGTTGTTTCCTGTTTTGGGGCAATTATGAATCAAGTTACTATAAATGTTTATATATAGATTTTCATTTTAATTTCACTTGGGTAAACACCTAGGAGTAGGATGGCTGGGTCATATGGGAAGTAAATATTTAACTTTATAAGAAACCACTAAGCCTTTCCATAGTGGCTATACCATTTTTACATTCCCCTTGCAAAGTGTGAGAGCTCCAATTGTTTCACATTCTTGGCAGCACTTGGCATTGACGTTGTCATTTTTTTTTTAAGTCATGCTAATAGGTGTGTAGAATTATCTCCTTGTGTTTTAATTTGCATTTTCCTAATATCTAGGAAAATAGATATTTCTTAATATCTAGGGATGATGAGCATATTTTCACATGGCAGTTGGACATCTATATGTCTTCTTTGGTAAAATCTGTATTCAAACTATTTCACCATTTTTAACTAGAATTCAGAAAAGCTATTTAATGTACCCAAGATTATGTAGTCATTAGGTGTCGCAGGCAAGTTTCCCTTAAAACTAATATCCTTTCTACCTTACCAGCCTACAGTGATGATAATCATCAAAAATGGCAGACTTATTGGGGTGCCTGGGTGGCTCAGTCGGCTAAGCATCCGACTTCAGCTCAGGTCATGATCTCATTGTTTGTGAGTTTGAGCCCCGCGTTGGGCTCTGTGCTGACAGTGCGGAGCCTGGAGCCTTCTTTGGATTCTGTGTCTCCCTCTCTCTCTGTGTCCCTCCCCTGCTCATGCTCTGTCTCTCTCACTCTCAAAAATGATTAAATGTTTTTAAAAATGGCAGACTTATGAAGTTTTTTTCATTTTCTTATTAAGTTTTTAGAATTCTTTGTATTTTCTAGATGCGAGTCCTTTATCAGACGCATGATATGCAAATATTTTCTCTCAGTCTGTGGCTCATTTTTCATTCTCTTACCAGTGTCTTTTGCACAGCAAAGATTTTAATTTAGATGGAATCCAATTTGTCTTTGTTTTCTTATATGAACTGTGCTTTTGGTGAGATGGCTAAGAACTCTGCCTAATCCAAACTCTCAAAGATTTTTTCCTATCTTTTCTTCTAAACATTTTATTTATTTAAACATTTTTTTTCAATGTTTATTTCTTTTGAGAGACAGAGCGTGAGCGGGGAAGGGGGAGAGAGAGAGGGAGACTCAGAATCCAAAGCAGACTCCAGGCTCCAAGCTGTCAGCACAGAGCGTGACATGGGACTTGAACTCACAAGCTGTGAGATCATGACCTGAGCCGAAGTCAGAGGCTTAACCAGCTGAGACACCCAGGCGCCTCTCTTCTAAACATTTTATAGTTGTACATTCTTAGGCTTACCATCCATCTTGAGTTGATTGTTGTCATCAAAGATATAAAGTATAGGTTGAAGATCTTTTTTTTTTTTTTTTTGGCATGTGGATGTCCAATTTCTTGAGCCCCATGTGTTGAAAAGACTATCCTTTCCCCATGACTCACCTTTGCACCTTTGTCAAACATCGATTGACCATCTTTGTGTGGATCTACTTCTGGACTCCATTCTGTAATCTGTTCTGTTGATCTCTGTGTGTACACTTTCATCCATAGCACACTCTTCGAATTTCTGTAATGTTGTGGTTCTTTTCTTATAATTGAATTTCAAAACCTAAGAACATCTTGTAACCCAGATACATTTAAGGGGAAATATTCATTTCTTTACTTTGTCATGTCTTGGGGGGAAAAGTAACCCAATTGTTATTCCTTTTATTGATGTTTTCTTCTTTCTTCATCCTCCAGAGAAGAATAAAACCAGGGGGGCACATGACCATGGTGATGCTTGAGGTCACTCTGCGGGTGGGGACCACACCCTGGGTCACTCCACTTAAACTATCTTCAGCCTCTGAAACCACTTGTTTGGACCCCTGAGGTATACAAGGCAGAAAATCAGGTTTGGGAAAGGATTTCTAAGAACTGAGATGCACCCAGGCCGTTTTCCTACAAAGAGAAGCAGATGAATCAGGTGCCCAGAACAGGCTTCTATCCTAAAGCAGGAACTATAGTTTTCTGAAGACTGTGGTTGTGTAAAGCAGCCCCCACCTTTCAAGTTCATTAAGTACACAGTCTGAAAAAAACACTTAAGCTTCTGTTATTAAATGGGGGAAAAAAAGTATAAAATTAGCTTAAAGGGGAAGCTATCTTGGGAGGTAATGCAAATGATTTGTTTTGTGTTTCTGGAGATGTGACAGGTGCTGACTCCTATTGATGCCTGATTGCAAATAAAGTGCACAGCTTCCCCAAGAGCTTTCAGAAAGGTCCAGCACTACTCAAAACAGCTGCTTTGATCTGATTAAAAAGCTGCGTATATGAATTTTGCATGCCGTGGCCAAATTTTTTTACCCTTTAATTCAGTCAGGGGGCCCAAATGATAGGAAAACCTGTTTTGCTCTAGGTTTTGCCTGCTTAATTTTGTAGTTGTGGAAACTTTCTGATTTTTTCCTTTGTCTCATAACTTTAGGAGTTCAATGCTAGGTTAAAGCATAATTTCATAACTATATTAACTTCAAGCTATATTACAAAGGTATAGTCATCAAAACAGTATAGTACTGGCATAAAAACAGACACATCACTCAATCGAACAGAATAAAGAACCCAGAAATAAGTACACATGCACAGACATACACACAGAGAAAGAAAATATATTTTTGTTATTTTTGTTATAAAGCTGAAAAGTGTATCTATGTCATTTGTGGATGTATTGTATACATGCCAGTGGATATATAGTCATATCTGGAGAATTGTTAGCACAGGCTTTCAAGACACGGAGATCTGAGCTGAAATCCCCACTCCATGAGCTGCCATTCTTTGATCCTGGGCAAGTGGTATCACTTCTGTAAGCCTACATTTCCCCACCATAAGACAGGCATGGTAACTCCCACCTTGCAGAGTTTGGGGAACATCAAATGAGATGCTGATGTAAAGGTTAGCTCAGCGTCTGGCTCATTGTGTTCAATAAATGTTAGCTATCTCTGCTTCCCAGTAACAGTCCAAACGCGGGCTAGTGTTAGAACTCTTGTTTCCCAGACACGAATGTTGACATGACTCAACTCAACTTTGTTGGAGTGCAGAGTCTGCTTCTCTAGTCTGAGGAACAGCTTGAGATTCTAAATTCCTAACTTGCTCTGAGGTAAAGCTGAGGGCACTTTGAAAGGCAGGACAATAAAAGGCGTTTGTGTGTGCAGGTGTTTTATTGATCTAACCAGTGGTTCTCAATACCTCTACACGTTAGAAGCTCTCAAGGAAATTTTGTTTTAAAATTGATGCTGGCCTCACAAAAGAATTAGAATTTATATTTACAGGATCCAAGGTGGTACTCCTGTATCCCTTGGGTAAATTCCTAGCAGTGCTGATGCACAGGGGCACTTGTACCCCAATGTTTAGAGCAGCACTCTCAACAATAGCCAAATTATGGAAAGAGCCTAAATGTCCATCAACTGATGAATGGATAAAGAAATTGTGGTTCATATACACAATGGAGTACTATGTGGCAATGAGAAAGAATGAAATATGGCCCTTTGTAGCAACATGGATGGAACTGGAGAGTGTTATGCTAAGTGAAATAAGCCATACAGAGAAAGACAGATACCATATGTTTTCACTCTTATGTGGATCCTGAGAAACTTAACAGAAACCCATGGGGAGGGGAAGGAAAAAAAGAAAAAGAGGTTAGAGTGGGAGAGAGCCCAAGCATAAGAGACTCTTAAAAACTGAGAACAAACTGAGGGTTGATGGGGGGGTGGGAGGGAGGGGAGGGTGGGTGATGGGTATTGAGGAGGGCACCTGTTGGGATGAGCACTGGGTGTTGTATGGAAACCAATTTTACAATAAATTTCATATATTAAAATAAATAAATAAATAAAAATAAAGGATCCAAGGTGGGGCCTGGTATTTTTTAAAAAAGTCTTTCAGGGGCGCCTGGGTGGCGCAGTCGGTTAAGCGTCCGACTTCAGCCAGGTCACGATCTCGCGGTCCGTGAGTTCGAGCCCCGCGTCAGGCTCTGGGCTGATGGCTCAGAGCCTGGAGCCTGTTTCCGATTCTGTGTCTCCCTCTCTCTCTGCCCCTCCCCCGTTCATGCTCTGTCTCTCTCTGTCCCAAAAATAAATAAACGTTGAAAAAAAAAAAAAGTCTTTCAGGTGATTCCAATGACGGCCAGAGCTGAGGCACTCTGCTTAGTGATTCCGCTGTGCATCGAGGCTTGAGAAAAATCTCTTCACACAGTTGTTTGCAAGCATGTTTTTATCTCCTCTGCAATTTACAATAAGCAAGAATAATTTAGGATTTTAAACGTGTATTTCATTTCCTAAACTCATTTTTATATGATGATCAAGCTCAAAGCTTTGCATGTCTTAGAAGCTTTGAGACAAAACTACACCAAATAAGAACTCATCCTCTAGTTACCCTGGGCCATCAGATATTTGATTCATGTTTGCTAATTGCTCTTTCCTCCTGTGAACATAAACTGAAAACTGTTCACCTGCCTAAGAGGTAACGTACTTTATGCCACAGCCCCTGCACACACACTCTGTATAAGGCAGAGGAGAGAAGCAAGCAGAAAATGGATTTTTGTCAAAGGCCCAGAGCGTAAAGAGGGGAGTTCTGCCCTCTGCTATGGGGAGTTCCAGAGGAAGTTACAGACTGTCTCTCTCTGTCATGAGAAGAAAGCCTAAGTGTGGTAAATAAATTTGTTAAATAAATTCAATAGAGGCAACACCCAAAGTCTTCTGACACTTGTTATATCTCAGATTCAGGGACTGAACTTTCTCGCAAGCCCCATTTCTCTTCCCTGTTTCCTGCTTTATCATGTGTAATAAGATAACATAAGGAGAGTAAGAGTAAATCCCTGCATCTGGCACACAGAAGATGGTTACTATGCATTGGTGAAAGAATCGGTAAATAGTACTCTTCAGGCCAGAGTGCATTTGATAGCAGATAGCTCTGTCTTGGTTATAGGGGGACTTCATAACTCAAAGTTTGGAGATGGTTCCCATCATCAAGGGGTCTACCCTTAAGAGGGTCCTATTATGGAGACCCAGGGTGAGAGGTATTACTCTCAGGTGTTCAGTGGATTTCATGAAATGGAATCATGCAGGAAATTCAGAAGCACAAATCTCTTTCCACACGTGTCATTCCAGAGTCTTCTCAATCTGTCCAAGCAAACGCAGGTGTGATTAGCAGTGTTTTACAGAGAGGCCCTCATGTTATACACCTGCCCCCGCCCCATCCTGCACCACAGAATGCTGGGCAGATATGAACTCTAGCAGTGTTAGAAAGTCACCTTCATGTTCTGGTCATGGTTGAAATCGGGTTTGGAGGCAAGATATAAACTTGCCAATCATTTTCGATAAATGTCAAGTTTTGTGCATAACTATCAAGTTTGCTGTGTGATGATTAAGAATGACAGTCTGTGCAATTTGGGTAAGTTGCAGTTTGATGAGAGGAAAACAGAAGTGAGTATGGTTAGGCTTGTCCTTTCTTCTTCTTCTCCCTCTTTCTGTCATTTATTTGCCTTTAACTGGAACTTAGTGTGTGCTAGGCACTAGAGATACCACAACAGACTCAACCTGGTCACTGCCTTCAAAGTCTTGCAGGATAGTAGAAGGAGAAACTCAAGTCAGAAGAGAAATTGCCATGTGAATCCTTCAAGCAATAGGAAACCCAAAATTTACATATACTGTAAAATCTGTTGCCCAAGATGGTCAGGGAATGGGCTGTCCTGGTTGATAAAATATCGTGGTCAATAAAGAAAGGCCATGTATTGCATAGGTGGAATTGGATTACCACTTCCCCAAGAATTAAAACATGGTACAAAAGAAAGGAACTGATGTTTACGGACTGCCTGCTACCTGCCAAAATAAGGCACTTCATATGTGCTATTTTGCCTAGTTTTCCCCCACAATACTTAGATGCAGATTCTAACCTTACACCTGTATAGATAAAGAAGCAAAAACTCACAGAGCTAAATGACATGTTCAAGATCAAAGCACTCATAGTCTCAATACTAGTCAAGGTTCATCTGTCACTAAATCCCATGCTCTAACTGTACCACTTTTTATAATGGTAAAAACTCCTTGAGTAGCATCTGCTTAGATGCCATCCCCAAGTATGTGTTGAATAGATGTTTTGACTAATCAAATTAATGGATGAAGGAAGGAAGCTCTCCTGAATACAGTTTTGTCTAATCTTTTGTCAGGATTCAGAAATGACTTTAAGATCTTGCTGCACCTTGGTCATAATGAATATCCGTCCGTTAATGATGGAGGCAGCATAATTTTCTACAGTTGCCCACACTTTATCCATGCATACACCACCTTCGTTCATTTTGCTTTGCTTTACCACTCTTCATGCTATTGCTTTTATGGGATTCTTTAAATCAACTCAGCTTTAATTTTTTGAACAAAATGGTATACCCCTGTGGTAAATGGAAAACCAGTATAGTATCACTGTTACTGGTAAATAGAGGATACGAACAAAAACAAGTGCAACAAAAGTAGTGTTATTAAATTCTACCCAAATCTACAGTATCTGCCTGGGAACTTCCTGTTTTATTAAAAGAAGAAATAGCGATTGTCGGAGGTGTGAGAGTCTAATTGCAAATTATATGTTGTTTGAAAGACTGAAGTAGAATTGAAGAGGAAATACATTTCTCTCTGGGTAATTCAGTTCCCTTTAGGCCTTAATTCTACCCTAGATAAAATTATTTCATGTGCTTCGTAGGTGCCTCATATTTTGGGAAATACCTTTGCAGTAGAAACTATTGATTTTTAAGTCAAACATCTAACTGGCTCTAAATTTTGACTTTACTAATTGTATGTCCTAGAATGAATCACTTTGAGCCAGTTTCTTCAACTCTAAAACAGTAATAATAATACATATTTCATGGTTATATTTTCAGGATTAAGTGGCATAGTTATAACAAGCCTAGCACTTGGGGTGCCTGGGTGGCTCAGTCGGTTAAGCATCTGACTTTGGCTCAGGTCATGATCTCATAGTCCGTGAGTTTGAGCCCCACATCAGGCTCTGTGCTGACAGCTCAGAGCCTGGAGCCAGCTTCAGATTCTGTGTCTCCCTGTCTCTCTGCCCCTTCCCCACTCACACTCTGGCTCTCTCTGTCTCAAAAATAAATAAACATTAAAAACAAAAAGAATAACGAGCCTAGCACAGTGCCTGGTGCATAACAGGCATACACTAAACATTAGTTCTATTCCTCTCTTCTCCTTATTGACAGAAAATAAACTTCTCCAATGGGGTTGTATGATGTGATGGGTGAGGGCACTAGGGACATACCTAGGTCTGATCCTGGCTACTTTTCTGTGCCTCCGTTTCATTTTCTAAAAAGAGGATGGCTCTACCTTGCTGGCTTCCTGGGAGGACAAAATGAGACTGTGTGTTAGCAGATGCCTAGCATATACTAAGAACTCAACAAATGATAGTTGTTACTATTACTATCACTTGTGAGGGGAGGTAGTATTTGGCAGGGAATGATATAATTTGATCCATATGGAGAAAATGAGTCTGGGTAATAGCTGACAGGCGAGCCATCAGCTCCACAGTTGTGGAGGGTTGAGAGAAGAGAACTACCTCACAACAGTGGATCCAGAATTCCACTCTTGCCCAGACAGAATAGGGCACAGCAGAGAAGGAGCCCAAAGGACTGCCCAATGCGTGACAGGTGTCTCCTGGAAAATGGGGGTGTGATGGGTCTCCTCAGCTCCCACTCTGCATGGAACTGAAATGTGAAGGCAGACAATGGGAGAATGTTTTGTGTTCTGTTCAGCTTTATTCACAGTGATGGTCTCCCAGGAACTATACACAGTAGACTACGGCAGCAATGTGACCCTGGAGTGTAATTTTGACACTGAAGGTCATGTGGAACTCAAGGACTTAAGGGCCAGTCTGCAGAAGGTGGAAAACAATACATCTTTGCACAGTGAAAGAGCCACTTTGCTGGAGGAGCATCTGTCTCTGGGGAAGGCCTTATTCCACATCCCTCGGGTGCAAGTGAGTGATGCAGGACAGTATCGCTGCCTGATCATCTATAGGGTCGCCGGGGACTACAAGTACCTGACTCTGAAAGTCAAAGGTGAGTAGTTGCAAGGACGAGAATCTTTGGAGGCATCGGCACAAGCAAAAACTGGGAGATGGTTACAAGGAGACCGGGCAGTCTTAGAGCAAACAGAAGCACCTGCGCAGAAGTATTTTTTAATCTCTGAGTGTAACGCAGCTGAGGTGAGGGGAAATAGGGGCAGGAGTTGCAAGGATAATGTGGGTCTGGAGGGAAGGCAGGAAATGCGTCCCTGAAAGGCGGGAGGACACCAAAGCTAAGTCCTGCCTTGCCCACAGTCCTCCAAAGGAACAACACTGACCTGATTGTTAAGCTCCTCTTTGAGAGAAGCTCATTCCTCTGGTCCAGAGTTTTTTAAGCCATGGTTTGCCAACCATTAATGGATGGAAGTATCAATTTAGTGAGTAGCAAGCAGGTTAGGTGTCTTTTTCCCAACAAAATGAATGAGCAAAATGAATAGATCAGAAGGCATCACATAGTAGGGCTGAGTGTTGTCTTGTGACACTCTTGTTTCAGAGGTGTGTGTGTGTGTGTGTTGGTTGGTTGGTTGGTTTGTAATGTAAAATATTTTTGCTCACTCTGGGTCACAGTTTAAGAAGTTTGGAAAACACTGCTCTTGTCCAAGCTTCACCTATTGCAGATGAAGCAGCTAAAGTCCAGAGAAGTCAAGTGGGTAGGCTGGGGGAGCCCCATTAAGTCAATAGCTGTCCCCATTCCTCTAGGTTAAGGGCTCTCCTTACCCCGATACAAGCCAAGAACCTAAATCCGAAGAGAATCTTCAAGTTCGTGTTTGTTCTGGAAAAGGTCATTTTGGAAAAGACCATAAAAGAAGAACAGATTTGGCTCTGTTCATCAGCTTGTGTTTTTCATCCTGCCCGGACTGCTCTGGGTTTTTTCTCTGTCCCCTTCCAATCTCACCCATTAGGCCTCAGAGGATCTGTTCTGTCTTCTGGAAAGTCCATAGACTTTGGTCCCTAAAGACCATTGACCTTGGCAGCAATGTTGTAACTTTATGATCTGGCACAAAGAAGGACAAACTAGAAGGGTTAGACATAAGGGTGAATGTTGTTTCCACCTGTGGCCTTGGGCAGGTTATTTCACCTTTCACAATCTCACATTTTTCTTATTTGTAAGACGATAACAATAGTAGCACCTACCACATAGGATTATTGTAAAAATTGAGATAATGAACATAGAGAACTAAGCATGGTGCTTGGCACATGGTGAGTGTCCAGGGAGTGGGTTTAAAGACCTCCTCTCATCTCAGCCATCAATAAGTCATCAGGAAAGTCATGTGCCTGGATGTAACTGACTTCCACCTTCACTGCATTTCCTACATCCAGAACTGGAATGAACGCTACAACTTTGAAGTCAGCCTGAGTTCAATTAATGGGAAGAAAGAGGGCTCTACATTGTCATGATCTCCTAATGTGTTCAGTATCTTCACCCCTCACTCCCTGACTCCACGTTTGTTAATCTCTGTTTAAGTGCTGTAATGCATCTAGGGTCTCTGGGCAATTGGGGGCCAGTCATTTCACGCTTTCTGTCCAATTGAAGGCTGCCCTTCATTCCTGGAAAGCCACTCTGCCAGCTTCATCACCTAGCTCAGGGATGACTCAGGTGTGGAACAGGTTAATTCCTTAAATCCGAATTATTTATTCTTTAAATCATTGATGGTCTTTGAACTAAGGTAGATGGATATACAAAAACTATACTAAGGTACATGGATACATGAAGACAGTTTTAGGAAATGAGTTTCTAATTCCTAATCTTCCCCAACTACTCTTTCCCCAAATTGAGTGTGCCTGAGAATACGCCTTCCAGGCAAGTCTCTTGGGGTTCCCCTAAAACACTTCCTCTTTGATCATTGCCTTCTTCCACTTCATAAAAAGTGTGCCTCCCACCCATTGTGAATATGGTGCATTGCCCTGGGGCATAGAAAAACATGGCGCTGACCAAAAGAGTGATTGGAAATATTGATACCATATCAAACTTTAAAGACTAATAAATACTTCTGAAAAATAAGTGATATCAAGTTCTGTGTTCAACAAATTTGGAGAAGGCCCTAATAGAGTTAATAGATGATAGCAAAAAATGAAATAGTTTTTTTTTCCATGTAAATCATAATGAAGTGACATTCCTGTAACAAAACTGCTTCTACTCCCACTTACTTATTCACATGAGTAAGCCCTTCTTGCCACAAAAAATGGAAAATCAGAAATAGAACCGATGCTTACCCTTGCCTCATTCCAACCACAAAGTCATATACATCCTCAGATAACTGGACAAGTTGAAAAAGAGAACCCCATCCATCCTATTAAGAGATACATTTCTAGTCAACTTGCCTTTTTATGCTTAATCATTATCACCATTTTTACATTTGGATCTTACATGTGCTGATAATAATAGAAATGAGATTTCCTTTTTTTAGTATTTTAAATGTTTTTATTTATTTTTGAGAGAGAGACAGACAGGCAGATCATGCGCAGGGGAGCAGCAGAGAGAGAGGGAGACCCAGAATCTGAAGCAGGCTCCAGGCTCCAAGCTGTCAGCACAGAGCCTGATGCGGGGCCCGAACTCACCAATGCCAGATCATGACCTGAGCTGAAGTTGGTTGCTTAACCAACTGAGCCACCCAGGTGCCTCAGAAATTAGATTTCAGTGCACAAGAAAACTATGAACACTTGAAGCCTCGTGATTACAAGGAAAAAAACGACCCTCAAGAGCGAGATGTATTTTGTTGTTGCAAAGAAACATAAGGATAATCAATAAAAGAACTTCCAAACATGTTGCGTTAGGACAAAATGCTGCATAAAAAGTGGCATGGGAGCGGAGGGTCACAGAATGACACAGTGTGAAAGAGAAACCGTGTAAAACTCGGACCATTAGAGGAGAATTTTTGTATATATTTTTCCACAGATGGTGGCGTGTATAAAAGATATCTAGCTATCTTTTGCCCTCTAGACAGCATTAGATACATCTGTGAGAGTCAAATCATTGTTTTACTTAAAATATAAATATTTACAAAACGGTAAACATAATCTGTTTTCCCAAAATAGAAACTTAGGAAAATTTTTAAGAACCATCCTAAGACGTGTGAGAAGGGGCATACTGCATCCAAGTCCTTTTAGAAGGAATGCAAGCAATAACAGGAAAAGCTGAAGACCGTCAGCTGAGAGTATTCTAACCTGATCAGGGGTCTCTGGAGAAAGCAGGGGAGATTTGGGACCTTAGTAAGGATTTGCTTCAACGAAACACGACTAGAGGAAGGATGTGCTTTTTCCTTAAAATGCCTCATCTATGGCATAAACTTGAAAACAGGTTTATAGCAACTTCTTGGACGTCCGGGCAATATTTCATATGAAATACAGTGAAAAGAGAGCTAACTTCAAAAGTACAGGTAAGTCAATACTAGGTAGAGTGGCTCGAGAGTCCAGAAGAGAGGTTTCTGAAGGGGAAGGCTGCCACTACAGGACTGTGAGTAACCTGTCCGAGGGAGGTCAGGGGGCATGGCCTAAGAGAAGAGCGCCATGACCCCGAGAGGCCAGAGAGGCCAGGGCTTGCGCCCTCAGGTTGAGAACTGGCCTATGCAAAGGATCCCAGACAGTCCCAGAACAAGCCGTAAGAACAGAAGAGCCAAAGCAGCCTGAAGTCTCCAGGCAGGGTGGGAGATGGGGATGGGAGACGGCCAACCCCCAGAACAGGCTGAGGCTCACGGAAGTGTTTCCAACCGGTGAAAAAGCCCAAGCTCCATGGGCATACAGCTTGAGCAAGTCGAGGAAGGAGGTGGCAAGGCTTCCATTTTTCTCTCACAATGGCCTTCACCCTAAGGAGGGCAAGACAAAGGGCATGGGTGGGGTGGGGGGGAACAGCCCAAGGGAAGTGATGCAGCCTGGAAAAGATAATGACAGCCTCTGGACCTACAGAAAGCATTTGCTTAAGACACTTACTAATAGGGCTAAATCTCTCCTTTCAGTGCCTTTCCCTGAAACAGTGCCTTTCCCCTTTGGGGAAACAAAAGGGTAATAAGGAAAGCTGGAGTTAATTAAGAAAACAATGTCCCGAATTCTGAAATGAGGAAAAGTGCCTGCAACTTACAAACTATTTAACCTGAAGTTCCTCTGCAGCTCATTTAACAGACAAATTGGGAGCAAGCCTAAAAGATTTATTTCAGCAATTACTACAAACCCGCCTATGTTCTGTTAAGACCGAGGTATTTGTAAAACTATATTTTTTCACCTTAATTACTATCATTATGATAGAGCAGATAATACAATGTGCAGCTTTCTCTTTATTTCAGAAATGCTAGAGTTGCCAGTAGCATAGGGATCATATAGTGAGAGACGACCAGGGAAACAAAAACCATTTAAACCAGTAGAAATTTCAATCAGAAAATAGCAATTCTTTTGATGGAACAGACTGAACAGCCAACCTGGGAACAGTGTGGCAAATCGGCAATTAGCAAGAGCAAGAAGCTGTTGCCCGCACTGGACTGGAGGGAGAGGCGGAAGGCAGGAGTACTGGAGTTCAAAGGCCAAGGTCATTCTACAGACGCTAGAACCACAACGGGCCCATCCAGTGGTAGCAGGAGCCGAGGAAGAGATGTGGGTGCTGGTGGAGAGGCCCCTATAGCATAGAGCATAGGGGAGAAATACCCCGACTTCTCCCTCCCGCTTGCCCTCCAGTCTTCCCACCATGCCTCCTATTGGCTGTCAGGAGCCTGGGGAGATAGCCTGCAGGAGTCTCCTAGATCATTCATTTAGTAAAATTGATCTCATGACCTTAGACTGTATTAAAACCCTGTGTTGGGCCTAAAATGTGCTCCACACATAGGAAGTAATTTGTCCCACTATACTTTGTGCTGCTTAGGTAAAGTCTGGAATATAGGTCATGTTATACTGGCAAACAAAGTGAATCCAAGTCTGGTCTGAAAACTGTCCTCTGAGATAAGGTTGAAGGAAGTAGCCATGTTTTACCCAGAAGTCAAAGACGATATGGAATCTTGCCAGTTATCTTCAAACACCCGAAGGATCATATGCAACAGTGAATAATAATTGCTAACATTAACCGAGTTTTTGCTATATTCTAGGCACCTAAGTCATTCAATCATCCTAACACCTCTGTTAAGGATAAGTATTATTGTACAACCAGAAGGCTCAACAGGTCATGTAACCAGCCCTTGGCTCAGCATAGTCAGACCTTTCAGACTTCTGTCTACTATGCTGCCCCCATGTTGTCTTATTAAACCAGGCAATTACCAATGGGTTGAAGCTGCCCAGAAGCAAAGTTTGGCTTGGCAGAAGGATGATCTTTCCAATGAAAGTTTAGCTTTCTTATTGTCTAATCATGGTAATGGCTACTCCTGAAAGTAGGAGCTTCCATTAATCGACGTATTTTGCCCAAAGTTAGTTATCTAGCAGGTTACTAATATCAGAAAAGTGTTAGTAAGATAAAAAGGGACATTTCATAAAGATAAAGTCAAGACAACAGGGAGACATAACAATCCTAAATGTGTGTACATCTAGCAACATAGCTTCGAAACATATAAAACAAAAATAAAACAGACCTAAAAGGAGAAATAAATCCTCAGTCATGTTTGGAGATTTCAACTCATCTCTACTATAATGGATAAACAAAAAAGAAAATAGAAGGGTTTAGTAAACACAACCATCTTGGCCTAACTGACACATACAAAACTTATACCCAACAACTGCAGAGTAGGAAGTTGGACTATTTTTAACTTTAAGATGACTTTCATCTCTGAAATTCTAAAGTTTACTCATCTTTTCCTAAGAATATCTCCCTTAGTCCAGCTTCCCTGTTGTGTGTTGCTAATAATGTATTTTCAGCCATTTCCCAAACATGCATGAGGCTGTGGAGGTGTCTTTAATGTTGTAAACATGCAGGCCGTGGGCTCCCATCCTTTCCCCAAACCTTGCTGGTTCTTTTAAGTGAACATCTCTCTCATCTGCTTCCTCATTTGTATATCCCACATTATAGCCTCAGCCTACCTCCCGATTCCTGGCCCCCCGACCTCTGAAACCACCTCTCAACCTGGCCCTCAACCTGGCTTCTTGTTCTGAGCTATCCTGCAGGAACCAGCCACACCTTCATATGCAACACATTGCTGCTATGAACCCATTTATTCTTCTCCATCCCCCCAAAGACCCCAGAACTTACAGAAATAATCTACACCAAAATAGGATGAAATGATTATAAGAGGACATCAAACCAAGGGAAAATACGTGTAGGTAAATAACGTAAAATGAGAGATAAGGGGAGTCCTCAAAAATTCATGCTCCAAATACTATTGAATTGCTAGAGGTAGATCAAAATTGGTTTCAAGGACACTGGTAGGTCTAACTGGTTCAACTCCTCAGCAGGATGCTTCAAAACCTGCTTCTCCTCATCTTCCACTAGTTCCGTGTGCCTCTAATTCCCCCTGGGAAAACATGTCCCCCCCCCTTCTGTGTCTATTGCTCTATCCCCAGACTTTTGCAATTACAGAGAGAATCATCGATTCCAATGCAGAATTCAGAATAATGTGGCCATGACTGGCATGAGTTCAAGTCCCTCTACCTACCCCAGATTCCAGCTGTTTTGAATTTTACCTACCTCATAGGGTCCTTGGAGAGTTTAACTGGGATAATGTGTGTCAAGGAGATAGAATCAGGTTTTAGAGCCACTCACCCCTGTTCCTCTCCTTGGACCCCTGGTCCAAGTCCTTGACCAGGTGAGCTCTACGCACAAGAACCAATAGCCAAATGGGAAATGTTTGTTAAATTAGTAAGTGGATGGGCACATGATTTTCTCCCTTCCCCTCTCGGTACTTTAAGTCTTCTCTGGTGATTTACACTGGAGAACATGACTTAGAATAAGGGCCTCTTTTTTCCTGCACCCCCATCCTAACTTAGAGTAAATGTTTGCCGAACAGACCCTAAAATTACTCATCTATCCAGCCTCATGGATAATAAAGTCCATCCCACCCACCCAGTCACAAGCAGAAGCTGGAATACTGTGAGCCAGGAAGATTTCAGAGCTTTTTGAGGCAGGCAGGTCAGTAGGCCCAACTGAGTATGCTTTACTGCATGGAGACAAGAACTTCAAGAGAGGCCCACAGACCATGAACCACGCTTCCAGATGAGGTCACTCACCGCAGTGAACAGTGACCCCGTGAGCGTCTTTGGCTATAACTAATCAAATTAGCAACTCACAACACAGAGACACAAAGGGAAGTACTCAAGGGGCAAAACTGTGGAGAGGGGCCTGAACATTCCTCCCCCTTCCACAGTACGTGAAATCACACAGCGTGAAGCTTAGCACCTAGAAAGCACTTACTACCTCATACACATTTGATGTTTTCCACAGGGCTGTCCTCATGATTTTAATGTAAAATTGCTTTTCAGGATGGGTGTGCCTGTTGATACTCCTCCCAACAGTAAGACAAAAATGGTTTCATCACACCTGAGCCACAAACACAAAGATTGTATCAAAATTCTGTTTCTTAAAAATTTCCTAGCTAATGGAAGTTAGTACTCATTTCCACTTCCCTTCACCAAAAACCAACAGATTACTTTCCATACTCCCTGGTATCTGCATATGTTGTTAATATGTCTTTATTTTGGGCTATCATCTAAGATAACAATTTGTCCTTGTGTCTTATTGCTTTCGATGTCATTTGTATGCATTTTAGATCTCAGTTTTTTAGAGGGTAGGGAGCCACTTTGGATTAATTCACTCAGCATACACTATACACAGGTATGTGTGTGTGTGTGTGTGTGTGTGTGTGTGTGTGTGTGTGTGTTGTACAGGATAAGTAAGTAATATAACTAATTCTTAACTCTTTATAGGTAGAATCTAGGTCTTTATTTTTTTCTCCTCCTAATTTCATAGAGAAGGGAGGAAATGGGGAAGTGGGAAGAAAGTTTTCTTCTGAAAAGATGTTGGAAGAAGCACCAAGTAAAACAAGAATGTGGGGATTATCTAGTGATTTCATTTAACCACCTCTGTCATTTCTCCAGTCCCCGATTGTAAGATAATTTACAGGAATACAGGAAGCCACAGAGTGTGATAGTGGAAAGCACTGCTGAGACTTGGAATCAAACTTCCAATGTGCAGATGTTGGCTCCAGCAATTATTAAAGCCTTGTGACTCTGGGCAAAATACTCAACCTCACTCGCTTCAGTTACCTCCAACAAAAATTGGGAATACCAACAACACCATTTTTGTTATATTATAAAAATGAAATCCTTCGATGTCAGTAGCATGATATCTGGGACACAGGAAATGTTTACAAAATTAAAAGCATAATTACTTAATATTGGTAATGATAATTTTAGCCATTTCACATGGCAGTGAGTACGGAGATCTCTAGGAATCAGAAAAGAAAAACTTACTTCTTTTTCCTTTTGTATTATCCAGCTTCCTACAAGAAAATAAACACTCATATCCTTAAGATCCCAGGGGTAGATGAGGTACAGCTCACCTGCCAGGCTGAAGGTTATCCCCTGGCAGAAGTGTCCTGGCCAAACGTCAGCGTCCCTGCCAACACCAGCCACACCAAGACCTCTGAAGGCCTCTACCGGGTCACCAGTGTTCTGCGACTAAAGCCACACCCCGGCAGAAATGTGAGCTGTGTGTTCTGGAATGCTAACGTGAAAGAACTTACTTCAGCCGTCATAGACCCTCATGGTAAGAGCAGCCCACCCTTCCTGACTCCAGTAGTCAGGAAGTAGATGGCATACTCAGAATGAGTAATTGGAGGATAGCGTAATAAAAAGTCTATTTGTGGAGGTGTGGTCAGGATCTAGAGAAGCGAGTAAGGTTATTGCCGGACCCTGGGGCTTCAACAGTCAGAGGAGTGACTGCTACTGTTGGGGTGGTTCCCGGATGGAAGCCAGGGAAACCAATACCCCAACCTCACACTCCCCCCAGCCTCCAGCCTCCCACCCGCGGCACCCAGCTGCGAGTCAGAGAACAAGGGGGTCCCACTGATGTGTCTCAAAAAGGCCAACCTCTCAGAGCTCAGAACCCAGTGTTGAGGTGCAGAGGGTGAATCTGAAGAGGAAACAGATAATAGCCAGCACGAAAGCTAATCACTGTAATTCGGGCACAGTGCCTAGAGAGTAGAATAAATGTGACTTTGCTGGCTCTGCTGACACTCAGGTGGGTATGGGGTTTTCAAGGAAAGCTGGCCTTTTGTAAAATCTTTCAGAGCCTTTGCTGATGGCTCTGTGCCCCATACTTTAGAACTTCATACACCAGGGAAATTTCAAACAATTTGGGAGTCTGTTTTATTTTGTAGTTGCTGGGTAAGAACATCTATTTGCCAAATAAGAGCAACTCTACACCTAGTATCAAAATTCTTCCCTAAGACACAGGTCACCTTCTCACCAAGCTCATCATAAGGTTCCTCTTGCCCCATCTAACAAACTGCTGCAAACTTTGTGGGCTTGAGACAACACGAATTTACTAGCTTACACCTTTGAAAATCAGAAATCCCAAATGGGCTTCACTGGGCTTTAGTCGAAGTGTCGACAGGATTGCAGAGGCTCTAAGGGAGAATTATATTCTTGTTTTTTCTAGCTTCTGCATTCCTTGGCTCATGGTCCCTCTTCCACCTTCCAAGCCACCAGCTGCATCCCTCAGACGTCTGCTTCTGTCATCACGTCTTTCTTTAATTCTCCTGCCTCCCTTTTCCACCTTGTAAGGACCCTTGTAATTGCATTAGACGCCTTCCCCTAACCTGATAATTCAGGTTAATTTTCCCATTTCAAGGTCCTTAATATAATCACATCCGCAAAATCCCTTTTTGCCTGTGGGGTAACACGTTCACTGGTTTCAGGGATTAGAACATGGACATCTTTGAGGGAGCCATTATTCTGCTACCGTACCAGCAAAGGATATAATCTCCGAATAAAGGGCAGTCCCTAGCACTGCTTAAATTTGACATAATTTATAGAAACTTTAATATTGTCATTATATTCCACTTTTTGCCCTTTGTCTTAGTTAGACAAAACAGAGCCTACGATAGGAGCTCGTGTGGCATGCCAGTATTTAGGTGGTGGCCTCAGGGAGCAGGGATGGGAGGCTTAGGAGATTCAGACTGGAAGCCAGAATTGAAGTTGTTGCTATCAGGAAAACGGGAGCTCAAATACCCAAAGACCACCCGGGAAGTGTACAGACAGCCTCCCACGATGCTCACTCAAAACACTTCAGGTAGAGGTCATCTCCTTTCACCCCTGTTGGTTGACAGCAGTCTGCAGGACTGTGCACTCCATGCTGGGAGCTATGCATGCATGTGGGCTGAGTGAGTTCCCCCCAGCACCTGTAGTGTCAAGTAATCCCAGGGCAGAAAGCAAAGTACCCATTTGAGGTGAATGAAGCAAGTCAAAGGTCACCAGACTTCTCCCGAGCTGTGGCTGAAGTTAGAGGTGAAGCCAAGAGGAAGTGAGACAGGACTGCAGCAGTCTGTCCCTTGCCCTATAAGCCCCGTGACTAAGCCTTCAGGCTGGGAGGCAGCCATGAAGCCATATGGTATCTCTTCACAAGATTTCATAGGTAAGAGTTCATAGAACAAGCTACAGTTCTGGCTGCTGAAGTGGATGCCAAGCCATAACCGATCATTGTCCTCTCTCTCATCCCCACACATTCTAGATCTCCCTCACTCAGCACTTCAGATGGAGCAGAGGAGTGGGGCGGGGAGTGGGCTGGTGACACTCGCTTTCAACCCTGAGAGCGCCGAGCCCTTGGTTGCCTTGTCCAGAACAACTGACTTGCTGCAGTTGCCTTTTCTTTGTTATTACTGAACGTGGAAGTACAAAAATCAGAGAATCCATGGATCCCCGAGTTCCAGACCTAACCTTCAGTGCCTGCATTAGCAGCTCTCACGTTCTTCATGGTAATCAAGACTAATCGCTCTGTCAGTAGAGAACTTCTTTTCTCTGCCTGCTGGTCCACCCATGGGTAGAACTCAAGCTATGAATTTAGATGCAGTAGAGCATATCCCTTGATGGAAGCATTTGCCACTAGGAAGCTGGACCTTTAATCCAGTAGAGCCTAAATTTGTGCGGATAAGAAGGAAAAATCCCACATGTGGGTCACTGAACGTAACAGTGAGAAGGACCAAGCTTCAGCATTGAGGAAACCCTGGCACAGAAGCAGCATGTGCTTGAGGTGAGACTATCAGGGGGAAGTGAATCAGAACCTGACTGGAACCATCCATCATTCAGCCACATTCAGCCCTGGCTGAAATCAGGGCTGGGACAGACAGGATAGAAGCTGGGGCATCAAAGATATCTGCTCTATCTCAAATTAATTTATATTTCATCATGAACTGGCAGGACTGAGGACTTTGAAGTGACTCAATCCCCATCTTATCATTAATTTCCCAGGATTTTCTTCGGGAGTAAAAAACCCTCCCTGATATAGTTTTCAGGGGCAGCCAGTCGCCTTCTCATTGCCACCCCCTCTACCAACCCCCCCCCCAATCTATCCACACTTTACTACCCAATTCCAACACGAAGGTTAGCCCAGCTTCTTTCTAACTGAATGGATTTGAGAAAGTGAGACAGTAAAGAGAGATGTCATGCTAAGAATCTTGGTAGAAATGAAGACATTAGAAACACCTCATTTTTAGGGTCAACTTTGAGGAAAAATAGTGAATTAGGCAAGCTGGTCTTTAACGTTCTCTACCTCTCTTTTTATCACAGTGCAGATCCTGAGACTTGACACCTTATGAAAATTGAGATACAATTAATTCATACTAGGGCTTTAGAGGCTTAAATACTAACAATCACAGAGGAATTTATTTTTCTTGGAATTGTTGAGTAACTGTCCTTTGCTGTGTGGAATTTCCTGCCTGGTTAAGTGTAGGCCAGTACTTTGGATGGAATGTGGTTTTCCAGAAGGATCAGGGAAATAGGGGCCTGGGTAAGATGAACTTGGAGATAACTGGAATCTAGCCTTTGCACCACCGATTACATCAGTGTTTTTTTCTTTGCGGTGGAGAAGTAGGAAGGGCACACTGACCATTCCTCTGGAGACTTTGAACCAGTGATAAATTATGAATGAATGAAGGTGGTTCTTCTTTTCATGGAAGTCAGTGTAGCTGAATGAATAGTCAACAATCACAGGAGAGGCCCATGGGGTCTGCATCAGCTCAGGATCTTCTAGGATATCACTCATAAATGTAACTGGCAAGGGCAGTTAGAGACTTTCAGCCTACATTTACCTATTCTTCCCAGAATTATATTCATGCTACTACCTCCTGACATGGTTCCTGGGCTCTGGTCAGCTCTCCTTCCTCACCAGTGCTCTCTGAGATTTCTGGCACCTCTCCCACCCCCATGATTTCTCTGCTCAGGCAGTTTCTTCCACAGAAAACATAATTACTCACCCTCTTCACTGCCTTGAAGTCTGCCCTCTCTCCAGAGCAGCTTAGATAATCCCAGGGCACAAGGGGTCCTTCCCTTATCTCTTCTTCTAAGACTGATTACCTGTACCATGACTTGGTTTGCCTGTGACTATACTTGTCTTTTATCTTTCATTGTATTTTAATTGTTCACATGGGTCTTCTTTGTGGCAAAAGCTAAAACACACTGCCCATACTAAGTGCTCAATTAATGTCAGATTAGTGGGTTGGAGGATTGGCCTTGATAAAACAGTCCCATTATCCCAGCCAACAGACTGTGTGGACCACCAGATCAGAGCAGTCAAGTGACCCCCTGGTTTGTAGCACTAATACCAGCAACAAATAACCAGTCACACATCCTCCCACGGTTCCTGGCATTTTAAGCTGCTTTATGACTGTCCTTTTCCTGGTCATTCTCATCAGTTGAGTTGCTCATTGCTGATTCTGTGACCCATCACAAACTTCTCTAGAAGTCAGTGAATAAAGCAAATAGAGCAATGAGAGTCTGGTGGTGGGAGGTGCTCCAGTGTTTGTAGGATGGATGACTGAACATCCTAACTTGATCAGAAACAAAAGGGCAATGAGTCCATTTTCCTTTTGAAACAGGGTTTCCTCTGCTCAGCCCATTGTTGCATTTCCTGAGGAAATATAATGGGATTGGAACACAGGAAATAACTATAAAAACATTTTTATGGGGCCGGAAGTGAAGCCATCCAAGGAGACCTGGAGGGGACTCTCTGGCAGTGGTCAAGAGCATGGGCTCAGAAATCAAACAGACTTGATATTTAAATCCTCTCTCTGCCACTAGTAGCTTTCAGGACATGAACATATAACTGAGTCATCCTAGAACTTGGTCTCACATTTGTAGAATAAGAATAATGACAGATACCTTAGAGGGTGATGGTGAGGATTAAATGGAATATGCCTGCTAAGTCCTTAGCACTCAGAAAGTATGGAAACGGCGGGGGGGGGGGGGGAGGGAATATAGTGCCTCTACCAAGAAGCATGGCTTCCTTGAATGCATGGGACTGTGGGGAGGATGAAACCTAGTTTTCCTATTGTATCATCATATCATTGTTAAGTAACATGTAATTATTATAAAATAATTTATAAGAATATGTATTAGAATAAAGGCTAAGCTGCTACAACAGAGAGACCTCAAAATGTGACTCAAACAAGATAGAAGTCTATTTCTCTCTTAGGTAATTCAGAGCAGGTAAGTATCTATATTCCATAAAGTTATTCAGTGATCCAGGTTCTTTCCATCTTGTTGCTCGCCGTTCTCTAAAATGTTTTCTCTGTTGAATTGTCAAAGCCGGGTCACTGCCACATCAAAAAGGAAAGAGAGTCAGAAAGGAAAGTCAGAAAGGAAAAAGAATGGTGGAAGACTTATCCAATGTTTTAAGGCCAAGGCTCAGAAGACCCATGACTTGAACTTAGTTTACATGGCTGGCCCACATCTAACTGCAGGGGAGGCTCCAAAATGTAGTCTTGAGAAGCCATGTGTCCAGCTAATGACCTCATACTCGGGGAAAAGAGAGAATGGATTTCAGGGATAAGCATCAGTCTGCCACAAGGTAAATAAGGACAGGGAGGATCGGGCTAGGTGGACTAGGTAGACAGTGATTAACTCGGCCCAACAAATCCTTATTGACCTGTTTCATGTAGCTGGCACTTGGCTCTATAGGGGATTCAGAGATGACTTAGGTGAAGTCTTTGTTCTCCAAATACTTACAGTCTAAGCAGACTGATGTTCATTGTTAGAAAGTCTTGAGGGACGAGTAGAGCTTCTGTATGCAGAAGGGACTGTGAAGGAACCTTCAGAGGACAAGGGTTTGTAAAGAGTCACTGAGGTAAGGACTTCTCCTGTTGTGGGGACACTGAAGGTCTCAGGGCCCCTTGACTTACAGTGCTACTGCAGTGGTACTTAATAAGCACTTCCTAAAAGTAAAAGAGCTGTTGTAATTAGTACAAGCTATCCAATGTGTGCCTGAGCCAGGCTTCTGAACCCTTTCTTCCTTAATGTTCACCACACTGTTTTCAATAAAGACAAATATCTGCGGGGATGGAGATTTGATTAAACCAATCTGGGCTTGCAATCCTGGCTTTGCCACTTATTTGGCATTGATAACCTCAGATAGATTTTTTAGCATTTCTGAGCCTTACTTCCTGAACTCTAAAATGAGGGGCTCAGATTAAATGATGTCCAATCCCTTCTCAACTAAAACAATCTGTGATTCTCAAATGGCACTGAGATGGGGGAGAGGGAAGGCAGTTGGCAGGATTGAGCCTTTCCTCCTGAGCACTCTTGCCAGGTTTCTCCTGGACCACAGTGTTATGTTTATTCTGCAGTAGTTACTCCATGGGGCAAAATTCAGGCTTTTGGAAAGGGCACAGCTTACCTTGGGTATGCTTCTTTCTCCCCATTGTGAAGCCCCCTCCAGTTCTTCCTCACTGTCAGTCTGGAACCCTTATTCTAACTTCTAGATACTCAGAACTCTCCTTTACAAGGCCTTCCCCTGTCTCCAAAATTGCTTTTCTCACCCGCCTCTCCAGTAAACTCACCTTTTCCTCAGTGCCAGTCCTCAGTGATTAGCTGAGACAAGGAAAAGGACACGCTGTAGTAATTCACACTAAGGTATGAATGTCTGGATTTTGTATGTTAACACTATCTACAATATTATACTTTTTTCCCCAAAAGGATCCCTGTTAACCCTTGAAATTGACTAATGGTATAGATTCTAAACACTGTGAGTGCTTGACAGTGGAGGGGGAATACATGTTTGGGTTGAGAGACCATCCTACTGGAAAGAAAGAGATGATGATTGATAGATAGATAGATAGATAGATAGATAGATAGATAGATAGACAGACACAGTAGATGGATGAGAATGATGAAAAGCATAGAATCTGGAACCAGACAGCCTGGATTATATCTTAGCTCTGTCTCTTACAGTGCAACTTTGGAAACATTTCCCAGACACTCTGGACCTCCCTTTCTTCACTGGTAAAATGAGGGTCATAGCAAAGCCTGCCACATAGGATGGTCATGAGAAGTAAATGAACTAGTACCTGCAGCATACACAGAACAGTACCTGGTTATAACCTCCTCAGATGGTCAATTTGTTGGTCTATCTCTAAGTTCCCATGTAATGGGATTCTGGTGTTGTTTTGTTTTTTTTTTTTTTTCATCCAGGTGACCTAGAACCCAAGATCCCTTCAAATTGGCTGCTTCCTGTTTTCATCCCTTCCTTCCTCATTGCTTTGATTTTCATAGCTACGATGACAGCCCTAAGGAAACAGCTCTTCCAAAAGCTTTATTTTAGAAAGGGTAAGTGAGTTTTATTCGTGGTAACCAAGTGGACTGGGTGTCTGCAATGTGGGGTTCTGCTTGGCCCCAGCAGTCTACAGCTCCCCAGTTTCATACCAATCTCCTCAGGGCTTATGAATCCCTTTGGGCTCATCCTGATGATTTTTTCCCCAGAAGAAAACGGCCCTAGTCTTCTTCAGTGAACTGAAATCCTCATACAGAATATTTTTAAAGGAATGTTTTGTTCCTATGCTGAAATAGTTTGCTTTGTTCTCTGAGCCAAGAAGAGTCATTAGCCTCATGAGATCAGTGTCATTTTGGTAATGCAGACAACTATGTGGTCAGAGTTCACGGGCAGGAGGATGCCAAGATCACTTCTGAGGATTCCTTCAGTTCTCTCCTCCTCTTTCCACATTCTGGGTGTCAGCTGGGCTAAGCCCTCCCCAACCCCTAGGAATCTGAATCCCTTGGTTGGTAATGAAAGAAGAGAAGTGTGTGAGGCCATTTGCGGGCAGGAAAACCACCTGTTTTGATGGCTCCCTAATGTTTTTCAGACATTCAGCCCCTAATGTCTCCAGGGGCTCCCCTGGAGTCCCTCCTCAGCCTATCCTATTCTCACCCACCTACTCCTGTCATGTAACCTTTGAACCCTGGCCAGAATATCTGCAGACTTGTCTTTTGGTTTACTAAACTGCTCCTTTGTCAGCACCCAGTAAGCTCCTCCCAAGGTCTACACATGGCCTTGTTTATAGAAAAGGAAATGACATCTGGGAATAATCCAATAGGAATTGGGGGTGGCCATTATTTGAGAATTGGGAGGCTTTTTGGTGTTTGTTATGCTACATTTACAGTCTAACCTCTGTATTCTCATCTGTCTCAAAATACTATCATGCTCTATTTGTCCACTGCCCTATGTATGCGTTAACTTGGGTGCTAACCACAAAACTCTCTACTATAGAACCCAAGGAACTATTGTCAAAAGAAAGGGGAGTGGAGGTTGAGGAAGAAGGAAGAAGGAAGAAGGGAGGAAGGAGAAGAGGAAGAAGGGAAAAAGAAAAAGAGGAAGAAATGATAGAAATGGAGAGGAAGGGCATTTCACCATAAGGGAGGAATTATAGTGTCTTCTCTGACAGAACTTTAACTAAACAGAATCACTTCTTTTTTTCTTTAAACATTTTATTTGGGGAAGGGGGAGCAAGAGAGAGAGAGAGAGAGTTAATTTCAAGCAAGCTCCCCCTTAGCACAGAGCCTGACAGGAGTCTTGATCCCACGACCCTGGGATCATAACCTGAGCCAAAATCAAGAGTCGGATGCTCGACTGACTGAGCTGTCCAGATACACCAAACAGAATCACTTCCACAAATCTATGACCTCAGAGAGCCATGGCAGATGCCCCTCATTAGAATTTAATCTTCTGTCATTCTTCTTTCACCTCCCCCATAGACACCCCTCAGGAACAGGTCTATACCAAAGTTCTAGGCCTGCGACCTGAGAACTTAGTCACCTGAGAAATGAGCAACAGAGTTTTCTGTCCTTACCCTGTCTGGGAGAATGAAATGGGGTCACACTGAAAGGTAGAGCAGAAAAAAGTCTTTCCCTTATCCTTCACCCCAGTCTCAAGAGTAAGTGAGGCTATCAGTAGTTCCACACTAGGTGCAAGGCTTGGGTACCAACTGTGGTGGGAGACATTTGTTCCTCATAAGAGTTTTGAGAGAGTAAATTTGCAAATGGTTCCTTATTTGTTTGTAATGAGCCAGAGTGAAATCATGGCTGCCCGTATAATACAACGCCATACCCCAACTCACATGCGCTGGGATCTGCTTTCCCTCATGGGAGGCACGTAGACACACACGCACACACATCTGTGTGCCTTGCATGTGTCATGAAAGAAGGTTGAGAATGGCTGACCCTGTGAATAGAGATTTAAACCAGAGTCAGAAGGCTAGGTTGGGACCTGAAGCTGCCATTTATTGGCTCTATGATCTTGTACGAATTACCTAACTTCCTTGAGATGGCTTTTTCTATCTGTAAAATGGGAAGCAACATGAGAATGAGCATTTTACTGCTTATTGACCCAACCTCACTGCCACTACTGAGGTTCACCTGGACTGGAACAGAACCCTCCCAACTTGTCTCCCTGCACCCATTTTTGCTACCTGCAGTATGGGTCTATTTTCCCTTCTAGCCAGAACAGGCTTTCAGATTCTCAAGTCTACACGTCTCCATGATCAGACCTCGCCCATGGCTTCCCACTGCTCCCTAGGCGAAGTCCCAACATGCCCTGAGTGGTGTGGCTCACAATTCTGGCTTTTTCCTGAGACACCATCACCCTCGTTCTCTAACCTCTAGCCATGTGAGTGTCCTAAGTCCTCAGTGCCACCCCACCCCTTCAGATCTGAGTTTTCTCATGTAGCACGCGGTCCTCTTAAAGTATTTTCTTCTCCTTGTCCACCTGACTTGGTGTCATCCCTTAAAACTTGGTGAAGCTACTACTTCTTCAAGCCTCTCCTGATTCTGCCCCCCTCACCACACCCATTACAGGACATCCCCTTGCGAGATGCTTCCGGTACCTACTTCTCCTTCCAGCACCCTCAGCACACAGTTATACGTCTAGGACCTATTTCAATACCTTGGGCCACAAACTCTATTGCATCCCTTTTAATTTTCCAACTAATTCCTCAAGCACCCACCCGCCTGTCTTAGACATCCAATGTCTCCCCCTTACAGCATGGACTTCCCCACCTCCAACATACTGTCACAAGGCCAACTTAGCCCACAGGGCTGCTCCTTCCAAACAGACAGGGAGGCTCCTGGGGAGCCAGGGAGGTTCCCCTGAGGGCCCTGGTTTTGAGCTCTTTCTATTCCCGCCATGCACATCTCCGTTCCCTCTGGGGGTCTCCATCGACCATGCAAAGGCAGCCTTGCTGGTCCAGATCCCCACAAAGACCAGAGTGACCCAAGCTGACACTTTCCTGGCCCCCCTCATGTGTGCTTCCATGGTTCCCAAAGCAGGACCCTCAAGGGCTGATGAGGCAGAAGGGGCTTCCTGCTTTCCCCACAGCTGTGCCCAGCCAGCTTCTTCTGGCTGAGGTCTTTATGTTAAGTCTGGGATGCCAGTCCTAACTTCCTTCTCTTGAGTTCCTCTTCAAGCCATTGCTGTCCTGAACTCCTCAGTCTATCAGAGAGAGTCAAGTAAAGGGGTGGCTCTCTTAGTCCCTCTCTGCCCAGAAAGCTCATTGGCTCCTAAACGGACTTGCCCATCTATGACTCAGCGACCAGCTCTGCACACCACGCTGTACAGGGAGGGCAGCTGTGGCCAGTCCACAGAAGGTTCTGTTTACCATCTCTACCTGAGAGGAGCCCTCAACAGTGCGGGGCTCCAGGTGACTCACTGTGTTCTAGAGAAGGAGCTGGCAACTTCTGTTGCAAAAGTAATGTAAAGTTCTGCCTCATCTGTTGGTCTTTAAGTTTCATGACTGCAGGGGCTGTGTTTCTCTTATTTACCAATAAATGCCCAGTGTCTGAAACATTGCCTGGCACATGTAGATAGATGTTCAATAAAATTTTACACATTGAACCTACTATACGCAGGTATCCATGCTAACTTGCTCTGTATAATATAATAGCCGTATGTGGTTATTCAAATTTAAATTAAATAAAAATTCAATTACTTGGTCATGTTTTAAGTGCTCAATATTGTTAGTGGTCAATAGCCATGTGGGGCTAGAGGCTATTGGACAGAGCAGATATACAATATTTCCCTCTTTGCAGACAGCAAAATCTGTCCCTCTTTGGACAGCACTGGACTAGACCCTTTACAAACTTCTTTTCAGTTAATTTTACAAAAACTTCTTGAGGCAAGGAGTAGTGTCTACACTGCACATGAAGCAACTGAAGCTTCAAAAGTATTCTTAAAGTCAAATAGCTGGGGTTTGAACATAAGTCTGTCTGATGCTGTATGGCCTTCTTGTTGCAAAATAATAAAAACTGACTCAATCTGGGTAGTATTATGTTGGGCAATGGAAGGAGAGAGTCTCAACCCAAAATAATTGAATGGCTTGATCATTGGCTGTGCCAATGGCAAAGTCAAGAACAGAATCCAGGAGGAGTCACCAGCTATAAAGAGACCAGATCTCTAGAACAAGCCTGCAGCTCATAAGAATAATATTTCTCAAACTTTCTGTTATAAGGAACCATTTATTTTTACATTTCCAATATGTTAGCATCAATGCTTTTGCAATATATACTAAAACTTAATTACTAAAAAGTAAAATAAAAAGAACAAAGACATACAACCATAAGCCCAGTTTTTATTGGATTCAATAAACCTCTGACATGTCAATAAATATGATCAGAAAAAAACACAGTAAAAGGATTACTATAGAAGTTGCTAAGTGTTATACTAAATCTCGGTAATTGTCTCATTGTGGGCTGGTAACAAATAGTTCACCCACCAGCCCCAGCCCATGGACTCTACACTTTGAATGGCACTGCCGTAAAAGACTGAGCTGGAAGTTTACAGGGATTTAAACCAAAGACCAAATATGTTGTCTGATGGTTAAGGAAGGACTACAGGATGGCAACACTTTCTCAAGCATTAGAGAGGACTGGACTGAAATTCCATCATTCATGGGCAATTTCTATGGGTTAACTCTTAGGCTCCTTTCAAATGTAACTCCTCTTCGGGGAGACTTCAGTGCTGGATAGAGGCCCTCAAAGTCCAGGCCAAGGGTGGTATTGTCATGAGGCAGTTGGTAAAAATCTAGTGTACAGAGCAAAAGCAGAATTAGGGATGCACAGAGTTTAGAAACCCGGGCATCAAGCTCTAGAAGGAAATCAGAGCCGGGACAGGGAACATGTGACATCAACGGTTGAAAAAGAGATGAAACCAGGGAAACAGTGGTGAACAACATCCTGTTATGTGAACTTGTGCTTCTGCCCTGAGTTCCTCTGGAACAATATCGGTCATGTACACCTTAGTATAAATTAATTGATCAGCCCTTTTGCTTCATGTAGGGCAGACCAGAAGGAAGTGACAGTCAAGAGCAAAGCAGAACAGGGAAAGAGAATTCTGAAGCCAGACGTTTCCTGGGGCTAAATACCCAAATTAAGAGTCCCTCAGCCTTTGAGTGCCTGGTGGCCAGGGCCTGAGAAAAGAATGGAAAAAAGAGCTACTATTTTGTTCATGGTTTTTGCCTAAGGGTACAGTTTTCCCTTATCTGTTGTTCAACCTGATGTCTCAAGCCACAGTAGGCATTTGGCCTCTACATGTGATTTATTTGGATTAACTTTTCATTCTGCCATCTGTTAGCCTATAAACAGCACACTTTTCTCAGTAATCTTATCCTGTCCCTGGGATTTCTCTTTTTCAGACACAACCAAAAGATCGGTCACCGCAGTAAGGAGGGAAGTGAACAGAGCTGTAAGTAGTCGTGACTTACCTTATCTCTTTCACGTCTTTTCTTCTCGTAGCTTAAATTAAGAAATAAGCCCTGTTCTCGGAATGCACAAAAGGGCAACGGAATAGTTTCAGCCTGCACAGAATCTTCCTGTTCAGTGGCATTTCTGCCCGTTGCTACTGTGACCTTAGGTTGTTCCACACCTCTCTTGGAGGGAAAAAAAAGTGTCTGCTGTGCAACCACAGAATAGTTGTGTACTCTTTGGTCTTTCTGTATTCCTAGGCATTACCGGGAATCTGCACAGGACATCAGGGCCCACATGCTTAGAAACACGTTTAACACTTAACAGCAAGGGAAGATACTCAAATCTGAACCAATCAACAACTCATGTTTTTGCAACCGTTGTTAAGTACATCGTTGGGGGCTGTGAGTCAAAGTTGGGGGAATAGAAGTCTCTTCATGAGGCTGACAGGCTTGGAGCTAGAATTTGTGGGAAAGGATATGATATGGAGGTCAGGAGAATTGGGGTTGCTAAAAATCATTCAGCCTGGTTGGATGAAATGTTTAGACCCTGGGGAAATAGTGTTTTGGGGACCAGACCTGGGTCCTCTTGCACAATGGGTATTTCTAGCTTTCTTAGGAAAACCACCTTTCCTTTTGAAATCTGGGGATCACATGGTATGACGCACAAGCTCATGAGTTTGCCAGAATCATAGGCAACTCATAGAAATTTGTAAATAACTTTGCTATCAGCTACTTGAAATATTCAGAACTGGTCATTTTAGAGTTCTGTTGAATGTGTCTGTAAAATTCCAGAGGCACCAACTGTGAAAACAACTCTAAAAAACCTTCAACACCAGGGTCAGTGCCTGGCAGCTCAGAAGCACAAAATATGACTGACAGGAATGACATTGGGCCCTGCTCCCTCCTACCACATCCCTGAAAGCCATTCGTGAAAACACATCCCATTACTATAATACTCGTACCTGGGCACAGAACAAGGAACAAAGGTCTGGACTATACTTAAGGTCTAGTTGTGCTGAATTGCTCTGAATTAACAATGAGATATTCTTAACTCAGAAAAGTTTCAGATTATTACTGGCAGTCCTAACTGAAACATCTGTTTCTTGAGAAACAAAACTCCTATAGTCCGATAGACTGGGATACTTGGTCTACATGTGGGTTTCCTTGGGGAAACCTCAGTATTTGTGCTTCATGAGCTCTGAGTCTTTGTATAAGCGTCTCCTTCAACTGCTCAGCATAAGGAAGAAAGAGAAAAAGGGTGTCTGCTGTAGAGCCACAGAACAGTTAGTCTGAGAGCAGAGGTGGTAAGGTAAACTCAGATGCCCAGACGGCCAGGCAAGTATTGAAATCAGAAAGAAGGGCACACTATAACCAGATAGGGGATGGTGACCAACTGGAGGGCATATTCCTGTGAATTTAGCACCAGGCTAACATTGTTGGAGAAGATGAAATCCAGATTTTTCTATAAAATGTCCTAGTTATTAAATGCTTGCTGGAAGTATTTCAAATACCAAACAAACCAAATAAAATATGTCCATAGGCTAATTGAACCTATGAGGGACCAGTTGCAACCTGCCCCCTAGAGAGAAAGTATTGTCAGAAAAGGGGTTAGAATCTGAGTAATGAAGGCAAAACCATGTATGTGAGGAATTGAGGGAGGCTCAAAGGCTTGCGGCCATTCTGCATGTCTCATCCTATGGCCTGCCACATGGCCTGAGTAGCACATGGTTAAGAGAGGGACTTTCTTGGATTAACAGGGTATCACAGCCATTTTTAAACAATAAATCTCCTTATAAGCAGAAAAACCTCATACTCTTTTTTTAAATGGTAGGTGAAATTCAAAGTAAAGTAAATATCTTGGTCAAAAGTCAAATTAAAGAAATTAGACTGGGGTGCCTGGATGGCTCAGTTGGTTAAGCATCCAACTTATGATTTCAGCTCAATGTTGATCTCAGGGTGGTGAGTTCAAGCCCTGCATTGGGCCCCATTCTGGGGGTGAAACCTACTTGAAAAACAAAAAACAACAAAAAGAGGAAAGATGGGAGGGAGGGAAGGAAGGAAGGAAGGAAAGAGAGTAATTCTCTTCTCTTTCTCCCAACCAGTAACATATAACTATATGTTTGCCTTCTAACCTGGGGAGGGAGAGTCAAGGAGGTGAAAGAATGATGCTTCTCTTCTCTCTTCCTCACCCCTCCCTGGCACTTAAATATGTGGTGTGATGTAAAGAGGTCAGGACCATTTAGATATACATCAAAGAGGGCTCACACAGGAATGTTCCTGGTACTTTTATTTACAATAGCAACAAATCAGAAATACAGGTGAATAGGAAATATAAACAACTAAAATGAAAGCACAAAAAATAGATGTATTTTTGAGATGGACAAATCTGAAAAATATAATTTGGGGAGAAAAGATACACAGAAGAAAGATAGAGACAATGTGTGGGCAATTATAGAGTTTAAAAACTGCAAACAACCTCTATGTAGTGTTTATGGAAATAGTAATGTGAAGTAAAAGTACAAAAACAACCAAATTTAACCTCTTAAACTGGGTGGTGGGGATGCCGATGGTGACGATATTATTCTCCTAGTTTGTTGTATGCCTGAAATGTTAATTTTTATAAAGAAGAGGTCATGACTAGAATTCAAGAGATTTAGACTCCAGTTTTTCTGTGAGCTACACAATCTAAGATAAGATCCAACAAGGGGCACTTGAATCTTCTCCAGAGAAACAGAACCACTAGGACACTGGCAAGTATGAAATCTATAGGGCAGGCTTGGGGGCTGGAAGAAGTTCAGGTAGGAGTTGAAAATTAGGAATCCAAAATCTGTAGAGTAGGCCAGTAGGCTGGGAACTCAGGTGACATGTCTATACTACAGTCTGAGGCAGAATTCCTTCTTCTCTGGGAAACCTCATTTGTTGCTCTTCAACTGATTAAATGAGACCCACCCACATTCTGAGAAGGCAATATGCTTTATTTTTTTTAATTAAAAAAAAATTTTAACATTTATTCATATTTGAGAGAGACAGAGACAGAGCATGAGTGGGGGAGGGGCAGAGAGAGAGGGAGACACAGAATATGAAACAGGCTCCAGGCTCCGAGCTGTCAGCACAGAGCCTGATGTGGGGCTCAAACTCACAAACAGTGAGAACATGACCTGAGCCGAAGCCAGACGCTTAACTGACTGAGCCACCCAGGCACCCTGAAATTTGCTTTATTTAAAGTCAACTGATGACAGGCATTCATCACATCTACAAAACATCTTTACAGCAACATCTAGACTAACATTTGATCAAACAACAGGGTACAATAGTTTAACCAAATGGACACAGAAGACTAACCATCACATGCACCACCACATGAGGGAGGCAGTCTTGGCTGGAGTAAGTGAATTTGTCAGACCGTCCTGAGCCTCAAAAAATAAAAGTATGTGACTATTCTCTGGTCACAGAGTTGTCCGAGAGGCCAGGGCTCTGTCTAAAACCTGTTCATCCATGAACCTGCCACCCCAGTGCCTGCAGACTCACTATTTAGGGTTTTCTATTTATTTCACAGGGTTGTTTCTCCTCAGCTCACTGCCTCTTTCAACAAAAAAAGGACATGTGTGGTATCAGAATCCTGCACTTTATGTGTCTTGAAATAATGAATAGTTGAGTAAATCTGGAAGGGGAAAAACAACCCTGTCACCAAAAGTACTTGATAAAATTAAACTGAAGGGTTTGGAAATGACTTGTCTGTCTTACTATCCATTTGTCTGTGCTTCTTATAGTTTATTCTGCAATAAATATAAAAATTGACTGATTTTGACCTAATTTATCTTACTACTAAACGACGAATATTGCTTAATTTTAATTGTGTTGGCCAGCTCAAAAATAAATAATTAATACAACTTTTACAACTAAAAAAATTTTTTTTAATGTTTAATTTTATTTTGAGAGACAGAGACAGAGCGTGAGCAGGGGAGGGGCAGAGAGAGAGACACACACAGAATACGAAGCAGGTTCCAGGCTCCAAGCTGTCAGCATAGAGCCTGATGTGGGGCTCCAACCCACGAACTGTGACATCATGACCTGAGCCTAAGTCAGATGCTCAATCGATTGAGCCACCCGGGCACCCCTAGAACTTTTTAAAAATTACATATTTTTTTCTGAGCAAAAATGAAAAAAAATAATCCATTGCACACAGATTACCGTGGTTAATATTTAATAGTGCTTTAATTTCTAATGTTTTTCTGTATTTAAATTTTATGAAATTAAATTATAGTATGTATAGCTTGATATAGTTTTCTGTAACTTAATTTTATGTCATTAGTATTACCCATGTGCTAAAAATATAATTAATGGCTTTGATATTTTATTGTATATATGGACTAGGACTTATCTAATTCTCTATTGCTCTACCTTTAGTATCTACCTCAGAGTTGTTTTATGTCTTTGTTATTTAAATATTGTCACAATTAGGGGCACCTGGGTGGCTCAGTAAGTTGGGCATCTGACCCTTGATTTTAGTTCCAATCATGATTTCATGGTTCATGAGTTCGAGCCTTGTGTGGGGCTCTGTGCTGCTTGGGATTCTCTCTCTCTCCCTCTCTCCCCTCCCCTACTCTCTCTCTCTTTGTTTCTCAAAACAAACAAGCTTACAATAAATAAATAAGTAAGTAAGTAAATAAATATCACCACAATTAATAATCTTATACACAGATCTTCATGTGCAGCTCCGATTATTACCATAAGGTAAAATCTAAGATGTAAAATTATGGAGTAAAGCTATAGACATTTTTAAGACTCTCAAAATATATTGCTGAATTGCCCTCTAAAAAGGTGTACCAACTTATACTAGCAATATATGAAAGATGTAGTTTCATCATTGCGTTTGTTCCAATGCTGGGTATTATCGTTTTTAAATTTTGCTAATTTAGAAATTGAAAACTGTACGTCATCATTACCTTAATTTGCATTTTCAAGTTATTAGTGAGATAAAAAATTTGCACAAATTTACAGGTTTTGTCTTCTTTTGGGAACTGTCTATGTATCTTTTGTTCATCTTTTTAGTTATGTCTTCACTTACAGTTAATAGTAACCCATTACCTGCTATCTATTTTATAAACTTGCCCTTGATTTGTCACTTACTGCTAAGCTACTTTTTCTTATATGAAGAAAACAGTATTGGGTATAGTAAAATTGGGCTCACAGGACCATGTCATAAACATAAATGTCCTATATGTCACATATTTATCAAAAGAAAATAAATGTATTAATTATAACAGTTATGCTAGATAAAAAGCTTACAGGCAATAGGATCCACGGTTCCCAGAGGACCAAGTTATACATCTCTAAGAAGCAGGTGCAGTGCCTTCTTCCTTTAAGAGCCCATCACATCCTGGGATGCATTGTACTTTCAGTAGGCACCTATGAAATGCTGGCCAACCAACGTTAACATTCTATTATCCACTAACATATATCAACTCCTTTTTAAGGAGTAGGTGAACTGTAGCCAGGGGCCAAATTGCCTCCTGTTTTTGTAAACAAAATACTATTGAAGCACAGCCATGCTCACTGTTTCCGTATCATTCCCAATGTTCACACCCTTGCCCCCCGCCTCTGATGGCAGAGTTGAGTAACTGCCTCAAAGCTTATATTGCCCATAAAGTCTAAATACTTTACAACCTGGCCCTACAGAAAATGTTTGGTGCCCCAGAAGTTCTCCATGGCCCTGTGCCTTCTCTCACCGTGAATGTACTTGGTCTTGTTCTAAATACTCTAACGCTACCCCCAACTCCTATCTCAGCTCCATAAAGTCTGAGGACAGAGCCCCTCTGGGAAGAGCTTGGTCCAGGCAGCTCAGAGCTCTCGATCTCCCACCTCTATCCTCTGCCATCCCAGCTCTGCCTCACCCCCAAACCACCCACGTGGGGACAGTCAAGTTCTAGACTGTCCAGGAGTCATCCTGACCCTCCTGTTCTTAGTCACATCACCTCGGTAGCTAGAGTCCTGGGACTTGCCCTGAGCGTATTTGTCACACATATTTCTGACAAGACTTTGATACAGATAAACAGTCTCCCTTCCCACTTAAGAAGGGATGGGCTTGGTGGTTTTGCTTCACTGACCAGAGATTGAAGCGAGACCTGATTAATGTGAGAATGCCCAGCAGGGCTCAGAAGCTCAGGCATCAGCTGCACAGGGCTTGATTTTCCACTCCATAGCTCTGCCTTGAACTTTTTAGGCAACTCTGGGAAAGGTGTTGCCTATTCTTATTTTTGTGGAAATCCAGACTTCTCAGCCTCCCCAGATGGGCTTTCAAGGCCTTAACTTTATTACAGGATCAAAAGACTCAGATCAAACTAAATGTGGCCAAAGAGCTCATTACCATCCTTCTCCATGGTGGATGTGGTGGTCATTAGTGTTATTTCACATATTTCCTGGATCTCTTGCTTTTGTGTGATGTAATAGGATTGCACTTCTCTGCCCTTAATTTGTAGTTAGGTGTGGTCATGTGATTTGTTTTGGTCAACTAAATATAAGCTTAAGTGATGTGTGACTTCTGGGTAGAAGATGTAAGGCCTAGCTTGTGCTTTGCTCTATTCTTTTTCCATCTGGTGTGGCAACTAGCAACATTTGGGGTAGTGTTGCTACATCAGCATGGGTCTCTGAGTAACTACAAATAATGGTCAGCCCCTTGCTGACCCTCAGTGGACAGGGAAGCTTTGTTTACTATTTGATTTAAATAACAGAGATTTGGGGGTTGTTTGTTACTGCAGCATAATCAAGTCTATCCTGACTGATTCAACAGGGAAATCCTGGAACCTCAACTCAATACACTATATATTGTCACTTACAGTTCTGCTTTGGAGGAGTGATAATATGGGGAAAGGCTTTCTATATAACAAAAAGAAAAGAAGAGTAAGATATAAAAATACACTTACTATATCATTAATGCTTTATTTAAAAAATGTTTTTAATATACCGTCACACCCTTCTCCCAAAGAAGTGAAGAAAAATATTTAAATGCCCATAATCATTATATTCTGGAAACTTGTATTGTTTTCTTCTTTTATATTTTCTGAGTTTTCTTTGTACTTGAATACATTTTAAAATGTTCCAATGTTGGGGCACCTGGGTGGTTCAGTCGGTTAGGTGTGTGACTCTTGATTTTGGCTCAGGTCATGATCTCGCGGTCGTGGGATCAAGCCCTGCATTGGGCTCTGCCTTCAGCACAGAGCCTGCTTGGGATTCTCTCTCTCCATCTCTTTCTGCCTCTCTCCTGCTCACGGGCACGTGCTTTCTCTCTTACTCTCTCTCTCAAAATAAATAGACATTAAAATAAGAAAAATAAAAAAATAAAATGTCCCAATGTATCACTTTTAAGTACCCAGGGGTGCTTGTTAGATGAAGGATGATCTGTCTCTATCCTCACCTCTCACTGTATATATCACCTCTTCGTATCCTATATAACAAATGCATATACAGAACTCTCCATGGGGTCCTTGTCAACTTTAGGGAGAGGAATGCTATACCCTGTTTCAAGGACACATACCAATGTCTTAGTTGCTTTTCAGAGCTTCTTAACCTAGTGAGCCTACAAGGAGTGGATCCATACTCCAAGAATGTAAGAGATCAGGCTTGGGACCATGGCTTCTTGATCTTGTGCAGGCCACCGAGCTATCAACCAGAATAGCTTCAGGAGTGGATTCTGATCCCATAGATCTATATCATGTTTCCTTTTAAAAAAAAGTTATCCTAGTCATCATGACATGGTTTGTTAGAGATTACAAACCATGTAACCTGACTTCCTCATTTTGCAAATGGCAAGATTTGGACTAAGGGATGTTACATAACTTTCTTGAGTGAAATAATAACAGAAAAATAAAAGGTCTTGTGATTCCCAGTATAGTGCTACTCGTTAATTCATTCACTCTGAAATATGCACTATTTGCAAGAGTCTGTCAGGTCGGCTGTGTGGAAGTCGTAAGGGTGAATGAGGCACAACATTAGTATTCCAAGATTCTTACAATCAAGAGTTGGAGATAAGGTACTCAAAACACTGTTTTCATTGGTATAATTTGGGCTAAAATGAAAAGAGGCCAGATTTCTGTATACCCCTAGCAGTTGATCAAATCTGTGTTTGTTTTGTTTTGCCTGAGTCTCTTGTCTTCCCCTTAGGAACTTCCACCTAAGAACTGACCATAGCCTCCACATGCCGCCATGGTGCAGGTGACTTCTCTGTGCAGTGGTTTCCAATCTTTTCTTTCTTTTCTTCCCATCATAACCGTTTCATAAAGGAAACATTAGAACACCTGTACATACTGAGTGGGGAAACTTGAGTCCTCCTCCTCTGGGTCTCCTTTACTGTCACTGCTATGCACACACTTCTGTCGTGAATGCATGGGGCTTTTTCCCCACCCGGAAGTTCTCTGGGATACCAGCTTGGTGTCCTACGATTTAACTCAAGTCTGACCCTATGTCGCTGGGGATGGCATGAAATCCCACCCGTTAAGGGCTCAGTCCCACAAGACTGCCCTCCCCACCCTCCACCCCCCACTTCAGATGCCAATGGCCAGCCCAGGCTGTCACCTCTGCTTCTGACCAATCAGCTATAAATAATCTGAGGTTCCCACCATCCCCTCCTCAGGTTCGGTGAATTTGATAGAGCAATTCCCAGAAGCAAGGAAAACAGTTTACTTACTGTTTACCAACTTACAATAATGGGTTATAAACAATACAGTGAACATCTGATAGAAGAAATGCATATGGCAAGATATGTGGGGGCGTCCACACTCTGTGTGTGTGCCACTCTCCCAGTACCAACTTGCGCTCCACAACAGAGAAGCCCCTGGAAGCCCTACTTCAGGGATTTTTATGGAGGCTTTATCACATAGGCATGACCAATCATTAACCCCATCTTTAGCCCTTCTCCCCTCTCTGGAGAATGGGGTTGGGGTGAGGGGTGGGACTGAAAATTCCAAGCTTCTCACCATAGCTTAGTCTTCTTGGTGACCTGTCCCCATCCAGGAGCTCATCAAGATTCACTTCATTACAACAAAAGACACTGCTGTCATCCAGGAAATTTCAAGGGATTTAGGAACTCTGTCAGGAAGTGAAGTCAAAGACCAAATATTAGAACAAAGATGTTCCCAATGCTCTTATCATTTAGAAAATTACAAGTGCTTTAGGAGTTCTGTGCCAGGAGCCCCGGGCAGAGACCAGTATATATATTTCAATTATCTCACAAAAGCATGTTAAAACAGTGGTGAAACCAGACTGAGGGGTATATACACCCTGCCTTAGGTCCCTGCAAAGGCCTCTAAGGTACATTGTGCTTCTTGGAACATATTTGAAAAATCATGAAGCGCTCAAACTATCACTTTATCCCAAAGCCCACCTTATGTACCTATCCTCAGAATCCCCAGAAATGCCCACCCCACATCCAGCTTCCTTCCGTGTAGAGCGCGGCTGTTCCAGGGAGGTGGGTGGGGGCTGGAAGAGGAAGAGAAAGTAACCTCCTCACTCACCTGGTTTGTGAGGGTTTTAAAAAAATGTTTATTTATTTATTTATTTTTGAGAGAAAGAGAGAGTGCAAGCAGAGGAGTGGCAGAGAGAGAGGGAGAGAGAGTCTCAAGTAGGCTCCATACTGTCAGCACAGAGCCGGCTGTGAGGCTTGAACTCACGAACCATGAAATCATGACCTGGGCAAAATCCAGAGTCAGACGCTTAACTGACTGAGCCCCCCCAGGTGCCCCTGGGCTTGTGAGTTTTTAATTGTGTGAGAAGTCTGTGTATTTTGTATTTTAGTTCCCTATGGCATTACAAGAAGTACAAATAATACATGAAAATTCAGAGATGGAGAAAGTATCACTTTAGGCTGGGGACAATCAGGGAAGAGGGAAGGCTTCATGGAGGAGGTGACATTTGCACCAGGCAAACAGGCGAATAACAGACTATTCTAGATAAAGGGGACACAGGGGCAATGGCAGAGGCAGGGGGACATCACATCTGTAGAAAAAGGCGTGTGATCCCAGCCTGGAAAAAGCTAGGTGTGAGACCAGAGGGAAGCTGGTTGGGGGCCCTGCTGTGAGCCAGGAATTCCAGGCAAAGGAGGTTAGATGTTGCTCCTTAGGCATGCATGCCTCAGGTCTCAGCAGGAAACAGAGGCCACACTCAGAAGGGGTGACTGAGGCAAGCTTACTAGCTGCAAAGGCAGGAAGGGGGCGGTGGGGAGGTTGAGCGACCTGAAACTGGCAAGAGCAGGGGAGAGCTGAGCACCCCTAGGCCTAGAGGGGACGGGGGAAGGCATAGTTAAATTTTTTTAAATGTTTATTTATTTTTGTCAGAGAGAGAGAGAGAGACAGAGCTTGAGTAGGGGAGGAGCAGAGAGAGAGGGAGACACAGAATCCAAAGCAGGCTCCAGGCTCCTAGCTGTCAGCACAGAGCCTGACGTGGGGTTCGAACTCACAGACCGCGAGATCATGACCTGAGCTGAAGTCGGACGCTCAACCGACTGAGCCACCCAGGCACCCCAGGGGAAGGCATAGTTACCAGAATGCTGGTGAGAACAGCAATAGGAGAAGGCCACCTGCAAGGCTTTGCATGGCATCCACTGGGCTCCCCCGTGCAGTTGTGGTCAGTTGACAGATTGTTTGGGGGATGCTGGTCTTAGGTGGCCTCATTCATATGTCTTGGAGTTGCTGCTGGCAGTCGGTTGGGCCGTGTGTCTTCAGCAGGTTTGTCTGCGCTCTTTTCAACATGGAAGCGGGTCCAAAAAGAGCAAAGAGGAGGCAGACCCTACCATGCATGTGTTTTTCAGGTTTCCGTCCACATCTCATTGACCAAAGCAAATCAGAGCTAGGCCAGATGCGCCTGCAGCCTGTCTGGGAGGTTGCTGAAGTGCATCCCAACCTCACTATGCTACTCGTTACAGCCTTCTTTATCCCCTAGTCTGAGGGAAAGCATGGCATGCAAGCCGGGGGAAAAGAGAGCCCAGTGAGCAGTCCAAGGTCACCCTCCGGTGACCTGAGCAGGGTAGAGCAGGGTGGAGAATGCGTCTGCAGGAGCCAACAGACATATCTGGCTCAGTGGGGAGCTACAAAAGGCTTTGAACAGGGAGCCCCGCCAACTGTGCTCCAGTGTCACTGGGCCGACTGCAGGCCTGAGAACAGAGGGGAGAGGCCTCTTGCAACAGGTCTGGAGAGAGAGGCTGAAGACGTGGACGAGGACCATGGTGGAGGGGGGAAACACAAAGGTCTTGAACTCTGCTGTCTCCAGATAGATGAGCTCTTCCCCCACAGCCGTTTCTCACTCCAGTCTGTTTTTGAGAGGTTATCTCTTCTCTAATCAGCAAAGTGATTTTCCTATTTGTGGACTTGTCTCCCCAGATTTGAACCTGTGTTTTCAGGAGCTGGGGTGACCGGATGGGACGTCCTCGAGAATGTTCTGGACTCTGAACAAGAATCCTCTGGCCTGCAGAGCTCGTTGTTTGCACTTGTCCAATGCCTTTGTAGCTCCAGCACTGAAGAGGAGACCGCCAAGAGAGCGGGCAGGCCTGGCCATGCTGTGCTCAGAGCACGTCAGGCAGTCCGCCCTCCCCACATCCAGGCACTCACCCCTGCAGCCTGTGACCCTAAGCACGCACTACCGCACTTTAGAAAATGACCGCCCCGGACCCGAGACCCCAGTGAGTGCCCTGCAGCTCGTTCTTGCTGCCAGACTCAACACAAAGGGAGTTTCCCCCTAAGTGTCCAAAGTGATTTCCAGAAGCGGAGATGAATGGAAATTTTCAGTTATAGGAAAGGACGAATTGCCAATAGAGTTATTTTCTCCACTGTTTCCTCTGGGTATACTGGAAAAGCCTTTTGAGACCATTAGAGTTTACACACAGTCAAGCCATAATTGACAAGTTATGTGGCTTACTGGAATCTTGACATCTGAGTTGTTTAATTAACAGAAAGCATTTAAGTACACAGTGGGCGGCTACAAATCGTGGAGAAAAGCCGTTGAGTATTTTGTGAGGTCTGAATCACAAAGCATTTGTTTTAACCTGCCATGGCACCATGTTGGATGATTTTGTTTTAAACTACATCTTTAAAAAGTTCTGTTTTCTTAACCTCAGAAACCAATGGCATACATTAGAAAAATTTAACACGCTAGTATGCTGTACCTGCAAAGATTTCAGATGGGTATCCATAATGGTCAAAGTCCCAAACTAGGGCTCCTTTCCCGGCCCTCTCTGTGACTTTAAACTTAACCTTTCAGTGACTAGGTTCCATGTCTGTGACACAGTGACACTCACTAATCAAGGCCTTTGATGGTTGGCACTTTAGAAACGCCATGGAACCCCTTCCGTGAGTGTCCAGGGTAACTGCACGCAGCAACAGCAGGTTAACCATGTGAAATTTGGTCTGTGTACTAGGGCCATGGAGTTCAGGGCACCTGCTGATCTATGAACTATCCAAATGTGTACATTATCTAGAGCCGAGTCTTAGGTTAGCAGCTTATCTTTCTCAGTTTTGAATCATGAGGATTTGAGCACATGTTACATCTTCTCCTTAGACTCTAAGCTCCTGGAGGGCAAGGAGGGAGGAGGGGTTTGTCAGTCCTGCAGCCTGTTGCTTGGCATAGATGCCTCGTGCATGATGGGCTCTGAGACTCATCGTAATATTGAAGAAAATGGCGACTCGTGACATCCTTACTTTTTATGACATTAATAGGATTGGCTAAAAGTATGTAAAGGCAATCCTTGAAACAAAAGAGCCTAATGAACACTAAGTCTTTTAAAAAAAAAAAAAAAGTACCTTTTACAAAGGGAACAAAAATAGCATTCGGGAGAGTTTGAGGAACTGAGAAATGCCAAACAAGCAAAAACCACCTATGATCTCATTATCTCAGCACAAGTATTTTCATTTTTGCTGTTTGCATTTGGTCCTTGTCCAGACATGTATGCGATCTCAGCTAGAGTTGTAATTTTCCATCCTTTTTTCAAATTTGTCATTGTACCACAAGCTTACACCTATATTGTTGATTAGTCCTCCTAATGATCACTTTTAATGGGTGCTTGAGTCACAGATCACAATGAGATGTGATTAGGCACAAACTCTGTTCATCACCTGACCACTATAAGCCTCTCCTTTGACTAGTGGACCACAGGTGACATTTGGGGTTCCTAAGGGTTGGTGTCATTTCAGAGCAATGTTCAGGAATCCCTGAAAAGCCTGGGTATTTCCATTTCCCCCAGTGCACAGACACCTTCAGGAATGACTTCAAGTCCCCTTGGGGATAGCTTGGAAGAAGATCTACAGTACCCATGGCATTGTTGTGGGGTCCTTTCTAAGAATTTGGGGAAGAAGCTGTGATTCTCAGTTGTGAAAACTCAAGCCAGATTTCTATTCTATAGATCAAGCCATGCTTTGGTAGGCCGGACAACTACTTAATTCTTAGGGCCAGCCACTACTAAAGATTTCCTGTAAGTAAAAAAATCAGATTGCTCTTCTGGGATCTTATCATCTCATTGAAGTCAGGAAGCCCATATCCGTGGTAGCATTTCCTATCATCATCTTTGTCCTACAGAAAACAGCCGTCTGGTGGCACCCAAGGTTGTGGGGCTCCCTCACTAATGCATTTCTCAATGCTTTAGTGAAGGGAATATCCCTTGGGCCCTTTCAAGGGGAGGAAAGATGCACAGGTTACACATGACAAATTGCCCCATTATTCCTACCTCCTTAAGCCTTTGGGATCGTTTCTGCCCATTATTCCATAGAAATTCTATCAACTTGCATCATTGTTGTCCACAGGGGTCAGCCAACCAACTTAGTAAACACACCTCTCCCAGCTGCTCAAACTAATACATTTGTCTCTGCTTGCTTTTGCTGCATAACAAAACTTAGGGCTTATGGTTATCATTTATGTATTTATGATTCTGTAGATTAGCAACTTAGGCTGGGCTCGGCTGGGGCAACTCATTTCTGCTTTCCATGGCATCAGCTGGGCTCCCTTGTGCATTTGTGGTCAGTTGACAGATTATTTGGAGGATGCTGGTCTTAGGTGACCTCGTTCACATGACTTGGAGTTGGTGCTGGCTGTCGGTTGGGCCGTGTGTCTTCAGCAGATTTGTCTGTGCTCTTTCAACATGGAAGCGAGTCCAAAAGGAGCAAAGAGAGGGCAGACCCCAATGTGCAAGTGCTTTTTAGGTTTCCGTCTGTATCACACTTGCTAACGTCTCATTGGCCAAAAGCAAGTCAAATAGCTAAGCCAAAATCAATGTGGAAGGAATTACACGAGGGCCTGATACACAAAATGGCATGATTCCCTGGGGCTACTGCTGAAACAATCTACGGTAGCATTAAGTCCAAAAACCTGTGGAAAGTGTATTATATCAGGGCTACCTAAGTTTGGCCCCAACCCAATGTTGTATTGTGTTCTCCTTGATCTGATACCCTTAGAATCCATCTCTACCTATATTGGGTTTCTTCTAGCATGAATTTAACAAAACCTTGTGATTCTTTTGGAGTAAAGCCTTTTCCTCCAGAGCCAGACTCTGCCCTTCTCTCCCTGAATATGCTGGGATCTGACTCTAGATAAAAGCCTGAAGGCCATGGGCATTGGGAGCAGTGGGGTTTTAAAAGATTAGGGATCCCCATGCAAAGGCAACTGCCTCAGACGTGCTTACTACAGGTTTTCAAGCCAAGGAAGGCTGGTATTATCAAATAGGAAATGAGAGGCTTCGTCCACTATCAAGGGAAGCTCAGTGACACTGGGGGGGAGGGGGTGGTCCAGATTTTCAGCTTCATCCAAGCCCACCCAAAGGTTCCTGTTCCTCGTGTCAGAGTCGATTCCTCCTAAATGACCACCTCCACTCTCGCATATGAGACGTGGCCCATCTGAGAATGTTTCGTTTGGGTCTGATTTTCTAAACATGTCTGCCCTATAACTATAAGGAATAAGAGATATTTTTAGGGCAGCCTTAGAAGCCCTCTGATTCCTTAGAGATGATTTGAGCTGAAAGCTTGTTGTTTATTTCCATCCTGCAAGCACCATAGTGCAGTCGGAAGCAGCCAGCTCACCTTGCATTCCTCGGAATCATCTTTACCAGTGTTAGGCAGCAGTTAATGTGTCTCCAAAACCCTGCCTCCTGCTGGCACTCCAACCCAGCGAGAATAGAGGATAATTTAATGAATCATAACGCCACCGCATGCCATAGATTACCCGCTCCCACTTTCCATTGGCAAAGAGTTCAGCTCTGAGTTCAAAGCAAATAAATCTCAGAATCTTGTTTTTGAGAGCCTGTTCCCTAAGATGATTCCCAGTATCAGGTCCTCTATCAGCCAGGGTCCAGGCAGGAAAGTGCAGTGGGTTTAATATTGGGAATTGGTAATAAAGATATAGGAAGACAGAAATAGCACAAAGTAGGTACCAAAGAAACCCAAATCTTGGAACTGCCAACAGCGGCTAACTTTCTGCTTTCCGCCACCACAGAAGTGACAAATGCAGGAACTGGAAACAGGAAGGAATTCTTTGCCTCTGATATTCCGGTCCCCTGGGGTTTCCCGTCTCTTGGAACTTCACAGGAAGCCAGCTGGCAGGGGAAGCTGGTGACTGAGGTTTGCTGAATCCCTGCCCCAACCTGGCAGAACAGAATAGAGGAAGGTAGGCTTGGAACTGAGAAGAGGAGGTAAACAACCAACCAGTTCCTGAATCAAAACTTATCTGGATAAATGGAGATACATTCCCTGAGAGAGGAAAATACAGAGACGATGGATTCCAGTTAGATTGTAGCACAAGGAACTTTCTTGTGGCATTTGACCATGTAACAAGGGCCTATTATATATTTATTGATTAATTGGACAAGAAAGTAGCAATTGGGAACTGCTCTGGCCACGAGCACAGGACAAAAATCAATCTATTTTTAAATGCATTTCATAGAACTTGTATCAGTTGCATCACTTGGTTTGAACTGAGAGAAAACCTGAAGGGGTGCCTGGGTGGCTCAGTCGGTTAAGCGTCTGACTTCGGCTCAGGTCATGATCTCTCGGTCCGTGAGTTCGAGCCCCGCATCGGGCTCTGTGCTGACAGCTCGGAGCCTGGAGCCTGCTTCAGGTTCTGTGTCTCCCTCTTTCTGACCCTCCCCCGTTCATGCTCTGTCTCTCTCCGTCTCAAAAACAAATAAACGTTAAAAAAAAATTAAAAAAAAAAAAAGAAAACCTGAAGCAAATGGGCTTAAATTAAAAACAAAACAAAAAAAAGCCATAATGCATTGCCTTATACAACCAAGCAGCCAAAGGTGCAGGTGGGCACAGGGGTCTGATGATGCCGGAAGGATCCAGATTCTCTCCACCATCTCTTCCTCCGCTTCCTTTTTGCTGACTCCGTTGTCAAACACGACTCTGTATTCTCAACAGCAGGCTCTTCTTAGGGGAAATAACTCCAAGAACAAGTTTCCTGCTCAGTTCTGTTTGTCCTGTAAAAATAGAACTCCATGGTAAAAACAGAACAGCTCAAGAAGTAGAGAGGAAGCAACTCATGCCAAGTATTAGGAGTTGCACACATCAAGCAGAAATATAATTGGCCTGAATATATATATACATATATAATTTTTATTCAGGCTGCTGGTCAAATCAGGCAGCTTCCCAGTGTCTCCATTCCCCTTGCTCTAAAAGTCAGCAGATGAAATGCTCAACTTATAGGTAATTTAAAGTTTAAATCAAAACAAAACTTAAGGAGGCCTTTTCAGTCATAACATTGGCAAATGCTTTTTTTGTTTTTTGTTTTTTTGTTTTTTTTAGAGAGAGAGAGGGAAAGAGACAGAGTATTAAGCAGGCTCCTCACTGGGCCCCGATGCAGGGCTCAGTCTCACGCCCATGAAATCATGACCTGAGCTGAAATCAGGAGTCAGATCCTTAACCGCCTGAGCCACCCAGGTGCCCCAACAAATGCTTTCTAACCATAATACATATTGCTCCAAAATATGTTGTTAAATTGGTAGACTCATAAACTGTTAGTGGTCACGTATCAATATGATTTTTTTGGAGGGTGATTTGTCTATAGATTACAGGCCATACTGCATACCATTTATTCAAGTAAGTGTACTTTTATAAATCTATAAATCTGAAATAATCCAAAAGATAGAAAAAGCCAGAGACATGGAGACATTCACTGCCAATATAAATGTACAATTAAAAAAAAAAAAAAAAGCTTTGCCATAACATTGAATGAAAATCGCAAGGTACAGGGGCACCTGGGTGGCTCAGTCGGTTAAGCGTCTCCAGCTCAGGTCACAGCTCAGGTCACAATCGTGCAGTTCATGGGTTCGACCTGCATCTGGCTCTGCACTGACAGCAGAGAGCCTGCTTGAGATTCTGTCTCCCTCTCTCTCTGCCCCTGCCCCCTTGCTCTCTACCTCTCAAAATAAACAAACTTTAAAAAAAAAATTAAAAAGAAAATATCAAAGTACAAAACCCTATCCTCAGTTACTCAAGTTAAAAAAAGTGAACTCAAAAACTATGCTTGGATATGTAGCAAGAACCATGTCAAGGTTTATACTTTCACCCAAAAATACTATTCCAAGGATTTTTCTAAAGGAAATCCATAGACTGAAGCGAAACGTGTTTTTATATTGAAAAAAATGTATTAATTACAGTATTATCTACATGGCCCCAAAGTGGAAATAACCTGTCAAACAAAGTGGAAGTGAGTTCGTCATAGGAATTTTATTTGTTTTGCAGAATACTATCTATCATAAAATGACAGTTAAAAAGATTATATGGAAAAATAATTGTTATGATATAATTTTAAGTTGAAAAAATAATTTCAAAAAATGTATTAAGCACTTACCCAGCCTGAGCCCATCACTATGTCACTCAATTTACGTCTGTTATATCTTCATGCTTAACAATCTGATAGGTAAGAAGGGCGTTCTCCTCATGGTTCACATGAGAAAATTGAGACAAATTTCCTTAATAATTTTCCCAAGTTCACAGTCAGTAGAACCAGGACTCAAACCTAAGCTCACTAACATGACAGCCATTTCTCATTATCTAACATGCCAGATAAGCCCTGGACACTTAAGGATAATTAGTAAAGTAAAGAGAGAGAAAGAGAGAGAGAAACAAACTGCAACAATGATGTGGGTGGTCACAATAATGGTTTTCTTTCTATTGCAATGCCAAGTCCAAGTAGATAAATAAATAACAAATAAATAAGAAAAAAAATGTGAGAATAGGGTGCCTGGGGGACTCAATTGGGGAAGCGTCCAACTTCAGCTCAGGTCATGATCTCACGGGTCGTGGGTTCGAGCCCCATATCAAGCTCTGTGCTGACAGCTCGGAGCCTGGAGCCGGCTTCGGATTCTGTGTCTCCCTCTCTCTCTGCCCTTCCTTGCTCTCACTCTGTCTGTCTGTCTGTCTCTCTCTCTCTCAGAAAAATAAACATTAAAAACAAAATTTTAAAAAAAGTGCGAATAAAACAAAAGGCTGGAGAGAAGTATACCAAAATATTAATGGGGCTTTGTTGAAGTAGTGGACTTGTGTGTAATTTCCCTCTTTTCTCTATTTTATAAGATTCTTTGGTAACGCACAGCACTGTTGGAAAGCATTATTTTACATGTTCACTTTGCGAGCACATACACAAAAATTGGAAAAATAGAATATTAGCATTCATATTAATATATATACATATATTTGTATATATTCTGATACGGAAACCAGAGCTCTATAAAGCTTATTGATGACTGAAACACTTTAATATCCAGCAATAGCATAGCGGTGGTCCTTCTGACAGTGTAAGTGCTATTAGGAAATGAATGTCATTTCTTTCAGAAATTTTGGGTATTACTATGATTTCGCTTATATGTGGAATTCAAACAAAACAGAATAAATGAACAAACGGGACAAAACAGAAACAGACTCTTAGATGCAGAGAACAAACTGGTAACTGCCAGAGGGGAAGGGCAGGGAAAGCAAACTGAGTGAGGGGGAGTAAGGGGTATAAACTTCCAGTCATAAATAAGTCGCAGCATCACAGCATAGGGAATGTTGTCAATAATATTGTGATAATTTTGTGTGGTGGCAGATGGTTGCTGATCACGGTGATCAGTTTCATAACGTGCATAAATATCAAATCACGATGTTGTACACCTCAAACTAATGAATATTATGTATCAACCAGACAGTCTCTGCCAATGTGATGAGATTATGGTCAGTTTTTATTTTCTTTAGAGTCTTGAAAGATTTTAAAAAATACATTTAGGGGCACCCGGGTGGCTCCGTCGGTTGAGCGTCCGACTCTTGATTTCGGCTCAGGTCACAATCTTGCGGTTTGTGGGTTTGAGACCAGCCAGGCTCTGTGCTGATGGGATTCTGTCTCCCCTTCTCTGTCCCTCCCCTGCTTGCTCTCTAGCTCTCTCAAAATAAATAAAAATTTAAAATAAAAATTAAAAAAAAAACACCCAACAGGGGCGCCTGGGTGGCTCAGTCGGTTAAGCGTCCAACTTCGGCTCAGGTCACGATCTCACGGTCCATCAGTTCAAGCCCCGCGTAGGGCTCTGTGCTGACTGCTCAGAGCCTGGAGCCTGTTTCAGATTCTGTGTCTCCCTCTCTCTCTGACCCTCCCCCGTTCATGCTCTGTCTCTCTCTGTCTCAAAAATAAATAAACGTTAAAAAAAATTTAATAAAAAAAAATTTTTAAAAATTAAAAAAACACCCAACATCTTTAACCCGAAAAAAAAAATAAACTCAGTTTTTTAATTTAGATTTTAAAAAGATTTTTTAAAAATACTTGGAGGGGCGCCTGGGTGGTGCAGTCGGTTAAGCGTCCGACTTCAGCCAGGTCATGATCTTGCGGTCCGTGAGTTCGAGCCCCGCGTCAGGCTCTGGGCTGATGGCTCAGAGCCTGGAGCCTGTTTCCGATTCTGTGTCTCCCTCTCTCTCTGCCCCTCCCCCGTTCATGCTCTGTCTCTCTCTGTCCCAAAAATAAATAAACGTTGAAAAAAAAAAATACTTGGAAAGTTTAGAATTTCAGTGTCTAATTGCAAAATCCAAAGGCCCCACGAATGCCAAATATAATGGTATTTTTGGCAAAAGTTTTATATGCACAGCCCACGTCTTTTCCCTTATGTCATGTGCAAACTTTCACCTGTGTTTTAAAGAGACTCTAAACAGAAACTAAAAGGAAAGTTTACTAAGAGAAGGTGTGCAGGTCACCAGCATCCTGCCCTGCTTAATTAAGTGTCGAATCAGCCTTGCACACAGCACATGACTGGGCTGTGACCGTGCATGTGACACGAATGTGGCAGATGAGCCCCTCTCATCTCCTCCACATAGTCCTCTGGGGAGTTGACCTCAGAAACCACCCTCCTGAAGCAGGCAATTCAAGGGTGGGGAGCAACAGGGGTCTTTCCAAAACACAAAAATTTTTTGAGTGTTCTAAAAATGAAGATAAGGAAAGCACAGGGGGGACTAGATGCTGGAATGTAACATTTGGAAGCTGTTTGGGGAAATGCCAGCCGACAGACTCCATCTATAACCGCCGCCTCCCCGCCCGCCCCCGCCCCGCCCCGACAAGAGGCAAATGAAAAGTTCAAGCCCAGGTTGGCAGAGCTCCACTCTTCTGAGTGTTCACCAGTGGGACCGGGGAGCCACTGGATCACCCCAACAGCATCCCCTCCCTTTCAGAGCTGTTTGGGGTAAGGCAGCTGGTCTAGTCGCTGGGATCTATCGGATTCCAGGCTGGGGCTAAGACCCCCAGTCAGCACTGTGGGAGATGTGAGGGCTACAAAGTCTTTATTAGATACCCTGCCCTTTAAGGGATTTTTAGAGAGCTGGATAAATCCACACGGGAAACCACACATGGGGAAAGTTGTCGAAGAAGCAAGGCCACATACAGTTAAGTGTCTGACGAGAGGAAACAAACCATAAGACTCCAAGGAACTCAGGGTGGGTGGGGCCCCCCGCGGGAGGGAGAAGCAAAGGGAAGGACAAATGTCCTACTCCTCGAAGATTTTTAGTGATGGGTAGGGAGTAGGAAGAGCAGTAATGGGGGCAGGACTGATACTCAAAAACTTCACCAACCTACCCAGCAGGGGCACTGGCCAATCAGAACCGACACTGGTCCAAAGGCTGGAGAAGCTTCCTGGAAGCTCCTTGCTGAGCCAAGAGTTACCCGTTTGGTTGTTAAGTGGGGGCAAAGGGGGATTTCTGGAGGTCCTGGAGAAGCAGCAAGTCTCAGGAGATGGCCAGGATGGGGGGGGGGCACTCTGCCTGCTTGGGACAAGGACAGTTTTCTATCTAGTTCTGTCCAAGACAAAGTTGCAACCATACCAGCATCTGCTGGAAATCAGCCCTGAACGAGGGCAGAAAGTACAAGCACATTTAAAACTTGCTTTTGCATATGGTATTTCATTGGATCTGCCTCTCTGTCAGTCTGTCTACCTGTCTAACTAGCTATCTGTCCATCTGTTTCTCTGTCCATGTACTTATCTTTCTGTCTGTCTGTCTGTCCACGAGAGACCAAAGCCATAGGCAAAGGAACAGAGATGGGTATGAAGGTGGCCCTCATTCATCATTCATTCAGTTCTTTGGTCATTCTTCTCACAAACTCCATGCTCCTGGGTGTTGACAGTGGGGGACTGAGCTGAGGAGTCAGTCTGTCCAGAGTTGGAATGGTCACATGGGAATGGGGCCTTGCGCAACAAGCCCTGCAGGTCAGAAACTGCAAGTGGCAACAAGAAGAAACAAATGACACATAATCTGAGTATGGATCAGAGTCAGGTGTCAGGGAAAAAAGGACATCAGAAATTCAGTCACAGTGTTTTGCCAGGAACTGATGGCCATCAGGCATGGCAGACAGGTTTAAGAAGGAAACGGGGGCGCCTGCGTGGCTCGCTTGGCTGGGCACCTGACTCTAAATGTCAGCTCAGCTCATGATCTCAGGGTCATGAGACTGAACCCTGTCTGGCTCTGTGCTGAACAGGGAGCCTGCTTAAAGATGCTCTCTCTCTCCCTCTGCCCTGTCCCTGGCTCTCTCTCTCTCTGTCTTTCTCTCTCTCTTTCTCTCCCTCCCAAATAAATAAATAAATAAATAAGAAAAGAGGAAACCAATGAAGCCCAACCCACTGCACTCAACAGTAGTTACATCATCGTTTTCATTTCTGTGGCACGTTAAACTTTGCAGAGCATTGTCAAATGGCTAGCTGAGCGTTACTGACAACTAGTAAAGGAAATAGTGCCAACAGTCTCATTTTACTGATCAGGCAGATCACATTTAGAGAAGTAAAGTAACTTGCCCAATGTACCCATTTCTTTCTAAGTAGAGATACCAGTTTGGTAGCTCAAGGAGATGCTGTAAACACAGAATATCCTGATTTTTATCACAGCACATACAAAGAGCTGAATTTATATGTGTGTATACAATATGGTTGGGAGAAGAAGTCAGACTGACAAAGCATCTATTAAAAAATTGTCCTTTTTGTTTGTTTGTTTACTTCTCTTCTATCAGCAACTTGCATATGGACATAGAAGATGAACCTGTAATATCTGAAGACTAATAAAGCAGGGAGAATAGTCAGCTAGGTAAGTGAGAGTTTTCTAATTTAAAATCCCACATTGGATCTACTGGGTGGCTGAGTCGGTTAAGCATCTGACTTTGGCTCAGGACATGACCTCCCAGCTCATGAGTTCGAGCCCCGAGTTGGGCTCTGTGCTGACAGCTTGGAGCGTGGAGCCTGCTTCAGATTCTGTGTCTCCCCCTCTCGTTGCCCCTCCCCTGCTCTCATGCTGTCTCTCTCTCAAAAGTAAGCATTAAAAAAATTAATAAAAATTTAAAAATTAAATAATTTAAGATTGACAGAGTCAAGACCAAGGAGATAGAGTGTAAAGTGTTTGCTTCTAGGTATGTGAACACCAAAAACAGAAGAAGCCTGGTTTGTCAGTAGTGAATATGAAAAAGTTGTAGGGACTTAATATAAAATGATGAGTGACATCATACTCGTAAACTACAAATCTGTCATAACTACAAATGCAGGCCAAATTGAAATCTAGTTGCTAAAAAGCTAAGAGCTTTAGCACATGTGATAGTAGGATATTGTTAGGAACTGGGAACAGATAGTTTTGCTGTAACTTGTACATCTGAACCAGCCTGCATCTAGAGTATTTTGTCCTATTCTAGGCCCTACTTATTAACTGGGACATTGATAAATGGGAATAGACCTGGAGTGAGGAACCCAGCTCCATTGGTGGAATTTCCTTTAGGTCTCAAAGCACTTTTATACTTTAAGAAGCTCCTTAAGAGCTACTGATTGACTCAACCAGGTCAATATATACTAAGACCTGGGAGAAAGGGCCACTTTTAGGGAAGTCAGGTCCAGGACTATCCTTGGAAGATGCAGTCACAGGAAAACCAACGTAGATTAGGAATACCTAAAGGAGTTGGGTGTATTTCTCCCGGAGAAGAATTATTAAGGGAAGATGTGAAAGCCACGTTCAATGGGTACAAGTTCCACTGAAGTAGAGTTTGCCTCAGAACTGGCGAGAACTCAACAACAGCTAGAGCTACTCCTCAAAGGTTCATCTCCTGGTTCTTGGAAGTATTCACACATCCTGGGACTACCATTTTCCAGGATGCTCTACAAGGTATTCTTCCCTTGGGAGGTAAACTTATAAGGTCTCCTTCTTATCCGAAGACCCCATAACATTTCCAACTAGTCACTCAACTTCTTTTAGGTCAGAAGGCTGTGGAGCAGTGGTGGTAGGAAATGGATTTGAACTCTACCCCATCTACGATGCGTGTGGCTCTGGAGTGGAACTTTACTTAGGTTTCACAGCGATACCAGAGACAGGAATCTTTCATTCTGAGCATGACTCTCAAGATCTTATCCTCAAACGAACAAACTTTCCTCTGCCAACTGAAACAAGTCCTCAAGATATTCTAATAATAGATCATCAAAGAAGTCAGGTTTCCACACTTCACTGGTACGGTTCCCTGAGAACGATGTCAACTTGCCATATTCCTTTCTCAGTACTATTATCTTTTCCCTGAAACTGTTCTTAAACCCAAACATCCTGTCTTCAATGCTTTTTGTATCTAAGTAAACAGAGTGAGGCTAATCACACAGGATGAGAAACTAGGTAAAGGGTAGCAAAGATCTGCCTTTTACCTGGTGGCCAATGCCAGGATTAGAGAAGAGCCAATGTGAAATTCTGGGCTTGGTTTTAAGTCAATAACTAGGATTCATACCGCCTCAGAGAATTGGATCCAGGTAGGATCCGTCACTATAGGCAAAGTAAGTGGTTGCATCTGGGTGTATTAAGAGGGATACTGGGAGGACCCTACCTTTCCCCCTGTATGAACACCACCTGCATTTCTCCTCAACACTCACTTTGATAGTTTCCTTTAGGCCTCAAAGCACTTTTACGCTTTAAGAAGCTCCTTAGGAGCTACTGATTGACTCAACCAGGTCAATATATACTAAGACTTGGGCGAAAGGGCCGTTTTTAGGGAAGTCGGGTACAAGGCTATCCTTGGAAGATGCAGTCACGGGAAAACCACACGTTTTCATTTATTTTACCACCAGTTTAGTAGCACTATACTAGGCACTGGGGATACAGAGATCGTAAAACAACTTCTCTGTCCACAAGGGGCTTATAGATCAAAGGAGCGCTCGCTCTAACCTTTGACATAGTTATATTCTGTGTAAAAAGAACAGATGTCACAAGATGACTGAAATGGGAAAAGCAGCTGGGGTATGTGTGGTTGGACAACCCACGGCAGGACCTTTACCCGGGTGATGATGCCAACCCTTTAGTGACTGGAGGAGTGGCTAGAAACCACTAATTTGGTCAATGGAAAGCACTACACCCAAGGAGGAAGACAGTGATCCTGGAAGGACTGGAGAGATGTCAAACAGAATCTCTCAGTCAAGTGGTGGGGCCATGAATTTTTCTGTAGTTTTTTTTGTTGTTGTTTTCAGGCAATCATTTCCATAAGTATGGAGTCCCCCTGGGCAATACTGGTAGGGCTGAAGAGCTAGAATTCCTCAGTGACTTTCTTTTGGAGCCTCAGCCAGAGGCTCCAGATGAGAGCAGCAGCATTCAGTAAAAGCAGACTTTTACCCCAAAACACTGGAGGATAATTAAACACTGTCCATCAGTAACAATGGCTTCCTTCTGCAGAGATAACACAACCATGAGGGATGCATAGCAGAATATCATGGGGAAAGGGGGAAATAGGGGGTAATTTCATATAATTTCCCAGTTGAGTTTATATGACCTTTTCCAACCTGACTTGAGACCTATTGATGCAGGCTTCAGCTGAAGCCAGCTCTGCCACTGACCAGCTAGGTAACCATGGACAGGTCACTCGTTCTCTGACCCTCGGTCTCCTCACATGTGAAATCAGCAGTCTTACCCAGCAGCATTATTGAGAGGATTAAGGATAACATAGCAATGTACCCACCCCAGTTAGTATGTAGCCAAATAGCCAAAGCTTAATGGATGATTAGCCACTAGTAGAATAATTTGTCTTAAAAACTGTATTGTGGGGCAACAGAGTCAGCTTAGCCACCCTTCACGCAGAAGTGAAAATCCTGGGATTTTCAGGAAATAATGCTCTTAACAGAAAGTGCCCTGTGTCATGAGGTACCCCAGCTTAAACTGGGGGCAAATATTTCATGAAATCTTAATTGCTACAAATAGGACATTGGGATGCGGAGGTGGAGAGAAGTTGCTATTTCCAAGTCACCAGATTTCTTTTTCTAGAAAGAAACTTTAAAATTTACCTTTCAGATTGATGATTCCATGAGGGGAAAAAAAACCCTTAATAATTAGTTTTAATCACATAAATATTCAACCAAGATCCTAACTGGAATGGGGAAGGTTGAGACCATATGTTCTTTCATTCATTCATTCATTCACTCATTTAACAAATATTTATCCGTCACCTGCTGCATCCACAGAAGGCATTGAACATAAACACACTGATTATGTGAAAACGTTGTCTTTGCTATGAGTACAACTGTGACCCCTGGATTTTCTGGGGGTCTGGGAAGCAAGACTTCGTTAACGGCAGTAAGATGGGGACTGAGGGGGAAAACATTTCCTATGAGGCAAGGGTACAAGTTTTGGAGGGCCCAGTTTAGTATTTTACTTTTCTGCATTATTATTTCTCTCTATTATTCTCACATCTCCTTCAGTAAAATTATGTTATGTGTTACAGTCTGTTCTCTGTTGTGGGGAATTACAAGATGCACCACCATTGGGGCCCCAGATAGTTGGCCGAAGTAAGCGTTCCTTGGGAATTACCAGAAATCCTTGAGGAGGAGAAACCAGAGACCAGCTTTTTGCAGTCACAGGAGAGGATAAAGCTCAGAGTGATTTGGGCATTAATTAGAAGTGTGACCCTTTAAAGGCTGATTATCTCCATGGCACACTTGTCCTTGTGGGTGTCTTGAATGATTACTGGGCACACTTCCATGATACCAGGCCACTGGGCACATTTCCAGATCTCAAGCCAGAACAACTCACTCTCCACTGACTCAAATAATATTAAAATATTATTTTGTTGATATTAATATTATTTTATTCATATTAATATTATTAAGTGCAAGTTATTGGGGCGCCTTGGTGGTTCAGTCATTAGGCATCTGACTTCAGCTCAGGTCATGACCTCACAGTTCGTGAGCTTGAGCCCCACATCGGTCTCTGTGCTGACAGCTCAGAGCCTGGAGCCTGCTTTGGATTCTGTGTCTCCCTCTCTCTCTCTCTACCCTCCCCTGCTCGTGCTCTGTCTCTCTCTCCCTCTCTCTCTCAAAAATAAGTAAACATTAAAAAAAAATTTTAAATGCAAATTATTTCACATGCTGGGATACAAGTGTCCTGAGCTAGCTGACCTGAATGGACTGGAGATTGTCAACCCAAGCCTATTTCCTTCCGTCCCTCTCTTTCCCTTCCATACCTACTATCCATGCGTCTCTTCCATCCATGCTTCTCTTGGGACCTGGTGCCCGAGTGAAAGTAAAGAAGTGGACACAGAAGGAAGTCTGTTGTGCTAACCACTGTGTGGGCTGTTCTGCATAAATTATCTCATTTAATCCCTTAGGGCAATTTGGCGCGATAGGTAGGATTATCCTCATTTTTCTGATGAGAAACAAAAGCTGAAAATCCTATGTCCCAAGTAACATAACTGGTAAGTAGGGAAGAGCCCGGGGCCCAAGTGCATGTTTAGCTACCTCCAAATTTTTTTTTACACAAACCACAAAGGAAAATGTATTTTAGAGCGAGTCTAAGCCAAACACAATGAAGAAGTAAAATGTCCTGGGAGAAATGCTTACCACTTCCAAGCGCATATACGTGGTTATCGCTCAGAGACACTCACTTCCGGTTGTAACAGAATCTGAGCTCCGGGGACTCAGGTTCAAGACACTTCCCCTTACTCAGACAACGGTCACAAAGGAAAAAAAAAAGTGGCAAACGGCAGTTTCAGGCAGATCACCAGCAAAATGGGCTAGAGGAGTGAAGGGACCGCATCTGTCTGTCCCAGGCACTCAAGCAGGTGCCTGGAAGGTTGATACAAATCCCTTGTTTCAAACACAGGTTGTTCTACACGTGTAGCCCGAACAGTTGAGGCTGAAAACCTATCCTACACGCCAAGCAAAACCACGTTTGTGTGTAAACGTCCCACAGTTTGATCATTCACAGCCCTCCCTCTCGGAACGCACTGGCCACGCGGCCTTTGCAGGCCCGTAACCATCTGCGGACGCGCACAAACGCACGGACCCCACTCTGAGAAGCACCCCATATCGCCTCACGTTCATTTACAACAGCCTTACCCTGGTTGCTTCTGAGCTGCCTATTAATTGCAGGTTATATTTTCCTCTTTCGCTTTTTGCCTTTTTTCTTCCTTTTTTTTTTCTTTTTCTGTTTTAACTCAAGCAACCCAGGGTCTGCTTAAAGCAATCTTCAGTTACTACAGACGTTCTGAAGGAAAGAAGAGAGGTGAAGAGAGCTAGATGATATTTTCTTTCCAGTGATTGGTATAGAACTGAGCACGGCCGTTAATTTCCATCTCGAAGACGAAATTTGCGTGTGGAGGCTGGAGGCTAGGACCCTGATATTTGCATGTCTCTCCCCCTGCCTTCCCCTTTTCCTAGCCTGCACCCGCAGCGTTAGAGGAACCATATAACCAGTGGGAAGGAGGTAGACAGAGCAGAGTACCAGCGCATGGTAAGCGTCCAAAGTGGCCTTTCTGCAGTCCTATCGTACAATTAGATTTAAAAGTCAAAGCAGATACCCCATACCACCCAGTATACCTCTCCTTTGCCATCTCTGTTTTGTGGTCACACGCTTTTCTACCACAGGGTGATGATACCATGACGACCCTCAAGGGGTTTCTATGCTGACTTCCCAGAAACAGGTTGGGGGGAAAGCATCACTGCTCTTTTGCTTCCCCTCCCCAAAGGTCCCTTCTGTGTGCCTCAGACTTGCTGTTCAACCCGTCCTTCTTTTGAGGGAAATTCGTTCATTGTTCCTCGTTCACCCCATTCTGACTTCAGTGGCTAAAACACACAAAACCCAGAGCTAATCCCTCAGTCAAGTACAGAAATAGTCTGCTGCAGATGCCGAAACTCCATTTCTACCTGGATTTTTCCCCCCTCAGGATTCTTTTTGGAGAAAAAGAATTAGAGAAGCCCATACACAGAGGGTGGAGCATAGAACAGAAACCTCAGAGCCTGCCAGCTTCCATTGTTCCTACTGTCGCCACGAGCCACCTGGGGCTGGAGGGAGAGTCTAGCATAGGAAAGACAGCAGCTTGTAGAAGGATCTCTTGGGGGATCTGGAAGTGTGTAGAAAGCTCTGTAGTTACTAGGAATATGAAGATATCAGTCCCCGGCAAACAGTAGGTGCTTAATATCTATGGTCAATAATTGAACGGTTGCATGAATGAATGGGCAAAGGGAAAAAAAGAAGACATGAGGGAGGCTGGGTAGAGATAACCCTCGCCTTACTTTCTTCCTAGCATCTATTTATTTATTTGTATTTATTTTTAATTTTTTTAATGTTTATTTATTTTTGAGAGAGGCAGAGACAGAATGCGAGTGGGTTAGGGGCAGAGAGAGAGGGAGACACAGAATCCGAAGCAGGCTCCAGGCTCCGAGCTGTCAGCACAGAGCCCGACGCGGGGCCTGAACTCACGAGGTGTGAGTCGGATGCTCAACCGACTGAGCCACCCAGGCACCCCTCTAGGATCTTTTTAGAGTTATTTCCATTTTTTCCAGCTGATCCAGGATGGTGCAGACACCATCTCCAGGCTGAAGGCTTCTGGGTCGGTTCATCTCTCCAGCCTCAGTGCTGGCTAGACTTAGGCACACATTTCTGCACTTCCCAGGCAAAGGCTCAAGATAAAGCAAGCCTCATTGGCAAGATGAAAAAGGAAAAGGCGAGGGGAGAAGTCTGCATTCTCTTCCTTCTGTTTCAGTTTGCTGGTGCTCATGCGCAAATTAAATTCATGTCCCTGTTTTCCATAATGATGAATCATACTTAATATCACTGAGGCACCCTGATGGTGAAATCTGACGATGGTAGATTTGTGACAGTGTCAAGGGAAACTCCACATTTCATAATATCTAGAGAATATGCCTTCAAAGCAAACCCTTACTCTTGTCACTCTTCCTAAAACCAGAGCTACTCAGACTTTAATGTGCACATGCACCACTGGGGGGGGGGGGGCTTTTTTATATCATTAGTGAAGCATACTTGACATACAATATTATATTACTTTCAGGGGTACCACACGGTGGTTTGACATTTGTATATGTTGCAAATGATCTCCTTCCTTAGCGCAGTTACCATCTGTCACCATCCAAAGTTGATACAGTGTTATTAACTCTATGCCCCAGGCTATACATTATATCCCCAAGACTTACAAATTTTATAACTGGAAGTTTGTACTGTTTGATCCATTTCACCCATTTTGTCCCACCAAAACCCCCCTCCATCCGACACCATGCAACCTGTTCTCTGTGTCTGTGAGTCTGAGTTTGATTTGGTTTTGCTTATTTTGTTTTCAAAATTACATATAAAAGTGAAATCATGTGGTATTTGTCTTTCTATGTCTGACTTATGACTACATCTCTCCATGTTGTCCCAAATGACAAGATTTCATTCTTTTTATGGCTGAGTAATATTCGTGGGGGGGGGGGGGTGTACATATGCACCTTCTTTATCCATTCATCTATCTACGGACCCTTACATTGTTTCCGTATCTTGGCCATTGTAAATAATGCTGCAATGAACATAAGGGGGCACATATCTTTTTGAATTAGTGTTTCTGCTTTCTTCAGATAGATACCCAGAAGTGGAATTGCTGGGTCATATGGTAGTTCTATTTTTAATTTTTTTGAGGAAATTCAATATTGCTTTCCATAGGGGCTGCACCGATTTACCCACCAACAGTGTAGGAGGGTTCCTTTTTCTCCACATCCTCACCAACCCTTGTTATTTCTTGTATTTTTTATTTTAGCCATTCTGATAGATGTAAAATGATATTTTGATTTGCATTTCCCTGATGTTGAGCATCTTTTCATGTGCCTGCTGGCCATCTGTATGTCTGCTTTGGAAAAATGCCTATTCAGATGCTCTGCCTTTTTTTTTTTTATCAGGTTGTGTGGGTTTTTGCTATTGATTTGTATGAGTTCTTAATATACTTTAGATATCAAACTCTTATTGGATATACGTTGACCAAATATTTTCTCTCATTCAGTAGGTTGACTTTTTGTTTTATTGATGGTTTCCCTCAACGTACAGGAGCTTTTTAGTTTGATGCAGTTACATTTGTTTATTTTTGCTTTTTTTGTCTTCCCGTTGGAGTCAGATCCAAAAAAAAAAAAAAAAAAAATCAGTAAGGTCAATGTCATGGAGCTTACAGCCTAAGTTTTCCAGTTTCATTCTTTGAATGTAGCTGTTTGGTTTCCCCAACACTATTTATTGAAGACACTCTACTTTTCCTAGTGTATATTCTTGCCTCCTTTGTCATAAATTAATTGCCATATATGCATGGGCTTACTTCTGGGTTCTCTATTCTGTTCCATTGATCTATGTGTCTGTTCTCATGCCAGTAACACGTTGTGTTGATTATTGTAGCTTTGTAGTATAGTTTGAAATCCAGGAGTGTGATACCTCTGACTGTGTTGTTCTTTCTCAATATTGATTTGGCTATTCAGGGTTTTTTTTGTGGTTCCACACATATTTTGGAATCATTCCTTCTAGTTCTGGGAAAAATGATATCAGAATTTTGATAGGGATTGCATTCAATCTGTCGGTTGCTTTGGGTAGTATGGACGTTTTCACAGTATTAATTCTTCCAGTCTGTGACCATGGAATATCTTTCCGTTAGTGTCTTCCTCAACTTCGCTCATGACCGTCTTCTAGTTTTCAGTGTACAAGCCTTTCACGTCCTTGGTTAAATTGAGTCCTAGATATTTTAATCTTTTTGACGCAATTTTGAGATTGTTTTCTTGATTTCTCTTTTATTTTGTTATTAGTGTATAGAAACACAATAATTTTTATTATTAATTTTGTATTCTGCAACTTTACTGAACTCGTCTTACTAGTTCTGACATTTTTGTTGTTGTTGTTAGAGTCTCTAGACTTTTCTATATATAGTATCATGTCGTCTGCAAATAGTGACAGTTTTACTTCTTCCTTTCCAATTTGGATGCCTTTTATTTCTTTTTGTTGCCTAACTGATGTATCTAGGACTTCCAATACTATGCTGAATAAAAGTGAGGATGGCAGGCATCCTTGTCTTGTTCCTGATCTTAGAGGAAAAGCTTTCAGCTTTTCACTATTGAGTATGATGCTACCTGTGGGTTTGTCATATAAAGCCTTTATTATGTTGAGCTACCAACAAAAAACATTTGTTGAATGTTTTTAATCCTAAGTGGATGTTGAATTTTGCCAAGTACACTTTCTGCATCTACTAAGATTACCATAGGATTTTTATATTTGATTTTGTTAATGTGGTGTATCATGTCCATTGGTTTGCAAATGCTGAAACATCCTTGCATCCCTGGAGTAAATCCCATGTGATCATGGTGTAGAATCCTTTTAATGTATTGTTGAATTCTGTTTGCTTGTATTTTGTTGAGGATTTTGCACCTATGTTCATCAGCTGTCTTGTAATTTTCTTTCTTTTTTATTTTTTGTGGTGTCCTTGTCTGTTTTTGATGTCAGGGCAATGCTGGCCTCATAAAATGAGTTTAAGAGCATTCCCTCCTCTGCAGTTTTTTGGATGATTTTGAGAAGGGTAGGTATTAAATGTTCTTTGAATATTTGGTAGAAGTCACCAGTGAAGCTGTCTTGTCCTGGACTTTTGTGTGATCACTGATTCAATCTCCTTTCTAGTAATCAGTCTCTTCAAATTTTCTACTTCTTCCTAATTCAGTCTTGAAAGATTGTATGTTTCTAGGAATTTCTCCCCTCTAGGCTGTCCAATGTGTTAATGTATAATTGTTCATAGAAATCTATTGTAATCCTTTGTATTTCTGTGGTATCAGTTGTAACTCCTTTTTCATTTCTGATTTTACTTGAGCCCTCTCTCTCTCTTCTCTTGGTTAGTCTAGCTAAAGACTTTTGTCAAGTTTATCTTTTCAAACCACCAGCTCTTAATTTGCTGATCTTTTTTCTATTATCTTTTTAGTCTCTCTTGCATTGACTTCCACTCTGATCTTTACTATTCCCTTCCTTCTACTAACTTTGTATTTCATTTGTTCTTCTTTTTCTAGTTCCTTTAAGTATAAAGTTAGATTGTTTGTTTGAGATTTTTCTTGTTTCTTGCGATAAGCCTGTATTGCAGTGAACTTCCCTCTTGGAAACTCTTTTGCTGTATCCCATAGATTTTAGTATGTCATTTTTCTGTTTTCATTTATCTCTGGGTATTTTTTAATTTCTCCTTTGATTTCTTTGATTTCTCCAATGCTTGTTCATTAGTATGTTGTTTAATCTCCCTGTATTTGTGACTTTTCCATTTTTCTTCTTGTAATTGATTTCTAGTTTCAAATCATTGTGGCCAGAAAAGATGCTTGATATGATTTCAGTCGTCTGGAATCTATTGAGATTTGTTTTGTTTTGCTGAACAGGTCATCGATCCTGGAGACGGTACTGTGTGTACTTAAGAATGTGAACTCTGCTGCTTTTGGATGGAATGTTCTTGATCCCTCCCTGTTGTATGTCCCCACACTGGGGATGGTATTTTTTCGCCAAGATCATATTCTGTCCCTCCATCCATTTTGATGTTGTCCTTTTATCCTTTGTTGTGGGGAGAAGTCACCTAGTTTTCACACCATTTTCAGAGGGAAAAGAGGGGAGCACAGGATCTTCCTATGCAGCCATCTTGAAACCCTCCTTCTCTAAGAGCTTGTTAAAATGCAGTTCCTGATTCAGTAGGTGTTGGGTGGGACCCAAGATTCCACACTTCTAACAATTTGTCTGTGATGCCAAAGCTACCCTAAGGGGAACCAGACTTTGAGTAGCAAGGACCTAGAGTTTAGGTCCTAGATCATTGCTCTAAGTGTCTTCCAGCTTCAATACTCATCAAGCCATCTCCACGGCCGTGCACCTGCTGAACACTCTGGACATCATCAATGACTTGCGGAGCCCCAGACGCGGCATGCTCTTCAAACCTGTGTGGCTTTGTACATCTCTCTGCCCTTCACCCCTCTTCACTGGGTGAGCTCCTTCATGTCTCAGCTCACATGTAACATCTTCCATGGAACCCTCCCAGTTCCCCAACCTCCCAGGCATTCAGGTCCTCTCTCCTCTGTGCTCATCACACATAATATGCTATTTACATTTCCTGGTCCGTACCCTAAGGTTGCTCAGGCTGTGCCCTACACAAGGGTCCTTAACCAAGGAGGCAAGAGGAGGCTGAAGTCCATTCTGTTCTCCACTTATTATTCCTGAGCACTGGCACAGAGCTGCCCCCACCAGGAGGAAGGGGTGACTTTTTCCAAATCACATAAAAGGGCCATAGGGGCCGACTGTCTTTTCTACCAGGCGCAGGATCTCATTCATGTTTCCATTTCTATCTCCTAGCCCAGTGCCTGTCACTGCACTGTATTGAGTGAAATGTTTGTTGAGAGATGAGAGAAAGAAACGCAGGGCTACTACAGAGAGGAATGTGCAGACGGTAGTTTCAGTTGGTTCTAATGGTAAATCAACTAAACTGTGAGCAACAGATCTGGGGGTTGTGGTCACCTGGGTGGCTCAGTCCATTAAGCATCTAATTTTGGCTCAGGTCATGATCTCACAATTCGTGAGTTCAGGTCCCACATCAGGTGAGCTTGAGGCCCGCATTGGGTGAGCTCAAGGCCCGTATCAGGTAAAACACAAGCCCTGCTTTGGGTGAGCCCCGCTTCTCTCTCTCTCTCTCCCTCTCTCTCGCTCACTCTCTCTCTCTCTCTCTCTCTCTCTCCCCCTCTCCCTCTCTCCCCCACCCCTCTCTCTGTCTGCCCCTCATAAGATTCTCTCTCTCTCTCTGCCCCTCACTCACTTGCTCCCTCCCTCCCCCCTTCTCTCTCTTTTGAGAGAGAGAGAGAAGAGAGAGAGAGAGAGATCTGGGATTTGCTCACATGCGGCTAGAAAGGCCAGGTCCTCAAAGCCCCCATTTTACTATAAGGATTATACTAAGTATTAATGAAAAGAGATGTAAAGGCCACTGTAGAAAGCTTATCAGAATGAGCAAAGAAATAGGCTGCCCACAGTCAGTGCCCAATTGCCATGTCTTTTCAGATCTAGGGGAAGATGAGGGGGACTCTGAAGATATCATTTAGTCATGAGCTTTAGAGGTTATTGAAAGCAGCGGTTTCTACAGCAGAAAGAACATCCTGGGAACAAGAAGAGTTGATGGCAAAACTATGAATTCACCTAGGGGGCTCAACTCAGAAACCAAGCAGAATGTGCTAGATTGTGAACGTGAGGCTCCCCTGATAGCTAAGGGCCTGGTTTTTGTGGACAAAGGCCTGGCCCAGACGAAGGGGCCTCTCCGTGCAGTCTTGTAGGTGGGGCTCGTGTGATCTGGTGTGTGAGAGCTCCTCAGTTGTTTCCCTGTGAGTGTGGCTTTGACAAGACTGTAAGCTTCCTGGAGTTGGGGCTCAGCCTCAGACACCCTCTCTCTTCCTGGGATTGTGAGATGCCCTGGGAAATGAGGTAGGTGCTGGAGTTGCAGGGAGTTTACAGCTGCCATTGATGATAAAATAAACAACTGCGGTTCTAACAATCCTTAGCCAGCATATCCAGAATTTCACCCTGCAACTCTAAAAGAGATTCCTCTGAGCAACATACCAATACCCTGCAGAAACCCAACCTGGACTCTACCTTCTTATAGCATCTTCTTCTCGTTAAAGGCGGTTTCTGAACATGTAAGCGTGGTTTTGCAGTAAGGGGAACTGAGAGTCTTGAGAGCTGCATGTTATCATGTGACTTCAGGATAAAATGTTATTCAAAATAAAACCTAAATAAATTAAACACACACACACACACACACACACACACAGAAGGGAAAGTAGGGTAAGGTATCTAAATCCCCGTTTATCTCTTACCAGAATTTAATCCCGGATCTCCTTGCCTCCAGCTAGTGTGGCAAACAATCAGAAAGTGCATGGGCAGCATTTTGGGCCATAATTTTTCACCTAAGGGACTTTCTGGTCTTGTTATCTAGGGTGAACTTAATGATCAGATGATGTGTAATCACCCCCAAAATAAAAGAGATATGGTCTTTCTGATATATCACCATCATGAGACTTAACACTGATAACTGCCTAAGAATCTACCGGCTGTACTTGAGGCAAGAATTGAATAAAAACAAAGTTTCCTCTTTTTAAGGCAATAAAAAATGCTGACTTCATGTACTTATCCCCTGTGTCATTTCTAGAAGGAACGCAGACTAGTTAATGTCTCTTTTTTTCCCTAAAAAAGTCAGCCAGATTGCATATGTTATTATTTTAAAAATTACATGTCATTTTGCAAAAATTTGGAAATCATAAAAGAGTTCAAAAAGGAAAGGTCCCTCCAAATGCCACCAACCAGCACAATCTTCCTAGTATCCTACTGTAGCTTTTCAAAAGCCATAGAGAAAATCAGCATATGAAAAGCTATGTTCATATATTCATTAAGTGAATCAGATGCAGGCTATGTTCTTAACTCTGAGGACTGGGGGAATTGTGTAAGTGCAATAATCCAGAAGTGTTAAACGTGAAATTCAAACATTAAGACAGTATGTGACCGTTGATCATTACGCTGTCACTGAATGACAGTGCAAATTTCCTGATCTGTAACGTGACTTTTTGTTCTAAAACAGATTAGAAAGGTTTGGACACACTTGTGTACTGTCTCTACATTTTGGATGAAAGCAGAAAGCACCTTCTTAGATACTAAGATATCTTTTAAGGTTGACACAGGTGCGTGCACACATACACACACACACACATGGAAGGAAGGAAGGAAGGAAGGAATGAAGGAAGGAAGGAAGGAAGGAAGGAAGGAAGGAAGGAAGGAAAAGAAAAAAGAAAAGGGGAAAAAAAAGAAACAGAAAAGAGAAAAAAGAAAAATCCATTCGGGAAAATAAAGAAACCAGACACATTGTTTATCAGGCAATTCACATGTATCCTCTTGAAAGAAAGATTAACTCTGGATATTTTGTTACTTCTAAGACATTTCTTCTGAGCATCCATAGCATTTTTCCTTCTTACTTACCTCTTCTTTCTCAGCTTCTTTACCTGGTTCTCAAAAGAAATCTGAAGTGATGTATCTCCTTTGGATGCCTCATAATAGGCTGCTAAATTTCTTGCTCTGTGATTTGCAATTGCCTTGAAGCCGAGTACTGAAACTGCAAACTCCAAATTTTGATTTAAGCACCAGATATGTTTGAGTCGGTGTGTGTGGATGAGACAACACACAACCCTGAGATAGCAGAGCTGGGATGGAGGTTCAACATCATCCCCCACATTTTACAGATAAGGAGACTGAGCCCCATGGGGGACTCGAGGCACATTCATGAGAACACAACTCATTTGTGACTTTAAAAATACGTATTTCCTGAAGGCATCTGGGTGGCTCCATCAGTTAAGCGTCTGACTTCGGCTCAGGTCACTATCTCACAGTTTGTGGGTTCAAGCCCCACATCGTGCTCTTTGCTGTTAGCACAGAGCCTGCTTCAGATTCTGTGTCCCCCTGCCCCTCTCTCTTTGCCCCTCCCCCACTCACACTCTCTGTCTCAAAATAAATTAGTATAGTATGTATATATATATATATATACACACATAAATGTAAACATATATAAATATTTATATATAATTTGTATAACTGTATATATAATTTGTATAATATATATATGTATGTAAACACACACAGCCTTTCGGACTTATTTTATTTTACGAAAGAAAAGAACAGAAATTATTTTGCCTCTCTGGCCTTCTAGAAATGGCTCATGGAATAAGGCTCGTGACCTGAAGTCGGCACTTGATTGTCTTGCACAGAGGAAATCTCAGTTACCACCTCAACCCCAAAATGGCTCATTCTAGGGCCCAGTGCAGTGAAAATGGAGGAGAGGCCAGACGTTGGTCTCTTAGCTGTGGTGCCACTTACTGCCCATCACTGGCTGGTCCTTGGGCATCTGTTGGGCTCTATTACCCTTAGCAGGGTGCAGGTAGGCCCCACACAGGTTCTCTCTTGGTCACAGGTCTGCCACCAGGGATTCTTGCCACTGCTTTTGGGGTCCCAGTGCTCAGAGCAGGCCATCACAGACATCCCCTTGCACTGGAGCCCTGTGTAAAAGGGCAGGCAGATCCCCAACTCTTACAGAGCCTGCCACAGGCCTGTTGCCCCCAGCTCCCCATTCATGCCAGTCTCGTCCATTCTCCCTCCTCCTTAGGGCCAGGCCACCTCTTTTCCTCTTCACCTCCCATCTCCAGTTCTTATCATCCCAGAGACTTTCTAAAGCAAGGGCAAAAATGTGACCCTGAGGCTAGGAAGCCCTGAGCCCCAAGACAGAAAGCCTAGGTTTCTGCTCTTCCTTTCATGGGAGGCTAGAGCAGAAAACAACATCCCCATTATCCTCAACCAGTTATCTGTGTTATTTTAGATAACCAGTTATTGGAAGTAACCTTTGAAACCCTTTCTCTTTTAGGATCCATTTCAGGTCCCCAGTTCCCTAATATTTTGCCCATCTTTCTTCATCCACATCTGCTTTTTTTTTTGTAATGTTTATTTATTTTTGAGAGAGAGAGAGAGAGAGACAGAGTACAAGCAGGGGAGGGGCAGAGAGAGACACACACACATAGAATCCGAAGCAGGCTCCAGGCTCTGAGCTGTCAGCACAGAGCCTGATGTGGGGCTCAAACTCACAAACCATGAGTTCATGACCTGAGCTGAAGTTGGAAGCTCAACCGACTGAGCCACCCAGGCACTCCCACATCAGCTGTTAAGAAGTGATCTGGTCATCTCAGGTACTCTCCTATCCTCATGTGCTTAATGTCTGACTCTCTCCAGATTATAACTTTCATGAATTAAGGATTAGAACTAGGTTAGGGTTAGGGTTCGTGGCGCATAGAAATAATAAGAGTCTAATTTAAGGTTGGTCTCAGAGGAGATAGAGAGAGAGACGGCTGGGAATGAAGTTGAAATATTAAGAAAAAATTTAGAGGGCTTGCTAACAAATTTGCTATGAAGGATGCGAAAGGCAGCTGTCAAGATGAATCTGAGATTTTTTTTTTTTTAATTGACTGATTCAAATGTGCTGTGGGACAGCAAGAGGAAGACGGGGGCTGGTTTATTGGTAAAGGGTGGCGGACAGTGGAGGGCTTGTGAACAGTGAGTCTGGTTTGGAAACTGTAAGATACTCGGGGAGGTTGTCCAGAAGGCAGATAGACTTCTTTTAAGTCAATGTGAGCAGGAAAATCAAAACGAAATTGCGAAGTGGGCAAAGTTATCTTTAGAAACCACTTTCTCTTTTGGGATCCATTTCAGGTCCCCAGTTCCCTAATATTTATTTATCCACAATCTTTCTTTATCCACATCTGCTCTTAAGAAGCAATCTGAGCAGCACCTGGGTGGCTCAGTCGATTAAGTATCCGACTTTGGCTCAGGTCATGATCTCGTGGTTCGTGGGTTCAAGCCCCTCGTCAGGCTCTGTGCTAACAGCTCAGAGCTGGGAGCCTGCTTAGGATTCTGTGTCTCCCTCTCTCTCTGACCCTCCTCCACTCGTGCTCTGTCTCACTCTGTCTCTCAAAAATAAATAAATGTAAAAAAAAAAAAAAAGAAGCAATCTGATCATCTCGGGTAATCTCAGTTTTGAAGGTGACCTATTGATGAGACACAATGAGTTAGCTCTCTCATGTTGTACTTGAACGCTAATAACACCACTCGTAGAACCAGTGCTCACATAGCTCTTTCTGTGTGCCAGGCGCTGCTCCAAATACTGAATGTTTTTCCCAGCACCATGAGGCAGGAAGTATTTTATAAGTGAGAAAACAGATATTGGGAGGCGAAGTGAGTTGTTCAAGGTCACGCAGCCAGTTAGCAATGTAGCAGGAAACATCCCCTGGGTGGGGGCTCTAGAATCCGTTCTTGTAACCACTCTCCTGGAATGAAAGCATAAGGGTTGAAATATGTAGTAAATTGGGGGGTGAGGTGAGGGGACACTAAGCAAAGTTCCGTTTCCATTGTGCAAATTCACTGCGGTCTCATCCTGCTAACTAGTGAGTGCGATGATATGGACTCTGCCCAGAATTAACCTTGGGCAATTCACTTAATCTCTTTCTGTTTCATTTTCCTCATACATAAAAGAAGGAGAAATGACCCATATACAAGTTTATTCCTTATAGCATGCTTGTAATAGCAGATAGCTGGAAACAACCTAAATATCTCTTGATAGGAAACTGGATAAAAAAAAAAAATGATTGTACACCCATAAAATGGAATATAAAGCAGTCATAAAAAAGGGGGTGAGGTAGATCTCTATGTACTGCTATAGAGTGATTTCTAGAATAGATTGTTTTACACACACACACAGACCATGGTACACAGCTGGGTATATAAAATGCCACAATTTGAACAAATAGGGGTGATAGGAAAAAAAAAATATATATATATATCTTTATATTTGTACAGGCAAACATACAGGAAACCTATAGAATTAGCTGCTTCAGGAGCACTGGATGGATGGCCAAGAGAGACATCAGGAGGGAACCTTTGCCAGTTAGGAAAGCCAGCAGGAAATACACAGCGCACTCAATAGGTGTAATCAAAGGGGGTTTAACAAAGAATGATCTACAAAGGTGTGACAGGGCTAAGGCACCCAACAGAGGATGTGATGTGCCCACCCCTGGGCCAGCTACAGAGGGGAACCATTACCATGCCCAGGCCCCAAGGGACAGCAGGAGTAAGTGGTCACCTGAACCCAGAGAGAGAAAACTAAAACATGAAGCGAGATGTGGCGCCTGGGTAGCTCAGTCGTTTAAGCTTCTGGCTTCAGCTCAGGTCATGGTCTCACGGTTGGTGGTTTCCAGCCCTGCGCCGGGCTCTGTGCTGATGGCTCAGAGCCTGGAGCCTGCTTGGGATTCTGTGTCTCCCTCTCTCTCTGCCCCTCCCCCACTCATGCTCTGTCTCCCTCTCTCTCTCTTTCTCTCTCTCTCTCTCTCTCTCTCTCTCTAAAATAAAGAAACATTAAAAAAAAGAAAAAACATGAAGCAAGGATTAGACAAGGTTTCTAAGCCTCTCCCTTTCAAACGCTACTTAGTTCTTTGAAATCACAACCCATAGCCCCATCTAGTGGCAAAGCGATGCCTCACTGTCCTCAGCACAGTCTCATTTTAGGGGAAATCTATCGCGAGCCAGGCTCTGGGCTCCAACAACACAGGCGTGCGTGAGCCGTTTTCACTGTGAATCATACCCACTTGGTGAATGATCTTATCCCCTAAAGGTAGAGAATAATCATTTTGAGACACAGAATATTTGTTGTGTTTTCCTCTAAAGAGATAGTGGAAATTCACTTAAATTCAGCTTTGCACTAAGTAATTATGATATTGTCCTGTATTTCAAATCATTACATAAACTTAGAGGTAAGCAGCACACGATCTAAGACTGTCAATCTTCCATAAGCCCACGTTTCAGCTTTGCCACCACCCTGTTCATATGTCCTTACTGCAGTGAATCTCCTAGTCTTAGCAAGCTCCTACTGGAGATTCTAACTTAACTGGGCGGAGATGAGACTCAGGCATTGATTTTTGGGTTTAGTTTTGGTTTTAAGATCCACAGCGGTTTGGGGGCACCTGGGTGGCTCAGTTGGTTGAGTGCCCTACCCTTGGTTTCAGCTCAGGTCATGATCTCCAAGCTTCATGGGTTCGAGTCCCACATGGGGCTATGCACTGGCAGCACGAAGGCTGCTTGGGATTTTCTCTTTGTCCCTCTCGCTCTCTGCCCCTCCCCCACTTGCTCTGTCTCTCTCAAAATAAACTTAAAAAAACAAAGATCCCCAGTGGTTGTAATGGGCACACAGGGCTGGGAGTCCCTGCTTCCTCCTCTGAACTCCCAAAGATTTTTAAAACAACTTTTGTGATCTTTTTTCCTTAATAGAAAAATTAATGCGATGACAGAGTATTCTTTTTGCTCATCAGATTGACAATAAGCAAACCGTCTGGTGTTTCTGCGAGGAAAATGAGCACTCAATTATATGATGAGAATATAAATTGGTGCACCGGCTTTAGGAACAATGTGGCAACATGTGTCAAAATGCATTCTGTTTGAGCCAGTGATTCGACTCCTAGGGATTCATCCTATGCACCTAATCATACATAGGGATAAAAATGCCTGCGAAGGAATCCTCATTGCAACATTGTACACACAGCAGAAGATGGAAAGTAACTGCAATGTGTCCTGAGAGAGGACTGGTAAAGTAGTTACAGAACACCTATGCAGTGTTATCTTGAGCAGTCAGAAAAAAAGAGGTATATCTATAGAGGCGCAGAAGAAGAAGAGGTTCTAAGGTATACCATTAAATAGGAAAAAAGATCCAATCCAACGTTATAGAATGCTCACATTGTGCCTCTTTACAAAAGAAGACATATGTCTTGATCTATGCTTGCAAATGCATTGAGTATCTTTACAAGGACACACAGGCACCTGTTAAGAATGACTGCCTGCCTGGAGGAAAGCATACTACACCTGATGGGTGTGGGTCATCCAAATAACAAAAGATAATTTTGTAAAATTCCCCACATGTTTGAAAATAATTGAAACACACTTATAAATAACTCATGTGTCAAAGAACAAAGGATCATAGAAATGTAAAAACACTAAAAAATGAATGATATTGAAAATACTACTTACCGTGTCCTGTAGGATACAGCTAAAGTTGTCCTTGGAAGGAAGTTTATTAATTTAAATGCTAATTGTAGAAAAGAAGAAAGTTGAGAGTTAGTTAGCTATGTGTTCAACTTAAGAAATTACGAAAAGACCAATAGGAAAAAAAAAAGTAGAAGGAAGTACATAGTAAAGACAAAAATAGAAGTTCATGCAAAAAGTTAACAAAGATGCGGGGCACCTGGGTGGCTCGGTCAGTTGAGCGTCTGACTTTGGCTGAGATCATGATCTCGTGGTTTGTGGGTTCGAACCCCACGTCACGCTCTGCGCTGACAGCTCAGAGCCTAGAGCCTGCTCTGGATTCTGAGTCTCCGTCTCTGCCCCTCCCCCTTGTGCTCTGTCTCTGTCTTCTCAAAAATAAATAAATGTTTACAAAAAGTAAACAGAGATGCAAAAGAGAGAGTTAATAAAGTACAAATTCTGTCTTATAGGGAAATCTCTGCTGAGATGGAACAAGAAAAAAAAGAGAGAAAGAACAAGCAACACTGGGGTGGAAGGCACATAACCGAAGATAAGGCAGAGATTTTTTAAATTGTGTGCATTGAGGTCAAACATTTGAAAATTTAAGTGAAATGGACAAATTCCTAAAAAAATATAACATCAAAACTTACTCAAAAATAGAGAACCCAAATTGCCTTTTAGCTATTGAAGAAGCATAATCACTATTTTAAAGTCTTCCCAGAAAGGAAATATTAAGTTCACATGTTTTCACAGATGACGTACAACAGGTTTTTAAGGAAGATATCACTCCAATTGTTAAAACTGTCTCAACAGAAAAAGAGGGAATACGACACAGCTGATTTTCTGAGATTAATGTAACCTTGGTGTCAAGATTAAGTAAGGACAGTACAATAAAGCAACATCAGGGACCAATCCCAACCAAAAGCATAGCTATAAAATTCAAATAAAATGCTAATAAAACAAACCAAGGAGTTTATTTTAAAAACAGAATATATCATAAACACGCTGGTTTTTTTTTTCAGAAATGAAAGTGTAGTTAAACACTAGAGAATATACAATTATAATTCAGTAATTAACAAATTAAAGGGGAAAAACACACAGTCATCTCAAAAGATGCAACAAACAATACTAGTGTTGAAAAAAAGAGAAGCAGTCCCTAAAAAATCAGGAAGAAGATAAAGAAGCCCATTTGCTTCTATTCAGGATCATACTGGATTTCCTAACAAGTGCAGTAAGACAGGAAAAAGAAGTAACAAAACTCAAAGATGGGAGAAAGCATGGGGTGCCTGGGTGGCTCAGCCAGCTGAGTGTCCGACTTCTGCTCAGGCCATGATCTCACAGTTCATGGGTTTGAGCCCCGCGTCAGGCCGTGTGCTGACAGTGTGGAACCTGCTTTACATTCTCTGTCTCCCTTTCTCTCTGCCCCTCCCCTGCCCACATTCTCTCTCTCTCTCTCTCTGTCTCTCTCAAAAATAAACATTAAAAATAATTAATGGGAAAAGGCAGTAAAAGGTAGATGTATTGGAATAATCTTTATTTATAAAGATATAATTGTCTACATAGGAAGTCCCAAAGGATCTAAAGGCAAATGATTGGAAATAACAGAGCTCAGTACATGGTTGAATAGAAGACCAATACACTCAATCATATAGAATTTCTTTTCTTATTTAATTTATTTTTTTAAAGTAAACTCTACTCCCAACGTGGGGATTGAACTCATGACCCTGAGATCAAGAGCCTCATGCTTTACCGATGGAGCCAGCCAGGCACCTTTCAGATATTATTTCTTTTTTTTTTTTTTTTTTTTAATTTTTTTTGTTTTCAACGTTTATTTATTTTTGGGACAGAGAGAGACAGAGCATGAACGGGGGAGGGGCAGAGAGAGAGGGAGACACAGAATCGGAAACAGGCTCCAGGCTCTGAGCCATCAGCCCAGAGCCTGACGCGGGGCTCGAACTCCCGGACCGCGAGATCGTGACCTGGCTGAAGTCGGACGCTTAACCGACTGCGCCACCCAGGCGCCCCTCAGATATTATTTCTAAACATTGGCAACAAACAGAGATATAATTTTGGGAAAAAACACAGTGTGCAATAAGAATAAAAAAAAAAATTAGCTACATCTAATGAGAAAGTGGTGTAAGACCTGCATGGAATAAATTCTAAAACCCTATTCAAATAACATCAGAGAAGACCTTTTACAGAAATAAATGGTGGGGGACCTAGGTGGCTCAGTTGGTTAAGCATCTGACCCTTGATTTCGGCTCAAGTCATGACCCCAGGGGTGTGGGATCGAGCCCACATTGGGCTCTGTGCTGAGTGAGTGTGGAGCCTACTTAAGATTCTCTCTCTGCCTCTCCCTCTCTCTCTGCACCTCCCCTGCTTGCACGCATGGTCTCTCTCTCTCTCTCAAATAAATAAATAAATGGTGAGGGGTCTTCAATAGGAAGAACTCTGTCAGTCCTCCCCATTCTGATCTATAGATTCAATGTAATTTAATTCCAAATCCTAATGGTTTCCTCCTCAAAATGATAAGCTGATTCTAAAACTTGTATAGATGAACAAAGATCAAAATATAAAATAACAAAGACTCTTAGAGAAGAATAAGGTAGAAGGACTCACCCTATCAGATTTTAAGACATTCAAAATTAAGGATTTCATTTCTTCAAAAGACCCCACGAAAGAATCTGTAGACAAGCCACAAACCAATAGCCGATATTTGCAACATGTATAATCAGTGGTGTGCCAATCAATGTTTAAAAGCTAGCTGTCCATGATTTGAAGGGTTGGATGATTTCCGTGGAGCAGATAATCCCATCAGGGGCACTTTCAAGCTACCAATGTGATGTCACAAAATACAGAGTGAGGAAGAGATGGAAATGCACAAAATTGCTCTTGGCCAAACCAGCTCCAGCACACCGGTGCATCTGACCCTAAAGCACTTGTTGCCATCATATATAAAGAACTCCCTCTGTATATCAATAATTAAACATCCCACAATGCCACAGAACATGGGTAAAAGTCATGGGTCGTCATTTTGCCGAAGAGGAAACATAGGGAATAGAAATATAAAATTATATTCTCCACCCTCACTAATAATCCCATAAATGTTAATTAAGATGACAGTCAGAAACCATATTATACTCTCCAGATGGGCTAAAATTAAGAAATACTACTCCACAAAGTCATTGCGAAGACTTGTATCAAGGGCAGCTCCTAAGCAATGCCGGTGTGAGTATATAAATTGGCACAAATGCTCTAAAATGGAACTTGGCATTGTCTCATAAAGTCGAACATTCGAATACCCAACAATCCAGCGATATATACTCTTAGGTACCTACCGTAGGGGAATTCTTGCCCAAGTGCACCAGGAGGCACAGACCTGAGTGTCGGCAGTGGCACTTTTTGTAACAGTAAAAAATAAGAACAAAAACATTCTAACCCAAATGTATCAGTCCAGGTTTGTTCAAACCAGCTGAGCCACTATAGAAAGAAACACTGTAATGGGTTTATCAGAGGGATTTGATTGTATGCAGTATAAAAGCTGGTTGCACTGTCTATGCGAGGCTGTCACTCTGTGTTTCTTGCTGGAGCTAAAATCCCTGGAATGGGTAGTGGGGATGTGAGCGGGGGAAGCCAGGACAAACTGGAAGCCCCAAGGACGCACCGGAATCTGCATTCGTCTCTCACCACTTCCACACCGTTAGTGTGTTCGTCACGGAGTTAAACACGCACCTGACCCAAGAGTTGGAGAACCTGAAGCAGGTCCTAAAGGAGTGGGAGAGGCTATGGGTCTGCACAGACCTCCTCAGTGTAGAAATATGGCTGCTTCTTCACCTGCACCTTTTGTTTTGGGCGCGCGATGTCTCTTGTCTTTTCACGTGACACGTCTAAGAGGCTTAGAGAAGTGAAGTGACTTGTAACCGAGAAACCCATATATACATATATATACATTTATTTAATTCCGGTATATACATACGTTATATTAGTTTTAGATGTACAATATAGTGATTCAGCAATTCTATACATTACTCAGTGTTCATCACGATAATTGTACTCCTTTTTTAAAAAGTTTATTTAGGGGCGCCTGGGTGGCTCCGTCGGTTAAGCATCCGACTTCAGCTCAGGTCATGATCTCATAGTCAGTGAGTTCCAGCCCTGCGTCGGGCTCTGTGCTGACAGCTCAGAGCCTGGAGCCTGCTTCAGATTCTGTGTCTCCCTCTCTCTCTGCCCCTCCGCTGCTCCTGCTCTGTCTCTCTCTGTCTCAAAAATAAATTTAAAAAAAAAAGTTAAAAAAATAATAAAAAGTTTATTTGTTTTGCGGTGGGGGGAAGGATAGAGAGAGAGGAAGAAAGAGAAAGAATCCCAAGCACACTCCATGCTATCAGCACAGAGCCCCACACGGGGCTCAAACTCCTGAACTGCAAGATCATGACCTAAAGTAAAATCAAGAGTTGGACACTTAACCAACTGAGCCACCCAGACACCCCATGATAATTCTACTTTTAATCCCCATCACCTATTTCACCCATCCCCTTACCCACCTCCCCACTGGCAACCATCAGTTCTCTACAGTTAAGAATCTGTTTTTTGGTTTGTCTCTTTTGTTTGTTTGTTTGTTGTTTGTTTCACAAATTCCACATGAGTGAAATCATGTGATATTTGTCTTTCTCTGACTGACTTCACTTCGTTTTATACTCTGTAGCTCCATCCATGTTGTTGCAAATGGCCAGATTCCATTCTTTTTATGGCTGAGTAATATTCCACTCTATACATATGCCACATCTTCTTTATCCATTCATCAGTCCATGGATACTCGGGTTGCTTCCATAATTTGGTTGTAAATAATACTTCAGTAAACATAGGGGTGCATATATCTTTCTGAATTAGTGTTTTGTATTCTTTGGATAAATACCCAACAGTTGAATTACCGGATCAGATGGGAATTCTGTTTGTAATTTTTTAAGGTTTGTGTTAATGTTTATTCATTTACTTTTTTAAAAGAGAGAGAGAGAGAGCAAGCAGGGGAGGGGCAGAGAGAGAGAGAAGGAGAGAGAGAATCCCAAGCAGGCGCTGCAACTGATGTGGGGCTTCAGCTCACGAACTGTGAGATCATGACCTGAGCTGAAATCAAGAGTCGTATGCTTAATCGGCTGAGCCACCCAGGTCCCCCTATTTGTAATTTTTTAAAGAAACCTCCATACTATTTTCTACAGTGGCTACACCAGTTAGCATTCCCATTAACAGGGCAAGAGGGTTCCCCTTTCACCACCTCCTCGCCAACACCTGTTTCTTGTGTTGTTGATTTTGGCCATCCTGACAGTTGTAAAGTGATATGTCATTATGGTTTTGATTTGCATTTCCCTGATGATAAGTGATGTTGAACATCTTTTCATGTGTCTCTTGGCCATCTGGATGTCTTCTTTGGAGAAATGTCTGTTCATGTCTTCTGCCCCTTTATCTATCTTGTATTCTGCCTCCTTATCAGATATGTCATTTGTAAATATCTTCTCCCATTCCATAGGCTGCCTTTTATTGTGTTGATGGTTTCCTTTGCTGTGCAGAAGCTTTTTATTTTGGTGTAGCCCCAATGGTTTATTTTTGCTTTTATTTCCCCTGCCTCAGGAGACGTATCTAGAAAAATGTTGATTTTGTCCATGTCAGAGAAATTACTGCCCATGCTGTCTTCCAGGATTTTTATGATTTCAGGTCTCTCACTTAGATCTTTAATTTATTTTGAGTTAACTTTTGTGTATGGTGTATAAAAGAGGCCAGTTTCATTCTTCTGCAAGTAGCTGTCCAGTTTTCCCAACACCATTTGTAGAAGAGGCTTTTTCCCATTGCATATTCTTGACTCTTTTGTTGAAAATCAATTGAACATATAATTGTGGGTTTGATTCTGGGTTCTCTATCCTGTTCCATTGATCTATGTGTCTATTTTTGTGCCAGTACCATACTGTTATGATTACTACAGCTTCGTAGTATGTCTTGAAATCTGGGATTGTGATGCCCTCCAGTTTTGTTCTTCTTTTTCAAGATTGCTTTGGCTATTTGAGATTCTCTTGTGGTTCCATAGAAACTTTAGAATTGTCCGTTTTGTTGTAGTTCTGTGAAAAATGCTGTTGATATTTTAATAGGAATTGCATTAAATCTGTAGGTTGCTTTGGGGAGCACGGACGTTTTAATATTTCTTCTCCCCATCCATGAGCACGGAATATCTTTCCATTTGTTTGTGTCATCTTTGATTTCTTTCATCCATGTTTTATAGTTTTCAGAGTGCAGTCCTTGGTTTATTCCTAGCTATTTTCTTGTTTTTGGTGCAATTATGGATGGGACTGTTAATTTTTTTTCTGCTACTTCATTATTAGTGTATAGAAATGCAACAGATTTCTGTATTTTGATTTTGTATCCTGCAACCTTACTGAATTTGTTTATCAGTTCTAGTAATTTTCTGGAAGCCTATTTTTAAGAAATATCCTTATGCATCTGAAACTCTTTTCTAAAATTTTGTAAATGTTTATTTTTAAGAGAGAGAGAGAGAGAGAGAGAAACAGAGCATGAGCAGGGGAGAGCCAGAGAGAGAGGGAGGCACAGAACCTGAAGCAGGCTCCAGGCTCTGAGCTGTCAGCATAGAGCCTGACGCAGGGCTCAAACCCATGAACTGATCATGACCTGAGCTGAAGTTGGATGCTTAATTGACTGAGCCACCCAGGCATCCCCTGAAACTCTTTCCAAAAGAGTACATGTCAGTGTTTTGGATTGGGGTACATACTATTCCTCCTCTCCAAGGGACATTCCTGACCCATGGACTTGTGCCTCTTGCCTCTGATGATACCATTATGCAGGCTTAGGTCGATTTGCAATAACAGATCTACTTACATAATTATTCACCAAAGGAAATTATTCATTCTACTGCAAATAGATGTGATCTCAGGACTGATTTCCTCCTGGATCTTTATAATATAATCTTAACTAAATCTGAGCGCTGCATCTAAATGTTCATTTTATTTAAATATGAATTACTGGCTTTGAGCTGTGGCCAAGTTCTCAATCCTCTATCCAAATCTGGCATCATATTATCCATGGTTTCTCTGTGACTACTAACCTAAGGGGAACAAAAACACTCTTTGGTGGAAGAGGATAGTAAATTCCTAACCTTCATTTCTCTCTTCTTAACTACTCATCTAGGAGGCAGTTTAAATCCACCGCTAAAACACAGCATTACAATTCAAATTATTTTGGGGCTCCTGGCTGGCTCAGCCACTGCAGCGTGTGACTCTTGATCTTGGGGTCGCGAGTTCAAGCCCTACATTGGGTGTGGAGCCTACATTAAGAAAAAAAAAAGAATTAAAATTATTTAAGAGAATAAGTCCTTGTCAATGCATTTATTGTGGGCGATAGTAATAAAACAGAGTTCCAGTACTGGGGGAGTGTTTGGATAATCTCAAGAATATTACAGCAATGTATAATTTGATGCAAATTTTTCTTCCTCTGTCTTTAAAATCATTGGGCTGAGAGTAATTAATTAGAGTTGAATGCAACTTTATATTAGGTGTTTTGCCATGGTTTTATATTTTGAATAACAGATATTTTATTTTATAATTAATGTAGTTTTAAACAGGGCCATTCCCATATGCTTCTACACATGTTTACAAACATATATATATATATATATATATATATATATATACACATATATATGTTTATTTTTGCGAGAGACAGAGAGACAGAGCGCAAGTGGGGGATGGGCAGACAGAGAGAGAGAGAGAGAGAGAGAGAGAGAGAGAGAGGGAGGGAGACACAGAATCCGAAGCAGGCTCCAGGCTCTGAGCTGTCAGCACAGAGTCCGACGCGGGGCTCTAACTCACAAACTGTGAGATTGTGACCTGAGCTGAAGCTGGGCACTTAACAGACTGAGCCACCCAGGTGCTCCTATATATATATATGTATATATATATATATATATATATATATATATATATATATATTCTTTTTAATACATTTTATGTTCAGGTTTTTGTGTGTGTGTGAAAGAGAGAGAGAGAATGCGCACAAGCGGGCAAGAAGGGAAGGGGTAGAGAGAGAGGGAGAGAGAGAATCCCAAGCAAGTTCAATGCTGTCAGTGCAGAGCCCAATATGGGGCTCGATCGCATGACCTTAAGATCATGACCTGAGTCGAAATCAAGAATCAGACGATCAACCAATTGAGCTGCCCAGGTGCCCCTACAAACACTTATATTTTAATGAAAGGAGACACGAATAACAAATACTTTAGTTTAAATCATTTCAGTGCCTGAAAATCTAGTTTCCTAAAGTGAATTGGAAGGTAATGATTCAAAGTTGCAATTTTTTCTCTGCCAAACGATTTGTCAGTTGAGTTCTCCTGCTGACATTAAAATATAATTTAATTCACCGAAACGTAATTCATAGTCTGCTTTTCTAGGAATGTGTTTTTTACGAAGTGAGATATATTGACACTTCTTTCATTTCTTTTAAGTCACCTCTATTCTTTTTTGGTAATTTATTTTGACTACTGATAAGATAGTTTACAACAGGGACGCCTGCGTGGCTCAGTGGGTTAAGTGTCTGACCTTGGCTCAGGTCACGATCTCCCGGTTCATGAGTTCGAGCCCTGCTTCCAGCTCACTGCTGTCAGCACAGAACCCCCTTCAGATCGTCTGTCCCCCTCTATCTCTGCCTCTCCCCCGCTCACGTTCCCTCTCTCTCAAAAATAAATAAACACTTTTTAAAAAAGATAGTTTATAATAAAATGCCCCACAACCCACATATTTATAAATCTACCTATTGGGTTATATTCTGATATGGTTATTATTCAGAGACCTCGAAAGAAAGACAGGCAAACCTCCTTTTGCAAAGAGGAAAACACTACCAATCAACTGAGCTGAGATAATTTCACATACAGACAATAATAGGCTGCTTTGACCTTTTCCTTCTTTTACTCCTTTTTTTTTTTTTAAGTTTATTTATTTATTTTGAGAAAGACAGACAGAGGCGGTGCGAGTGGGAGGGGCAGAGGGATAGAAAGAGAATCCCAAGCAGGCTCATACTGCCAGCGCAGAGCCCGATGGGGGGCTTGAACCCACAAAACACTGAGATCAAGACCTGAGCTGAAACGAAGAGTCAGATGCTTCGCGGACTGAGCCACCCAAGTGCCCCTCCCTTTACTCTTTTGGGTCTAGACCTGAGGGGTTAAGGTGTCTGGATATGTGCCCCTGGCCTGTGGGTACCTGACACAAACTGGGTTTTCGGGGAAGCAGACTCTGAGACAGACATTAGGGTACAGGAAGTTTATTGGGAAGTGCTCTTGGAATCAAACCAGCTGGCTGCTCTGGCTTAGGCCCGTATTAGGGGAGAGAACAATGCCTTCCCCCCCAGGCCAAGGGGAAGATGAATCTGGAGGGTGTACAGCCCAGCTGTTCTCCACATCAACATTCTCCTTCCAGCGCCAACTTTGGAAGAAATGTTTTTTTCTAATTAAGGCAGGCAATACTTTTTTAAATCAAGGATCTGTAAATACTCATTGCGGAACACTTTTTGAGATTTGAAATTTCAATTATAATCGTCATGATCAATGAGCGATTTAGAATAATACAGCATTGTACTGAAAGGAGCTTGCTAGATATTTATTTCAGTGTCTTAAGAATTAAAAAATTAGTGTTTTCTGCCTTTTAGAAAATGTAAATTTTTTTTCCTCAAAATTTGCTTTTGTTGTTGTCTTTACGTGGCCTCCTAGGGCTCTCCTTGGCCTTCTACACCTGTTCTTGCTGTCAGTTAGGTGGAGATGTTTAGCAAGAAAGAAAAATCTGAGCGGGACCCACCCAGCTTTTATATCCTGCATGGCTGAACTTTAATGAAAGTTTGAGCTTTTCCAAAAGTCTGGTCTCCGCTGACTGGGGAGGAAAAACAGTTGGAAAAAAAAAAAATGCTTTGAGCATGTGAACCATGTAATTTCATTTGAACTAAGGAATTCCAAAAATACTTGCTTATTGAAAGGGCAGTTATGTTTTTGTGTTGGAACTTGTTTTGGAGAATAAGAAATACCAGCTCTTCCCTCCCTTACTTTTTCTCATAAACATAAAAAAAAAAAAAATTAGAGACTGGGTGTCTGGGTAGGAAAATAGTGCAGAGAGTGTAAGGTGGACCGCAAAAGAGACCTTGCTTGGGACATCTATCCACTCTTCTGTGACCTATTGAGCCCCCTCAGCTTGAAACCACCCTCTCCCCACTCTGATGGTAATTCAGGGCTCCATCTGGCCACGTCTCCAAGATTACAGTAGTTGGAGTGATACCCAGACATTTTGTCCGTTCTTCTCACTGATGCCAATGTAAAGGCTGTGCCAGGAGAGAGACAGAAACTTCTGGGTCCCTGCTGGGCAACCCGGTCAAACAGAACATTTTTAAAAGATTTTTTTAATGTTTACTTTTATACTATTAAAAACTATTGTTAATGTTGATTTATTTTTGAGAGAGAGAGAGAGAGGGAGAGAGAGGGAGAGAAAATGAACAGGGGAGAGGCAGAGAGAGAGGGAGACAGAGGATCCAAAGCAGGTTCCACGCTGTCAGTGCAGAGCCCCGTGTGGGGCTCAAACTCACGAACTATGAGACCCTGACCTGAGCCTAAGTCAGACCCTTAACCGGGTGAGTCACGCAGGTGCCCGAAGCAGAACATTTTTAGGTCGTGTCTGACAATTGATCTCCGTGAGGCGATCAGGTGTTAATAAAAATATTCACAACTAGCATTTGGGGGAATATGTACTATTGTCAATCACAATATTGGGGGCTTTTACACGAGTGACACAATTCAATCCCTACAACACTCTTTTGTGGAGTTTTGAAGTTTAGAGAGGTTAAGAACCCAGATTTTGGGGGCACCTGGGTGGCTCAGTCGGTTAAGTCTCTGACTGCAGTTCAGGTCACGATCTCGCGATTCGTGGGTTCGAGCCCTGCATTGGACTCTGTGCTGACAGCTCAAAGCCTGAGCCTGGTTTATATTCTGTGTCTACCTCTCTCTCTGCCCCTCCCACGCTCACATTTTCTCTCTCTCTCTCTCTCTCTCTCTCAAAAATAAACATTCAAAAAATTAAAAACAAAAACAAAAAAAGAATCAGATTTTGAAACCAATCAGTCTGTCTCCAGAGCCTTTGTTCCTTTTCCCTCATCTGCGAGCCCTGGCTTTTGACAATGGGTTTCACTGTGCTTGATTAGAATCTTAGGCACCAGTGTAGCAGATGCTGTTGGTGCTCTGACCTTGGGGCTTCAGCCACCGCCAGCAGGTGCACCACCTTGCAATGGCTTTTTCTAGTGGCCAGAGATCCAACCATGAGCGTGGAAGCCCAGTGTATGGAGACCTAACACCTCCCAGGAGCAGCCCCTCTCCGATGACCGATAAGAGTTGGTGTATAACTCTCTCGCTCCCTCACTTCCCAGGTAGAATACCTCAGAGGCACGGGTCCCACACTGGTTCCCAGAATTCCTCAGAGGGACTAAGCACCTGTTACCCATGGTGCCAACAAGCTTGGAAACACTCCTTTTGTTGGCCGTCTTCCCTACCATGTCTTACTTTCCCTGCTGGAATTTCCCGACATCACCACCCAAACTATTTGTGTGTGTATTTATGTCTCAGAGTCAGCTTCTGGGGGAACCAACACGAAGACAAAGAATAAAGGTGAGTCTATGAAGGAAGAGAACCCAGGTAGAAAAGGTGCTGCATTGTTGGAAGGAGAAAGGTGACAGTGTCTTTGCGAGACAGAGAGGAAGACTTTGGAGGATTACTGGACGTTGACACACTGGATGGTTGCTTGACTGCTCAGTTGGGTGGACCTCCTTTCAGAAGTTCTCTTTTGCTTCATTCTTTCTTACCTTATATTTGTCCAAAGTGTAATGAAAACTCAGAGAATCCAAGAAATGCTATTATTGATAACTGGAATAATAAAACAAGATAGAAATGCCCACATGTTCGAAAAGAATGCTGAGGATGTAATCATAGGAAACGAATAAGGAAATTGTTAGTACGCTTTCATGATGAAGAAGCTTAGAAATGTCCATTTTTTAAAAATGTATGTATTTATTTTGAGGGGGGGAGGGGCAGGGAGAGAGGGGAAAGAGAATCCCAAGTAACCTCTGTGCTGTCAGCGCAGAGCCCAACGAGGGCTCGAGCCCATGAACCGTGAGATCATGACCTGAGCTGAAATCAAAAGTCCAACAACTCAGCCCCAAGACTGAGCCACCCTGGTAACCCAGAAATGTCCAGTATTTTTATCAAGTCTATAGATTAGGAGAATGAGGATGAGATAGTCAACATTGTAATAACGTTGTTTGGTGACCGATGGGGAGTATACTCATCATGGTGAGTGTAGTATAATGTACAGAATTGTTGAATCACTGCATTGTACGCCTGAAACTAATATAACATTGTATGTCAACTATACCTCAGTTATACAATGTTTTTAATAGAGGATGATTAAGCCTTAAGTAAATGTTTCTTCTAGTGAATACTTTAGCCACAAGAGGGAACTATGTGAGCAAAAATTGGATATTTTGAGATAATCTCTAGAGGACCTCAGCACCCATGCCCATCCCTGGAGTCTTGAAGCATCCCAATATGTCTGCCACATTTTAGCCAAATAGTGTTTTGCCCATAGACCTAGGCTGCAGAGCTGAATAACTCCTCTCTGCCTTTTAAGAGACATTAACAGGTAAACTGGTTTTTATCCACCACATCATGGGAAGAGGTGGCCTTTGCAGCAAAGTGTGCACAGGCAATGGCCAACTTCCTTTCCTAATCCATACACTAGGCTCATCTACCGATCTACGCCCCTGTGTTTCCCCCACCTGGTTAGGGTAAAAACATGGAAGGAGCTCTCGCCATCCTTGTCCATTTTCTTCTTTGCTATTGAAGAATCCTGAGATGACCAACAAGGAGGTTGCTTGGGGCCTTGGAAGTGTAGGTGGAGAGGAGTCACTGGAACCCTGTTCTCCCTTCTCAGAGTCCTGCAGAAGGAGATCCTCACATGCTGGGAAGCAGCAGGAAGTGCCACACAAGGCAAGAGCACAGCTACCTTTGGAGGAGAGTAAGACCCCGCAGTGCATTATGCTGGGCATTTTTAGGGAGTGACTTGGGAAGGGAGAGAGACTTCCATTGGTGAATCAAATTTGGAACTGAGGTGGGTGGGTTAATGTTGTTAAAATTCTATCCAGTTATTAAACAGTTAATTCCTGGTTCATGTATTGCCTCTGACATCACACCTGGGTGATGTGATTCCTTCTTCTCTCTCTTCCCTCCACTGCTGATTTTCAAGAGTCCCCACGACCCTTTGGATAAATTCTTGTCTTCATTATTGCTTAAGGTACAAAGGATGCTGTCCTCCAGGTGAACGTGAAAATGCTGATTTCACTCAGTTTCTTAGCAGAGTAATTTTTCTTTCTTTTCTTTTTTTTAAAGTTTATTTATTTATTTTGAGTGGGGGGCAGGGGGAGAGAGAATCCCAAGCAGGCTCCACACTGGCAGCATGCAGCCTGATGTGGGGCTCAAATCTACAAACCGTGAGATCATGACCTGAGCCAAAACCAAGAGTCAAGTGCTCAATTGACTGAGCCACCCAGGTGCCCTAGCAGAATAATTTTTCTGCATGAAGCATTGAGCCAGAAAAAAAATATATTCTTAGGAATTAAAAAAAATTTAATTAGCAAGTCAGCTGAACATAAATTACTACGTGTATCTAGTTAGTGAGAAAATAAGTCTGTGGAAAGAGACAATATAGTGAAACTGATAAGCCCAAGTCTGTGGAAAGAGACAATATAGTGAAATAGATAAGCTCAAGTTTGGCCTCCATTGCTTCCCAAGTCTGTGAACCTTGAGTCTCTCTAGAAGCCTCAGTTTTTTCGTCTGTGAAACAGGGATGCTATCTATCTCATACGATTGTTAAGAGGATAAAAATTAATTAACGCAGAGTGCTTCGAGCAGTCTCTAGCACACAATAAGGGCTGAATAAATAATGGTTACTGTTATTTGTGAGACAGAAGCCATCATTAGGAAGGTCTCCTTTGTTCTAAGGCATGGAGTACTCTGAACTCTTGGTTTCTAGCATTAGAAAAAGTGAAAATCTGAGTAGATAGGTACTATGACTGTCTTCATTCTCTGGATGGGGCACAGTTAAGGGGAGCTCAGTGGGCCAGCAATGGAGCACGAAAGTGAGCGGGATGAGCCACACACTCCATCAGCACGGCGGGCTCGACTCGCTCCTGATGGTTGCTACTGAATGACCTCCGGTCACGCCAACCACAGTCTCCATTTACTTTCAATGTCAGGGTTGCTACGTCCTTCAGACAGCTCTTTCCATCAGGAAATCAAGAAAACTCTGGCTTGCCAGAGGAGGGACTGGAGGAGGGATCGTGCTTCCATCAACCAGGAATCCAGTGTACCTTCTGACTTGTTTCTGTGCGGGAGGACAACGGGCAGGTGCGGTTCGGAAACTCTAGCACATGTATAAAGAGAGTATAAAAGGGGGCACTTTAGCTATTTTACTCCTAATCAACTCTTTGTCAGCCTTATTAAAATGCATGAGAATCACCAGGGTATTTGTTAAAAATGCTAACTCTTGGCCTGGGACTTGGCCAAAGAATCCACATTTAAATTCTCCAGGTGATTTTGATGCAGTCGATGAGCAGACCACACTTTGTGAAAACTGATCTCCTCAATAACAAATGAACATACTTTAAAAAAAAAACCCACTTATTCTTCTGGTTATGAGAGAAAAAAATTAGAAAATGCTTATAATACAAAGGAAAATAGAACCCAGTCATAATGATACTTTCTACAGATGACTATCACAAATACCTGACGGCTGTCCCTCTAAGTTCTCCTTTTAAAAACATGCAGCTGCTCCTCTTTCAAATACTTATAATCAAGTGTATTGAATATTCAGTTTCATAGATATGTTCCTTTTATATTAATTCTTCAATCATTTTATAAATGACTTCTGTGTTTGAAATATGTATAAAATTACTCTATGAAATCCATTTATATTCCTGTTGGGTCTAGAAACTGGACTGGATGCTATTTAAAGCCTACTCTATGATGCCATACTTGTAAGAGTTGTGCCATTCTTTGAGCGTAAGGATTAACCACGTTCAAACTTGATGGAGAATCCAAAACTACATCCTCCAAAATTTCAAAGCTCAAGAGCAAGTCTTCGAGTTTAAGTGCAGACATTCTGATGTGATAATAGTATCAAAGGTAATGATAGCATTTCTTCGGAGATGATGTACAAACGGCCAACAATTACATGAAAGGATGTTCGATATCCCTCATCATCAGAGAAATGCAAGTCAAAACCACAATGAGATGTTACCTCACATCCATGAAAATGGATGGTTTTCCACCTGTGAGAGGCATTTGAAGTAGTCAAATTCACAGAAACAGAAAGTAGAATGGTGCTCATAAGGGGAAGGGGAAAAAGAGAAGTTACAGTTTAATGAATACATTTCACTTTTGCAAGATGAAAACGTTCTGGTGACGTGTTTCGCAATTATGAATGTATTTAAGCTAGTAAACTGCATGCTTCAAAATGGTTACGATGGTAGATTTTATGTTATGTGTTTACCACAATAAAATACAGAAAGATAATAAAAATGACAGTGTTGCCCTTTTATAACATTTTGGACTGTTACAAAACAGTGATATCTTATAGTCAATGGTAAGGTTCAGTTCGATAAAACATCGTCATGGAACCTGCTAATTTCTAGAATCATACTCACTTGGCGTTTATAATTCTTTTTATTTTTAATAGAAAGGAACTTAAAAAAATTTTTTTAATGCTTATCCAAGAGAGAGAAAGAAAGAGAAACAGGGAGAAAGAACAGGGGAGGGGCAGAGAGAGTGAGGGACAGAAGATCTGAAGTGGGCTCTGTGCTGACAGCAGAGAGCCCCATGTGGGGCCTGAACTCACAAACTGTGAGATCATGACCTGAGCTGAAGTCAGACAGATAACTGACTAGCCATCCAGGTGCTCCGGGGTTTATAATTCTTGAAACTGTCAGATTAAACCTAATGGAAAATATAAGAATAATGGATGAGAATAGGCCAGGAGTCAAAATTATTAGACACTAGAATGGTGTGTTACAAGTGGGCATTACATTTGACTTGAATCTCCCTGATAAACATGAAAGATAAAGGGCTACCACAACGAATGTGAATTTTTGCCCAAATTAATGAAGACGTATTTGTCTAAATAGAGAGGGAGAAGGAGAAGGAGAAGGAGAAGGAGAGAGAGACAGAGAGGAGAGAGAGGTCTAATTAGAATTATAGTAAACTCTATTTTCTCACGTTAAACAATGTCTGTTTCCAACTCCTCTTGCTATTTTAATAGAGAATGCACACAGAAAATTCAGCTATGGCATTTTTTATACTGGAAAACTCTTTGAGACATAGTCAAACAGAACAATTGTTATTGTTGGCTAATTTAAGTGAAATTAGGTCTGTCTCCAACAATTTTTTTTAATTTATATATAAAGAAAACACATTTCCCTGAGATCAGGAACATGACAGGGATGTCCACTCTCACCGCTGTTGTTTAACATAGTGTTGGAAGTTCTAGCATCAGCAATCAGACAACAAAAGGAAATCAAAGGCATCAAAATTGGCAAAGATGAAGTCAAGCTTTCACTTTTTGCAGATGACATGATATTATACATGGAAAATCCGATAGACTCCACCAAAAGTCTGCTAGAACTGATACATGAATTCAGCAAAGTTGCAGGATACAAAATCAATGTACAGAAATCAGTTGCATTCTTATACACTAACAATGAAGCACAGAAAGACAAATAAAGAAACTGATCCCATTCACAATTGCACCAAGAAACATAAAATACCTAGGAATAAATCTAACCAAAGATGTAAAAGATCTGTATGCTGAAAACTATAGAAAGCTTATGAAAGTAATTGAAGAAGATATAAAGAAATGGAAAGACATTCCATGCTCATGGATTAGAAGAATAAATATTGTCAAAATGTCAATTCTACCCAAAGCTCTCTACACATTCAATGCAATCCCAATCAAAATTGCACCAGCATTCTTCTCGAAACTAGAACAAGCAATTCTAAACTTCATATGGAACCACAAAAGGCCCCGAATAGCCAAAGTAATTTTGAAGAAGAAGACCAAAGCAGGAGGCATCACAATCCCAGACTTTAGCCTCTACTACAAAGCTGTAATCATCAAGACAGCATGGTATTGGCACAAAAACAGACACATAGACCAATGGAATAGAATAGAAACCCCAGAACTAGACCCACAAACGTATGGCCAACTAATCTTTGACAAAGCACGAAAGAACATCCAATGGAAAAAAGACAGTCTCTAACAAATGGTGCTGGGAGAACTGGACAGCAACATGCAGAAGATTGAAACTAGACCACTCTCTTACACCATTCACAAAAATAAACTCAAAATGGATAAAGGACCTGAATGTGAGACAGGAAACCATCAAAACCCTAGAGGAGAAAGCAGAAAAAGACCTCTCTGACCTCAGCCGTAGCAATCTCTTACTTGACATATCCCCAAAGGCAAGGGAATTAAAAGCAGAAATGAACTACTGGGACGTCATGAAGATAAAAAGCTTCTGCACAGCAAAGGAAACAACCAACAAAACTAAAAGACAACCAACGGAATGGGAAAAGTTATTTGCAAATGACATATCAGACAAAGGGCTAGTATCCAAAATCTATAAAGAGCTCACCAAACTCCACACTCGAAAAACAAATAACCCAGTGAAGAAATGGGCAGAAAACATGAATAGACACTTCTCTAAAGAAGACATCCGGATGGCCAACAGGCACATGAAAAGATGCTCAACGTCGCTCCTCATCAGGGAAATACAAATCAAAACCACACTCAGATATCACGTCACGCCAGTCAGAGTGGCCAAAATGAACAAATCAGGAGACTATAGATGCTGGAGAGGATGTGGAGAAATGGGAACCCTCTTGCACTGTTGGTGGGAATGCAAATTGGTGCAGCCGCTCTGGAAAACAGTGTGGAGGTTCCTCAAAAAATTAAAAATAGACCTACCCTATGACCCAGCAATAGCACTGCTAGGAATTTACCCAAGGGATACAGGAGTACTGATGCATAGGGGCACTTGTACCCCAATGTTTAGAGCAGCACTCTCAACAATAGCCAAATTATGGAAAGAGCCTAAATGTCCATCAACTGATGAATGGATAAAGAAATTGTGGTTTATATACGCAATGGAGTACTATGTGGCAATGAGAAAGAATGAAATATGGCCCTTTGTAGCAATGTGGATGGAACTGGAGAGTGTGATGCTAAGTGAAATAAGCCATACACAGAAAGACAGATACCATATGGTTTCACTCTTATGTGGATTCTGAGAAACTTAACAGAAACCCATGGGGGAGGGGAAGGAAAAAAAAAAAAAAAAAAAGAGGTTAGAGTGGGAGAGAGCCAAAGCATAAGAGACTCTTAAAAACTGAGAACAAACTGAGGGTTGATGGGGGGGTGGGAGGGAGGGGAGGGTGGGTGATGGGTATTGAGGAGGGCACCTTTTGGGATGAGCACTGGGTGTTGTATGGAAACCAATTTGACAATAAATTTCATATATTGAAAAAAAAAAAAAAAGAAAACACAAAGCTAAGAACACGAATAGTGGCTCTCTTCCCATTTTGCTGGATTAGGAAACATAGGCTCTCTCTCTTTATTTTCTAGTTTGTGTTCATGCTTCAGCCCAGACTTGTTTACAACCACGAAGGCCTTTTAATAATAAGCCATCCTGCCTTTATGGTAAATGAAATGATTCCAAGTAATAGTCAACACTGTTGGGAGGATAGGGGACAAAGTAGACTGGTTAGTCACGTGACCAAAGTTACTGAGATGCTCTTTTTAATTTAAATGTTTATACTTTTTATGACTGCAAATTTCATCTGTATGGAAAAGGAGAGCAAACACCTCAGTGAGTTCCCAGTTACCCATCACTTAGTTTCAAAGATGATTGGCTCACGGCCAACCTTGTTTCATGTATATTTGCACCTTCTCCACTCACCCCCAGGCTACTGAGAAGCCAACTCCTGACACCATTATCATTTCTGCTCAGATACTCATTACCAATCTTCCGAACAGGATAAGTGATAATCAAGAGTCCGGCCCAGAAGCAAATACATCAGCTGTCCATAGTGAAAGCGTAATAAAGGATGAATGTTAAAAGCATATGCAGGAGTCAGCAACTAAAGCAATATCGTCTTCAGTGAACATTTGCGTAGGCTCTCATAGAGGTCACCAAACATGGGGAGCGGTGCATTCACAACCCCAATCCAGTCCTGGTGCTGTGCCATCGTCACAAAGTCTGTGAATGTGAGCAGTACACAGGGCCTTTCGTCCTGACCCTCTTGCTAGTCTCAGGACTGCACCTGAGGTGCCACTACATTGCTCCCTTTGATCCGCCAGCATTTCAGGCCCTACTGAAAGCTGGACATTGAGGGCCATTGTCCATCATTAGCAATGTAAACTGTTTCACACTTTTTTTTCTCACTACAAAAGTCACATGTTCATGAGAGACAATGTAGAAAATACCAAAAAAGCCCAAAAGAAAACATAAGTAGCACCTGTAATCAGGGGTAAACACCAATGTTTTAGTGCAGGTCTTCATTTTTTTTTTCCTTTGGCCCACATACGCTCCCTCCCACCCCCACCCCGATGAACATGGGATATTTTACATTCTGTCTTAATTTGCTTTCATTACTGGATAATATATACCAAACATACTTCTATATGATTAAATATTCTTACCACACTTTTTTTTTTATTTTTACAAAATATTCCATTCTAAGAGAGAACTGTGATTAATGTCTTTTTGGGGACACTAAGTGACACCTTTGTGGGGTACCTTCTTAAAGCTAAACTCTATACATACCAGTGTTTATTTCCTTGGAAAGTAAGCATTGGATAGAAATAGTTGGGGGCAAGAGTGTGCATAATTTAAGGATCTTTCCATTTTTTTTAATTAAAAAAAATTTTTTTTTATTAACTTATTTTGAGACAGAAAGAGAGCAGTTTTTTTATTAACTTATTTTGAGACAGAAAGAGAGCTCTCTGCTGAGAGCGCAGAGCCTGATGCAGGGCTCGAATCCATGAATCGCTAGATTGTGACCTGAGTTGAAATCAAGAGTCAGATGATTTACCGACTGAGTCACGCAGGTGCCCCAAGATCTCTCCATTTTTAAATGTAATTCCAACTACACTTAATTTTTTTAAAGTTTATTTATTTTGAGAAAGATACAGAAAGCAAGCAGGGGAGGGGCAGAGAGAAAAGGAGACAGAATCCCAGGCAGGCTCCACACTGTCCGTGCAGAGCCTGGTGCAGGGCTTGAACCCACAAGCCATGAGAGCACGCCTTGAGCCAAAATCGAGAGTTGGACACTTACCAACTAAGCCACCCAAGTGCCCACCAACTATACTTTAGAAAAACTGCACCACATTATAGTCCCAACAGTTTATAAATGTACTTCTGTTTCTGTGCACCCTTACCCACATTATTTCTTGCAATAAAAACAAATGTTTGAAAACATGCACCTGTTAATTTTCCTTTATCAGCTTAGTCTTCACTCAGAATACAGTTCAGTAAGTTTGACTGGAGAGCGATGTTGGTAGGCTACAAGAAGGAAGATCCATGGCATGGAATTGCTTGTGTATTTTACAAAGTAAACTTAGAATATGATATTTGAAAGTTGAAAAATCCAGCCCATAAGGTTTCTATCACGATGTGGAACTCTCATGTAAGGGACTGTGGAGAGTCAGACATATCACCCCACCCTCCAGCTCCTCACTGCCTTCAACCACTAGCACGATTCAATTCAATCCGGTCTCAAGATTGAGTGGGTCTGCAGAAGGAAGGGTTCTTGTCAGGTCATGTGACTTTGGGATCCTCCACCAGTCTGGTCCTGTTTCCTCACTTAGAAAGTAAGAATAAACATCACACCAGTATTACCCACCTTGAAGATTTGCTGTGGAACTAAATCAAGTCATATATTTGAAAATGTTCTGTAAACCTTAAATACTACAGAAGAGTGTAGCGAGGGAATTAGATTCTAAAGTTAGCAAGTAAAGTTAAAACCGAGTGCACTCTCTGCCTGTGTCAAAAATAAACATTAAAAAATTAAAAAAAAAAGGGGGGGCTGTGTGGGTGCCTCGGTCCGTTAAGTGTCGGACTTCAGCTCAGGTCATGATCTCATGGTTGGTGGGTTTGAGCCCCATGTCGGACTCTGTGATGACAGCTCAGAGCCTGGGGCCTGTTTCAGATTCTGTGTGTGTGTGTGTGTCTGCCCCTCTCCCACTCACGCTCTGACTCTGTCTCTCTGAAAAATAAATAAACATTAAAAACTTTAAAAAAACAGAGTGCAAGAAAATTACTTGGAAGTTGGTGCTCTCACTTAGAAGGCACAGAACAAAGACCTCTGAAGGGGAGCTAGGACGAATACATTCTCAGTAAAATTGCCCGTGTAACTGCTGCACTGTAACCTATTTTCATTTTCTCTCTTTCTCTGCCAAGTGCATAACCGAATACAAGTCAGATGAAAGTATGACACAACTGTATTATTCTTCTACAGTTTTATTTTGGGAAGTCAAGAAACTTCTCTGGGTCTCTTTGTCCAATGGTGTAGTTCGGCTGGATCAGGGTTTCATCCAATTTTCATTTGACACATATATTCAGAGTTTACTATTCCTGGTGTGTGCCAGGCTGCTGTGCCTGGACGTGGGGGTGGGGGGGACGCCAGGAAGGAGACACAGTCTGACCACAAGAGGCCAGTGAGAGGTGCGGCAGTTTCAACTGTGATTTGAGGAATGCTGGGTTCTTTGATCACCTTCTGGGGAATGCAGTGAATGTTTAAAAAAATTATGTAAAAGTTACGTATTTTGTTATGAATACCAGCTACAATGCTACATCTGATACGCATTAAGTTACTTTGTTTCCTCCTTTGCTGTTTGTTAGTTTTTCATGCAACATTTGTTTTAAACCTGGGTTAACTTATTTTTTTAATTTAAAAAATGTGGAAAAATGAAAAGTGAACAAAAGGGGCAGACAATGAGAAGTCTTTTATTTTGGATCCCCCCACCCTTCGCCTTCTCTACACACACTCCATCCCCATTGACGCCGTCCTCCTATTCAGAGGTAACCACTGGGTCAGTGCTCAAAAAGAAACAGTTGTTAAGGTGATCCCTGGGGTCCAAAAGTTAAACATCCAACTAGAGAGACTCTAAGGCCCGTCCCAGATCTAAAATTATGTCCAATTCTTTTATGGCATGTACTCTACCGAAGGGTGCAAAAAAAGAGACAGCCTTGCCTCGTCTAACATTGTGGTTGGTAAAGGGATAGATGAATACAAATTGAATTCTTAATTACACGCTAGGTTTGGAAACGCGAAGGAAAGAGGACGTGGCTCAGAAACTTTCAAGGCGGGTGGTTTATTCACGGATCGAATAAAGGCCCCCTCTAGGCTGTAAACCCCATGAGGGCAGGAACTCCACCGCCAGCTTTCACTGCAGAGCCTGGCACGCAACAGCGGCTCACTAGGCCAAGGACCCCACGGCCCAGCACGGGGAACGGTTGGGGTGGGTGGGCTGGCCAGCAGGGAAGGTCACGTGACGATCGCTCCCCTGCAAATCTCCCCCCACCTTTTCCCCGAGTTGCAGCGCCAGGCCGGGCCCACAAGCCTCACCAATCCGCGAAGGGAGTCAAATCTGGCTTGAGGCCGGGCGAGAGGCGTGTCCCGCGATTCGAGTCACCCC